>NC_072793.1:176928180-177553180 GCF_028583425.1 Eublepharis macularius
CTTCTCTTCTGTGGTAAATGAGCCATAGGTGAGCTAAAAGGAAATAATCAGATATTTTAGCGGAGTGACAAGCAGCATGTGTCTGTTCGTATAATGAATGGCTGCCGAAGAGATTTACACACTTGGAGGGAGTTTTTTCTGGCTGAATTTTTTAAGTCATGGGGGCGGGGTATAATGAATTTTCTTAAAAATGGCCACTGGTTTCCTCCACTTGTGTGACATTATTGTTTTTTCTTATTTATTTATTTATTTAAAACCTTTGTATGCCATCTTTCCACCCAAATAAGGTCCTGAAGGAGGCTCTGTTTTATATGGTGGCCACTTTCTTGGCTTTTTGGCTAAGATCAAGTGTAGTATATGGTGGAAAGTGCTGTCAAGTTGCAGCCAACTTATGGCAACCCATATAGGGTTTTCAAGGCAAGAGATTAATGGAGGTGGTTTGCCATTGCCACCCTGGTCTTCATTGGAGGTCTCCCATCCAATTATTAACCAAGGCCGACCTGGCTTCACTTCTGAGAGCTAATGAGCTCAGGCCATACAGATCAGGGCCTTCTTTCACAGACCACAAACTTTTCATGGTCCAGTGCTGGTTTGTGAACCAACTGGTTTGTCAGTCCGGGCCGGCTCCAGGAGCGCTTTAACCCTCCCAGGTGGAGCAAGAGGGGATTTAAATGTTAAAGCACTCCCGGCACCACGTGTGCGTGGTGCCAGGAACACTCTAACCCCCCCACCCCTGCACCAGATGACTGGGGATTTAAATGTTAAAGTGCTCCTGGCACTGCTTGCCAGCGGGGCGGGGAGGCTTTAACAGACCACAGACCAATAGAATGGCAAAAAGTCCATGAGGTCTGTGGAAGATGGGCATCCCACGACCCGCTGGTTTGCAAACGCCGAACTGACCCAGTCTGTGTTAAATTTTGGACCATTTTCTGGTCTGTGCCCACCTCTAATTGTGTGAGATCAGTGCAGTCAATTTCAAGGACATTTCAGTAAACAATAAGAGATACAAATGTGAATTTGCAAAGACATAACCATCCAGTTAAAATTATCCCTCTTCTGAAGTACAAAATCATTCAACACATTCTGAGAATCCACATATTCCCGTATGCACAAATCCTACCTGCGGAATTTTGTAGATACCTAAAATTTCTGTGATGTGGGAGGAGGTATCAAAGCCAAGTCCTCCAATGACAGCTATTGTTTTTTTCTGGTCATAACATTCATAGTTTGGGGAAAAGCTCTGTGAACTGAAGATCAGGTTCAGGGTGCTGCGATAAGTCAACTCTGCATTGTAGTAGCTGTCATAGATAAAGGACCCAAGTGTGATATTAGGTAAGATCTTGGAATTCTTGTTGATTTCATTGACAGCAAATGCTACGGCCAGGACATGCTGGTAGAATTTTGTCACCATACTGCAAATAGAACCAAATAGTTGCAGAAAAATTCTATTGTGCGTTAAGTTCTTTAACACAATACTTGTCTTTTCTGGCTCTGTTTCTGTACAAAAGTGTAGTTTGGCTTGTTATTGATATTTCTGATCTTGTAATCATATTTAGCCTAAATAATAAGGGAACACTAACATATGCAAGTCTTCATGCTACCTTGACATACAGATTTTATTCCAGTTTTCTCTGTTACCACACAAAGTCCCTGTTTGTGATAAACTTGTTTGCCTTTGGTGGATATATATTTACAATGTTGGTATTATTGTAGTGTAATATTGACTAAAACATATACTAGACACAGAAACAGTGGTGATAGATGTTCATGCAGAGATCCTTATTATTAAACTAGGGCTGCTAAAAGCATATTCCTATTTGATTCAGATGTGTTGGAGGTTAGTGTCTGACATTTTCCACTCATTTTGTTAAAAAAACACAAAACTTCCTCTTCTTTCTCTGTTTGGATGTCATATATCTTCATATTTGGTTGAGCACTTGATGCAACTAACCAAGCTGGCTCTTTGGCCCATGAAACATATGTCACGATATATTTCTTACTTTTATTAATCTATTTCAGAACTCGTTGTTGAATTCATTACACTAGGAAGGCAGCTACACATATGGGGGGAGGAAGAACCCTCTTATTCCAGCCTCTCAAATCTTTACTTCTGAAATTTGAAAGAACTGAGGCTGAACTCAGCATGTGTTACAAGTTCTTGATCACTCTTCCGCAACTTAAAGTCACAATTCATGGAATTATTAGTTGTTTCTACTGCCCTTGGAAAGGCACGAGCATCATAATCCACCTTGATATCTATAGGACAAGAGCATCTATAGCCTGAATCCCTTGGAGGAGTGGAAAGTTGTATCTAATGTTGATTGGATTATTCACCATTTCCCCTTTACCAAAGTGTTTTTTTAAAAATATATTAATGATCATTTTGGAAACATGATTATTTTGAAAATGCGCTGAAATATTTCTGTACTGTACTATAACCTATTACAGTTGACCACTTCCGTGTTTCGCTAAAAAGCAAACAAATCAATTGCAGAAATAAGAGTATTATTTTTTCCAAGCTGGAAGGCAAGATATCATGAGATGGCAGGGTGTAGCTTTTGGTAAAAAAGAAAAGCTAGGCACACAGCAGGAAACACAAATCATTATTGAAGAAACCTAACTAACGTCGATGGTTAGTCATGCAAACATGAACCTTTCTACCATGGTTAGAAGAAGAAATCACTGTGAATGTCGAGATAAGGTCATGAAGATCATGAAGAAAAATGGAAAGGATAAATCACAAGAGATGACAAAGTATCAGACGAAAATCTGAGGTGAAAATTGGCTCACAATTGGAAGACAATAACACGTTCAGCTCAAGTAATATTATGTGGATCGAAATATATTCAGGAGCCCCATATTGAATGCAGCAAATCTATGCCTCACATTGAGATAATTCTAATACATGTTACTTACAGCTTGCATATTGTGCCACAACCCTAAAGTGATTGGCTTAGAGCTTCCTATCCTATAAATAAATGATGGTTAGAGTTTGTGAGGTGATGAAGCACAGGGGAAAAAATTCCTTACTCTGGAATCTCACACAAGTCCTGAGAAGGATGTTTTTGGAAACGTTGTGTGCCTGCGTGGCAAATAAACTGAGATGTTATTGCACCAATGAGGAGGTCTCCTGGCTGATACCATTTGTGGGGAAGTGGGATGGGGTTATTCACAGGGCCCTTCATCCTGTCCGTCTTACATGCTAAGTGAGGCAGGAGAAGCAGCAAAACCAACAGCACCACCATCTGAAAACAACACTTCTCCTTTGTCGAAGACTCTCCGGTCCCCATTTATAACTCCATCACTGCACCTGCCCAGCTTTAGCAAGATGTTCTGGACGAGAGTTGCTCTTCTTAAAGAGAAATTGGCCAATCTCTCTTGTCAACTGGGTTGCAAATGTACGCCTTGAATGCAAGCTGAGATTACAAATTCTTTGATTTCACTTACGGAGTATCAAACCCAAATTTGAGACTGCAAACGGACAGAGCCCTGCCCAGTCCCTTCTCCCAGCTCTCAAAAGGCACATGGGTTTTATAACCACTTTCTGACTCGCTTATGGACAGTTTTCTGAAAAGCCACTAGCACTGCGGCCAATGACTGTATTTGGCATAATTGCAGGGGGAGATAATTGCCTCTGTATTGTGTGTGCTCTGTAGTGTCCTTGATAGAAAACACTTTTCTTTCAGAGCTTTGTGGGAAAACAAGTGGGAAGTGGGATTGCATTGAGCAATCACCAAAAAGAAAGTCAGGTCACAAGGCTGAAACAAAGACCTCTACTCAACTCCAGTTTTATGAAGAACATGGAGCCAACCTTTCTTATTACATTAAATGACTGTGTTCACATGCATTCTCTATGGTGGCTTCCACATTCTGCAATGGTCTGCTGAGGGTATTAGGAAACCCCCTCCCCACTATCGTTTGGCAAAATGTGCAGAAGAGAATTGTTCAGGAGGGCATTCTTGTAGAGCTGTGAGCTGTGATGTAATGGTTCAGCTTGGGAGGTGGCTTCTGTTAGGGATAATGTGTGGCAGAGGGTAACAAATATCTATAGTGGGAGCTATTGGTGGTCAATGGAATGGGGGCAGATTGAAAAATAGGAACAGTTTGACTTGCACAGTTCCAGCAAAGACTTTGATTGCCTACTGTATATCAGCACTGGCTTTATCACATCCTGCTTCCTCCTAGCCTCCCTCCCCCCACATATTTATATTCCCAAAGACAAGCATTTGGTCTCTGCTTTTGAGAATCATGGTGATATTGTGGCTAGTATGTAGGGCTGCCAGCTCTGGCTTGGGAGTTTCCTGGTCATCTACAGCTAGGACCTGAGAAGTGCAGAGGTTGGGGAGAGTTTCAGTGGAATCCTAGAGTATCTCCTCAACATGATCACATCACTTCTGGGGGTCATGCTGGAAGTGATGTCATGTGATAAAAGTGATGGTGATTTTCCTGGCAACCCCTCTTGCCCTTCCTCACCCATTTGATTTATTTACCGCCCTTCAGGACAACTTAATGTCCACTCAGAGCAGTTTACAAAGTATGTTACTATTATCCTCATGACAACCACCCTGTGAAGTGTCTGGGGCTGAGAGAGCTCTAAGAGAGCTGTGACTGTCCTAAGGTCACCCAGCTGGCTTCAAGCAGAGGAGTGAGGAATCAAATCCAGTTCTCCAGATTAGAGTCCTGCCACTCTTAACCACTACACTAAACTGGCTGAAGGATCAATTTCTCTTTAACTTGCACACAAAAGCTCACATCCCTTGAGAGCCTTCTGGAGTGCATCACCTGATTCTCCTTTAAAGCAGTCTCCAATTTTCTCTGAGGGGTATGAAATATTTCTTTTAAGAAGTATAGATATCACTTAGCCCTGACCTGAATAGCCCAGGGAAGCCCAATCTCATCAGATCTCAGAAACTAAGAAGGGCCGGCCTTGGTTTTGGACAGAGGGAGAGTCATTTTTAACTTCCTTTATAACCTGTGTTTCTTCACAAAGCAGCTCATGTTGTTTTTCAGTGGAAGACATTTTAATCCGCCAGGATGTTCCATCGCTGACCTATGAGCAGCAATTCTCAAGCAAAGAAACTTCAAAGGAAAATGACAGTGTGAGGTTGCTGAAACTGAGTTTATTTGCAAATTCAAAAACACTCCCCTGGTTCAATCGGGACATTGGATTTTTCCTGCACCACAAGCACTAATTTTCTACACTTTGCACCCATGTCCCATCAAGCTAATGACAACATGTATTATAGCTAGCTTCCTGACATTTGCAGTACCTCTCCCTCCATCCTCCTGGATTACAAAAACTCTTTTGCCACTCCAAGTATCTGACGAAGGGAGCTTTGCTCTCAAAAGCTGATATCCTAGAAATCTAGTTGGTCTCTAAGGTGCTACGGGACCTGAATCTCGCTCGTCTACTACAGACCAAAATGGCTACCCACCTGAAACTTCTGCTGGTACAACTTGTTTTAGCCGGAGTCTAAGCTTATTTAATGCTTTCTGCTCACTATATATTCTTTCTTATTCAAGTCTGGCCTCAGCAAGATAATGTAACATTTTGGGAGAAAAATACAGCACAGTAATCCTGCGCTGGAGGCTAGAATAGAGAAAATCTCCACGGCCACCATGTATTTCCCTTTAGTACTCAAGTAGGTCGGAATAAAAGACACCCACACACTGCAAAAAACCAACATGCTAAAGGTGATAAATTTGGCTTCATTAAAACTGTCAGGTAACTTCCTGGCTAGGAAAGCCACTGTGAAGCTGATGATGGCCAGGAAGCCCAGAAAACCCAGGGCACAATAAAACATGATGACCGATCCTTCATTGCATTCTAGTACGATTTTCTTGGCCACTGAGTGCATGTCAAAATTTGGGAACGGTGGCCATGTTGCCAGCCAGACAGCACATATAATGGCTTGAATAAGAGAGCTGAAAAGAACAATGAAGGTGGCCAGTCGATTCCCCACCCATTTTCTCATCCCGGACCCTGGCTTGGTGGCCTGGAAAGCCAAGACCACAGTGATGGTTTTGGCCAACACACAAGAAACGGCCACTGAGAAGACCATGCTGAAAGTAGTTTGCCGAAGGAGACACGTCATCTTCTCAGGTTGGACAACGAATAGCAAAGTACAAAGGAAGGAGAGCAGGAGGGAGACAAGGAGTAAGTAGGTCAGAATCCGGTTGTTGGCTTTGACTATGGGAGTGTTCTTGTTCTGGACGAAGATGCTGAGCACTAGAGCTGTGATGAGAGAGAAGGAAACGGCAAGAATGGCCAAACTGATCCCCAAAGGTTCCTCGTAAGACAAGAAGCTTATATATTTGGAAAGGCATAAATTCTGCTCCCTGTTTGGATAACGATCTTGTGGACACTGGACACAGTCATCCATATCTAAAAAAAACATGGCTTTAATGCATACAGAGCAATAACCAGCCCTGAATCTTACATAGTTGATTAAACTTTGGAAAGAGATTTTTGTAGCTCTCGCATGCAATTATATGCAGAAGGATCCGAAGTGAACATGTCTTTTCTCCATTGTGAACATGTCTTTTCTCCACTGACGTCACAGACTGGGACTATCTCCATCTCTTTTGGATATGCTTTGACATAGATGAGTGGAGGGGTATACATAACATACATTTGAGGCTAGAGGTTATAACACTGATATCATTAACTCCAAAAGGCTGGAATGCAGTGATACTTGTATATTTATTTTGCTTAAGATTTATACACTAAAACCCTTAGCCATGAAAGGCAACCAAAATTTGCTTTCAATATGAAGGTACAGAACAATAAAAATATCAATATTCTGCATATCAGTAATATATCTAATTCTCAACATGGCCCCATCTGTGGATATATAAAACCAGAGACTGGGGCCATGGACAGACAAGACACATCTATCTACAAACAAAAGAGTTGCAGAAAAATCTAAAATCTTTTTAAAAAATACATTGGAGCATTAAAATCCCCCCAAATAATGGAAGCAGCACTGTAGCTTTAAGAAATGAATGCCCTCTTGGTGGCTAATTTGTGAGTTGCTATGAAACCATAAACATATCCCTAGCCTTCAAGCCATGGTTTCTGTCAGTAAAAGTCAGGCAAAGGGGTCAACTCAAGATTCTTTCTAGGGTGTTTTGGCCTTTAAGGGAAGACTCATCAAGGCAAGGCACAACAGCAATTACCATGTGACTTGATACCTTCTATCAAAGTATCACAACTCACCAAAGACTGGCTGGTTGCTACTGGTCAACAGTAGAAAGCCCACAAAAACCACTGTGGTGTAGTAGACTAGTATCTGGGAAACCCAGTTTAAAATCCCCATGGAAGGTTTGCTGAGGAAGGTCACCTTGGGCAGTCACATGCTAACCTACCTCACAGGGTTGTTGTGAGGAGAATAAAATGATTAAGAAAATGA
The DNA here is from genome assembly GCF_028583425.1 of Eublepharis macularius. Classification (NCBI taxonomy): domain Eukaryota; kingdom Metazoa; phylum Chordata; class Lepidosauria; order Squamata; family Eublepharidae; genus Eublepharis; species Eublepharis macularius. The sequence continues at coordinate 176,935,593 of NC_072793.1, forward strand.
TGTAAACTGCTTTGGGTCCCCATTGTAGAGAAAGGCTGAGTATAAAATAAACAATAAACATAGCCTAAGATGGGCTGAGAAAAGATTGGTTGTTGGGTTGAAGTAGAGAAGGAATCAGGGAAATATGAGGATATGAGGGTTGCTGGGATCAGGGAAAGAGGCAATAGTGGGGGGGGGGTAAAGGGAAAGGGTATACGTTCTCTGTAAATTCTTGCAGGTTCCCTACCAGGCAACTGGGTCTGGCATCTCTCGCTGAACAACTGGGCCCATCCTGTTGTCCAGCATCTCACAATGCAGCCATAGCTTTCCTGGCTACAGACTAAAAAGGGGAGGAAAGGAGGGCAAGGGGGACAGATAAAGACTGGGGGCAGATATAGGTAGGTGGGTGGGTGGGTGGGAAGGAGAGAAGGAAGCAGGAAAAGGGGAGTGGCTATGGGGGCTTTCAGGGAAGGGAAAGAGGAAAGAGTGGGGAGCGAAAAATGAGACCCCCCCCCAAATTCCTCGCCAGCCTCTGCTTCTGATAACTGTTTACAAAATAGTTCTTACCTGTCTTGGCTGAAATCTTTCCTTCTGGACATGACAGGCAACCATAGCAGCAAAATGGCTTCCCTTCTTTCTTTACTTTACTATAACCTGGAATGCAGTTGTCGTTACACACAGAGAGGGGACGTGACTGTCCATAAATGAAAGAATATAATGTTTTAAAATTCTGAGGTTATATCTGGGGAGTATCTGTGTTAGCAGTCAAGCTGTTCATGTGTAGCTGCTTGAACGGTATAATGCTGCTACTTCTAGAGAGCGCTTGCTATGCAATGACATGATAGAACGTGCACCTCTAGCCACAGCCGTGGTCCATATTATAAAAGTTTCAAGCAAGTATGTCCACTCTGTGAAGGTTTAGTGTCATATCCACTGGAAGATTTAAAAGTTTTATTTTTCCAAAATGTTCTAATTTGTCAGTATGTATTGTTTGTTCTACACCATGATGTTATATTTTAGTACTTTTTTTTTTTGCTATGACTGTCATGTCTGAACCACATACGTGCCAGTTCTCATACTGAACCAATGTCTCATGCTGTAACTTGATGTCATATTGCCAATGCCATAACTGTTTCTTTCCCAGGCTGCTTGTAGGTGCTTATCTAATGGACTGTAGAAACTTTCTCGGCTGCTCAGTGACTCAACCTGATAGTACAGCTATGAACGCTGTTCCCAGGGCAAAATCGCGCCCAAAGCCTGTTAACTGTTGGGAGGGGGGAAAGGTGCAAACGTGTGTTAAGAGGATGATTTCCCCCAAGAATCTCTATTCCTGTCAATCTTGCTCTTACTGCTTAGATGCCACCTTGCTTCTGAGTAATCCTGTGGACATATCTATGGAAATGATTTGATTTCTGAATAAAGCCATTTAACCAAGAGCCTGGATTTCTTGTTGCAATGGTACAGGTATCCGTCTGCCATAGCCTGTCCTCCATAGCCTGACAATGACCTTTTAGATGACTTGTTTCTAAACTTATTTGGTCAATTTTTTTTCTTCTGTTCAGATCGGTTCAGGAAATTTATGAGCACAATAAGATCCATCACGATACAGAGTGTCACACTGGGATCTTGTAGATCAATGGTTGACTTCCCACTCTGCTATGAAAAGTCAGCTTGAACCAATTGCTCTCTCTCTCAAAACATGGTGGTTGTGAGAATAAAAAGGAGGAGAATGACCTTGGCAGCTGCTTTAGGGAGAAAAGAGGGGTATAAAGAAATCTATAATAATCAAAGTGCGACCATTATGATCCTTGGAGCTGTTCGCGCTCCGCAAGTATGAGCCGGGCCACTCTTCCTGGATCCTTTCAGCTCACCGATACAGTCGTCTTCTGACGTTATATGCTTACTGCATTGCCGAACTCCCGACCTCAGGCGATCCGCCGGCCTCAGCCTCCCGTGGTTAGACTGGGATTACAGGCGCGCGCCACCACCCGTCTCTCCATCTGCTCGTCTGTCTACGGCACTTCAGAATTAGCCGAGGCTGTCTCTGGCAAGCATAACTCACCTGTTATAATAAAAGGATCTGTCCATCTCTCTGACTGGGGCAATCATAACTCCGGAGAAAATAAAGCGAGATGCCTCAAAATTGGTCAGTGGCACCAGAATGGTCATGAGAGTTGCAGTGCCAAACATGAAGGGAATCAGGACATCTCAGTCTAATTAATCTCCACACACCCCTGCGTTTTCTGCATTGGATGCTATGGTTGTCTCTGGCAGGCATATCACATCAGAAATAAAATCTAGGAGTGTCAAAACTGGCCACTGGCTTTAGAGTTGCAGTGCCAAAAATGAAGGGAATGGGGCCATCCTGTCACAGTTTAGTCCACAAACATCCCTCCGGATTTGCAATGAAGTCACATTTTTACTCATGAGAAGCCAGCAAGGGCATCCAACACAAACAGGGGAGGTGAACTATATCCCCTCTGTGACAAAACAACAGCCAGTGTGATGCCACGGTGTGAGCATCTGACTAAGATCTATGAGATCCAGGTTCATTTCCTGCTTGCTGTATTTGAGCCAGTCACGCGCTGTCACCCTGACCTCCCTTACAGGATTGTTGTTGTGAAGATGGAACAGAGGACAGGAGAACAATGTGAGGAAAGGTTGGGATATGGTATTTGTTATAAATCTCATTTTGCCTACAAATCAGCAACAAAAGTCAATCGCTCTTGCTGTTGCTTCATGAGGTACTGACACCACTCTTTGGGCACGAGGCAGAAATATTCATTCAGTATGAAAGTTACTGTGAAATATCATGACAGCAGTGAGCTAAGGAGTTGGCCAATGGAGCAAACAAGGGCAGAACCTCTAACCCTAAATAAAATGCTAATGAAAAGGAATTATAATTCAATGGATCTTGATGAGTGTGAAATAGATTATAACCTTAAAGGTCAAAATTCTGTAGTATTGTAGCACCAACAATGCAAATAGGGGCTTGAATCTGTGTGCATGTGTGTTATGTGCCATCAAGTTGCCTCCAACCTATGGTGACCCTATGAATGAAAGCCCTCCAGAATGTCCTATCATTAACAGACTTGCTTCTTTTATTGAGTCAAGCCATCCTGTTTTAGGTCTTGCCTTCTCATGATGTGACCAAAGTACGATAGGCTCAGTTTTGTCATTTTAGCTTCTAGGGAGAATTCAGGCTTGATTTGATTTAGAACTCACTTATTGGTCTTTTGGGCATCCATGGTATCTGCAAAACTCTCCTTTAGCACATTTCAAATGAATAAATTTTCTTCCTGTCAGCTTTCTTCATTGTCCAACTTTCACATCCATACATAGCAATGAGGAATACCATAGTTTGGATTATCTTGATCTTGGTCCCCAGAGAGACAGCTTTATCTTTAAGGATCTTCTCTAGCTCCCTCACAGCTGCTCTTCCAAGTCTCAATATTCTTCTGATTTGTTGGTTGCAGTCTCCTTTTTGGTTGATGATTGAGCCAAGGAATGGAAAATCTTAAGGGACTCAAATTGACACAACAGTAACAGTGCAATCCTAAACAGAGTTATGCTCTTTTAAGTCCACTGAAGTCAATGGGCTTAGAAAGGTGTAACGCTGCTTAGGATAGCACTGAAAGTCAGTAATTGTGTCCGAGCAGTAGTCAATGGGTAGCATCCAACCAGCTTATTCCACTGGTGAAAAAGAGAGCAGAGGTCTCCTTGAACCATTGTATAAGTGTATGTTGAGAATCCTGAGACATACATGGACAAAAAGGCATATGGGACAAGGGTTGTAGGAGGAGAATTAAGTGGGCAAATAACTCGACTGGATCCAGCCCTATATTTTAGCATTTTGTGAATGACCACATACACCAAAAATGTGAATGGACCCTACCTGGTTAAACCTGCTTGGCCATACGATTGAATCCTCATGAATGGTCAACTCTTTGTTTGAGGGGGCCTTTGGGTCTATCTTTCCAACTTTAACTCTGAGAAATGACTGATTCGGGAATGTGATCCAGTTGAGAATATCAAATCCAGCTAGTAATTCTCCATTTTGGTCAAAGGATACCTTTTCGCCAACACTGTTGTTAAATAGGACAGTTCTCAGAAAGTGGTGGAGCTGAATTTTTAAAAAAAAGTTAATAAAGAGGTTCAAAAGAGAAAATATAGGCACGGAATAGGCAATGATTTAATAAGTTGTGTTGAAGATTAGTTTAATAAACCCTATTTTAACCCGCTCATTAAGCCTCACGTCTTTCTTTCAGGGTACAGGGATAAGGGAGCATAACCAAGAACTGAATTCAGTCATGGTCCAAATTTATATAGTCCCTGATTGTAACTGATGCCAAGACTGAAAGTATGGCATAAAGTGAATTTTTAAGTCCTGCTTCAGTAGACATATTCTATGAAGTCTTGTTTATGTTGCACCCACCGATATGGTAAACTCTTCTCAGTTACTCTACATTACCTGCCACAGCTCTTGATTCAGGGCCTGCCTTCTCCCTTTATCCATCTTTGTTCTATATTTGAATTTGGATGAATGCATGACATACAAAGCATGGGCCACGGAGTAGACTGCATTGTAAATGCTGTAGCTATGGCCAGTCACCCTCATTTCAAAGACGGACTCGGGAAGAGTCTCCAACTTCTCACGTCCAGTGCAGACTTCACTGTCTCCTCTATCTGCCATGGAGCTCAGCGATGAACATTTAAACGCCTGTTTCCAAAAGTCACCGATAAAGCCATCTTCTTTTTCAGTAGTCGGGTTTCTCATCTGAACAAATTTATGGAATCCTAGAAGCTCTTCTGAGTGAACTGCAAAGGATACGATTCCATGGAGGAAGTCTACACCCCAATCTCTCTGAAAGGGAAGGGATGTAAAATCCATCTGGGCTGTCAAAATCCAGACTTTGCCTTTTGTTTTTATGGAAACGCCTTCTACTATTGAAAAGTGGTCCATTGTTCTCAAAATCATCAGGGTCTGAATTTCACCGTGCACGACAATGGCCGAAACGGTGCTTCTTAGGGCCATCTTGTACGTGTCCATCCCTTTAACTGCTGTTTCCATGAAATCATTAAAAAACGATATTGTTGGCAACAGCTCAATGAAATCAAAGCAGACCCCACTTTGGGAGAAAGAGGGAAGGGCATCCTGTAGGAACTGCTCTGCACTTTCAACGTCCAGATAAAACACCCCAATCCACATCCATCCAAAATACAGCAGTGAGTGGAGAATCCCTTTATACTGTTGGGCCCTGTTGGGGAACATCCAGTGGGAAAAAGGTGCTTGGTTTTCCTCACTCATCGCTGAAGCAGAGCCGTATGTCAGCTAAACAAAATATAAGGGGAAATCAATGCAGTATCCACATCTGTTGGAAGAGTTTGGATCACATCTGGAATGTATACAGGATATTTACTGAGAGTCTCTCAACATGTTACTAAGTACCTAGAGATGCTCAAGTGAACCTCATTTTATGTGCCCCCCCTTCAACTTTCCATGCACTTGATTGCACAGTCACACTTCAATTTGCTCCGCGTTACATGTTTGATATCAGTTCCTCCTCAACTGCTAAAAAGTATCCCAGTTTCCCCTACCTCCCACATCCATTCCTTGAAATGCAGATCTTGACATTTTCTCACACCTTAAAGAAATGCAAATTGGCAGTTCAAAGGAACCAACAGTACTTGTTCTCTCAGCGAGCAGAATTGATGCTTTGCCCTCCGGAATCACTTGCAGATGCAGCCACACAAAGGGAGCTCCCGTGAAATCGGCATTCAAGTGCATTGAGCAAGAACAGGCTGCACACGAATGGAGGACGAGACATATAATCGTGCACTTGAGCGTCCCTAGATACTAAGTAGAGAGATACCGAACCTCAGTGATAATAAAGATATTAAGTGCCAAACAGAAAGTTTAGCACACACCCACATACCCCAAAAAGGAAAGAGAAGTGTAAATTGGTTGTTGACCTCCTATGCTGCATGCATACATCTTACCTGTGGAACTTTGTAGATATTCAGAACGTTTGTCATGTGGACATCTATGTCAGAGCTCGGTCCTCCTACGACTGCTATCAGGTTGTTCTGGCTGTCACACTTGTAGTTCGGGATGAACCTGTCCCTCGTAGAGAGAAGTTCCACTGAGGCCTGATAGGTCCTGCTTGCACTGAAATAGTTATTGTAAATGTGGAAACCCAGGGTGATGTTGGGCAGGAGCTGTGGATTGTCATTGATCTCCTCTACAGCAAACGCCAATGCCAGGATGTGCTGGTACAAGTGGGTCATGAGCCTGCAACGAGATATACATGCTGCAATGTTCCTGCTTCTGAACTAAGATACTCACTACTGTTCTGTGTAATATACAGTCCATGAAGATATCATCCTATAATTGAATGTGATTGGTCTGGGACCTCAAGAGGGAAGAAACAATAAAAAGAAACCTGAACTGTTGAATCCAAGCAGTTCATGAAACTTGGAGTGGAACCACAAGTGACAAAAGGCACAGGTTGGACACTTGTCAGCTTCCCTCAAGTTTTGATGGGAAATGTAGGCATCCTAGTCTTGCAGCTTGGCTCTCTAACTGCTGTCCAATGGACTTTTCAACTGTCACTTGTCCAACATTCCGCCAAGCTGCCTACATTTCCCATCAAAACTTGAGGGAAGCTAACAAGTGTCCAACCTGTGCCTTTTGTCACTTGTAGTTCCACTCTTGTTCATGTCCCTTAAGTTCTTTCAGTATTAGCCATAAACTGCACTGATGTGGAAGGTTTAGATAGACATAAGCACACTTATATTGGAAACTTCTAAATCCAGATTAAAGTGATTCTTCTTATACTGATACTAGATTTCTTTTATGCAGATTTGCAACCCTGTCTTCTGTAATTAAGGTGAAAGAGAAATATTTTATACGCAAACTTGCTTGATGCTGCAGAGTTAAAATTGTTAAGTTAGTTCCACTTGGCTAAGAACCATGAAATTTGCCATGCAATAGACTCTCACAATTTGTGATTTAATGATTCACAATTTTACTTATTTGTGGTCCTTATGTGATGAGGACTCCAGCCTGTTTTTATTCCCACCATGCCAATAATGGATGGCCTGCAAGTGACAAGAATCTATTGTACAGGTAGTTGCCGACATGCAGTGATGGAGTTGCTAAAGATCGTCTCCGTTGCAGCTTAGCTATTAAAATCAAACTAAAAACATGCATGTATGTGTTTGCACATATGCTATTTGAAACTATTTTGGGACTATTTCATTGCATTAAAAAACACATTAAAGTGATCATACATACAAACTTGGAAACCGTCTTGCTTTCTTATTTGACTAGCAACTGATGTGTCAAAGCTAATATTTAAAGGTGTGTTGGTAGTTTTCCACAAAGGCTTTTTCGCTGCTTCAGGTTCCTTACAGCTTCAATGTGTCCTCCAAGTTCTGCATGAATGGTCAAAATACCCTGATTCAGTCTTCAAACTGCTTTCTGGACTTTTTTTTGCATTCTGCATGGAGAAAGCGTGCATCTGCTGCAGAATCACTCTTTCCCCGGCTTTTCTGCAACTTTTCTGCCCCACTTTTTCTGCGACTTCTCTCCCCCGATTTTTTTATAAACATCAAAGTTCAGAGTAAGACAGCTTTTTAAAAGTGCAGAATATTTTGGTTGTTGTGGGTTTTCCGGGCTGTATTGCCGTGGTCTTGGCATTGTAGTTCCTGACGTTTCGCCAGCAGCTGTGGCTGGCATCTTCAGAGGTGTAGCACCAAGAGACAGAGATCTCTCAGTGTCACTACATCTCTGTCTTTTGGTGCTACACCTCTGAAGATGCCGGCCACAGCTGCTGGCGAAACGTCAGGAACTACAATGCCAAGACCACGGCAATACAGCCCGGAAAACCCACAACAACCATCGTTCTCCGGCCGTGAAAGCCTTCGACAATGCAGAATATTTTCTTTGGAGTAAACCCTGAATTTACCTTTCTCCCTCCCCTTTATCCAAGTCTGATTGGTCGAACAGCAAAGTGTTACTACACCCTTTTCCTCCCCCTTTCCCCCCCACCACTCTCAACCATTGTCCCTTTCATAAAAAGGTTTTCAGTGTTTGTTTTGTGTTGTGTGAGCACACTAGCCTCAGCAGTTAACTTTGGCAGAAAATCATCTTCCCACAACACAAGAAAAAGCCCAGTGCAAAAAAGACCTTTGTTTTTCCTGTTTTGTTTTAAAAATCTTTTTGTTAAAAAAACAACATTGCAGCATTGTTTTAACAACAACCCCCCCCCCCAAGAAATAAAAACTAGACACCTCTCCGGTTCGACTCCCCAAACTCCAGAACTGAAGAATCAAAGCTGTATGGAGACCAGAACCAATGAATAAGTTCAATTCTATCCTTGCGGGCTGAATTTTCTTTTTTAAAAACTAAGCTAACGCCCTTTTAATTTGGACTCTCAGTATGCTCAGCTTTACTGTGGGTTTTCTGGTTAGAAAACCCGCAGTAAAGCTGAGCATACTGAGAGTCCAAATTAAAAGGGCGTTAGCTTAGTTTTTTAAAAAGCAAATTCTGAAAGATGAGTATATATTTGACACTCAAAACTCAACACATGTCATATACTTCATTACAGAGGACAACTCTCCATCCCAGAGTAAGAAGCACAGCTACATAGCCTGTGGAGTGGTTTTGTGGGCACTTCTTTGCATCTTCAAACAATTAAGTCAGACAGGTGGAAATGGACTTAGCTGAGAATTTTATCTAGCAAACAAACAGAGCAAATCCCGGAGCAACAGCTCAAAAACAGAGCAGAAAAGAACACCACCCGGGATTAAAGAAACAGTAATATGATCTATTTAAAGTGCTAGTGCTCCCAAATTCATATACAGTTACAACGTGCAATTCATGCAACAAGATCATATATTAAATACAAAATTCAAAGTTCTAAGAACAAGGATCACGTATTCCCCTCCCATACAGTCCGAGGAAGCAGGATGCCAACTCCAAGTCCAATAGCAGGTAAGTACTGTGCTTTTTAGAGAGTGCAAGTCTCATGTAGTTCTTCTTCCTTGCTTATAGGTTTTTTTCAATATTCACTGTATCTGCGTCACTCTCCAGGTTCTGTGAGGGAATGGGCATTTGAAATAATTAATCTCCGTATGGTGATCCTCTGCCTGCCCCTGAGGAAGTCGAAATCTGGCATTGCAGCCGGCCCCCAGTTTGGGCCACCACCCTTCAGGATCTTTCATATGGAATATTGAAGAAAACCTATCAGCAAGAAAGAAGAACTAAATGAGACTTGTGCTCTCTAAAAAGCACAGTACTTACCTGCTATTGGACTTGGAGTTGGCATCCTGCTTCCTTGGAATGTATGGGAGGGGAATATGTGATCCTTGTTCTTAGAACTTTGTATTTTGTGTTTAATATATGATCTTGTTGTATGAATTGCACGTTGTAAATGTATATGAATTTGGGAGCACTAGCACTTTAAACAGATCATATTACCGTTTCTTCAATCCCGGGTGGTGTTCTTTTCTGCTCTGCTTTTGAGAATTTTATCTAGGCAGATGGTTCATAGAGATTAAGAGCCCAAACTCTCACATGAGATCATCCAGCAGATCTTGAGAGGGATGCCTTCCAAACGTCGTGAGGTCAGAAAAAATATAAATTTGAGAAATAATGGCTGCAATGATGAGGTCTCCTGATTGGAAATACTTGTGAAAAAATTGAAGGGGGTCACCCAGGGCACATTTAGCGATAGGAACCTTGCATGCCTGCTGAGGCCGGGGCAGAGGCAGTAACATCATCATGGCAAATGTCGCCATCTTTCCTCAAAAGCATCACTCCAGTTGCCCCACACTGTTGTTTGAATATCCCGGGATACCAGAGCATCAGTGGAAGGGCCTGTTCCCTGTCGTGTTTGAAACCAGTACAGCGTGGTGCACCAAGGACCAGATTCAAGGCGCCCTCTCTGATTCGAGCAGCTTTCTCAGGGGATATTAATAGCACTTGTCAGTTTTGGTTTGTCGCTTTGCTACTGTCCATCAGCAATCCCTATGGACTTTGAAATCAAAACCAAACAGAAGTAATCTTTGTTAAATCAGTAATTACATGGGAGATAACCATCAGACACAGTAATAGGTACTCTGTTACACTGCAGAAGAAAACATGTTTTCTCACTAGGAGACTTTTAAAAAAAATCTTTGGTAAAAGAATGACATTTGTTTTTGATGACTGACAGTTACAAAAATTCACCTGAAATATTAAACCTACAAAGTCTGGCTTAAAAAAAAAGACTTTTAAATTTGTGACGTAAGGGTTTCCATATTGGTTGATTGTTTTATGTTATTTATAGTCGGCGTTTCTCATTAAGATTCAAGGCAGGTTACACAGTGTGAGTCAGTACAGACATTTTCAAAGACATTTCAATAAACCATGTAACTGGGTATATAAATGCAAATTTGCATAGCTTTAAAACTAGCAGGTATCTAATACAGAGTTGAAGAAATGCTAAAAACAGCATACGCAATTCAAAGACTGACATATTAAACAACCTATCAACTTTCCAGTAGGATCATACTTATAGCAACAGACAGTACATAGAATAGAAGTAAAGTCTCTATCCCTTTATTTATGCATCTCTTTGAGACTAATTCCTTGCAGTACAGCCCTCCTATCTGAATAAGAAGCCCTAATTCAATTTTGCATAGTTTATGGAAAGCCAAGAGAGTGGGAGCTTCCCCAACCTGTTTAGGTGGGCCATTCCATAAGGTGGGGATATCACAGGAAAAGTATTTGTGCAAGCAGCTATTATTTCACGCATGTGCAAGGTGGCAGCTGCAGAAGGTCCTGAGTAAAGCTGCCATGCCATACCATAGGGAGAGAGGCAGTCCCATAGATAAGCTGGACCAAGGCCGTGAAGAGCTTTGTATGTGCTAGCTTGTACCTTGAATTGAATCTGGTAGCTGATAGGCAGCCAGTGGAGTGACTGCAAAAGGGGAGTAATATTCATGCTCCTTCTAGCTCCCAGTAGTAAGCAAGCTGCAGCATTCTTCAACAACTGGAGTTTTCAAGTTAACATAGAAGGGAAACCTATGTATAGTGCATTACAGTAGTCAAGTCTCAATGTTACCATGACATAGATCCAGGTGGCCAGATTGGCCAAGTCAAGGTAGGAGGCCATCTTCTAGGCTAGACTGGGGGTGGGAGGATGTTTTTTGCAGCTGCCTTAACTTGCATTTTTAGCACTAATGCTTGCTCCAGTATAACCCCTAGGCTCTTAATTGAGTCGGAGGGCCAAGCTACAAATGACGAATGACACAGGTTGGACACTTGTCAGCTTCCCTCAAGTTTTGATGGGAAATGTAGGCATCCTAGTCTTGCAACTTAGCTCTCTGCCTGCTGTCCAATGGACTTTTCAACTGTCACTTGTCCAACATTCTGCCAAGCTGCCTACATTTCCCATCAAAACTTGAGGGAAGCTGACAAGTGTCAAACCTGTGTCATTCGTCACTTGTAGTTTGGCCCTATGAGATGAACTCTATCAAAAGTGGAGAGTGTAATGTCCATCAAGACCTCTGCCTTCCTAACAATCATCACTTTTGTATTTTCTGGGTTCAGTTTCAATTTGTTCATTTTCAGCCATTTCACCACAGCTGTCAGGCAGCGACCCAAGATTTCTACTGCATCCCGTGGTAATTTGGATAGTGAGATATGGAGCTGGGTGCCATCTGCATATTGATGGCATCCAGTTCCATAGTTCTCCTAAAGGCTTTACATAGAGGTTGAATAACATGAGGGATAAGACTGCAACACTGCAAGATAATTCTCAGTCTGGAGATAGTTTGTCTCCAACAGCAATCCTTTAAGTTGGTTCCATAAGAAATTATTTAAACCACTCCAGGACACATCTCTTGATACTCACTTCTGCCTCCAAATGCCTCAGCAAGATGGCATGGTCTACTTTATTGAATGATGCAGATAGATCCAGGAGGAGCAACAAAGAAGCATGTACTTGGTCAGCATTCAAATAATAATAACAACATTCGATTTATATACCGCCCTTCAGGATGACTTAACACCCACTCAGAGCGGTTTACAAAGTATGCTATTTTTATCCCCACAACAATGAACACCCTCTGAGGTGGGTGTGGCTGAGAGAGCTCTGAGAGAGCTGTGACTGACCCAAGGTCACCTGGCTGGCTTCAAGAGGATGAGTGGGGAATCAAACTCGGTTCTTCAGATTAGAGTCCCGTGCTCTTAACCACTAAACCAAACTGTCTCGCTCAGGCAGAGATCATCACCTAAAGCCACCAGAGCTGTCTCTATCCCATAGTGTCTCCTGAATCCTGACTAAAATAGGTCCAAAACACTGGAGTTTCTACGAAGATATGGAGCTGGTCAGCCACTACTCTCTCAAATACTTTGTCCAGAAAGGGCAGATTGGAGACTGGCTATAATTGGCCATGTCATTTTTGTCTAGGGATGTTTTTTTAGCAAATGCCTGGATCCTGTCAACCTCCATCATTGTAATTGGTCAGAGTGGTTTCATACATGAGCCAGACAGCGTATGAAGCATTTCTTCCACCTCACCTGCAGCTGGCATCTATATCAAAATGTATTTGCGCTATTTTATCAGCAAAAACACTTTGCAAAACCTCTCCGCTAATTGTCTGTTCTTGAGACTGCAAGGTTCATATTTAGGAGTTCGAAGATGTCAAGATATCTTGGGATGGTTGGGAACTAGCAAAACCTTTAATATTATCACATCATATATGAAGGGGGGACAGGACCTGGGAAGGTTGGGGCAGGGTTTGCAATGCTGAGTCTCACTTTGAAGCTGTAAGTTTATCATAACTGTTTAATATCATTTAGATTTGTTATGTCATAATGGAACTTCATTCTATGGTGTTTTCTTGGTCATATGCTTCCCAAGAGAGGGCTGTGTATATCTCTGTGTGTGTATTGAAGTAGGTGCTGTAATGCAGTTCATCTCAATTACTACTAGACATGGGCACGAACAGAAAAAAACTGAACATGGTGTTCGTTGCCATCCATGAACAATGGACAACAAACATTAACAAACATGATCCTGTTTACGGACATGTTCGTTGTTCGTGGGGGCCAGCAGGCTCTCCTCCAGCCATCAAGATCCCTACCGCACCACTCCCAGAAACCCTACCTGAGTAGGCAGCAGGAAATTACCAATAATAAATAATAGCTTGGCCCCAGAGCCTGGCAGCAGCCCTGGAACCTGAAGGGGTAGATCCCTACCGCACCACTCCCAGAAACCCTACCTGAGCAGGCAGCAGGAAAGGTACCAATAATAAATAATAGCTTGGCCCCAGAGCCTGGCAGCAGCCCTGGAACCTGAAGGGGTAGATCCCTATCCCACCATACACAAAGAAAATTCAAGCTCCAATGCACTCACCCTGTCTCTCTAACAGCAGCTGTCTCTCTCTGAACGCCAGAGCTGGGAGCCCCCCCCCCGGTCTTTTCCTCTTGTAACAAATGTGAAGCTCCAGTTCACACTTGGAAGGAAAACCTGCCTATCAAGCTAAATTGGGCTTAGATTGGGGTTTCCAGGGCAACAGCAGGAGTTCAGACAGAGTTCAGACAATCCCTGCCTAAGTTGCCAAGGGAATTGATTGCAGGTGCCAGACTGTCTGGCTTAACGAACGGCGACGGACAGCAATGAACAAGGCTTGCAACGACCACCTGTTCGTTTAGAATGGGGTCTCATGAACAGCTTGTTCGTGAACAGCAGATTGGGCTGTTCGTGGTTTTTTTAGTTCGTATTGCTGTTTGTGCCCATCTCTCATTACTACCCCTTTAATAAAGTGATCTACAACGTTCTGATCTACAGTGTTATGATCTGCAGTGCAGCTCCTCCAACCTTCTCTGTGTTCAGCTTCAATCAAAGTTGAACTTTCAAGGACAAGCTAGATGTGCAGGTTGTTAAAGAGCTCAGTCTGGGTTCCCCACTGTTCTCCCTATAGAGAGAGCCAATGGGAGGCACTGAGAGCAGGAGCCTCTAAGTCCTACCCTCTGAAAATTTGGAGGGGAAATCCTGAGGTAACGTGGGCTGTCCCTACATGAACCTCAGACAAGCCCTGGAGATAGCAAATGGGAGAATGCTGAGGGCAGAGGAGGGCCAATCATGAAGCAGGAGCCTCTAAGTCCCACCCTCTGAAGATTTGGAGGGAAAATCCTGAGGTAACATGAGCTGTCCCTACATAAGGCTCAATGTCTCTCTAGATGTGCAGGTTTTGACCCAACTCAAGTTTCCTGCAGCTACACAGCAGCTTTGGGGAATAGCTGTTAAAAATAAAAGAGAGTTCAAAAGCCTCAGATTACTCCCATAGGGGGAGGAGGGCCTACTCCCTCCCCCTCCCCAGCCATTTCCCCATGTCAAAATAGCAGGGGAGTGATTCCACCCTGTTTTATCTGCTCAATGTGCAGTATTCTGTGCATGTGGAACAGTAAAAATGGGGGGAGGGGTTTGCTATTGTGACACAGGGAGATGCCCGCCGTTCCCCCATGGAGGCATTCTGATGTCGTTTGGGCTCTCCATTATTTTTTAACAGCCATTGACTTTTTTAAACTGCTGTACGGCTGCGGAAATCTGAGTTCAGCTCTTTAAAAACCTGCACATCTAGCGAGACCCTCGGTGTCCACTTCTGACCTTGAAAAAGCTTAAACGTTCCACCTTTTTCAAGTAATTATTTAAACGATGGGTTGGATCCAACCTGCCTTTCCACCAACGAAAAGGGAAGAAGTCCCCTTTGACCACCCAAACTAGACTATGCTGGGTATCACCTTACCTGCATAGACAAAAGCCCCCTGTGATGGGAACTGTAGGAAAGAAAAGAATTGCATGAAACAGAGTGAAATGTTACCTGGGTCCACCCCAATTTCTTTTTAACATTTCAAAGGAAAGATTATAGTGAGACTCAGTGTGGCCAAGTTAGAGTGTCCGACGAGGATCTAGGCCACCCAGGTTAAAGTCCCTCTTCTCCTCATGTTATTTTATTTTATTCCATTTATATTCCTCTCCACCTGCAAGCTTGCTGGGTGGCTTTGGGACAGCCACACACTCTCAGCCTAACCTACCTCACAGAATTGTTGTAAGAATCAAATGGAGGAGAATGAAGGAAGCTGCTTTGGATTCCCATCGGGAGAAAAGATGGGGCGTAAATGAATAAATCAATATTCATGGACCTAATATTTCAGGCAACCTTTCTCATCATGGAGTATTTTTTAAAAACATGACATGGGCTGTGGAGGAAAAGAAAAGTTCCAGCTGGGATGCTATAAACATATATTCTCATGCAGTTCAGTTTCTCTGAATAGTAATTATCTCCTTAGTAATTACCAAATGAATTGTGATTACATTTGCTTTTTTTCTTCTTCAAAAACCATAGAGATTTCCAGTTTCCTCTACCAAAGCTACAAATCAAGACAAGCAAATAGTATTCACATCCTCTGTGCCATTTAGAGATGGTGCTAGATAGTGACCGGGTACTATGAGTCCGATCACTGAGACTTTGTGGCCGTGTGGCCCTGGTTTGAAATCAGCCAAGACATTGGCCATTCCAGTAAGGTAGAACAGCTAAACTGGCACTTGGAAAGAGTTTGAAGAAAGATGGTGATATTTGCTGCGTTGGTATTGGAGTTTCTGCCTCAACTGGCACATGAGGTCCCTGCTGCCAAGAGTTCCATGGATGGCCCCATTCCCATTTTTCACAAGTCCTTCCAGCCAGGGGACCTCATTGTTGCTGGTATCATTTCCCAGATTTATATCTTTTCTGACCTCATAACATTCGGAAGACATCCTTCTCAGGAACTCCTCGATGATACCATGTAAGAAATTCAGGTTTTATCTTTATCATCTAGATTTCTAGAGAACATCTCTCTATCTTTCCCCACTTCTTTTCCAAAACTGAATTGAGTTCTGAGCTCGGATAAACTTTTGATTTTCTTTTTTTAAAAAGGAGCCTTGAGCTATATAAACACCAAATTTCACTTTTCTGTGCCATGTATAAACAGTCTATATCTTTTGACGTCACTGTGAGTGAATGAAGCTGGGAAACTTCTTATATAAAAATGTTCTTAGTCATCTTTTTCCAACAGGTAGAAAAGAAACGTTCCAAATGGAAACCATAAAGCACAAAAAGATGAAAGTATAATCTGATTTAGATATGCACGTGTACAGGTGCTATCCAATCATTTCCGCAGTGGGCCAATGTTGGTTCACTCTTTTGTGCATTTGCACCACACCTTTCCATATAGCACAATAGAACTATAAAAGATAAACTGTACTGAAATGCAGTTGTTTGGTTCATAAGCAAGAGAGTTCTGATGATACATGTCAATCTCGTTGCAGGCTCATGACCCACTTGTACCAGCACATCCTGGCATTGGCGTTTGCTGTAGAGGAGATCAATGACAATCCACAGCTCCTGCCCAACATCACCCTGGGCTTCCACATTTACAATAACTACTTCAGTGTAAGCAGGACCTATCAGGCCTCAGTGGAACTTCTCTCTACGAGGGACAGGTTCATCCCAAACTACAAGTGTGACAGCCAGAACAACCTGATAGCAGTCGTAGGAGGACCGAGCTCTGACATAGATGTCCACATGACAAATATTCTGAACATCTACAAAGTTCCACAAGTAAGATGTATGGGTGGAGCAGGGGAAGTCAATAACCAATTCATATTCTCTTTCCTTTTTGGGGTATGTGTATGTATCTCTGTGTGTGTCTGTGCTAAACTTTCTATTTGGTGGTAAATTTCCTTAAGTATTTAGACACATTCGTAAAGCAAACAAGACCTTTCCAATATATCTTGAAATGTGACTACAACATCCATCTCCTCTTTGTAAAGTTTAGTTGACATATGGATCTTCTTCGGTGGTGACTGAGAAAAACCAAGCACCTTTCTCCCACTGGGTGTTTCCAAATGGAGCCCATCAATATAAGGGGATTCTCCACTTACTGCTGTATTTCAGGTGGATGTGGATTGGGGTGTTTTATCTGGATGTTGAAAGCGCAGAGCAGTTCCTACAGAACGCCCTTCCCTCTTTCTCCCAAAGTGGGATCTGTTTTGATTTCATACAGATGTTACCCACAATAACTTTTTCTTCTGAGATCAATGAAGCTATAGGAAAGGGGCTAGAGATGTACAAGATGGCTATGAGAAGCTCTGCCACTGCATTGGTTTTACATGGTGAAATTCAGACTATTATAAGTTTGAGGACAGTGTACCAGTTTGCAGAATGTGAGGATGCACCAACTAAAACAAAAGGCAAAATCTGGATTATGACAGCCCAGATAGATTTCACATCATTTCCGTTCCAAAGAAATTGGGACATAGATGTTATCATTCATGGGGCTTTATCTTTTGCAATTCACTCAGAGGAGGTGTTTGGATTCCACAAATTTATCCAGACGAGAAATCCTACTTTGGACACAGAAGATGGTTTTATTAAGGCGTTTTGGCAAAATGCATTTCACTGTTCATTACCCAACTCCACAGCCGTAAGCCAGGATAGGGAAATCTGCACCGGAGAGGAGAAGTTGGAAACGCTTCCGGGATCTGTTTTTGAAATGAGGATGACTGGCCATAGCTACAGCATCTACAATGCTATCTATTGTGTGGCACATGCCTTGCATAACATGCACATATCCCCGTTCAAACATAGAAGGATGGCTGATGGAGAAAGAAGGCAGTTTCTGAAACCACAGTTATGGCAGGTAATGTAGTCCAAGAGGAATTCTTCATATTCGTGGTGGGGAAAGCTGCTGTAGACCAAGGAGAATACTATCTCCCTTCAAAGCCTAGAGTTTTCATTATATTGCATAGTAAAGTCCCCTACTGCCTAGCAAATCAGCTTGGATATAACATATAATTTATGCACATTACATTTAATTCCTATGAACAAATATGCATATAAATGAGTTGTCCTTTGATAATGGATTACAAGCCAGTGTGGTTTACCTCTGAAATTCACCTGATGACAGCGACCACAAAATTGCTCGTAAATGAACACAAAATCCCTTAAGATTTAATAAAACAGTTAATAAACATATCCGATGCTTGTTACAAGGTTTCAAGCCTTTTGTTACATGTCAATAAGTTATGCCTGAGGGGTAGAAAGACATATAGGCAATTTCGATAGTTGCATATCCCAGGTCACCAAATTCCACCAGCTTTGTTCACTTGCGAACCATTTCCTCTAAACTGGCTAATTGTTTGGCAGAAGACCTAAGAAGGTCTATGGTTGTTGTGGGTTTTCCGGGCTGTATTGCCGTGGTCTTGGCATTGTAGTTCCTGAAGTTTCGCCAGCAGCTGTGGCTGGCATCTTCAGAGGTGTAGCACCAAAAGACAGAGATCTCTCAGGTGCTACACCTCTGAAGATGCCAGCCACAGCTGCTGGCGAAACGTCAGGAACTACAATGCCAAGACCACGGCAATACAGCCCGGAAAACCCACAACAACCATCGTTCTCCGGCCGTGAAAGCCTTCGACAATACATCTAAGAAGGTCTCCTTAAAAGTAAATCCTATTTTATTTGATGGGGTTTATTCCCAGTCTTCTGTTTTTCTTGCATCTGTTTTTTTTAAAAAATTATATATAAAAATAATTCATTGTATATATCATAGCTCCATAGCATGTATTTTAATGGGAATTACACCTGCTTTCCTTCCTTTTCCCATGTATGTAACTTTATCTATAGACTGAGAATTCATGCATCTGATGAAATAGATTCTCTCTATGAAAGCAAAAATGACAATACATTTGTTATTTTTCTTAACGGTATCATAAGATTCCTTTCTGTTTTACCACACGAAACTGTGACACTGAGAGATCTCTGTCTTTTGGTGCTACACCTCTGAAGATGCCAGCCACAGCTGCTGGCGAAACATCAGGAACTACAATGCTAAGATCACGGCAATACAGCCCGGAAAACCCACAACAACCATCGAAACTGACATGGCTATGCATCTTTTCTAATTATACAACGAGTGCCAAGATTTTACTAGGGCTTAGCCCAAGTCTTCTAAACCTGTGGATGTCACATCTTGTAGTAGTTTATTCAAAAATTAATTAAGTGGCATTTAGCGTAGCACTTCATTCGGGTTGTCTTGAACCTACTACCAGTTCACTGTGGGTGAAATTTTGACCGTGAGGAAGAAAAACAAATGTTCACTCTTCATTTTCTTCACATCATTGATTAATTTATAAGTTTCTATTTTATATAGCTTATCTAAGCCTTAATAATTGCGTAGAAGAAGCAGGGGCAGGTTTCCTTGACTCTTCCCAGACAAGCTGTGTTCCCTCCAAAAATGTCCTCCTCTTCTGATGACAACGGCGACTACTAACATTTGACTTATACTGCCCTTCAGGAAACTTAATATCCACTCAGAGCAGTTTACAAATTATGTTATTATTATCCCCACTACAAACACCCTGTGAGGTGGGTGGGGCTGAGAGAGAAGCTGTGGCAGACCCAAGGTCATCCAGCTGGCTTCAAGTGGAGGAGTGGGGAATCAAACCCAGTTTTCCAGATTAAGAGTCCTGCATTAATAATAATAATAACAACAACATTCGATTTATATGCCGCCCTTCAGGACAACTTAATGCCCACTCTGTGCGGTTTACAAAGTGTTATTATTACCCCACAACAATCACCCTGTGAGGTGGGTGGGGCTGAGAGAGCTCCATAGAACTGTGAATCGTCCAAGGTCACCCCGCTGGCTTTCGTGGAGGAGTGCAGAATCAAACCCGGCTCTCCAGATTAGAGTCCCGTGCTCTTAACCACTGCACCAAACTGGCTCTCCCCAACTGGTTCTCCCCTGTTCTCTTTGTATCAGCCCCTGTTAATTCCCACTGATTCTTATCTAATTTTGCACAGCCTGTTCTTCTCAATATTTATCTCTATAACCATGTTTTTAATTCTGTAATTTTATATTTGGTGGTGGAGAGTACCCTCAAGTCATAGCTGACTTATGACGACCTCTGGTGGGTGTTTTCATGGCGAGAGACTAACAAAGGGGGTTTGCCATTGCCTGCCTCTGCAACCCTAGTCATCATTGGAGGTCTCCCATCCAATTACTGACCAAGGCCAACCCTGCTTAGCTTCTGAGACCTGACAAGATCAGGCTCATCTGGGCTATCGAGGGCCGTTTCCACATGGCTTACCTGTTTGCGTTATGTCCCAGCAGATCGTGCAAAAAATGCAGAAGATTTCATTTTTTCACGTGAGATTTGCACGACTTCACATGACATCGTGCAAATCTCGCGCGAGAAAACACAATCTTCCGCGTTTTTTGCGCGATCCGCCGGGACACAACACAAGCAGGTAAGCCCAGGTCGGGCAATTTTATATTTACACACATTTATATGTCTACCAATATCAGATTCACATCTTTCTTACATCTGATGAAGAGGGGTCCAGTTGAAGCTCAATGACTACAGTAGCAAAGCTGCTAAGTATCAGTGGCCCCATCAATAAAATAATAACAACAACCTATTGCTTGACCAGTTTTTAAAATGTAGTTAAAGGCCTTCCAATCACTTGGGTAGGAGGTGGTTCTAACTTCAGACTTCATATGTGCTGTAGCTGAGTCTAAAACCTGATGCATTTTAAAACCACAAGCACAAAATTATAGTCACATGTTTAAACTAGAGTATTGTTTGCTTTGATAGAAACTGGAATTAAGGCATTCATGGGAGGCATTCAGTATTCTGCATTAATGGCTATCACAGGTCACAATGCATTCACAAGGTAGGGGAGGGGGAATCACATAGATACATTCTTGGGAAATATTAACATTTTCTCTTCTACTATTAAGTAAGTTTTAACACCCCAGACAGGGTAGGGATGAGGAGGAATGAAAATGAAAAATAAAGGGCTTGTGTGTGAGGGCAAACACAGAAGAATGAGAAGGCAGAAGGAATACCAGGTTGGTTGTTGGGTTTAGCCAGGGCTTTTTTTCAGCAGGAGCACGGTGGAACGGAGTTCCAGAACCTCTTGAAAATGGTCTAGATTGTCAGCGCGGAGAGCAATCTAAACTCCCCTCTGTCTGGAGATCAGGGGGCGGGGCCACCAGCCATGTGACCATTTTCTCCAAGGGCAACCCACTGAGTTCCACCACCTCTTTTCCCAGAAAAAAAGCCCTGGGTTTAGCAATATCTCTTGATTGGCAAGTGTTTGCCTCAACCTCACAATTTAAAAAGAGATTGCAACCATGGAGAACTTTCTGAAAAATCACTGCTAAAAAAAGTAGGGCAAACAGTACCAGGAAGTCGTATCTGCAGCTTATTCTAGTCAACTGCACCCCTAGCAGATGCAGTGCAGAATAAATTAAAATGCACTTGCTGAATACAGGATATTTCCAGCTTCACAGGTTCTAAAGCTGACTCAGGCCAAGAGGTAAGATGGAAAGACCAAGGGATGTCAGGTAGGCTTGCCGTACCCATACCCAAGATGGGGGAGCCCTCAGTCCCACCTGGCATGCCGCCCTGAGGTGGCAGGTGGAAAGGCACAGGGATGGGGCACCTGCACTCCCCTGTCACATCAGCGATGGAGGAATCCCAGTGCACACTGAAGGGAAGCTGAGCAAAAACTGCTCCTTTGTGTTCGGGGTCTACAGCCCAGCCCCCGGACTTACCTGGAGGAAAGGACGGGAGACCACCGGGAGACAGCAGCCCAGGTGCCTCAGCAGGCAGCCAGGCCCAGTACCAACCAGCCACAGGGGGAAGGGAAGAGACACCCAAGCCCCAGCCAGCCACAGGGGGAAGGGAAGAGACACCCAAGCCCCAGCCAGCCACAGGGGGAAGGGAAGAAACACCCAAGCCCCAGCCAGCCACAGGAGGAAGGGAAGAAACACCCAAGCCCCAGCCAGCCACAGGGGGAAGGGAAGGGACACCCAAGCCCCAGCCAGCCACAGGGGGAAGGGAAGAGACACCCAAGCCTCAGAGGGTTAGAAGGGGCAGGTGGAGACCAGCCAGCCCCACCCTCCAGTGGGAGTCCAGGGAGCCAGCAGGGGGCCAAGCTGAAGCCTACCAGCCAGCGAGGAGAAGCAGCCTCAGCAGCTCAGAGCCACACCCCAGCCTGCAGCCCTGCTGGAAAGCATTAACCTAGCACAGGGGATGCTAGGAGCTAAGCAGCTTCAGGTAGAGCTGCCTGGGGCATTCTGTGAGACGAGATGGACAGCCAGCCAGGGAGGCTCAGCTGTGCCTGCCTTCAGCCATCAGATCAGCCAGGGAGGCTGGACAGCCAGCCAACGAGGCTCAGGTGGACTGGCTCAGTGCTTCCAGCCAAACGAGCCCAGGTGCAGCTGCCTAGGCCAGCTAGGGCCCTGGGTGGAAGGCAGCAGGAGGGCGTGGTTAGCAGGCTGAGCCTGGCTAGGCTGAAGGGATAAAAGGGAAGCACACCCACAGGGTGGGGCGGAGCAGGAGCAGGAGCAGGAGCAGGAGCAGGAGCAGGAGCAGGAGCAGGAGCAGGAGCAGGAGCAGGAGCAGGAGCAGGAGCAGGAGCAGGAGCAGGAGCAGGAGCAGGAGCAGGAGCAGGAGCAGGAGCAGGAGCAGGAGCAGGAGCGTGGATGAAAGAGGAGGAGATGGCAGAGACCCAGGGGAGTGAGTGGCACAGGTTGAGCCGGCCAGCGAGTGGAGTGAGAGGGAGTCTGGGTGATGTATACTGCCCCTCCATCCACAGAGCAGGGTCCCGCAGAATCTCTAGCCCCCCTTTGACGTCAGGACCAGACCGCCCAGCGCCCCGCCCAGTGGTGGCCGCGGCAAGCCCTGACACTTTGCAGGCAGCTTTCACTCAGTTCCGCTTCAGCACTCACAGTGACTCCTCCCTACTCCATCCCGCTTATTTTCCAACATGATGGAGGAGTTGCAGTGCATGCAGGCTGAAGCTGAGCAGAATGAAAACTATCTCCAAGGGGGCAGTTTTCACTCAACTTGGCTTCAGAGTGCACCACAATTCCTCCATTGTGCTGGAAAATAGTGTATCCCATTGTTTCCCACATCCCAGCTTTGGCCCCTGGGACTTCTGTCAACCCTATTGCCAGGTCTCCCTAGCAACCAGTGATGGGGGGCAGTACTTATTGGTGTCCCTTATCTTTGCATGCACACTTTGTGTACGTGCGCTCCCGGCTGAGGCGTGGCAATGTCACTTCTGGAAGTGATATCATTGCGCTGGCTGTGGGAGCCCTGCACAAAGCACAGGAGCACGCCCACAGCCAGCTTGCTGATGTCACTTCCAGACAAGATGGCATGTTCCACGTTTCCTGGGTGGCCTGCTGGTGACAGGTGATCGCTGAATGGCTTGCCTCCCACAAGGGTAAACCACCAGGAGTTTGGCCACTACCTGTAGGTACCTGGGAACCCTACTGGCTCCCTCCCCCCAATTTTGTACCTCAAGTACCCACTACTTGGAGGCCCTGCATCAGGTCGGCCCTCTTTGGCACCTTTCCACTCTGTCACCATGGGTGAGCTACGGATTAGTACCCTCCCTACCCCACAAACCTGTTGATGAGTGCCAGTTTAGTGTAGTGGTTAAGAGCATGGGACTCTAATCGGGAGAACCGGGTTTGATCCCCCACTCCTCCTCTTGAAGCCAGCTGGGTGACCTTGGGTTGGTCACAGCTCTCTCAGAGCTCTCTCTGCCCCACCTGCCTCACAGGGTGATTGTTGTGGGGATAATAACATACTTTGTAAACTGTTCTGAGGGGGCGTTAAGTTGTCCGGAAGGGTGGTATATAAGTCTAATGATGTTGTTTTTGTTGTTATGGATGAGAATAGCAGAGGGGCATGCTTGACTCCTGAGTGCTGTCTTAGAAGGAGCGCAGTGCTTACCATTCAGAAGTGAACATGGGTGGAGAGAGCTTGTTTGGGACTGTAGTAGAAGAGTAAGAAGGTGCCAAAACCTGAAGGTGTCTCTGCTTTCTGTCGATACAAAAGTGCATTTTCCAAGCAGCCATAGACTTTTCATGGCTCTTTTATCAAAATCAAACATTTTGGATTCAAGCACAGTAAATGTCTCTTTTGTTTTTGAATCATGTTTTGTTTTTTATGTAGCTTCATAAATTCCTGAGCGCCGTCTCATTTAACAACAGTGCTGGGGAACGAGTTTTCTTCGACCAAAATGGGGAGATAGTAGGTGGATTTGATGTACTAAACTGGGTCACGTTCCCAAATCAGTCCTTTCTTAGAGTCAAAGCTGGACAGATAGACCCGAACATTCACTCAGAGAAACTGCTTACCGTTCATGAGGATATTATTGTATGGCCCAGCAAGTTCAACCAGGTAAAGTCCACATACATTAACGTGGTCTATATACTCATTTTCCCAATGTACAAACAATCTGTTTGAGTTCAGATGCTGAACTCAATTAGGTGAGAGACATGATCTCATTCTCCACATTTTTATCTGGCACTTGTAGTATCTCCCAGAGTTAGATTCTAAAGCTATATAATTATATGCACCTCTTTTTAGAAGGATTTTGTACTCAACATGAAGTGTATTTGATTGTATATGAATAATAATTACTTTGGAACAATATTTATTGGTTACTTATTAGTAACTGATCACATTTGTGGATTTAATTGGATGTATTGTACGTTGGATCAATTTTTTATTTGAGTATACACACTTCTAATTGGATAAGAATGAATTTCAATTGTGTTTAGCGACTAAACATGGGCACGAACCACATTACGAACTTCAAAAACCCACAAAATTGGTGATCGTGCGATCGCGATCCGGCAGTTTGTTTTTTTTTTAGAAAAATTTTTATTGGGTTAGAATATTATTATTTTTACATTACATTCAATTTTCCCCAAATTTTTCATTTCTAACCCCCTCCCTTTCCCCCCCTTTTGTTGACTTCCAACAGCTTTCCCCCCCTCTGTCCCTTTTCCCTTACTTCTATTAAATTCCTCTATCTAAAACAGATATACATTCTCCATTATATTAAGCAGTACATCTTTAACTCCTTTACTTACTATACACCCAAACTGTACGTCCTTGGATAAACAATTTATCCCCTTTTCCCATTTTGAATATTTCTATATATCATAAACCTATATATCATAAACCATAAAAATTTCCCACATTTAAATCAAACAAATCAAACAATTTGATTTGTTCTCTATATGTTACTCATTTCATCTTTTTATGGTAATTCTATATAGCTCATCACATAGTCAATCAATTTAACTCTTCTGTACATTCAGTTTGGTGCATATAAATCTTATCAAAGAAAGAAAATATTGTTAGTTACTCAATCCTCATGTTTAAACCTTATCATTAATTATTCTCTATCAATGTTCTATCAATTAACCTATACATATCTATATATATATATCAATCTATTAATCTAACTGCTTATAAGTTCACTTTTCTCTTCCTCCCCCGGTAAAGTCACCCCTCTCTTTTATACTTATATTATACTTCAGTAGTTCTCAAACTGCCACAGTTTTCCTCCCACCTCCCATTTCTTCTCCAGATGTTGTTTCAGCTTCTCCCAGTCCGTGTTAAACTGCCCTGAGTCCAGATCTCTCAATTTTCTCGTCATCTTGTCCATTTCAGCCATATACAGCAATTTGTAGATCCAATCTTCAATAGTTGGCACTTCTTGTACTTTCCATTTTTGCGCATACAAAAGTCTAGCTGCTGCTGTCATATAAAATATCAACGTCCTATGATGGGCTGGAATTCCCTCCATTCCCAAGTTTAGTAGCAGGAGTTCTGGGTTCTTATTTATTTGAAACTGTAAAATTTCACTCATTTCTCTTATTATTTCCCCCCAGTACTGCCTAGCTACCTCACACGACCACCACATGTGGTAGAGGGAGCCCTCATGTTTCTTACATTTCCAGCATTTATTAGAAGTATTCAAATTCCCTAGCGCAATCTTCTTTGGTGTCATGTACCAACGATAAATCATTTTGTAAATGTTCTCTTTAATATTAGTACATGTCGTTATCTTCATTGTAGTTTTCCACAAGTATTCCCATGCCTCCATTGTTATTTCTTTATTAAAATTTATAGCCCATTTCACCATCTGTGTTTTAACTGTCTCGTCCTCAGTATACCATTTCAGCAGTACTTGGTATACCTTGGATATTCTTTTCTTATCTTCTTTAAGAAGGGTCTGCTCTAGTTCCGAGTTCTCTGTTCGTATGCCCCCTTTTGCAGAGTCCGAATTGTATAAGTCTCTGATCTGCCTATACTGGAACCAATCATAGTTAGGTGATAGTTCCTCTTGCGTCTTTATTCTAAGTTTAGATACTTCAATTTTAGTTATTTCTTTGTACGTTAAGCATTGTTGTTCATTATCAACAGCTCTCGGGTCTATCACCTCATATGGAACCACCCACAAGGGGGTTCCTTCTTGTAGATAAATTCTGTACTTCTTCCAGATTGTATATAAACTTCTCCTTACAAAATGATGCAGGAACATCGAGTTGACCTTCACTTTGTCATGCCATAGGTATGCGTGCCATCCAAAAAATTTTTTATATCCCTCTAGGGCTAATAGTTTCTTATTCTTTAATGTCATCCACTCTTTTAGCCAAACTAGGCAGATTGCATCATGATAAAGTCTCAGGTTGGGCAGTTGCATTCCGCCTCTTTCCTTTGCATCTTGTAAAACTTTTACTTTCACTCGAGGCTTCTTGCCTGCCCAAACAAAATCTGATATTTTCCTCTGCCATTTTTCAAATTGTTTAGAGTCTCTGATGATTGGTATTGTCTGTAGCAAAAACATTACTCTTGGTAACACATTCATCTTAACTGCTGCAATCCTGCCCAGCCATGACAAGTTCAATCTATTCCATTTGATCAAGTCTCTCTCTATCTGAATCCATAATTTTTCATAATTATTCTTGAACAAATCTATATTTTTTGCAGTCAGCTCAACTCCCAAATATTTCACCTTACTAGTTACTTCACAATCCGTTGTTTCCATTAACAATTGTTGTTTCTGCTTAGTCATGTTTTTGCATAGTATCTTTGACTTCTTTTTGTTAATGAAGAAACCTGCCAAGTCTCCAAACTCCTTAATCTTATCTATCACTTTTGGCATGTTCTCCAGTGGGTCTTCTACAATTAACATTATGTCATCTGCAAATGCTCTGACCTTATATGAATAGTCCTTTATTTTTATTCCTCGTATTTCCTCGTCTTGTCGTATTTGTATCATCAGAATCTCCAATACTAAAATGAACAACAATGGAGATAACGGGCAACCTTGTCTTGTTCCTTTACTAATCGTCAATTTCTTGGTCAGTTCATCATTCACTACAATTGCTGCAGTCTGGTCTCTATAAATTTCCTTAATTGCTTTGACAAATCTTTCTCCCAGTTGTAGCTTTTCCATAGTGGCAAACATAAAGTCCCAGTTTAAATTGTCAAACGCTTTTTCAGCATCTACAAAGAAGAAACCAACCTCTTTGTCACAACGCTTGTCATAATATTCAATAGCATTGATCACTGTCCTTAAATTGTCTCTTATTTGTCTGTCTGGCAAAAAGCCTGCTTGTTCCTCCTCTATAACTTCCGAGAGCCACCCCTTCAATCTCTCCGCCAATATCTTCGCAAAAATTTTATAGTCATTGTTAAGTAGTGATATAGGTCTGTAATTTTTCACGTTGGTCAGGTCTTGGCCCTCTTTTGGGATCAATGATATATTCGCTTCACTCCAAGTATCTGGAATCCTTTGATCCCTAAAAACTCCATTCATCACCTCTTTTAGGAATGGTGCCAGTTCATTGGCCATTATCTTATAAAATTTAGCCGTAAGTCCATCTGGCCCTGGCGCCTTTCCTAGATTTGCGGATTGTATTGCCTTACTTATTTCCTCATCAGTTACTTCACTGTTCAACTTATTTCTCCAAGCTTCCGAGATTTCTGGAAGTTTGGTTTTCTCCAGATATGATGCTATTGATTCTTTGTTTACTTCTTTTTTATTATACAGCTTAGCATAAAATTTATAAAAGGCTCTACTGATGGTAGTCTGCTCCAAGTATGTTTTATTTTCTTCACAGATTTTATTTATTGTTTTCTTTTCCCTTTTCTTCTTCAATTGCCATGCCAAATATTTCCCAGGTTTATTGGCACCCTCAAACGCTTTTTGATTCAATCTTTTAAGGTTCCACTCCAATTCTTTATTACTCATTGCTGTTAGCTGTTCTTGAAGAATTTTGATTTCCTGGTATATTTTCTTTTTTCCTGGTCTCTTTTTTAACTGTGCTTCTTTGGCTTTTATTTTCTCCTCAATCTCTTGTCTTTTCTCCTCTTTCTTTTTCCTTGCTCTACCATTTAAGTCCATTAGTATGCCCCTTACAACCGCCTTGTATGCATCCCAAACTTTGTTGGTTGGTACTTCTTTGTTCACGTTGTATTGTATGAAAAACTTTGTCTCTCTTCTCAATATTTCCATATTCTCTCTTTCCTGTAACAAGTCCTCATTTATTCTCCAGGCTTTCCTTTTTCTCCTTTTTCCAAATTTCCATATAATTGGGTTGTGATCTGAGCCTACCATCGGCATTATTTCTACCTCCTTAGTCCATAACGCTAAGTCTTTTGAGGCCCAGATCATGTCAATTCTTGATAATGTAAGATGCCTTGCAGAATAAAAAGTAAACTGTCTGGTTTTAGGATATTCTCTCCTCCATACATCTTCGAGAGTCTCTTGTTGAATCAACTCAAAAAAAAGCTTTGGCAATAGTCCTCTTTTCTTTTGTGCTGTTGTAGTCTTTTTGTCTAATTCCAAATCTGTCACTCCATTGAAGTCTCCAGCAAGAATTATCTGGTCATATGCAAGATCGTCTAAATGCTTCCTTAAATCCTCAAAGAAGCTTTCCTTTGCACCATTAGGTGCATAAAGTCCGACTACCAACACTCTCTTTAAATTCCAATTACATTCCACTGCTACAAATCTAGCTTCCACATCTCTCATAACAAATTTTGGCTGCAGCTCCTCCTTTATGTACAACACCACTCCTCTTTTTTTCTTGTTGGAGGCCGCTACAAATTCTTTGCCCAATTTTCCAGATTTTAAATATTTTACATCCTGTTTTCTAATATGGGTCTCCTGCAAACAAACAATATCACATTTTTGTTTTAGTAGCCAATGAAAAATATTTTTCCTCTTATTCGGTGAGTTTAGTCCATTTACATTCCAAGATAATACTTTACACTCCATATTCATAGTTTTGTTGGTAAGTCTTTTTCATTGTCCTTAATAAATCGCTCCATCTCCCGCTCAGATCTGATGCGTTTTTTTGCCCCTCCAAACTCAAAGGACACTCCTTCCGGTAGCTCCCATCTGTACCTAATATTCATGTCCTTCAAAGTCTGAATTAGCACTTTATATTTTTTCCGGTCCAATAACACTGATCTGGGCAGTTCCTTCATTATAATAATCGTCTTGCCATCAATCTCCAATGGATCTTGAAACTGTTTTGTCACAATCCTCTCTTTCATGTTTCTAGTTGTAAACTGCACAATCACATCCCTTGGTAATTTCCTCTGGGTTGCAATTCTCGAGTTCACACGGTACGCCACATCTAGGATAGCCACAACTTCCTCCTCCTCCTTCCCCAGGTATTCAGCCAACACCTCAGTCATCTGTTCTTGCGCTGACTTTCCTTCCACTTCTGGCAAGCCACGAAAACGTAGCTGCTTCTCCATATGTTTAGTTTCTGCAACTGACATTCTCCCCTTCACCAATCTCATCTCTGTTTGTTGCATGTCTGCTAAATTCTCCATCGCGTCTTCTACTGTTTTAACTCTCTGCTGCGTTCCTTGTAGTTCACTTCGTATTGTTTCCATACCTTTTTTCACTTCTGACAGCTCCGATTTTACTGTCTGTGTAACCTCTTTAACCTCTTTTATCAGCTCCAATTTCGTGTCCTTAAGTTCTTTAATCATATCTAAAAGTTTTTTGTCCAGGTTTTTATCCAGGTTTTCTATTGCCGATTGCCACTCTTTTTTTGACATCGTGGGGCTTGCTTTAGCTCGCTCCCACGAATCCGCTCTCTTCCTTAACTCCGTGGCGTAAAATTTAACGTTTTTCTATTTTAAATGTCCCGGTCTTCTTATAGAAATTAAGTTTTAAAGAGTCCAAAATGTCGGGCGTCTTTTCTCTATGGTTTCTCTATGATTTTGTAATCCAAAATGGCCTACTTCCTCTTCCGCTGAAGCCGCGACCCTTCCCCTTTCAAAAATGGCGATTCCCTACTTCCTGCCCTCCAGCAAGGGCCGCTTCTCTCCAGCCACTCTATTGTTATTACGCACTTCCTGTCTCCCGTCTTCCCACAGCAGATCTCGCGATGGTGTCTTTTTCTCACAGCTCCAAAGCCACAGGTATTCAAAACAATAGTCCCATTTCTTTAATAACTTCTTTAAACTTAGTCTCTTTTTAAATTCGATTCCTGCCGAGTCTTCCCCTCCTTTTCACTAGTCTGTTGCAGTTTAAAAATCTACTTTTTTTCCTCTCTGTTTTTATCAATCTGTCCCGTCTCAGAAGATAATGATCTTTACCTTCTCTTCACTTTTCTCGGGTTGTAATCGCTGTTTCGATTTTAAGTTCTCCTCTCAGCTTCTTCCCCCAATCGATGCTTGGGTATGTAGGTCTTATGCCAGCCGAATTGGCCCCAAAACTGCCGCAGAGATTATAGCCGACCCGTCGCAAGGTGGGACCTCAAGGATCGGGGGGAGACTCGCTGTGTAGAGCCCCCCCTCGTCCGAGATCTAGCTCACCCTAGGGTCTTGAGCGTTCTTTGCCTGCTCCCCGCCTGAGAGCAGTCGGCCGCGGGCTATTTTCACCCCGCCGGCCGGTTAAAACGGCAGTCCGGTCAGCTCCGCAAGTGGAGCTGCGTTAGACCTCCATGGATCCCAAACAGGAAGTCCGCGATCCGGCAGTTTGTGATTGTCCACAGCAAACGAACCAGTGTTCAGAAGAAGCCTGGTTCAGCGCGTTTGGCCATGGTTCGGGAAGCCAGACAGTCAGGCGCCATCAATCAATTCCCCTGGAAACGGAGCCGGGGGAATGCCTGAACTCTGTCTGTGGTCCTTCTGTCGCCCTGGAAACCCGAATCGAAGCCCAGCTTACCTTGATCAGCAGGTCTTCCTTCCAACCATGGAGCTGCAAAGTAGTTACAAGTTGGGAGAAGACACCCGGGGGAGGGAGGGGGTGTTCTGTAGCCACGGGCACTCCAATCTCATCTCCAATCTGCAATCTCACTGCAATCTCACTGCAATCTGCAAACCCTGATAGGCAGCTCTGACGGCCAAACACAGACTTCCTGTGTTGCTCTATGGGACCTCATCTTATAAAAAGCACTACCCTCTTAGGCTGGCTTTCACTTTCAGCGAGCAGTGGAGTGTGAGAGCTGTTGCTTGCTGCTTGCTAGCCTTGGTAGCCTTTGAGGAGAGACAGAGAGACTATAATTGAGCTTGGATTTTTGTGGGAGTTTCCTGGGGCCTCGGATCGGAGAGGGTATAATTCCAAGATCCCTATTGCAATCTTGACAAAACTTGGGTGCTGGCTGGAGGAGAACCTGCTACACACTCCCTGTGAATGTGGGCTCTCTAAGTGCAGTGGGGGCTGTTCTGAGCACCACGAGCTGCGAACCGGTTCAGCAACAGGAAATGTTCATTGAAGTTCGCGACTTCGGGATTGTCTTCGGCACCGAATCACAAACTGCAGATTCATTAATTTTTTTGGATTCGTGCCCATGTCTATTAGCGACCCTTATCTCAGTGTTTTTTGTAGTTGGTTATTTTGAGCACTGTGGTTCCTCTTGACTGTTTTGCTTCAATTAGGAGGATTTTGTGGCATTCTGAGTAAATATGTATAGGATATGTCAATCATTCAGGATTTTCTGAGAATCCTCAGAATATCTTATAAATATGTTTAACAACTGCAAAGACCCAGGAACAGAATAAAACCTTCATCCTGAAACATAAAATAAAGAAGAAAAAGAAAAAAGAACCAGTAACACTGATGATTGTATCAAACAACAGAAAATTTTGTGCAAATTGTACTTGACCATACAAGTATACAAAATGGGTTGCTGTGTTAGTCTGTCTGTAGCAATAGAGAAGAGCAAGAGTCCCAGAACACCTATAAGACTAACAAAATTTGTGGTAGGGTATGAGCTTTCGTGAAGTGAGCTGTGACTCACGAAAGCTCATAACTTATCACAAATTGTGTTAGTCTTATAGGTGCTCCTGGACTCTGGCTCTTCTCTATTGTACTTAACTATGTTGTAATACAGAAGGCATTGAACTAGAAGCTCCATGCATTCAGAATGGATTTCAGCAGTAGTGAAAGCAGCCATACTAAACATCAAAACATAATTTCATTTGTGGACAGACATGGCCTCTTTCTCAGTGCAATGGCAACTGTAATACTGGTTCTAGAAGAAGAAAGAAGGAAGGGAAGCCATTTTGTTGCTATGATTGTCTTCCATGTCCAGAAGGGAAAATTTCCAATAAGAAAGGTAAGGAAACATGGTGTAAAGAATTTCTCAAAAATATTTTCTGTGATCCAACACTCCATAGTTTGACATCAGTGGGTATAAGCAGTCATTTTGCTATTCTTTGAAGTCATTTATGAGGCGGTGGCTGACTTAGAATACTTGAAACAGTTGTCAGTGATTTGTTAACAAATACTCTTCCCCCCCCTTTTCTACTGTGCACCAGATCAAAATGAACATAATGCACTGTCATTTATGCTGTACTTCAGATTTTTTAATACAAATATATGTAAAACTGATAAATTTTTGAGGGACACTGGCTGAATCCACACACCCTCGGAGTGTCCCGACGTTGCGCTAAATGTTTGCTAAACACCTGGAAGTATAGCGTCTTTCTAGCATGATTTCTGAATCGCACTAGAAAGACGCTACACTTCCGGGTGTTTAGCGAACATTTAGCGCAACGCCGGGACACTCCGAGGGTGTGTGGATTCAGCCGCTTTGAAGGACATAAGCAGAAATGGAGAGCAAAAAGAAAGGTAAGGAGAACAGGTGTGAAGGAGGAAAAAATTAATGCTGGTTTGGCGAATCAAAGGTCCAAAGAAAACATTTTTTTTCCTCTGAAAGCTCAGTAAAATTTGAACTGAACTAGGTTCAATTGAATGGAATCGTTTATTCAAAAAGGAAAATAAATGGTTTTAAACTCCCTAAATGCTATCATCATGTTAATGAGTGAAGCCCTGGCATTTGGGCAAAAAACAGTGTTTTTCAAATTGGTCCCTCTCTAATCACTTGTAATCTCTAATAACGATGCACTCTTGTGCATATAACTGTACCTGATTACATCAAATAGTTATCATAGCATGTCCAGGTAAGACTGATGTAGTCATAACTATCAGCTTATGAAATCAAAAGAATACCTTCAGGGATTACCTTCCTTTGATCATTAAGACTTTGTTTGCACCTGGCAAACATAATTGCAAGAGAAAGTTAGAAGCATGTTCTTAGCTGATATGCACCACACGTAGATTTTCTATGCACAAAAATAGTATTTTCATTTTTCAGATACGGATGACTGTTTCCAATGTCCAGAAGATCATTATCCAAACAATGAGCAGAATCTATGCCTTCCAAAAGATATAATCTACTTGTCTTATGAAGAACCTTTGGGCATCATTCTGGCTATCTTTGCGATTTCCTTTTCTTTCATCACAGTGCTGGTGCTTGGCATCTTCATTAAGCACCACAACACTCCCATAGTCAAAGCCAACAACCAAAATCTGACCTATTCACTTCTCATTTCCCTCCTGCTCTCCTTCCTTTGTGCTTTGCTATTCATTGGGCATCCTGGAAAGGTGACCTGTCTCCTTCGACAAACGGCTTTTGGCATCATCTTCTCAGTTGCCGTTTCCTGTGTGTTGACCAAAACTGCCATTGTGGTTCTGGCTTTCCTGGCCACCAAGCCTGGGTCCAAGATGAGAAAATGGGTGGGGAATCAACTGACCACCTTCATTGTTCTTTTCACTTCTCTTATACAAGCCGCCATATGCACTGGCTGGCTGGCAACTTCTCCTCCATTCCCAGATTTTGACATGCATTCATTGACTCAAGAAATTGTACTGGGATGTAATGAAGGGTCAGTCACCATGTTTTGCTGTGTCTTGGGATACTTGGGCTTCCTGGCCATTATCAGCTTCACCGTGGCTTTCCTAGCCAGAAAGTTACCTGACAGTTTCAATGAAGCCAAGTTCATCACCTTCAGCATGTTGGTCTTTTGCAGCGTTTGGCTGACCTTTGTTCCAACCTATTTGAGCACCAAAGGAAAATCCATGGTGGCTGCGGAAGTCTTCTCCATCTTGGCCTCCAGTGCTGGGTTGCTGGGCTGCATCTTTCCCCCAAAATGCTATATTATTTTGCTGAGGCCTGATTTGAATAGCAGGGGACATATGATATGGAGAAAACACTGAAAGAAAAATACCTTTAAAGATCAATGCATACCAGTTGGAAGTCAAAGGGCTGGATCCAACCAGTTCTGCCGTGGATGATAAAGGGTCAAGAGGTCTCCTTTGACCACCCAGAAAGG
This sequence comes from Eublepharis macularius, assembly GCF_028583425.1. Taxonomy (NCBI): domain Eukaryota; kingdom Metazoa; phylum Chordata; class Lepidosauria; order Squamata; family Eublepharidae; genus Eublepharis; species Eublepharis macularius. Next base: position 176,970,140 of record NC_072793.1, read on the forward strand.
CAGTGCTGGGGATCACGTGACAACCATGGACAAAAATCATGGGGGATATTGGCTACAGTGTAACCTGTATCAACAGCAGCAGCAACAACAACAACAACATTCAATTTATATACTGCCGTTCAGGACAACTTAACACCCTCCCAGAGCAGTTTATGTTATTATTATCCCCACAACAATCACCCTGTGAGGTGGGTGTGGCTGAGAGAGCTCTGAGAGAGTTGTGACTGACCCAAGGTCACCCAGCTGGCTTCAAGCGGAGGAGTGGGGAAACAAACCCGGTTCTCCAGATTAGAGTCCTGCTGCTCTTAATCACTACACCAAACTGGCTCTCACATTAACTGAACTACACTAAACTGTATCTAATATTATCATATTAAATAAATAGCATTAATGTTTAAACAAACAATAAGTAACAATAAATCTAGGTATCAAACCCCAGTGGGAAATATTGAGTGCAACAGCTACTGAACTAAAGAAATAATGAAAGGAAGAAAAATATTATTTTATAGTACATTAATTGTATTGCTGTATCCCAAAATTTTCCCTGTCCTGGATAGCCCAAGTGAATAATCAGGCTTCATGAAAAAGGATTGTGAACTTCTGGGGTGAGAAAAAGCAGAGACAAAATGTGCATGTGTGGGTGTAGGAATCTGTAACCAGAATGCTTTGTGTCACGTATGCAGTATGTTCAAGGAAAATACAACTGGTTTGTTTCCGAATGACAGAGGAGATAGTTCTCTTTCAGGGTCATTACAGATAAGACCCATAGCAACCTGCTATTCTAGTGACACCAAAATGTTTTCTTAACTAGCATGGAATTTTCCTCACCACCTGCTTTGTTTTCACTTGTACCTTCCCATTGCGGCAAACTATGACCAATGAACTCAAGGCAAGTTAAAACATAAAGGTTGTATCCTGGGCCTTTGTTTGGCAGAAACTGCCTGCCATTTGGAGATGGTACGGTTCTCCGGCATGTGCTGAATAAACCAATCAATATGTAAACCTGTTTTTATTTCATTATTTTCCATGATTCATGGTAAGTACCATTTAGATGTGTGCATTTTGACATACCCAAGCTGAAATTATCCCCAAATTTGCTGTTTCAAGTCAGTGTGGGACACCTGAAATGATGCAAAACACTCGTGAAATTCTGGTAGGAATTTGGGGGTGTTTCTGGGATTCAAAGAGGCACGGGAGAGGGGAGGGAAAGAGAAGAAGCCAGCCTGGGAAACAGCGGTTAGTCAGTCCCTTAAAACTTTACAAGACCAAGGATCCCAAACTGGGCTTAGAAGAATATTGCTGGGATTAGGGACACACTGCTAATCTCTTTAATCCAAGGGCCTGGAAAAATCTCTGCTACATGGAAGACAGAGAACAGGGAAAAAATATCAGAAATAATAAAAAAAATCAGTCTGTTCTGTGAAGGCCAATGATGTGTACAGTGCTGGGTGGACTGGCTTTTAGCAAGCTGCTCCTCTGGAAACCTAGTGGGTCTCTAAGGTGCCACTGGACTTTAATCTTACTCTTCTACTACAGACCAACATGGCTACGCCCCTGAAACTAGCTAGATTTGAATCTCACAAAGATCATGCTGACTTTACTAATTACAGAGCAACTTTCTTGAACCTCTCAAATCTCTGAACGACTAGAAGACTTGGGGACTTGGGGAAAGGTGATTACCTGCCTTGTCATTATCAAGACCCCTATGATTAAATTCTTCTTGTGGAAATCTCACAGCGAAACAATGGCCACTTTTAAAACAAATAGTCAAATGCGACTCAATTTTGTGCATCGGAGACCTGGAAGACTGAGGGGTGCTGATCTCTGTCAAAGGTAGACGTCCTCCTTTGTTAGGACAAAAATTCAGACATGAATTTGTGATGCTAAAAGGAGCAGTAGTAGTTTAGGATTAGACTGTCAGACGAGGGTCTGAAAGAACAAGCTTTAGATCGTCATTCTATACTGAATCTCTCTCTGTTACTTTTTCTGGTCCAGTCCTGCTCTCCAAGTCTTGAATTTCTTGTGGTTCAGAGCATCAGTTTTGCACTGCAGAAGCCTCCGATTTCCCCGCTAGAGACCTTAGAGATCTGCTGTCAGACTGAGCAGTCATTAGTAAGCTCGACAGAACAAGGGCCTGAAACAGTCCGAGGCAGGTCCATAAATACTTCACAGGGTCGGTGTGATGAAATGGAGAATTGTCTCTGCCATTCCTTGGCAAGAGGGCAGACTAAAATTGAACTACATAAGACTCTTAGTTCTTTGTTGGTGTTTTTTTCCCTCCATAACTTTACTGCAGATGGATTCTCTTCCGCTTGCACATTTTATTTACAAATGTCACATTCATGCTGTTTTAACCAAAAACAACTTTTCACGTTTGTTTTCCCCATTTGTGGTTTGAAATAGCAACCTGTGATTTCCATTACATTTTCTGTTTAGTCATGCTGAAATTTTCTCATAAATGTACAGCTCCCCCCCAGTTTATTGTTGCTTTAGTAAATCAGCATTCCATATCATTTAATAAACATGAATCAGATGCATAATATGTGTAAGTTGTGTATACATTGCATAGAAACACTGCACAAATTACATTCAAAATGAGAATGAATCACAGACACTTTGCTTATCTCTCTTACATTTGAACCAGTGCGTGTCTAGGAGATGATTCAGTTATCTAGCTGGAATTTGGATCATATGTTGCCACCATTCCCACTGGTTTTGGTGTTGCAGCTATTCCTGATGATGCCTCCTGATGCTGTCAGCCCCAGACTGAAATCTATTTGCCCTGGGCAGCCGAAAGCCTCTCATCCTTTCCGTAATACCAGAGCTGATATTATCATTGGGGGATTTGTATCCATTTCAATTATTGACAGTGTTCTACTCAGCTTTACAGTAAAGCCAAACCCCACCACATATGTGTGGTAAGTCTATGTTGCTTCAAAAGTTGAGCACTGGGCCTTTAGAGGACTCTCATTGCACTTGTATCATTCTTGAGTAAACCATTCTGTTGTGGGTTTCAGGTAAGACGTGCTGCTTCAAGCGTGCCTATTCATCCCTTAGACACTGTGATACCAAATGCTGATTTGCCTGTATAAATAGGCAGTCTCAAATCTGATGTCACAGAATTTCTGTGTTATTTCAAACACAATGATCTGTTCAAGGATGGAGCCTGAAGTCATCTTATACAAAAGATTCCAGTGCATGTGCAAATCAGCATTACCTTTTCAAGATTCTGGATAATAAGCTTAACTGCAACAAGTTAAACCATCTGAGAAAGAAGAGCCTGTATCAAAATATAGTGGCTTGGAGCTTTCCATAGACACAAGAATGTTCACCCATAGAGTGTGACTTTCTTACCTCCCTCCCTCCACTGCAGCCCCAAATGCTGTCAGAGTGTGAACATAACTCTGGCAAGATTCAGGCATTGTCAGATCATTCTAATCTAAATGACAGCTAAGTCATGTGATCGTCCAAGGTTGCACGGTTGCATCAGCCAGATGTGTTGAGTGCAAAGGTAAATACTGATTGGATGTAAGTTATATAAATGTACTATGTGTACAGTGTATTGTGTGCCTGCATAGGTATCAGAGTCTGGCGAAGCACTTTGCCGCTCTGAGTTGTAAAGGCTATTGGACTGTGTATATATATATCTGTAAATAAATCTGTATATAGTTCAGCTTACTTGGTGTGGTCTCTGCTGCATCTAACCTGCTAGCCAGTAAGCTGCTAGAAAGCTTTGCGTCAAATGCTCCCCCTTGAAATCAACCCACTTTTTAAAATCTCCATTTAGAACTTTCGCCCCTACTTTCAGTAGGAAACAAGACAATCATCCATTGTGGAACCTGGAGCTTTTCAGCACAACCAGAAGTCTACTGAAAAATGCCCCTTCCTTTTCTGAAGCACCAATATTGTGCTTGTCAGTGTTTGGAGGATAATGTTTTTGCTAATATTTGGGCCACCAGCCTGCCCCCTGTACATGCAGAGTGTCTTTAGAGGGCCTATATGCCACTTTGATGCTGGGAACGTTGATATGGTGTAGGGTGTACTTTGAAATATCCAAGCAATTCACATCAAGCCAAGTCTTTCACAGAACTTAATATATGGGCATCACCTGTCACTCTCATCCTTTTAGATTCCCCTGAGCATTCCCCTCTGCTTGCAGCTTTGCAAGATATAGGACCCCTCTTATGGATATTTTTCATGTTGCTGCACTCTTTTTCATCACCATGAATGCACTCCCATGCATACATTCTTAGGAACAAATTTTCTTGCTAAAACGACGGAGTCTGAGCAAACGTTTGCATAAGGTGAATCGTCTAAAATAAGTAAGTGGCACCTTTCTGTCATTGAATTTCATTGTCAGGGAGTGCAGCAGCAAGATTTATCAGTGTTGGGTTGGGAAAACATGGCAGCACTAAGAAGGCTTTGAGTTACACCCCACTTGTATTTCTGTGGCAAGGTCTACAGTTAGAGGTTTATGGAAATGAAACATTTCTTTTTATGATACCAAGTGGTCCACAAACAGCAAAATCTTTTCTTTAGGGTACTGCCTAAAAACTATCAAAATGTTCTTGCCTTTATCTTTGCTATTAACGAGATCAGCAAGAATAATCTCTTATCCAACATGACGCTGGAATCAAAGATCTATAACAATTATTTTAATACTCGAGTAACATGTCGGAACACTTTGGATCTACTCTTTGGAGGACCACTGACTCATGGTGTACGAGGGCATCAACTGATAGCCACCGTTGGCGCACTTACCTCCCCAAACTCCATTCAGATGGCCAACATCTTAACTCCCTTCAAGATTCCACAGGTGGGTGTGTTTTTAGTGATTCACAGATACAGACATTTAGCAATAGAGAAGTGCTTTTCAATACCCTGTCTGTGTCCCCACCTTCACATTTTTCAGCTCTCATAAAGTCATGATCTTTCTTCTTAGGTCAGTTATGGTTCCTTTGACTCTACACTGAATGATAGAACTCAGTTCCCTTATTTCTTCTCAATGGTTCCCAATGAAAATCCTCAGTATATCGGGATTGTTCAGCTCCTTAAACATTTTGGGTGGAATTGGATTGGCCTCTTCACATCAGATGATGACAGGGGAGAAACATTTCTTCGAAACTTGATACCAAGGTTGTTCCAGAGTAATATTTGTATTGCTTTGAAAGAACTGATTCCGACAGTGAGAAGTTACCTAGAAACGAAATCAACTGAAGAAATCTTGGGAAGGATAGCTTTTAATCTCTTGTTGAACAAAGCCAGCATCATCCTTGTGTATGGAGATGGTCAGTCTATGGAATGTTTACGAATAATTCTAGAATCAAGTGAATTTCATCAGGGGCTACCAATAGAGCGAGTTTGGATTACAACTTCACAATGGGACGTCACAAGTATTTTCCGTGGGAATAAATTGACAGTAAAATCCCTCAATGGCACCTTGTCCTTTGCGCTACACACTAACGTGGTGTCAGGATTCCAGGACTTCATTCAGACCATTAATCCATATCAGTCTAAGATATATTACATCCAAAAATTCTGGATCAATGCATTTCTCTGCTCACTACCATTATATAATCTTTATTACCCCAATGCTGGAAACTGCACAGGGGAGGAGAAACTTGAGAGCCTTCCAGGAACTGTGTTTGCAATGGGAATGTCTGGGCAGAGCTATGGCATCTACAATGCTGTCTATGCTGTAGCACATGCTGTCCGTGCTGTGTACTCACTGAGAGCTCAACAGAAAGCCACGAGGAAAGGCAATCATGTCAGCATTCAGCCATGGCAGGTCAGTCTTTTAGTCATTATCATTCATCTATAAGGAGCTGATTAGCTCACAAGGACACAGATGCCACTGTAGGGAGTAAGTGTGCACCCAGAATCTGTTCTCCTTTAACTTTAAATTTCCTGCTGGATAAGAAAAACACAAACTATTTAGCGCATTTACCTGTGGCCATGTGTAGAACTTTTACCGTAGCTCCCTGCACTGTTTCATGACAAGCAATGTTTGGGGGTTGGCATCAAAGGATGCCTTTAAACAGTCATTTGCCTGTGTGGTACTAAAGGATTAGAGACTGGGACCATTGTCCTTTTTGTGCAAGTCCAGAAGCCATGACAGAGAGAAGATTGCCTTATCTTGCACCCAGCAGTTCTGCCAGTGCTTCAGTTGCTTGGGGGCATCCTTGGCCATGGAGGCAAACAACATGGTCTTGTATGCTGCCATTGAGATGTGTGCTGGGAGTTCCCTACCCCTGGAATATGATGAAATAAGAAAATCAGCACTCTTGGCTCTTTTACAAGGTCATTCAGCAGAAAATATGGTCACCCTGTCTTTTTTCCCCTTGGGATAATGTTAGTGTTACTTTAATGGCCATTTTTATTCCAAAAAAGGTAGCCACTAAAACTAGTTTCTGATTACTGACTGAATTTCAAGATTCCGTAATGTTTTCTACCTGTTTTGATAACTAATTAACATGTGTACAGTTCAGTAAGGCCAGTTGAGGCCAGGGTATTCCCCTCTCTTGTTTCACAACATGGATTGAGGTTTCTTGCTTGAGTGCTGCAGGCTAAAAGAGCATCTCTGATTTAATCAGCAAGATTTCTCCTTTAGAGTGTCCAAAGCTTCCATTTGAGTCCCTGCATGTATTTTTGATGGCTCAAGTTGTGCCACAGACAAGCAAAAAAGAATGAATGGAAGGGGTGATAATAATTGGAATAAAATCTAGTTTGTCACCAAAGGGGGAACCACATCAGTCTATTTCAAAAAAGACTGAAATGTCTTTGGGTAATTGAAGTTTATTGTGGCTTAAATTTTCACAATGATGCTGCAGAGTGAAGACATGGAAAGGATCTGACCATCAGGAGCATTCAGGTGCGCTCCTAGAAGGTTCCCATATGTGGCTGGGCCATCTTAGATGTGCTTCTATCAAAGAAAATAGGGAAGAGATTAATTGAACTTTATAACTCTGGTGTGGGTTCCTGCTAAGCAAGGATCCTGACCAGTGGTTGTGAAGTGGTTACACACTTGTAAGCCCCCTTGTTCCTTAACATTAGTTCCTGAGAGGTTGGAAGAAAACCCATGGATAGCATACGTCTTTACTTAGATGCCACCCCTTTCCCTCACTCTTGGGTATAGAACACTCCTACCCAGGTATGAACCACTACCAGCAACAATTCTGAGAGTATCTACTGATAAATGGATTCAACCACCTAGGATTCCAGATATGCAAGGAAATTTAGAGTCTCTGCCTAGTTGCTTCACCTGCTGTTTTGCTCCTATAAGCTAGCCTGGGGATGATCTATCACAGCTTCCCACCTTCGAGCTATTCTCCTTCAGTGATGGTGAACAAACTTGATCCCATTACCACCTTTTGGATATCAAAAGCAAATAGGAGTTGTGTGTTTCCAAATGCCATACTTTAAAAGATTTAAAATATTTTTTAAAATTCTACTATATAAAAGGGTGTGTTCCAGACGACTCACTTCCTACACTGGTATACCACCAGAGGGTGCTGCTGTGGTGTAAATCCCAGCCTGGGATAAGGAGTGGAGAAGGTGGTAATGCCCACTCCGACCCCCCAGCTGGAATCAGGAGTGGAGCAGGATGCAGTGTCTACCTCCTGTTTTCACCTGGCTGGGATCAGGAGCAGAGCATGAGGCAATACTACCCCACCTTCACATGGCTGGGATCAGGTGTGGAGCAAGAGACAATGCCTGCTCCCTGTCTTCACCCGGCCAGGATCTGACACAGAGTAGGTGGCAATGCCTACCCCCTGCCTTCACCCACCGAGGATCAGGAGTGGATTAGGTACCAATGCCTGCCCCCATCTTCACCCACCCAGGATCAGGAATAGAGGAGCTGGTAAAGCCTTCCCCCTGCCTTCACTTGGCCAGGATGAGGTGCAGAGCAGGTGGCCATGCCTGGCCACTGCCTTCACCTGGCCAGGATCAAAAGCGGAATAAGTGGCAATGCCTGCTCCCTGTCTTCACCCAGCCAGGATCTGACACAGAGTAGGTGGCAATCCGTGCCCCCCACCTTCACCCTGTCAGGATCAGGAGAGGATTAGGTACTGATGCCTGTCCCGTCTTCACCCACCCAGGATCAGGAATGGAGGGGCTGGTAATGCTTGCTCCCCCTGCCTTCACCTGGCCGCGATGGAGGTGCAGAGCAGGTTGCCATGCCGGACCACCCGCCTTCACACAGCTGGGATCAGGAGTGGAGCAGGTAGCAATGCCCACCCCCTGCCTTCACCTGGCCAGGATCAGGTGGCAATGCCTGCCCCCACCTTCTATAAGCTGGGGTCAGGAGTGGAGTGGTTGGCAATCCCTGCCCCCACCTTCACCCGGCCAGGATCAGGTGTGGAGCTGGAGGCAATGCCGGCCCCCCACCTTCACCCAACCAGGATCAGGTGTAGAGCAGGAGGCAATGCCCATCCCCAGCCTTCATCTGCCAGGATCAGGCACAGAGTAGGTGGCAATGCTCACCCCCCTGCCTTCACTCAGCCAGGATCAGGCAAGGAGCACATGGCAATGACTGCCCCTGCCTTCACCCAGCTGGGATCAGGTGTGAAGCAGGAGGCAATGCCCACCCCCTGCCTTCACCCTGCTGGGATCAGGCATGGAAAAGGTGGCAATCCCCCTCTTCATCTAGCTGAGATCAGACATGGCACAGGAGGTAATGCCTGTCCACTTTATCCAACCAGGATCAAGTGTGGAACAGGTCACAAGCCCACCCCCCTTCACTCAAAGGGGATCAGGAGTGGAGCAGGTGGTAATGCCCGCCTGCCCACCCTTCCCTTTCTAGAGCCCATTGCATTTTTCTCTACATCGGGCTTAGTTCCTAGTCCTTAATAAATGGGGGAAAAAATACACCTGCTCTGTTCAAGTGCCAAGCTGAGCAAGGGTACAAAGAAAAGTTGAAAACACAATCCTCATTCCTTACACTAGTACTTATTCTGTACACAGTTTAATTAGGACAGGGTAGCTTTACTTAAAGTTGCAGCAGTTTAAACTTCAGCATTACCTTCATTCTCATACATGGGACTTCTCCCCATTGTTCCTTGCCACAAGAACAAGATGGACTCCGTAGGTAAGAGTTCAGTCCTTCCTGGCTTGGGCCCATCCAAGGAGAAGAACAAGATGAGAGAGAGCTTTTCCTGTGTCCATAGAATTAATAACCCCTTAGGAGAGTCCACCCTTCTCTCATGTTGTTTTGATCTTCCTGCCATAAGAGGAAGGGATTATGTTTTAGCCATTTGGCTGTCCTCCTCTCTGTACCTTTAAATGTGACAGTCTAGCGAGGTGTGAGATAAACGATTGTCCCATTTTGGCCACATCCATTAGCATATGTAAGCACTGAAGTATACCATTCTGGGGCTTGATGGCTAAACCTTGGGGTGCCTCTTCCCAGCCAGCTATGGGTTTGCAGGAGGGTTCTAACTCAAAGACAGCAATCTTTTTCTCTCCCAATCTAGATTAATTTTTTTCTGAGAAATGTCCGCTTTAACAATACCGCTGGGGAAGAAATATTTTTTGATGAAAACGGAGACCTGGCAGCTGGCTATGACATCATGAATCTGGTTACATTTCCCAACCAAACTCTCCAGAGAGTCCGAGTTGGATGGATGGACATCTGGGCTCCTGCAGGCAAAAAGTTCACTATTAATGGAAGTGCTATCGTGTGGAACCAGAAGTTTCAGCAGGTGTGGATAAGAGTTTTAAACTAAATGATATCTTTGAGAAAATAAAATAAGCAGGAAGATGTATTTTTCCATGCCTTTGGAAATCTACTTTCAGACAATAGGAGCCATTCAAAATAGGGCAATACTGTGCAGGTGGGAAAACAGCAATGACCACCAAAAATGCTTTAAAGAACTATATCCCATGGTGACCCATGGTGCATACTAGTTACCAAAATGCAGCCGCAGCACATATGCAAAATTAGTCACAATACTACATGTGAGCATATCTTCCAAAGTTGCCAAGTAGTCGGCCCAGGCCTCTGCCATAAAAATCACAGGGCCCCTGGATTAATGCAGCCTGATCTGCATCAGGGGAATTACAGCCGGCTGGGCAGAGCAATGCTGAGACCCAGCCAGGAGACTTAGTCATGAATAGATTGGTTCATGCTAATGCCGAGGACTGGGGGAGATTGAATTTACTGTCTTTCCAGCAATGGGCATGCGACTGTAACAAGAAAAGGCCTTGTTGAGTCTTTCCCCTTACCGCATCCCAATACCCTCCTTTTGTGATTAGATTCCCACCCTGCGATAGAGGAGCAATCAATCAGCACTGATAAATTTAACTTGTCTCTGGGAACATCCATTTTCATATTTAAATTCATCAGCTCAGCTCCAGGAAGATCCATTAGCAAACTACCTCTTTGTCAGGAACCAGGAGGAACTTTGCATTTCCTTTTACACATCCAGTCAGCAGTAACCATAGAGCAATTAAACTTTTGTTATTACCCAGAGGTGGCCTTCACGGTCTTCATCCTGACTACTGGGGAGCCTCCTCAGCCTCAGGACACGTTTTGCCCTATAAGAATCAGGGCTTTGCCCCACTCACATTGTACATGCTCACCCAGCATAGTGCCCTCAGAGTCTCCCCTTCTGAGCCCCCCTCCCCGGCCAAAAATGCAGGATATTTGAAGCTCTCTTCCTCTGTGGACAACCCCCTCTTCCTGGATAAGTAATTATCACCCTTTGGCAAACGATCAAGTTCGTTTTGCAAAAATATGAGAATCAAAAACCAGAAAAGTGAAAGCAAAACAAGTTATTAACTGACTTCCTTATGATTATCCGTAGAATGTTCCGAAGGGTACATGTGTCTCGAAATGCCAGTCTGGATACAGCAGAATTATTCAGGAGGGGAAGCCTGTTTGTTGCTATGCATGTGCTCAATGCCCCAAAGGGAGCATTTCAGTCCAGATGGGTAAGTGAAAGGACTGTTATTGGGGAAATTTCTCATGCCTTGCAGTTGAATCCTGCTATATCACTATTCTGTATAATAAATATGTAAAATGAATTTGGTATCCATCTTTCCAAACAGTGGCAATGATAGCTCCATGGCTTGATTCAGCCTGACATAGTTTCCCCTTGTTGGAGAAGCTCCCCCTACTCATTTTCTACAAGCACAATTACCCTGTTTTATATTCAAATAGGATGCGCTAGAATTTGGCTATACATCAAGGAGGAGAAACATTTAGCAACTTTGTGATATTTCTTCTAATAATGTTAAAACTGTTCACTGACATTAATTTCATCAATTGCGACAACCTGAGAATGTATGCTACATTCAGACTTTGGATTTCTGCCATTAAAGAATAATGTTGTTTTACTCCAATAATACCACAAAAGCCATGCTTCAGAATAACTATGAGCAAAACAAACATGCACAAAAGTCTACCAAGGCATATGGTTGGGATTTGAGTAGTTATCCAATTGCTTCACCATCTCTCTCTTTTTACAAGAACAGGATGATGGCTTAGATCAACAGTTTCTGCCGTGTACTCTATACACATTCCCTTCTTAGGTTTGGTAACTTTGTGTTAATACTTAATGCAGTGTTTTGGCCAATAATGAACAAAGGGGAGGGGGGTTAGTGGGTATAAAGCAGCAGCGGTTTGATTGTCATGAAGATCAGTAAGATTTGTGCGTTTGTGAATACTGAGACCATGGCTATACATTTCAGATGCAGACGAATGCGAGAAATGCCCTCAGGATCAGTATCCAAATACGAAACAGGACCAGTGCATTCCAAAACATATAACTTACTTATCCTATGAAGACCTGATGGGAGCAGGCTTGGCTTCCATTGCTGTTTTGCTTTTTGTGATTGCAACTGTTGTGATGGGGATCTTCAGCATACATTGGAACACACCCATTGTCAAAGCCAACAATCGAAGCATCACCTGGGTCCTGCTGTCCTCTCTGCTGCTCGGATTTCTGTGCTCCTTCCTATTCATTGGCCGGCCTGGGACAGTGAACTGCCTTCTCCGGCAAACCCTGTTTGGCATCATCTTCACCATTGCTGTGTCTTGCATATTGGCCAAAACCATCACTGTGGTGGTTGCCTTTATGGCCACCAAGCCAGGGAACAGGATGAGGAAATGGGTGGGGAAAAGACTGGCAATGTCAGTCATCATTCCCTGTTGTTTAATTCAAACTGGCATCTGTGCTCTATGGTTGGCAACTTCGCCCCCCTTCCCAGAGTTTGACACACACTCCCAAATCAGCCATATCATCATACAGTGCAATGAAGGCTCAGATATCATGTTCTACCTTGTACTGGGCTACATGGGTCTTCTGGCGACCATCAGTTTCATGGTGGCCTTCCTAGCCCGGACATTGCCAGATTCTTTCAATGAAGCCAAGCTGATCACCTTCAGCATGCTGGTCTTCTGCAGTGTTTGGATCTCCTTTGTCCCAACCTACCTGAGCACCAAGGGGAAGGACATGGTGGCTGTGGAGATCTTCTCCATCTTGGCCTCTAGTGGAGGTTTACTGGCTTGTATCTTCTTCCCCAAATGCTACATTATTTTAGTTAGGCCTGAGCTGAACACCAGAGAGCAGATAATAAGGAAGGAAAGAAACATCACACTTAACTCTTGACATCCGTTTATGCCTGTGCCGTATTTTTCTTCTTATTCGATTCCCTATTTAGTGGTGAAGGGATTTCTTCTCAGTACATCTCTTTACAATGCTATCTGCTTTGTGGGCCAAACACTAAAAGTAACAGAAGTGTTGATATCTGAGTAGTCAACAATCTGAGTATTCAACACCTTCATAGTGGTGAACGGACTCCAGCGGCTTAGGAGGGGTCCTGGTTGGGAGCAATTAATGGGTTCTGAAGGCTCACTGATCCCCAAGGCCCACCAATAACCACACTGACAAACCCTGTTTCCAGCTGTGTGGGCAATAAGGAGCCAAGGATAGTTCTAATGTAGTGTCTACTCAATATGTGGAGAGGGGTTGGATGGTCTGAACGAAGCCATCAGAAGGAGGCATCTCCTGAATATCGACAATCGTTTAAGGGACGTTTTCCTTTAAAGTGGTGGATAAAGCATTTAAAATAATAAACGTAGCCTATTATTCAATCTATTTAATGCATCTTGTATCTTCATTTCTGGGGTATTGGAACACTATATAATGGGATGTGTGAGAGAATCGTGAATGTTTCCCTGTTTTTCCGTGCTAATAAAGTATATTTAAAAGCCTGATTTGAAATGAGAACCTTTCACATTTCACAGTAATTTCTTCCCCTTAGGGCAGTGGCAAACCATTGCCAAGAATAATAGGAACTAGAAATCGGGTTTCCTGATTTGTGCTGCAGTCTTCTATTTGATGAGCAGGTCAAAACTGCAAAGAAAAGGCTGGGATAGTTCATAGAACCATAGACTCACTGAATCATAGAGCTGGAAGGGGCCTAGCCCAACCCTGTGCCCAGTGCAGGAAGAGCGCAAAAACATCCCTTCCATGTATTCGTCCCGCTGCTCCTTGAAGACAGCTGAGTTATTCTGCCAGGTACCTGCAGAGCTCTAGCCACCCAGCTCACCAGTTGGATTCCTGTTGTAAACCTCTAACGGTGCCACCCTACACAGAGTTACTCTATATTTCATCTTGTGATTTGACCCCTTTCTTTTTCAAAAGTTTTTCAAATTGAGATTTAATTGGCTTTGGGTTTTTTTGGTAGATTTATGGGCAAAGGAAGCACAATTCCTATTACATATCCATGTCCTGACTTCTTTTCATGCTATTCTAGGGTAGAATTCTAAGGAATTCACTCCACGTAATTCTACTTTCATCTCAACGTGATTAATTTTTATTTAAATGTGTTTGTTTGATACTGGTTTTCCACTCTGCACCCTGATAATAACTATGATACATTTTGTCCCCACCACCTTTCCCCCCTCTATTTCAGGTTCAGTATGTGCTAGGTCATGTATGTTTTATTTGTGTATTTTATTGATGGGATATTCTCTTTGACATTTATGTACCACTTAGGAAGACCTTTGGGCTAAAACACATCCGGTTTTATTGGTTTTTACACAGGGCTATTAGTTCTACTATTATACCTGTACAGTAATGATTTTATTTTATTTATATACAAGGTTCAAGTACATCTATGTATAACCAAATAAGGCTTTTAATCTAATCTCTGTATTCCTATTAAAAACATACCGGTGCTCTTAATTTATATTTTTAGTTATTTTCAACAATTTGATATATATTTATTTTTGTTGTTCCAACCTCCTTGGTTACACCTTGGTTTGCAGAGTTGTTATTTTTCATTCCCCCTTTTGTTGTCTTTGGTTTGGGAAGTTTAGGGAAGTACCAGAACACCCCTATTGTAAAAGCCAACAACCGGAGCCTCTCCTACATCTTCCTTGTATCTCTCTTCCTCTGCTTCCTTTGTGTTTGGCTCTTTCTCAGGCATCCTGAGAAGGTGGCATACCTCCTCTATCAAGCTGCATTTGGCCTCATTTTCTCCATGGCTATTTCTTGTGTGTTGGCCAAAACGATCACAGTAATTCTAGCTTTCATGGCTACCAAGCCACGGTCGAGGAAGAGGAAATGGTTGGGGAGAAGACTGGCCAGTTCTATAGTGATTTCCTGCTCCCTCTTTCAAGCCATTATTTGCACTCTTTGGCTTGCAACCTTTTCTCTATTCTCAGATTTTGATATGCGCTCAGTTTCTAGAGAATCATTATGGCATGTAATGGAGTGTCTGGCACCATGTTTTGCTGTGTCCTGGGCTTTATGGGGTTCCTGGCAGTTCTGGGCTTCACTGTGGCTTTCCTAGGAATAATAATCAGGGCTGCTGTCAGCCATGATAGGTCCCTGGACAAAAATTCCATCTGCCTCCCCCCTTAGGAAAAAATAATGTGCTGTCAAGTAGGTAACTGGGTTGAGAGAGATGTTTCCTTCCACCTTCCAAGGTTTCTTCTCCTTGACCCCTTTCAGTAGGTCTTCCTGACAGGAGTCACAAGAGACCTCCCTTTCCCTAGAAACTGTGGGACTTTCTTGTGGAATTTCCCTGTACAGAGGATCTATGTATTTCCTTTGGCATCTTATGAGATAGGTAGGAAAACCCAGCAAGCACCTTGAGGCTTCTGTTGATGATGGGAGCCCTGCTAAACTGGCTAGCTATGGAGAAATTATTTCCTTTCTCGGGAGAAGCAGCTCTAAGAGACAATTTATTTTCAATCAGTCATCTTGGGCAGTTGGTGTGACGAAGAAAGCGAGGGACAGTAAATGGAGTTGTGTGTGGCCTAGAAAGATATTGAAGACTAGCGCTCATAACTGAATACAACCCACTTTTTCCTAAAACTGAAACTTGTAGAAAGGGCAGACTGAAGTGTCAAGGAAGGACTCCTGAATTCATGGTGTGAACTAGGATTCCTGGAATTACGCTTACTGCACACTTGGCGATTTGTAGGAGAATCAGCAGAGAAGGGAGTGTGCAGGCCGGGCACCTTGAATGAACACGGGCCCTGGACGAGGAGTGGGGACAGAGGCTGGGCCCTGCAGGTGCATGGCGGCAACCTCGATCTCCTTCAGGACACAAGCGGCAGTGGTGAGCAGGCCGTGACTGTGGCAGCAAGTTGGCCACGTTGGCAGGAAGTGAGCAGTCCCTGGCAGAGGCTGAGAACAGGCCTCAGTGGCAGTGGAGAGTGGGTCACAGTGGCAGCCTTGACAACAGGGGAGAGCTGAAGTTGACTGAAGCATGAAGTTGAAGAAAAGTGAGGATCTTCCTTATTGGTAAGCATGGGGGGAGCATGGCATGCTGCAGGGATTGGGCCCGCGTTGCTCCACAGTGTGTTTCTGCCGCCCGGAGTGTTGCTGATGGATTTCCCCCTCTAAATCTCTGGGGTTGGGGGCATGCAGCTTGCAGGGCATGGGCCAGACTGGGCCCCCATTGGTAGTAGGCTCCATCTCTCCATGTCACAGCTGGGGAGGGGGGGCTCAATGAGGAATTAAGGGATTGAGAAAGGCCTGGTGAGGGTGGGAGACAGATTCCTGCCCTGAGACTGAATTTTGTCCCAGGCTACTACTCCCAGAGATCTGAACCGGGGGTGGGGGTGCGCATGTGATAGGATAAGAGAGAGCGCATGCACGGGAGGAGAGATGCTCCTGTGCATTCAGTGTATGTGCCTTTGGTCGTCTCCCAGGACATTCCATGGCTGACCTAGAAGGAGCAGTCCTCAAGCAGAGAAAGCTCAAGGGCAGATTGCAATTTGAGAATGCTGAAATTGAGTTTATTCACAATTTCAGAACAACAGACCCCCCCACCCCACCCCCCTCTAAGGGAAGGGCTGTACAGAGTCTTAGGATTCTCATCTCATTACATATATTAATTTCTGCCCTAATCAAACTGCATCGTATCTTTACATACTGATGCCCTTGTACCATATCACCCATCGTTGGCAGGAGCATAAAGGTCAGGGATCTACATTTTCACTCGTGCCTCAAGGTAGGAGCTCTGACTCTATCTTTATTGGAGTCATATGCTCTACTTTACAATGTTAGGGGTTGAGTAAACTGTGCAACACTGTTATCCTTGTATTGATGAGTGTGGGTTAGAAATGTTCTCAGTGAATAGTCTGGAAGGTCAAATTGCATGCATTTCCAAGTATTGCATGGATTGCTAAGGGGGACAAGTTCTCTTTGTGATCACAACGGATTCAAGCCATCCAGGTGCCACTTCTAATGAGAAGCTGATGGTGCAGAAACAGGTCCGCGTTGTCCGAGTTTCATGTTTCCAGAGGAACATTTGAAGTAAGCACTGACGCTGCTTATGTACGTCGCTATTGGCTCCCATGGCTTTGTTTAGCCTCCATTCACTGGTCTGGTGCTTCGGGCATCATAATAATTAGCCTCCTATTGCTCGGTCGTCAGAGCTTGTGGCCCTTAGAGGATCAAACACCTCCTTTAAGTAACGGTCAGTGCAATCTTAAGCAATCCAGTGTAGTCAATGGATTTGGAAGGTTATTGTTTGCAGGACCCATTCTTGATAAATAAGTAAAATTATTGTAGCATTCTAACATTAAAGAATGGCTTTCATCATGTAAAGCTTGTTTGTTTATTTGTATCCATAAAATAAAGCGGCCATTTGGTAGTTCCTTCAGTAAATGCTTCCCTAGGCAGCCAGGTATTTCCTCTTTGCAGCCCGTGGGCTATAATCCACCTAAAGGCAGTCCACGTCATGGCTGGCATCTAGGTTGTCAGCTGGTTTGGCCTAGGCAGGTTCAGTGGCAGTTTTCTCATTCCTCCTTTGGCAGCGGGAAGGTTAATTTCTTTAACCATTAGCTGGGCCTATTAGGGGTGCTTCCTGGCCATTACCTCCTGAAGGGTTTCACCTCTATTTGTTTACAGATGTAAGGGTTGCTCAGCTTGTGGCTTCTCTTTATGGCCCCTGTGCTTTCTTCACCTCTGGCAGTCCTGTAGCACACACCCCTCTTTCACCAAGGGCTCTCCCAAATACACAGCTATTCCCAAATTCTGGTCAGCATAACCTGACTTGGTAAACCTGGCTGCTAAGCTTAGTTCACCCTGGGGCTCAAGTGCCCTCATGCCCTTGTGGCCAGGGGCATTGGTCAGGGTCTTCCAGCCTCCTGGGGTGCACCTGGGGCTTCCCGTTGTCAGGATCTAGGTCTGCAGTGCCTAGCAAGTAGGTAGCATCTCGTTCATGCAGTGATCCATTGCCTACATGGCCTTCAACCTTCAGCAGTTTTGTAGCATGGGCCATGAGAGATGGCAAGGGCGGGTCACATGTTACACGCTAGTTAGGGAACTCCTTAACTGTGGCCTGTGGGATGGCACGTCCTGCCCTGGCCACTTAGCCCCCCCTTTTTAGGCTGGGACCAGTCAGCGGCACATGGGTCATATCTGCTTCGAGTGCATCCTGGTCTTCCGGGCAGTGTTCGTTCGGCTGGAGCCACCCAGGGTCAAAAGGGGTGAGGCTTGTCTACACCAGCCTGGCGGGATCTAGATCCTCACTATGCCTTGAGTGAGTGATGCGCCTTTTGCACAGGTTCATCAGGATCTGTCTTTTAGCCTGGCATGTAGCAGGATCTGGAAGCTGCACCACTGGCCCAGCTCTGACCCAGCACTGCACCACTGATCCAGGAAGCTGCACCACTGACCCACTGCAGCTCTCTTCGTCATCTGATGAAGAGAGCTGTGGTTCTCAAAAGCTTATGCGACAATAAAGTTGGGTAGTCCAGTGCTACTGGATTCTTTACTATTTCACTGACCCAAAGGGACTGCTGATGAGTTGTCTTACCCCTGTATGGGGCAGGATCTGGAAATGCACCACAGACCAAAGGGGAGTCACGGCTGGGGCCTGTTTCAGTAAATTGTGGGAATTATGACCACACGAGCATTCAAGGGCATTTTTGGTCCCTTCCATCACCTTGTGGGAGCTCTCCGCTATAGCTCCTAGATTCTGACTTAGTCAGACCTGGCAGAATGGCATGCTGGCCAGTGTCTATAATCACAGCTGTGCATGACCTGGCCTTCCTGGGGGTGTGTGTGAATGGGGCTTCCCTGAACCTGGGAGGAGTCCCTGAAACTGGGTCCTCTTTGGACAGATCATCCTGGGCAGGGCTGGCGCACCCATAGAGGCCAGGTAGGCGGTGGCCTCAGGCACGAGGGCCCTGGAGAGGCGCCGGAGGGGGTGTCGGGGGCAGAGGCACACACTGTGGAGCTGGCGTGGCTGGCCCGCAGCTGCTGCAGCCAGCCACATGCTGCTGCCACCGCCGCCGCCACACGACCCAGCTGGGCGCAGCAGCCACGAGCCACTGCCGGGGCAGCGTGCGGAGCGTGGAGCAGCCTCCACCTGCCACCCCAGCCATCCGCTGGCGAATGACCCTGGCTTGTGCTGCGCAATGATGTCATTGCACAGTCCATGGCCCCTTCCAACTCTTATGATACTATTATTTTTCTATGTCATGTGGCCCCTTTGCATGTGCTCAGATAACTCCAGTCACCAGTTTGGGGTCAGGGAGGAATTTTCCTCTAGGCCCTATTGGCCCAGGAAACCCCCTATTGGTTCGAGGGGGGGGGTCACTTTCCTCTGGCCAAGGAGCAGAGGTCACTGGGGACAGAGCTAGGTCACCCAGGGGAGCCTTTTCAGCTGCCTGTTCTTGGGCACATGTCTAGCCCACTTCACAGGAATGGGATGGCCACCAGCAGCATCAGTCATTTGGGCTCCTCTCCTGCAAGAACAGGTAGGCTTGAATGGATACAGGCATAGGGATCGCATTTCGCTGGAGCTCAGGCTCCCTGCTGATTTCTTTCTTTTTAGTTGCTGCAGGTCAGTGCAAATCGTTCTGGGTCACGGGGCACAGCAGCAGGTGCTGAGGTGGCCCCAAGCAGCATTACCGGGACAGGGACGGTTCCTGTGGCAGGTCCCAGCCATCAGCTTCAAAGGGGCTGGATCCTGTGTGATGCCCCAGGACTACAAAGACCCTTACCGGGTGGCTTGATGGCATCCTCATGGTCAGTAAAGGGCAGTCTGAATCTGTGGGCATGGCAGCCTGGTCTGGTCATCCCCAATGCCCTGACTTTCCGACTTTTGCCTGGGACATTCCTTCGTGGCCAGGTGGACCTCCTCTGGCCCTCCCTTTTTCAGGGAAGTGCATACTGTGGTCAAGTTTCAACATGGCCAGGTATAAGTGGCACACGGCAGTGGAACAGTCCGTGAGACTCAAGGGGTTTGTCACACAGACATCTTCAGAGTGGAGGCCTTGTTCTCGCCTGCTGGAGTGCACCTGTCCAGCATGGGTCTGGACTTTTGGTTGCAGGTCATCCTGAGCAGTGGTGTTGTTTGCAGCTCTAGAAGTTTTGAAGGCAGCCATTTTGTGGCTCTTGGACATTGGGCACAATCCGTTTAGGGGGAAACAGGGCCTGTGAGCTCGGTTTCCTTATTATGAAGATTCCCTTAAGGGGTTTGTGGGGTTTGGCATGGCAGGAGCAAGCCCAGCTTGAGGCTGTCAGGTCTGCCTCACTCCAGGGAGGCTGGGGATCCACACAGTGGTGTATCCCAATAACTGTGATCCCATGGTCCCCCCTCCCCGCAGTCACGGTCTGAGGGGGTGTGGCGGGTCATCGGCTGGCAGGCAGGTCAGCCAATGTTTGGATCAGTGCCCTAAGTGGTGTGAATGCTCCGTGAGCTGTAAATCAATAAAGTTGTGGCCTCATCATGGTTTTCTGGTGTATTTTGTCACCTCCCCCCCAGCTCTCCTCCCCATTTCAGAACCGGCCTGCAATCGACCTGCTCATTAAATAAGAGACTGCCACACAAGGCAGGAAACTCAGTTTCTAGTTTCAGTTTTTCTTGGCAACAATCTTCTCTGCCACAAGGGGAAGAAATACTGTGAAATGATACATATGAAAAAGGTTCTCATTTCAAATCAGACTCTTAAATTAGCTCAGAAAAACAGGGAACATCCATGATTCTATCACACAACCATTGTATATTGTCTCATTATCCCAGAGATGAAGATGTAAGATGGATTAAATAGACTGGATTAAGGGCTACAAGTTTATTATTTAACATGTTTTATCCATCACTTTAGGGGAAAACATCCCTTAAATGATTGTCAATCTTCAGGGTATTAGGTGGGAGATGGGACATGCCTCCTTCTGATGGCTTCTTTCAGACCATCCAACCCCTCTCCAAATATTGGATAGACAGTAGAACCATCCCTGGCCCCTTATTGCCCACACAGCTGGAAACAGGGTTTGTCAGTGTGGTCATTGGGGGACCTTGGGGATCAATGAGCCTTCAGAACCCATTAATTGCTCCCAAACAGGACCCCTCCTAAGCCATAAGAGTCACTACGAAGGTATCGAATACTCATATTGCCCTATTGACCTTTCAGGCCTGCCGCTGTAGGAGATGTGCCAATTGTGACCAATTTATGCAATTAACCTCTTAAGTTCTAAGGGAAACTTTTCCTTGGAATAGAGGGGGATAGTGCTCCCTTGGTGTGGTCGATTTAGGAATGAGAAGCAAAAAGGAAATCCAAATCAACATTACTGGTGACTAACTAGGGAGAAGGTAATGGCAAGCCATCTCTGCTTCTCATTTGCCTTGAAAACCTCTTGCTGTGGATGCCATAAGTTGGCTGTGACTTGATGGCACACACGTACATACCTGGTGGGGATGAGGGAGTGGGGCAGCTCTTTGAACACACATCCCTTTTTTTTCTTCTTTATTTATCAGCACTTCTCTTACCCTTAGTGTTTGGACCACAGTGTGGATGGCATTGAAGAGAGCTGCACTGATAAAGATGCCCCTTCACACCAAATTGGGAATAGAATAAAAAGAAAAATATGGCTCAGGCATAACGAGACGTCGAGAGTTAAGTGTGATGTTTTTTACCCCCCCCCCCCTTACTAGTTGCTCTCTGGTGTTCAGCTCGGGCCTGACTAAAATAATGTAGCATTTGGGGAAGAAGATACAAGCCAATAAACCTCCACTAGAGGCCAAGATGGAGAAGATCTCCACGGCCACCATGTCTTTCCCTTTAGTGCTCAGATAGGTGGGCACAAAGGAGATCCAAACACTGCAGAAGACCAGCATGCTGAAAGTGATCAGCTTGGCTTCATTGAAAGAATCCGGCAATGTCCGGGCTAGGAAGGCCACCATGAAACTGATGGTGGCCAGAAGACCCATGTAGCCCAGTACAATGTAGAACATGATGTCTGAGCCTTCATTGCATTGAATGATGATATAACTGATTTGGGAGTGCATGTCAGACTCTGGGAAGGGGGGTGAAGTTGCCAACCACAGCACACAGGTGCCAGTTTGAATTAAACAACAGGGAATGATGACTGATATGGCCAGTCTCTTCCCCACCCACTTCCTCATCCTGTTCCCTGGCTTGGTGGCCATGAAGGCAACCACCACAGTCACAGTTTTGGCCAATATACAAGATAGAGCAATAGAGAAGATGATGCCAAACAGTGTTTGCCGGAGAAGGCAGGTGACCACTCCAGGCTGGCTGATGAATAGGAAAGAGCACAGAAAGCAAAGCAGCAGAGAGGACAGCAGGACCCAGGTGATACTTCGATTGTTGGCTTTGACAATGGGTGTGTTCCAGTGTATGCTGAAGATCCCCATCACAACAGTTGCAATCACAAAAAGCAAAACAGCAATTGAAGCCAAGCCTGCTCCCATCAGGTCTTCATAGGATAAGCAAGTTATACGTTTTGGAATGCACTGATCCTGTTTCATATTTGGATACTGATCCTGAGGGCATTTCTCGCATTCCTCTGCATCTGAAATATATAATCTCGGCCTCAGTATTCACAAATGTACAAATATTACTGATCTTCTGACCAATCACACCACTGAGGCTTTATACCAACCACCACCACCCCTTTGTTCACTATTGGCCAAACACTAGCTCAGTTATTAACACAAAGTTATCAAACTTAAGTTGGGAATGTGTAGAGTACATAGCAGACACTGTTGATCTAAGCCATCATCCTGTTCTTGTAAAAAGAGAGAGATTGGGAAGCAATTGGCTGACTACTCAAATCTCAACCTGTTCTATTTGCCATAGAATGCCTTTCTCAACTTTTATGTATGTCTCTTTTTCTCAGTTATCCTGTAGCATAGTTTTTGTAGTATTAATAGAGATAAACAGTGTCATTCCTATATCCTTTAATGACAGAGATCCATATACTTATTACAGCATACATTCTTTGAGATGTTGTCGCGATCGCTGAAATGAATGTCATGTGAAAATTTAAACATTATTAGAAGAAATACCACAAGGTTGCTAAAAGTTCCTCTTCCTTGATGTATACGCAAAGTCTAAAATATTTTGTTTGAATATAAAACTGGGTCATTATGCTTGTAGAAAGCAAGTAGGAGAAGCTTCTCCGACAAGGAGAAACTAAGTCAGACTGAATCAGGCCATGGGGCTATCATTGCCACTGTTCGGAAAGACGGATACCAAATTCATTTTACATATTTATTATACAGAATAGTGATATAGCAGGGGTCAACTCCGAGGCAGGAAGAATTTCACCCAAATCAATATCAGTTCTTTCACTTACCAGTCTGGACTGAAATGCGCCCTTTAGGGCATTGAGCACACGCATAGCAACAAACAGGCTTCCCCTCCGGAATAATTCTGCTGTGTCCAGACTGGCAGTTCGGGACACATCGAGCCTTCGGAGCATTCTATGGATAATCACAAGAAAGATGGTTGGTAATTTGCTTTCTCTTCACTTCTCTGGATCTTGACTCTAATCTTTTGCAAAACAATGCAGTAACAGGTTTCAGTCCCCTACTCATGCATATTCCTTATTTATTTATTTATTTATTTATTTATTTATTTATTTATTTATTTGTTTGTTTGTTTGTTTGTTTGTTTGTTTGTTTGTTTGTTTGTTTGTTTGTTTATTTGTAGTCCGCCTTTCTCACTAACACTCAAGGAGGGTTCCACAGTAGTCAGCACGATCAATAACAATATTAAAGACGTTTCAAAAAACAATGTCATTGTGTCTATAAATGCAAATTTGCAAAACTGAAAACCAGGAGAAATCTAATACAGAGTTGAAGAAGCTCTGAAACGGAGCACAAGGTCTTCCAAGACTGATGCATTAAACAACGTTTTAAAACATAGAACTATGCAGTAGGATCCCATTCACACTCCTGGTTCTGCTTATCCCGCATCTTGATTCTTTTCTGTCATGGTAGCATCTGATTTTCCTTATTCTCCTCTGCCTCTCACAACCTATCATCCCACGTTGTACCCTGCCGCTCAGCCTCTGAATTTCCACTTACTGATGCTTCAACTCTGCATTGGATCCTTGCGAATGCTATGTCTTTAAAAACTCATTTATTTACCGTATGGCATTGTTTATGGAAATGTCCTTGCCACTGTATGGAAATGTCCTGATACTGATCATACTAGTCTCACACTGTGTGATCCACCTTGAGTCTCAGTGAGGAAGGCAGACTATAAATGACATAAATAAACTTGAACCTCCTTTGCCCATCCTGCTACTGTAAAATACCACACGAGCCGAGAGGCAGAGAACTTTCTAAAAATTGTGATCAACATTCACTTCTTAGCACTTCAGAAGGCATGCTCACAAGTACTGATTTTGCATCTGTATTGCGGTTGCGTTTTGGTAACTAGTGCCTTCCTTGGGTCACTCTGGGATATAGTTCTTTAAAGCATGTTATGTAGGCATTGCTTTTTTTCATCCTGCACAGTATTGCCCTATATTGAACAGAATAAGAGGCTCCTATTGTCTGAAGATGGATTTCCAAGGCTATGGAAAACAGCATCTTCCTGCTAATTTTATTTTCTCAAAGGTACCATTTAGTTTAAAGCTATCATCCACACCTGCTGGAACTTTTGATTCCACACAATAGCACTTCTATTAATAGTGAACTCTTCGCCTGCAGGAGCCCAGGGGTCCATCCATCCAACTCGGACTCTCTGGAAAGTTTGATTGGGAAATGTGACCAGATTCATGATGTCATAGCCAGCTGCCAGGTCTCCGTTTTCATCAAAAAATATTTCTTCCCCAGCAGTATTGTTAAAGCGGACATTTCTCAGAAACAAATTAATCTAGATCAGGAAAGAAAAAGTTTATATACAGGGAGGAAATAGGAAATGAGTTGACATAACATTTCTGGAATTTGCTGAGATGTGACTGATGTCTGTGCAAGAAATCTTTTAATTTCAGAAAATTATTCATTTCAGAATTTGAAAAAAAAATGAGAAGAAAGTGTTGTAATTGCAAGTTCTTAGCATACAGGGTGAGTTCTTGTAAATTATCTATATTTAATTTCATGTGTTTTTAATTTTATGGGAATGTAAGAATTATTTTGGTTGTTGGGGGTTTTCCGGGCTGTATTGCCGTGGTCTTGGCATTGTCTTGCCAAGACCACGGCAATACAGCCCGGAAAACCCCCAACAACCATCGTTCTCCGGCCGTGAAAGCCTTCGACAATACATAAGAATTATTTTATTTAGTTAAATTGTGATTTGTGGAATGCAACTCTGATGAAGTGTATGAAACTCATGGAATACCAGATGCACATAGGTCACGCTTCCATCAACACAAGGATTGAAGAACTGAACTCTATTATGATGTGGAAAGAATATCTTTTGTAAAATAACAATTTTGTCATTGCGTATCCCCCTGTACGTGTATATTGATGTAATAGATATTTACATGTTGGTCTAAGCGAACCTTGAGTTTTCACTTTAAGGATCTATTACATGGTATTTTTGCCCCAAACCAAAGCTGCCAGGAAAGAGGAGCCCCAAGGTTTAGCTGCCAAGCCCAGGAACAGAATACTTCAGTGCTTACATATGCTAATGGATGTGGCCAAAATGGGACAATGGCTTACCATCTCACACCTTGCTAGACTGTCACAGAGACTGTACAGAGACTTGCTAGACTGTACAGAGAGGAGGACAGCCAAATGGCTAAAACACAATCCCTTCCTCTTATGGCAGGAAGATCAAAACAACATGAGGGAAGGGTGGACTCTCCTAAGGGGTTATTAATTCTATGGACACAGGAAAAGCTCTCTCTCATCTTGTTCTTCTCCTTGGATGGGCCCAAGCCAGGAAGGACTGAACTCTTACCTACGGAGTCCATCTTGTTCTTGTGGCAAGGAACAATGGGGAGAAGTCCCATGTTTGAGAATGAAGGTAATGCTGAAGTTTAAACTGCTGCAACTTTAAGTAAAGCTACCCTGTCCTAATTAAACTGTGTGCAGAATAAGTACTAGTGTAAGGAATGAGGATTGTGTTTTCAACTTTTCTTTGTACCCTTGCTCAGCTTGGCACTTGAACAGAGCAGGTGTATTTTTTTCCCCATTTATTAAGGACTAGGAACTAAGCCCGATGTAGAGAAAAATGCAATGGGCTCTAGAAAGGGAAGGGTGGGCAGGCCACCATCTCACACCTTGCTAGAATGTTACACCTAATAGAACAGAGAGGAGGATAGGCAAACGGCTAGAACATAATCTCTTGTGGCAGGAAGATCAAAACAACTTGGGGGAGGGGGGGGCTTCCCGTAGAGGATATTATTAATTCTCTGGACAGAAAGAAAAAGCTTTCTCTCATCTTGTTCTTCTCCTTGGATGGGCCCAAGCCATGAAGGAGTGAACTTTTTCCTAGGGACTCCATCTGGTTCTTGTGGCAAGGGACAATGGGGAGAAAGTCCATCTATGAGAATGGGGGTAATGCTGAACTTTAAACTACTGCAACTTTAAGTAATACTACCCTGTCCTGATTAAACTTTGTGCAGAATAAGTACTAGTATAAAGGGGATTGTATTTTCACCTTTTCTTTAACTGAATCTGAAAGGGTCAGATGAACCTCACGGAAAGTGGAACATTTCATTCAACATCATGATTCAAAAATTGAACTCTAAGTAACTGTTTTACAAGTATTGCAAAGTAAGAATTCCTATGCTCAATGCAGATTGTTACAACTTGAATCTCAACGGATACACAGATTAAATAGTTTGACACCGTATGGTCTTAACAACACTTTAGACCTAAGTTGTTTTTTGTAATCCCCTGCACAGAGCAGGCTTCTGTGTCTTTAAATTAAATCCTACCATATAATTGAGTAAGAGTGTTTCAGACAACTCACTTTATACCCTGGTGCACCACCAGAGGGTGCTGCCACGGAGGGAAGCCCAGGCAAGGAACCATGTCGCTACAGAAAATGTGCTGTTGCAAGAAGGCCAGGCCAGGATCGGGAGGTGGCAATACCACCTGCTCCGTGGCATTTCCACCTGCTCCACTCCTAATACAAGCTGTGTTAAGGCATTGGATAGGCATTGCCACCTGCTCCACTCCTAATACAAGCTGGGTTAAAGCTGGGGTGGGCATTGCCACCTGCTCCGCTCCTAATATTAGCTGGGTTAAGGTTGAGGGTGAGTACTGTCACCTGTTCCACTCCTAATACCAGCTGGGTGAAAGTGGGGGGCTTGTATAGCCACCTGTTCCCCTCCCAATCATGGCCTGGCCTTCCTGCCAGGGCATGTTTTCTGGAGGGACATGGTGCCTTGCCTGGGCTTCCTTCTGTGGCAGCACCCTCTGGTGGTCACCAGGGTATAAAGTGAGTTGTCTGAAACACACTTACTCAATTATATAGTAGGATTATCCTCACAACAATCACCTGTGTGGTGGGTGGGGCTGAGGGAGCTCCTAGAAGCTGTGACTGACCCAAGGTCACCCAGCTGGCTACAAGTGGAGGAGTGGGGAATTAAACCTGGTTTACCAGATTAGAGTTCTGCTGCTTTTAACCACTGTACCAAAGTGTGCTCAGTTCAAGATATTTGTTACCACATACAAAGTTCTTCAGGGCCTTGGTCCAGCACAGCTATGGGACTGCCTCCTTCCCTATGTCCCTCCACGGCAGCTTCACCTCCTGGAAGTGCCATCCTGCAAAATTTGCCATGGGCAAAATCAACATCAGCTCATACATGGGCTTTCTCTGTGGTGGCCCCTACCTTGTGGATTGCCGTGCCTGAAGAGGTCAGGAGAGTGCCCACTCTCCTAGTTTTCTGCAATCAACACAAAACTGAATTATTCAAAAAGGCTTTTTACTCAGATAGGAGGGCTGTATTGTAGGGAGGGGGTATCAGATGCTTCGGTAATGAGTTAGGGATTATATACTTCACCACTATGGTGCCTTATGTTACTTTAAGTATTTGCTTTTATGAGCTACCTGTGCTTCATGTTGTCTAATGTCAGTCCTAGAATTTCTTATGTTATGTTAAATGTAAAACTTGGACAACTGCTGAAAATCAAGAAATAATGGAATATTATTATAAGGCAAATCCATCTGCCTGTGGTTTCCAGAAAAGAATGATTCGAATTTGGAAATAAAATCGCCCACAATGTGGTATAACACAGCAAAGATTAATGGATCAAAGATGGTTCATTATTCAGAATAAAGTTTTTACAGAACTAGAATTGCAAGAATTGGAGAAACTGGCAAAAAAAGAAGCAATAAAAAATAATGACCAAAGGAGGGAAAACATCACAGCTGAACAGACTAAAGCCACAGTGGAAGAACATGCTCTACCTGAAATACAAGCTATAGATCAATCTGATAATAATGATTTGAATGAAGAGTAGAGAGTTCTGAAAGAAAAAAATTTGAGTCATGTCAGCCAAGGCAGTGAACGACAAAGACTACCTATAATTTGCCAAATACAAAGAAAACAAGAGAAAACTTTACTGAATGTAACCAATGACATCATCGATACAATTCCAACCAACACATTAAAATCAACTCATGTATAGTACCGCTGCTATAATAACAGCAGAGCTTGGCTATAAACTGCCAAAAAAGAAAAATCCTGGCATACCAAAATGGAAAATCCAACTGGAAAGGAAGATTAATAAACTACGTGGGGATGTCAGTAACCTGAAATACCTGAAAGATGGAAAATTTAAAAATGAGATGATAAAAGATGAACTATGCCCAAGGTATGATTTGGAAAGGACGACAATTGCTAAAACCATAGACGAATTAAAACAACAGGTAACAGCAACAGCAAAGAAAATAGAAAAATATGATGGGCATATAAAGCAGTATAAAGAAAATTTGCAATTTCGAAGCAATCAGCAAGTATTCTATAAGCAATCAGCGGGTATTCTATAATATGGTGCAGAAGAACATCATCTCATGTAAAGAAGATCCCCAAAATTTTGGCAAGAAATTTGGGAAAGCCCAGTAGAGCATAACAGAAATGCCCCATGGATTAAAGACATTAGTAAAGAATTTAAAGGGAAACAGATGAATGATGTGGTAATAACAAAAATGGTTGCCAGACAAGTGAAGAATGTGAAGAATTGGAGTGCATCTGGGCCAGATGAATTGGATGGGTTTTGGCTAAAGCATGTAACAAGTTTTCATCAATGTATGGCAGTGCAATTCAATGAAATGCTTCAAAATTCTACCAGTGAAGAATGGATCACAAAAGGCCGCACATTTCTGATTGTGAAGGATGAAGGAAAAGGCAATGAGCCTGGCAATTACCACCCAATCACATGCCTTCCATCAACATGCAAACTTTTCACAAGGATATTAGCAACGTAAGTATATGGTTATTTAATGGAAAACAATATGTACTCTACTGCACAGAAAAGCAATTTTAAAAAGTCAAGAGGCACTAAAGATCAACTGCTAATAGACAAAATGGTACTGAAAAATTCAAGAAGAAGAAAGACCAATTTGAATGTGGCATGGATTGACTACAAAAAAGCATTTGATTCACTGCCACACAGTTGGATT
Organism: Eublepharis macularius; assembly: GCF_028583425.1. Classification (NCBI taxonomy): domain Eukaryota; kingdom Metazoa; phylum Chordata; class Lepidosauria; order Squamata; family Eublepharidae; genus Eublepharis; species Eublepharis macularius. The sequence continues at coordinate 176,999,448 of NC_072793.1, forward strand.
AATACCTGACCAGAAATTTTTGGAATTAGTGAAAACATCAAGCTGTTCCTTAAGGAAAATATGTGAAAATGGAAAACCATGTTAATGGCCTATGGCGAAGAAATTGGGGAAGTTTGTATCAAAAGAGGAATGTTTCAAGGGGACTCCTTGTCGCCTTTATTATTCAACATCTCATTAATCCCTTTGACAATGGTCCTAGAGAAAATGAAAATGGGTTATTATATTTCTGATCAGGCTGGGAAAATAAACCATCTCCTGTACATGGATTATTTGAAAATGTATGCAGAGAGTCCCACTGAACTTGAATCATTGCTTAATACAGTGAAAATGTACAGTGATTATATTCAAATGAAATTTGGCTTAGACAAATGTGCAGTACTTTCCATGCAGCGGGGAAAAGTAAAAGATATTGACAGAATAGAACTTGAAAATGGTGACCTTATGAAATCATTATCAAACAATGACAATTATATATATCTTGGAATATTAGAATTAGATAACAACCTGCATGTGAAAGTAAAAGAAGTGGCTCAGAATGAATATATCAAGAGAGTACGAAAAATTCTAAAGTCAAAATTAAATGGTGGAAATTCAATCAAGGCCATAAATACATGGGCAATGCCAGTGATCAGATATTCAGCTGGAATAATAGACTGGCCACAAAATGATTTAGAAAAATTGGATCGAAAAACACAAAAACTAATGAACATGCATCACTCTTTACTCCCAAAAAGAGATGTTGAGAGGCTATATTCACCACAAAAAAATTGGTGGAAGAGGGCTGTTACAAGTACATTAGGTAGTGGAAGAGGAAAAAAGAGGCCTGAATGAATACGTCAGTAGAAGTACAGAAAAATTACTTCAGGTTGTGAAAACAGAGAACATATTAAAAATAACCGAAACAAAGGCTGAATACAAGAAGAAATACAATGAATACAGGTTTGAGAATAGATTAAATGACTGGAAGAACAAACCCTTACATGGACAACATCTTAAAAATATTGAAGGAAAAAGTGACAACAGCCTAACTTGGGCATGGTTGAAGATGGGTACAATCAAGAAAGAAACTGAAGGTCTGATCTTCGCAGCACAAGAACAAGCATTGCAAACTAGTATTATGAAAGCCAAAATTCAGAAAATCAGTGAGAATCCAAAATATCAACATTACCAGGAGAAAGATGAAACTGTGACACACCTTATCTCTGAATGCAGCAAAATTGCACAGAGGGACTACAAAGTTAGACATGACAGGGTAGCAGAGCTGATTCATTGGTCACTGAGTAAAAAGTGTAACTTGCCAGTATCAAAAAATTCATGGGAACATCAGGTGAAAAAGGTGCTAGAAAATGAACGTCAAGATCTTGTGGTATTTCAGAATTCAAACTGGTCGGCACCTTGAACATAATACACCAGATGTAACAGTCATGGAAAATTGAAAAGTTTGGATAATCGACATCACAATTCCTGGGGATGCCAGAGTCGAAGAAAAAGAACAAGAAAAAATGATTAAATATAGAGATCTGGCAATAGAAACCATCCGACTGTGGAAGAAGAATGCAACAGTAGTCCCCATTGTCATCAGGGCACTTGGAAACATTTCGAAAAACTTTGCAATTCATATGGAAAAACTGCAGCTTTCTGACATAACACCTACAGAACTGAAAAAGATGGCACTACTTGGAACAGCATATATATTACGCCAATATCCAGTTGATACTTAGGTCTCTGGCGGAAACTTGTATCAGCTTAGCAAGGCCAATCAATAATAACATGTGACCTCTGCTTATTGTTGATTGTGTTTCGGACAATTCGAATAATCCTATAATATAATTCAGTAAATGGGTTTCCGATGACTCACCGGCGCAGGCGCAGTCCCGGCAAGCCTCTGCAGCCTCAGAAGGGCCTGCAGGTTGGCTTCGCCCTCACCAGCCCCTATTGGGCCAGCATGGAGTATGCCCAGCTAGCCTGCACTCCCCCGCAAGCCTCCCTCTGCCATGAGGGAGGGGGCAGAAGGCAGTGCAGCTCGACTGCACTTTTCCTCCCCAAGCCTTCCCTCAAGCCTCCATCTGCGGCTGCGGGGGCACAACAGGGGGGGCGTGACAGGGGGTGCAACAGGGGGGCTCAACTGCACTTCCCCTCCTCAAGCCTTCCCCAAGGCTCTATCTGCGGCGGTGGTGGGGGGGAAGCTTTGCCCCCCCAGCCTAGATTTGCAGTGGTGTTGCAAGATGGGTAGACCTGGCCTTCAGACCTGCAGCGGCCAGGTCTATTGACCATAGTTTTGCAAGGCAGGTAGACCTGGTGTCTGGACCTGTGGAGGCCAGGTTGACTTGCCTTGGTTTTGCAAGGTGAGTATACCTGGCATCTGGACCCATGGAGCCCAGATCTACCTGCCATAGACTTGCAGGGCAGGTAGGCCTAGCCCAAGGCTGGAAGGGCTGTAGTCAAAACATTCCTCTTCTTTGAGATAAGTGTTGCTGGACTGCTTGTCACCTGCAAAAGAAGAGCTTAAAACACTGACAGGATTAAAATGGAGTCTCTCTGGTTAGAACACATAGGAAACATATGTCAGACCTGACATTCTGCCCCCTCTAAAATGCCCTTCCCCCTGGTTTGAGAGGGTAGAGATTGTGAAAGGATTTAATTAATCTAGGGGCATGAACATGAACATCCTCCACCCACTCATCGAACCCAGAATCAAAGTCCTTCCATCTGATGAGGTAAAACAGTCTATTACGCTTGATTTTAGAGTCCAGAATTTGCTGTACTTCATAGTGGACTTGGTCATCAATGAGAGTTGGTATGGGAGGAGCACGGGTGTGCCATTGGTCTACTGGGGGGACCTTTTTCAATAAGCTGATGTGGAAAGTCGGGTGGACGTGGCGAAGGTTTTTTTGGCAAATCGAGTGCGACTGTCACTTTATTGACGATTTTACGGATTGGAAATGGTCCCAGGTATTTCAGTGCCAATTTACGGCTGGTTTGAGCGATTTTCAATTTTTTTGTAGACAAATAAATGAGGTCTCCGGGGTGCAATTCCCAGTCGGCCGCACAATGGCGATCAGCGTATTTTTTGTAGTCCAGTTTAGTTTTGTGAAGATGCTGTTGAATAAGAGTCCATTGCTGAGCTGCCTCCCCCCACCATTCTGAAACATCACGGGAGGCTGTTGTAGGGGGAAGAGCTTCAAAAGGAAACGGTTTAAAATGGTAGCCATAAACTATTTTGAAGGGTGTCTCTCCGGTAGAGGCAGGTACACTATTGTTGTAAGAGAACTCAGCTAAGGGCAACAAATCAATCCAATTGTCCTGTTGGAAATTGATATAGCAACGGAGAAACTGCTCTAATAATTGATTAGTTTTTTCGGACTGTCCATCGGTTTGCGGATGATGTGCGGAACTTAAACCTTGCTCAATTCCCATTAGTTGCATAAGCTCCCGCCAGAAGTTGGCAACGAATTGTCCACCGTGGTCGGATATTACCTTAGATGGAAAAGAATGGAGTTTTACAATGTATTTCAGAAAAATATCCGCCAATCTTTTTGCCGAAGGCATTGTAGTGCAAGGGATGAAGTGGGCTTGCTTAGAAAACAGATCCACGACCACTAAAATACAGGTGTGATTTTTGGAGGGGGGAAGATCTGTGATGAAATCCATAGAAATAACTTCCCACGGTCTCCTTGGAGTTTCAAGGGGTTGTAAAAGTCCAGGAGGTTTGCCCTTACGCGTTTGGGCGCTGAGGCAAATGGGGCATGAAGCTACATATTGTGAAATGTCTTTGCGCATGCCCGGCCACCAAAATTGCCTCTGAATCAGGTGAAGTGTTTTTAAATATCCATAATGGCCAGCTGTTGGGGCATCATGACAGCGGTGTAGTACTTCTTTCCTCAAAGTCTTTGGTACATAGAATCGATTACCCCACAGCCATTCCCCTTGCTCAGATTGGACTAATTTGTCTTTGGGTATATTATCCCCCTCCTTCTCGACTTCGCTTTTCAGTTTTTGTCTCCACCCATTGTCTGCCTGAGGAGGTTGCACCGTGCGACTGAGCGTAGTAACCACGCCTCCAAGTTGGGTAGGCGAAAACACTGCGTCTATTGTCTCCTCCCGCTTGCTTTTATGTTGGGGCATGCGTGAAAGGGCATCCGCTAGGAAATTAGTTTTGCCCGGTAGGAATTGGAGGGTGAAGTTAAATTTTGAAAAGTATTCCGCCCATCTTAACTGTTTGGCGTTGAGTCTCCGAGGACTGCGTAACGCTTCTAAATTTTTATGATCCGTCCAGACTTCAAACGGATGATGTGCCCCTTCTAGCCAATGTCTCCAAGTGGAGAGCGCCGCTTTGACAGCAAATGCCTCCTTCTCCCACACATCCCAATTTCTTTCCACTTCAGTAAATTTACGGGAGAGGTATGCACAGGGTTTGAGGGTATTGTCTGTTCCCCGCTGGAGCAGGACGCCTCCAATCGCCGTATTGCTGGCGTCCACCTGCACTATGAACGGACGATTTTCATCTGGGTGCTGCAGCACTGGTTCGGATACAAATTGCTGCTTTAATTGATTAAAGGCTAATTGGCATTGTGGCGTCCAATTTAGTTTAGCTTTTGGTTTTTTAGCTTGCTCCCCTTTGTCTTTGGTTTTTAGAAGTTCAGTAAGGGGGAGAGTTATTTGGGCAAAGTTTTGTATAAATTCTCTATAGAAATTGGCAAACCCCAGGAAGGATTGCAGTTCTTTACGAGTTGTGGGGGTTTGCCAGTCTTGAACAGCTTTTACTTTGCCCGGATCCATTTTTAACCCATCTTTTGAGATGCAATATCCCAAGTAGGTAAGTTCAGTTTTGTGGAATTCACATGTAGACAGTTTGATGGGCAAATTATTACACATGAGGGTAGTCAATACTTGCTGCACTAGGCGGACATGTTCTTCTTCAGAATTAGAATAAATTAACACATCGTCTAGGTAAACAACTACTCCCTTGTACAAGAATTTGTGCAATACTTCATTGATCATGGACATGAAAACCAAAGGGGCCCCGGACAAGCCAAAAGGCATAACTAAATATTCATACTGTCCCAATGGCGTATTGAACGCAGTTTTCCACTCATCCCCCTCTCGTATACGAACATGGAAATAGGCATCTTTTAAATCCAATTTTGTGAAGATCTTACCTTGGGCCACGACGTTGAGTAGATCTCTGATGAGAGGAATGGGATAGGTGTTTGTGGGGGATACTGCATTGAGTCCTCTGAAGTCCGTGCACAGTCTCAATCCCCCATCTTTCTTTTTAACAAACAGTACTGGAGCAGCATGGGGGCTGTTCGCTGGTTGTATGAAACCTCTTTGAAGATTAGTGTCAATGAATTTTCGGAGCTCCTCTCTCTCATTAGGGCTCATGGGATAAAGTCTACCTTTAGGTAAGGTGGCTCCTGGGATGAATTCCACTGCACAATCAGTTCTTCTATGGGGAGGTAAAGTGTTGGCCTCTTCTTTGGTGAAAGCTTGTAAATAGGCTCTGTACTGTTTGGGTATTTGGTTAATTTCTTCCTGGGTCAGGAGGGCTTGTTCTATAAGTGTAGGATTTTTACCCCAATTCTGGTCCCAACGATGAGACTTGCAAGTATCTGTTTTGAAGGTGACACTTCCAGCTGCCCAATTAATGTCCGGGTTGTGATCCCACAACCATCTGCTTCCCAAAATTAACGGGTATTTTGCTGTAGAGCTGATCACAAAAGACCTTGTCTCCCAGTGTTGTCCCATGTCTGTGATGACTGGTACTGTTTCGGTAGTGACTGGATTCATATTAGTGCCATCCATTTGTTCAAAAATGACTGGATTCTCAAGTTCTCTTATTGGGAGCACTAGTCCATTCACTAAAGCTGGTGCAAATATATCCCTGGAACATCCAGAGTCAATGAGCGCTTGCACCCGAATATGAGTTTGTCTTTCAGGATTAACTAATGTAACAGGCATGAATAGTATGGACCCTTGAGGTCTATCCACTATGGGAACTGACTGAGTGTTGATCTGCCGTTTGGGTCTGCTTACGACAGATCCATCTCATTTCCCAAACTGGGACTTTCAGGTGCTTCTTCGCCGATTAGAGCGGTTGGGTCAAAGTCCATAACTTCCTCCAGCTCTAATCCCCTTTCGGGAGGGTTTCTTCTGTACGTACCTCTCCCTCGCGAAGTTTGCGGAGCGGGCGTTGGGCGAGACGGTCGAGAAAGGGTGGTAGGGGCTGGGGGCCTTGGCGGGAACGGAGTTCTTTGCACAGGCCGGAAAGGACATTGCGCTGTGAAGTGGCCGCTTTGACCGCACTGAAGACACAATCCTTGTTGCCATCTAGCATCTCTCGCTCCTCTAGTTGCGTATCCTGCCCCTCTGCCCCCTCTGACAATTATGGAAGTTCGCCGGTGGCCACTCGATTGTTGTTGCTCCACCAGACGCACTTCTTGCATCCGGTTTTCTACTTCACAAGCCAACTGAATCCAACCCAAGTGTGTGGGGGGATTATCTTGCATGAGGGCTCGATCTAACAGTCTGGGATTCATGCCTTGCTTAAACATGATTATCTTGGTGGATTCCTCACACCTTGGGCATTTGGCAGCTAGCTGTCGGAACTTTGTAACATAGTCTCTAGCCGACATGCTACCTTGCCTGATCAATTGTAATTCCATTCGGGCTCTACTTTCCTCTAGTGGGTCTTTGTATTGCACTCGGAGCGCAGTCACTAACCCTTGTAGGGAGTCTAATTCTGGAGCCCCCAAATCGTATAATGCTACATACCATTCCACAGCTTTTCCTTGCAATCGGGATCCCAAATGCTCGATTTGACTGGCTTCATCTTTGAACAAGTGTCCCCAACGATTAAAGAATTGCAGTGCTCGTACTAGAAAAAATCCCAACTTTGAGGGATCCCCATCAAAAGTAGCTTCCAATTTTACCCATCCCATTGGTAACTCCTGAGGTCTGGGAGCTGGTGCTGGAGGTGGGTGATATGGTACAGGCGCCAATTCTTGCCTTGGCGGCCATTCAGGTTGGCACGGAAATGGTTGCCTCGGTGGGAATTGGGGCCTTGGCTGTGGGAACCCTCTCGGTATAGGAGGAGCTTGTGGCCTCGGCTGAGGCCTCAGCGGTCATGGAGCTGGAGGGCCCTGAGGAGGTGGACCTCTCGGTCTAAACGGCGGAGGGAGTCTCGGACCTGGAAACCTTGGCTGCCCCCGTGGCAGCGGCGGGAGTACCGGAGCCTCCTCTTGTGGCTGAACCGGTTGGATCGGAAGCTCCTGCGGCTGTTCTTGTGGCTGCTCCGCTGGCAATTCGCCGGGTTGTTCCTGCGGTTGCTCTTAGGGCTGCTCCTGTGGTAGCTCTTGAGGCTGTTCTAATGGTGCCTCTTCCTCGTCATCTCGAGGTCCTCCCAGCTCCTCCAGGGGAAGTTCCTCCGGTCTCTCATCTGCCGGCCCCTGAGGTTGATCCAGTGGTTGTACTTCTGTTGCTGACCGTCAAGTAGTATCAGCAGTTGTCCCCTCGGGACCATAGCTTGCAGGGCAGCCAGATTTTGCTCTACAACTCGGCTGGAAGCACCTTCCAGTTGGGTTGGGGCTTCTCCAGATCCTCCTACCACAAGTACAGAGAGTAGATGAACCGCATGTGCTAAACTCTCCTCCATAGTACCGAGTCTTTCTTCTAATACTTGCACCCGATCCGGGGCTGCCGTCGCTCCCGATTCAGCATATTCTTGGGGACTTTCTCTGGGAAGTTGTGTAGTCTCCATATACTCTGTATAAGACACTGTAGCTCGAGGCCAAGGCCGAATTTCTCCCATGCCCTGTGCCCCGGTATCTTGTTCTTCCGATCTCCCCGCCAATATTCCTTTGGCCAATCCAGTTACCGCCGAAATTCCAGCATCAACTGCCAACGTTCGGCTCTGTAATTGTATCCAACTCTGCCCCATCCACGGGGTACTCTCTGCATAATCCCAACTCATTACATCGCGATGGGAGGTTTCCCACATCTGGGTATTTTCTGCCGCTCTTCGATTCCACTCGATTTGATCAGCTTCCCGATTCCAGTGATACCACGGTTGACTACCTGGATGCTCGGGGATAGAGCCGATACTTCATTTCCCATCCATTTGCGACTTGGTAAACACTGCACTTGTCCTCCTTTCCCTCGTGTCGCGTGGCCTCGAGCCCCACTGCCTCGGCATTGGCAGGGATATCAGAGGTTCTGCAACTGCCCTGGGCCTACCTTCAGCTCTATCAGGTGTGAGGGTAATCAGTGCCATACGTCTGGGCTCCGTTCCTCCCTGGACAGGTCCCGTAGGTTCCAGTCCTTCCGAACTAGGGGAGGTGTAGGGATCAAACAAAGGGTCCCTGTTGGGAGCGCCCTTGGAGTCCGTCTGCCCCGGTTTAGGCATTGGAACAGATGTGATTTGTAACAAAATGTCAGACTGTGGCTTATTAAAAGTTGCAATCCAGACTATCTCTTGCAATTAGACATGAGTCCATTGGTTTCAAAAGATTTTACTGAATATAAACAACCATTATAGTCCACTGGCCAAGATTCAATATCTTGGCTGGTACACGGATGTTGTTATGAATGAAGGTAAAGGTTAGGATACAGAATAGCATAGCCCAGCAAATCCCATCCTCCCTCCACAGTTCTCAAAACACGCGGCTTGAAGCTGAGAGAATGAAACTTTCCCAAAGCTGGAAGGGCTGTAGTCAAAACATTCCTCTTCTTTGAGATAAGTGTTGCTGGACTGCTTGTCACCTGCAAAAGAAGAGCTTAAAACACTGACAAGATTAAAATGGAGTCTCTCTGGTTAGAACACATAGGAAACATATGTCATACCTGACATTTCCCACCATGATTGGCTGGTGCTGCTGCCCTTCCCCGGCCCAGAACGGGGCCCTTGGGAGGGGGCACTGCCAGGCCCGGCTGCCCTACCCTCTCCCTGCCCAGATCAGTCTGTGGCAGAGGGGGCAATGCCAGGCCTGGCTGCCCAGCCCTCCCCTCGACTGGATCAGGATGTGGCAGAGGCAGCAATGCCTTGCTCACCTGCCTTGCCCTTTCTAGAGCCCGTTGTATTTTTTCCCTGCAACAGGCTTTGCTGCTAGTGATGATGATGGTGATGATGATGGTAATGATGGTGGTGGTGGTGGTGGTGATGATGATGATGATGATATCCTCACTCAGCTTGGTGCTTGGACAAAGCAGGTGTATTCTCTTTATTCATTTATTAAGTTTTTAAAAATATATATATTGAAAGCTTTAAAGCCTAGTCTTTGGAAATATAGGGGGTGAAAGAGAGGGATGAATGAGCAAGATAATTGGTTGATGATTGAGAGTGTGGGTGGAGTGAACTGCAGTTTTAGTTACTGAGCAGAGAGAAAAGGGGGTTTCTGGTTTAGACAGGCAACCTGTGTGGAAGCCTGAGGGGCTAGTCTAGTTCAGTTATGCAACCTGCCTGAACTTTGTGTGTTTGTGAGAGAACATTCATTCTATCCAATGCAGACAAACTGTGTGTGCGCCTGAGAGAGAAAATTTATGTATATCTGTGTGACTGAGCCTATTAAAAGAAACTTTAAGAACTGATAAATATCTTTGCAACCATCAAGCTTAAGAAATAGTAGGAAACCAATATGCTTCTTGTAAAAATAAGAGTTTATTTGCGTTTTTTTAAAAAATTCCAGAGTATCTGTCATTCCTACATATCCCATTCCTATCCTCAGGCCCACATAGTCTCATGAAGGAGCCTGGCGCTTGGGCACTTTATTAAAGAGAAAATTTAAATGAACTATTTTGGAATATAATTCCTGGTGGCAGCAATCTACCCAGAGGGTAAGAAGGTTTTAGTTTGGTTTAGTTTAGTTTATTTGGTGTTTAACTCACCCTCCCCACAAGTGGGTTCTGGACGGGGTACAAGAGTCATAAAATACAATTACATAGCAGATTCTACAATAAAATTCAGCAATTAAAATTATATATATACAAAAACCTGATATAGTTGGCTACACATTCCTGCCCCCAGCATACAAAGAGGAGGTAGACAGACACACGAGCTGTACTCGAATACCGGAGACCGGTGGGAGGCTCAATGATGGTCCTGACGCTGGCCTCAACCGTAAGACTGGTGGAACATCTCCTTCTTGCAGGCCCGCCAAAATGATACAAGATCCTGGCGGGCCTGAGTGTCCTCAGACAGAGTTCCACCAGGTTGGGGCCAGGACCGAAAAGACCCTGGCCCTGGTCGAGGCCAAACGAGCCTCCCTAGGGCTAGGGATCACCAGTAAGTTCTTACCCGCTGAACGAAATGCTCTCCAGGGCACATACGGGGAGAGATGGTCCCTCAGGTATGCTGGTCCCAATCTGTTTAGGGCTTTAAAGGTTAAAACCAACACCTTGAAATGGATCCGGAATTCCACGGGGCGCCAGTGAAGCTGCTGTAGGATTGGTGTAATATGTGTCCTGTATGGAACACCCCTAAGGACACGAGCAGCAGCATTCTGGACCCATTGTAGTTTCCAAATCAGACCCAAGGGAAGCCCTGCATAGAGTGATTTACAGTAGTCCAGTTAAAGACAAAATGTGAAAAAGAAAGGGAGTTGTAACTAGAGATGGGCATGATCCCAAAAAAATTAATGATCAAGCTGATCGTGGATCGGCGCCGGTGACAATCCCAAATTAATGACCCGCACCGAACATCTCCCGTTTCTGATCCGTGGATCGTGGATCATGGAGGCAAAAGTGGAGGGGTGCCCCGCTGTTCCCAGCGATACAGGAACGGTGGGTGATGCCGGCGGCATCGGTGTTTGTGTTTGGCCATCAGAGCTGCCTATCAGGGTTTGCAGGGATGAGATTGGAGTGCCCATGGCTACAGAACACCCCTTCCCTCTCCCTCCCCTGGGTGTCTTCTCCCAACTTGTGACTGCTTTGCTGCTCCGTGGTTGGAAGGAAGCCCTGCTGATAAAGGAAAGCTGGGCTTCCATTCGGGTTTCTAGGGCGACAGAAGGAGGGCAAACAGAGCTCAGGCATTCCCCTGGCAACGGAATAGATTACTGGCACCTGAGTGTCTGGATCCCCGATCTGAGCCCAGATGCCCCAATCCAGGCCCCTCCCAATCGCTGGATCGTTGGCCATGGCTGGTCACCATTATCGTGGGTTTTTTTCGATCGTAATGTGGATCGTGCCCATCTTTAGTCATAACAACACTGCTCCTATTCACTTTTGCTATATGAAGGGTGGTAATGGGAAGGGGTGGCGGGTCTGCTCACCATCACTGGAGGAGAACAGCTCGAAGGTGGTAAGCTGTGCTAATTGTCCCCATGCTACCTTGTACAAGCAAACACTAGATGAAGTGAATAGGCAGAGCCTCTAAACTTGTTTGCAATTCAGGAGTTCTAGATGCTCAATTCCATCTAGCAGTAGATACTCTCAGAATTACTGGTTGAAGTGGTTCATACCTGGGGGGGGGGGTTGTATCCCCTAAGAGTGAGGGAAAGGGGTGACACTTGAGCAAAGACTTGGGATATCCATTGCTTTTCTTCCAACCTCCCAGGAACTAATGTTAAGGAACAAAAGGGCTTGAGAGAGTGTTCCTTCACAAACGGTCTGTGCTGGTGGCGCTTAGCTATAGTTCTCTGGTCAGGATACCTGCTTAGCAGGAACTCCCACAGCAGATTAATAAGGTTCAATCAATCCTTCCCCTATCTTCTTTGATATGGGAACATTCAGATCTTCTGCATAAAATAATCTATTCAGAAGCACATCCAAGATGGCCCAGCCATATATGGAAACCTAGGAGCCCACCTGAATGCCCGATACTTTCCATGAGTGATTCTGCACACGTTGGATAATGCACTTCGAATCCTCTTTATAGATCATTTGGAACGGATTTTTTTGTGTGCAGAACAAAAAATCCACCTCAAACGATTGATAAAGTGCATTGAAAGTGCATTATCCAACGTGTGCAGAATCAGCCCATGTCTTGACTCTGCAGCAGCATCATGAAAACTTAAACCACCATAAACTTAAATTATCCAAAGATATTTCACTCTTTTTTTTTGAAATAGACCGATATGGTTCCTCCTTGGGAACAAACTAGATTTTATTCCCACTATTGTCTCTCCTTCCATTCATTCTTTATTTTATTATTGTGGTACAACGTGCAAAAGAGTAATCAAAAATACATGCAGGAACTCAAATGGAAGCTTTGGACACTCTAAAGCAGAAATCTTGCAGATTAAATCACAGACGCTCTTTTAGCCTGCAGCTCTCAAATAAGGAACATCAATCCATGTAATGAAAGGGCAGAGGGGAATACCCTGGCCTCAACTGGCCTTATTCAACTGTACACTTGTTAATTAATCAGTTATCAAAACAAATAGAAAACATTATGGAGCCTTGACATTCAGTCAGTAATCAGGAATTAGTTTTACTCGCTACCTTTTTTGGAATAAAATGGCCACTAAACTAACACTGACATTATCTCCAGAAGGGAAAAACCCAAGGTAACCATAGCTTCTGCTGAATGCCCTGGTAAAATAGCCAAGAAAGAGCTGATTTTCTTACCTCATCATAATCCAGGGGTAGGCAACTCCCACCGCACATATCAGTGGCAGCATATGTGACCATGTTGCTTGCCCCCAAGGCCAGGTCCCCACCCAACTAACTGAAGCACCTGCAGAACTGCTGGGTGAAAGATGAGGCAACAGGCACATCTCTCTGTCATGGCTTCCGGACTTGCACAAAAACCAGCCCAGTCCAACCATATCCTTGAGATTCTGGCACAGGCACTGCGGCTTGGCTTGATCCAAGTGGGTCTCAGTACAATCCACATTTCCGCCCCACCCCAACTGATGGCTATAGATTTGAAGAAAGGGATTTTATATACTACTTCTGTGCCTTTCAATATTACATGCCTTGCACTTTTTCTATGCTCAGGAGCCAATGTAGTATTTGTAATGCAACCCGTAAGAATATGTCACTTGAAACACTTGAAACAAGAAGAACAGAGAAGAATGTATGCTGACTAAAACATATACTGCTTGTAGAGATGCACTTATAGAAATATTACACATATGATGTATTATTCTATAGGATTCCAATAGGAATCAGTATCAGAGAGTCTTTTGTAGAAACTGATTTATGCAGCAAGCTGGGTCAGCCACCTGTGGCATTATCTCCCTCAAGGCTGCAAAACTGGGAGAAAGGGCAGAATTGGGGAAACAGTCCTTTCTGCCCATGGACTTCAGTTATCTGAGGGCCCCAAGGCTGCCAAGATGAGACTTCACAGCGCCATCGAAGGTAACATTAGCAAAAGGGAGGTGGGCAGGAGGAGGCAGGTGTCCTTCCAAGGGGAACAAGCACAAGGACAAGATACGGAGCTGCAAATCTTGGAATTCCCCCAATTAAGTAGCTGACCTAAATTTGCTCTTCCAATCAAATTAACCCTAGACACCTGTGTCAAAGACTGCACGCCAATAAGATAACAGATATTAGAATATTGTGATATTATTATAATTAACCTGAGGGTATAAATTGCTTTGCACTTCTACTGTAGCTGTGATGAGCTTTGGACACAAGGAGACCACCTACTCCTGTGAAAAAGGGCTCCTCCATTGTTTAAATTAAACAATCATATATTGCTTCATTCTACAGGACTCCGTGGTGTGTGTGTCTCTTATTGTGATTGGCGAGAGGGACACCTAAGGCACAGGTTTGTGCATAACACAACCAACCCCGTTTTTTTATTTGCTAGCATACCAGCAACTGCACAGATAAGACATTGCCTAACCCTCTCATAAGAGCTGCAGAGAAAAAGCGCAGTGGTTGCAGTATCTAGTCCTTCAGTACCACACAGGCAAATGACAATTTAAAGGCACTCCTTGACGCCAACCCTCAAGCATCACTCGTCACGAAACAGCCCAGAGGGCTATGGTAAAAGTTCTACATGTGGCCACAGATAAAAGCTTTAAATAGTTTGCACTTTTCTTATCCAGCAGGAAATTTGAAGTTAAAGGAGAACAGATTCTTTGTGCATAAGTTCTCCCTGCATTGGCATCTGTGCCCTTGTGAGATAATCCCTTATGTATGAGTGATGACTAAAGGAGTGACTGACCTGCCATGGCTGAATGCTGAGATGGTGGCCTTTTCTCATTGCCTTCTGATGAGTTCTCAGTGAGTACAGAGCATGGACAGCATGTGCTACAGCATAAACAGCATTGTAGATGCCATAGCTCTGACCAGACATTCCCATTTCAAACACAGTTCCTGGAAGGCTCTCAAGTTTCTCCTCCCCTGTGCAATTTCCAGCATTGAGAAGATTATATAATGGTAGCGAGCAGAGAAATGCATTGATCCAGAATTTTTGGATGTAATATATCTTAGATTGATATGGATTTAAGGTCTGAATGAAGTCCTGGAATCCTGACACCATGTTAGTGTGTAGTGCAAAGGATAAAGTGCCATTGAGGGATTTTACTGTCAATTTATTCCCACGGAAAATACTTGTGACGTCCCATTGTGAAGTTGTAATCCAAACTCGCTCTATTGGTAGCCCCTGATGAAATTCACTCGATTCTAGAATTATTCGTAAACCTTCCATAGACTGACCATCTCCATACACAAGGATGATGCTGGCTTTGTTCAACAAGAGATTAAAAGTTATCCTTCCCAAGATTTCTTCAGTTGATTTCGTTTCTATGTAACTTCTCACTGTCGGAATCAGTTCTTTCAAAGCAATACAAATATTACTCTGGAACAACCTTGGTATCAAGTTTCGAAGAAATGTTTCTCCCCTGTCATCATCTGATGTGAAGAGGCCAATCCAATTCCACCCAAAATGTTTAAGGAGCTGAACAATCCCGATATACTGAAGAGTTTCATTGGGAACCATTGAGAAGAAATAAGGGAACTTAGTTTTATCAATCAGTGTAGAGTCAAAGGAACCATAACTGACCTAAGAAGAAAGATCATGACTTTATGAGAGCTGGAAAAAATGAAGGTGGGGACACAGACAGGGTATTGAAAAGCATTTCTCTATTGCTAAATGTTTATATCTGTGAATCTCTCAAAACACACCCACCTGTGGAATCTTGAAGGGAGTTAAGATGTTGGCCATCTGAATGGAGTTTGGGGAGGTAAGTGCGCCAACGGTGGCTATCAGTTGCTGCCCTCCGCCACAGTGAGTCAGCACTCTTCCAAAGAGTAGATCCAAAGTGTTCAAACATGTCCATCGAGTATTAAAATAATTGTTATATATCTTTAATTCCAGCGTGGTGTTGGATAAGAGATTACTCTTGCTGATCTCGTTAACAGCAAAGATAAAGGCAAGAATGTACTGAAAATTTTTAGGTATTACCCTACAAAAAGATTTGGATGTTGGTGGACCATTTGATAGCAGAAAAATGTTTCATTCCCTTAAACATCTAACTTGCCACAGAAATGCATGTGGGGTTTAACTGAAAGCCTTCTTAGTGCTCCCCACTGAACTGAGACCCACACGTTGACTGGAGAAAAAATAGGCCACAACTTTATTAACAACAGCAACAAGGAGTATTGGCGCCGCGTATGGATCAGATCCCCAAAAGCATCGGCTGACCCACCTGCCAGCCGATGGACCCCCACCCACCCCAGACCCAGGTTGAGGGGGGAACCAAGGAGTGGCATTAAGGGGGAGATCACATGGGCGTACATCCCTTAGTGATTCCCCTGCCACCTGGGAGTGAGAATGCCCCGGCAGCCCCTGAGCTGGGCATGCACCTCCATGCTCACTACCAAGATTCCTTATGGGAATCCCCTCAAAGGGGGGGCCTGTGCATGCAGGCCCAGACTCCCCTAAATTGGGATTTGATCCAATGCCAATTGCCTACACTGTGACAAAAGGAACAGTCAAACATGATACAGGGAGAGGAGGGTAGGTGATCACAAGCCAGAGCCGAAGTGGGGGCCGGCAGGGCCGGCAGCAGAATAAATACCAGGCTGCTGGACCGGAGTGCAGACTGCGGAGCTGAGGTCTGCCGCTAAGCCCCACCCCCACACCATCACTTCCCAGGCTGCCTGTGATAGGTTGGCCTGGGATTTGAATTTGATTGGCCGAGGGCCCGTCTGGAGCACGCTGGGCGAGCCCTCAAAATGGTGGCCGCCATGCCCCGATCCTCCCCGCCTGTCAGCAGCAACCAAACCCCTGGTAAGGCTGGTGGCCTCCGTTTCTTGTGTCTACGGAAGGCTCCAGGCCACTATATTTTGACACAGGCTCTTCTTTTTCAGATTGTTTAAATTGTTGTAGTTAAGCTTATTATCTAGAATCTTGAAAAGTAATGCTGGTTCTCACATGCACAACCTTTACTTAGGTTTCCATGTACTGGAATGCTTTATACAAGATGACTGCAGGCTCCATCCCTGAGCAGATCATTGTGTTTGAGATAACACAGAAGTCCTGTGACATCAGATTTGAGACTGCCTGTTTATACAGCCAAATCAGCACTTGGTATCACAGTGTCTAAGGGATGAATAGGCACGCTTGAAGCAGCACGTCTTAGCTGAAACCCACAACAGAATGGTTTACTCAAGAAGGATACAAGTGCAACGAGAATCCTCTAAAGGCCCATTGCTCAACTTTTGAAACAATGTAGAGATACGTACCACACGTTCGTGATGGAGTTTGGCTGCACTGTTAAGCTGTGTAGAACACGGTCAATAATTGAAGTGGATACAAATCCCCCAATGATAATATCAGCACTGGAGCTATGGAAAGGATAAGAAGCTTTGGGCTGCCCAGGGCAAATAGATTTCAGTCTGAGGCTGACAGCATCAAGTGGCACCATCAGGAATAGCTGCAACACTAAAACCAGTGGGAATGGTGGCAACATATGATCTTGATTCCAGCTGGATAACTGAATCATCTCCTAGACATGCACTGGTTCAAATGTAAGAGAGATAAGCAAAGAGTCTGTATTTTATATTTGCTTACACATCGTCAGCGCTCCACTTTTTGCTATTGATTTTGTTGATTCATTCTCATTTTGAATGTAATGTGTGCAGTATTTCTATGCAATGTATACACTGCTTACATGTATTATGCATTCGATTCATATGTATTAAATGTGCACGTACAATGTGGAATGTTGATTTACTAAAGCAACAATAAAATGGGGGGGTGTTGTTTAGGAGAAAATTTCAGTATAATGAAATAGAAAATGGCATGAAAATCACAAGTCACTAGTTCAAGTCACAAAGAGGGGAAACAACCTTAAAAGTGTGTGTGTGGGGGGGAGGGGGGTTGGTTAAACAGCCAGACATTCATAAATGAAATGTGCAAGCAGAAGAGAATCCAACTGGAGTAAAGTTACGTAGGGAAAAAACCTCTAACAGAAGACTTTCATCTCGTTCATTTTTACTCTGCCCGACATCCAAGGAATAGCATACACAATTCTCCATTTCTTCACCCCAATCCAGTGAAGTACTCATGGAGCTGCCTTGTACTGAGTCAGGCCCTTGTTCTGTTGAGCTTCCTACTGTCTGCTCAGACTGGCGGCTGCTCTCTAGGGTTGCTAAGAGGGATCTTTTCAAACGGGAGATTCCAGGGATTGAAATTGGAGAGTTCTGCATGCACAACAGCTGCTCTGCATCTGAACCACAAGAAGGTCAAGACTTGGAGTGCATGACTGGACCCGAAAAAGGAGCAGAGAGAGCTTCAGGATAGAGTGAAGATCTGAAGCTCGTTCTTTCAGACCCTCGTCTGACAGTCTAATCCTAAACCACTACTGCTCCCTTTAGCATCACAAATGCCTATCTGGATTTTTGGTCTAAAAAAGAAAGTAGGACAGCTACCTTTGACAGAGATCAGCATGCCTCAGGATAGTCTCCCAGATCGCCGATACACAAGTTGTTTTGACTGGTGTTTAGAGTATATAAGCTTTTGAGTTGTATTCGACTATTTCTTTTAAAAGTGGCAATTGGTTACTTGTGAGATTTCCACAAGAAGAATTTAATTATAGGGGTCTTGATAATGATAAGGTAGATAATCACTGTTCCCCAAGTCCCCAATTCTTCTAGTCATTCGGAGATTTCAGAGCTTCCAAGAAGTTGCTCTGTAATTAGTAAACTCAGCATGATCTTTGTGAGATTCAAATCTAGCTGCTTTCAGGTAGGGAGCCATGTTGCTGTGTAGTAGAAGAGCAAGAGTGTGAACTTTCAAGAGTGATGAAGTGAGCTCTGACTCTCGAAAGCTCACACCCTGGAGATCTAGTTTATCTCTGGCATGCTCCTGGACCCGAATCTTGCTCTTCTACTACAGACCAACATGGCTCCCCCATGGCTCCTCCCTCCCATGGCTTCTAAAGAAGGGACAGTGGACCCGCACAGAAAGTGCGCCTTCCAGGTCCCTAGCCCTCTTCCCTGCCCCTTGCCATCCAGGCCAGCCTGATTTGATTGGCTGGCCCAGGCATTTGCACGGGCTCTGCTCCCATTGAGGCTGCTGAAAGCCCACACTGCCCCTCATGTGCTAGCTGCCCTGCCTCCTGCCCTCCTCCCGCGCGGCCCACAACTGATCCCCCCAGCTAAGTCTGGGAGTCTGCATTTCATGGAAGGCACCACATTCAGCCATTTGGAGTAGAAATCCATCAACCTTACAAAAATCTTTCACTGGTACAGACTGATACCACTTTTTTTTACCAAATGCAAAAGACTAGATATTATAACAGAGGGACTGTGAATTAAAAATCCACTACACAGTATTTAACTTACAATCTATAGAGAAAATTCATGCCACATTTTCCCCAAGAAACTGCTTAAACATCTGGTCAGTGTCTTGTACTGCAAACAGAAACAGACCAAAGAGAACCTTGCTGGACTGAGCATTTATATGAAGAATCAGCCAGTTTACCAGGATTTTTGCAAAAGAAAGCAAGCAGTCTACAACTCACAACTCCTCTCCCTGGAGAAACAGAAAAGCAAGAAATGCATCTTGCATGCTGCGGGCTGAACAACAAACGACAACTGGCGTCTGAATAATGGAGCTTTGACTCTCCAAAGCTCACACCCTGGAAATCTTGGTTGTGTCTATGGTACTACTGGGCCCGAATCTTGCTCTTACAATCTAGCTGTTCCAGATCTTTCACAGAGTTCAGCTTACTAGACTTTCATTGTGATGCCTAAGCTTATTTAGTCTCGGCCTCCCTGCCTCTTTTGATGCTCATCAAACCAGAGTTGGGGTGATGTAAGAAGTCTTCAAGCAGAGGAGTAGCTTTCCAAAAACCAGTCCACAGAACATTGTACACATGGCACTGGCCTTCATAGAAGTGACTGAGGACTTTTTGATTGGTTGGTTGTTTATTTCTGATATTGTTACCCTGCTTTCTCTTCCACATAGCAGAGAACTTTCCAGGCCCTTGGATTAAAGAGATAAGCAGTGCCTTCCTAATCCCAGGAATATTCTTTTAAACCCAATTTTCCTCCCTGCTGATTCCCAGGCTGATTTCTGCTCTTTTCCTCCCATCATGTTCCTCCCCAAATCCTGGATAAGGGTCATCTGTAAAGACTAGAGGTGGGCATGGACCAGAAAATCCCATGGACCATCGGCCTGTGGTCCATCGTGTTTCACGAACCATGAACTTTTCATTGACCCTCCTTGTTTACAGACCAGTTTGTTGGTCCATGGTCCATCACTTCCAGGGGCCCTAGGACCACCCCCTTCGCACTTAGAGATGCCAAGCTCACAGCAAGGCTTCAACAGGCTCTCCTCCAGCCACCCTCAAGTTTGGCTAAGATTGCATTTCAGAGGTCTGAGTTACAGACCCCCAAAGCTGCCACTCCAGGAAACTTCCAGTATATACTGGGAGTCGTAAATGCCAATTGACTTGCATTGGCTTGCAGCACCAAAAAGTTGCAGTGAAGCAAAATCAAACAGAAAAGGGTGGGGGAAGAGCCCCCTCACTCACCACGCAGACTTCTTCCCAGCCATTGCCTAGGGAATTAATTCTTGCTCCTTGTTCACATAGAGAAGAATGGGAGCTCTCTGCTTGGCAGCCAGAACTGCCTATCAAGTTTTTAAGGGCTAGGAGTGGTGTGTTCCAAGGGCTGCAGAACGTCCCTCCTCTCTGTTGCCTACAGAATTCATTCTTGCTCCTTGCGCCCATATTTATTTATTTATTTATTTATTTATTTATTTATTTATTTATTTATTTATTTATTTATTTATTTATTCCGCCCTCCCTGCACAAGCAGGCTTAGGAGGATTACATTCATAAAAACATTTATTATAAAACACCTTAAAATAATTTTAAAATCAATATTGAATTTTAAAATCAATAGGAATACAGAAATATCAGTTTAAAATAATACAGATAGCTGCAATTAGCTAGTCAGAGGCAATCAGTCTACCACTTAAACCTGCTATTTAAAAACAGGATGGTGGGTGCCTCTAATAGAGAGGTATCCGATCTTCCCTTCTCCTCCTCTATTCAGGGTGGTGGAGACCTAGCCTAGTCTCAGCCATACGCCTGGTGGAACATCTCTGTCTTACAGGCCCAGTGGAAAGATAGTAAATCTTGCCAGGCCCTAGTCTCACTAGACAGAGGGTTCCATCAGGTTGGAGCCAGGACTGAAAAGGCCCTGACTCTGGTTAAGGCCTGGTGGGCCTCTCTGGGGCCAGGTACAACCAATAGTTGTTTGTCCCCTAATGAGAACATCCTCTGGGGCACATACAGGGAGAAGCGGTCCCATAGATACACTGGTCCCAGTCCGCATAGCGCTTTATTGGTTAATACCAAAACTTTGAATCTGATTCAGTACTCCATGGGCAGCCAATGCAGCTCACACAATACCAGTGTTATACGTGTATTACTTGACACTCCGACGATGACACGCGCCGTTGCATTTTGAACCAGCTGCAATCTCTGAATCAGACTCAGGTGAAGCCCTGCGTAGAGCGTGTTACAGTAATCCAACCTAGAAGTGACCCTTGTCTGGATCACTGTAGTTATATCGTGGGTCGAAAGATAGGGTACAAGCTGCCTGGTCTGTCGAAGATTTAAACACAGGAACGGGCAACCACTGCGACCTGAGCCTCCATTTTCAGGGAGGCATCTAGGATCACCCACAGACTCCTGACCCTTGGAACTGGTGCAAGTGACCCCCCCAATCAATAGTCGAGAGCCAGAGTCCCAAATCTATGCACCCACGACTCAAATACCGGACTGCCATCTTTGTGGGATTTAATTTCAGCTGACTCTGCTTCAATCATCCAGTCACGGCTTCAAAAGCATGCTCCAGGACATCTGGGGCTGATCCAGGCCAGCTGCCCATCAACAGATATAATTGGGTGTCATCAGCATATTGGGGACACCCAAGTCCGAAACTTAGCACCAGCTGGGCAAGGGGGTGCATATAGATATTGAATAGTAATGGAGGGAGTATTGCCCCCTGCGGAATATTGCACACCAATGGGTGGTGGGATGGCAACTTCTCCCCCAGTGCCATTCTCTGTCCCCAGCCGTGAAGAAAAGAGATAAGCCTCTGTAAGGCCGTCCCTTGTATCCCCATGTCAGTGAGGTGGTGGGTCAAAAGATCATGATCAACTGTGTTGAACGCTGCTGAAAGATGTAACAGTATCAGCAGTGCCGATCTGCCTCGATCTAGGTGTCTGTGAAGATCGACTGTGAGGGCAACTAGCAGTGTCTCCATCCCATGTCCCGGACAGAAACCAGACTGGAAGGGATCTAGGGCCAAGGTATCTTTCAGGAATGCCTGCAGTTGTTCCTCTACCGCCCACTCAATCACCTTACCCAGGAATGGGAGGTTTGAAACTGGGCAATAACTGACCGAGTCAGTGAGGTTCAATGATAGTTTCTTTAAGAGAGGGCTCACCACAGCCTCTGTTAGTGCCCTGGGAAAAAACCTCAGAGCCCAAGGACAAGTTGACAATGGCCTCCAAAGGATCTTGCAGTCCATCGACATCAGCCTTCACCAACCATGACAGACACGGGTCCAGGAGGCACGTTGTCATGAGCCAGCCTTGGTTGGGCTCTCCGCCCGCTGAGGAATCCTTCTCTAAGGATGAGGGGTTGGATAAGCCAGCAGAGCCAGCAGAAGATCCGTCTGTGGTCCCAGAAGAGCCATCCAGTGACCAACAACCAGGCCCCTCTATAGAATCTAGAAAGGGCGAAGGATCACGCAAAGAAGGGGAGGAACTGGCACCTCAGAGATCCAAGCCCCTCGAGCCGGCTGCAAGGTGGAAGGCCTGAGTGAGACAAGCCGTTTGGGAGAGGCGAAGGAGCATGCACCTGCAGGTGCAGTGGTGGATGGAGCTGGGTGGGGAGGGCAAGGCAGGGCAATCAAGTGAAGGAGAAACACCTGGCCCTCGTCCTCTTATACCATCCTGAGCATATAAGGAGAATGCTGGGCAGTGCTCAGTGTAGGAGCAACGTTGTTCACCACCTCTTGTGTCCAGCAGCTTTGCCTTTGCCTAGTACCCTGCCCTCGCTTGGATAGATCTCCTGTTTCCTGACCTCAGCTTTGTCTTCGACCACTCCTTGCTTGTCTCTGTGTTTGCCTTACTTGGCTTTCGACCTCAGCTTGGCTTTTGGACTCTCATTTGCTCCTTCCGCTAACTGACTGATTTCCTGGCTCTCAACCCCGGTGTGTCTTGGACTCTCTCTCTCTCCCTCTCAGCCCAGCACCGGAGCAGGTTCCCCTAGCCCTGCCTGTGACACATGTTTGTTTGTTTGTTTATATATTTCATTTATTGCCCACGTTTCTCACTGAGATTCAAGGCAAATTACATAGTGTGAGCTTAGTATAGTCAGTATTACAGCCATTTCAGTAAACAATGCAAAGTTATATAAATGCAAATTTAAAATGACAGAACACTCAGTTTACTGAATTTCATGGATTAGGGGTATTCCCCTCCCCACCAAATGCTACATCATTGTGCTAAGACCTAATTTGAACACAGGGGAACAAATAATAAAGAGAAAAAAAAACCTAACAGATATGTCTTTGTTTTCTGCTTTTGGAAACTGCCCGGAGCAATGCGCATGCCAAGCTATGCAAAGCTCCCACTCCCTCCTCCCTCATTCTGCTCAAGCAAATTAGGGTTTAGTTGATACTGCTAAACACTAGTGCACTCCCCTGTCCAAGCCCCTGCTCCTGTCAATTATGGCTCTCTTGGAAATAACCCTCCAACTCTAGACACCTCAGGGGCATCACCAAGAGGCCAGCCAGCACTGTATTAACCCACCCTATTCCTGCCATTCTTAGTTATGGCCTAGCCCGTATCCATCCACTCCAAGTCTCATTACAAGAATCAACCAGCCTGGGAACAATGTGGACCTAATAAAAAAGCTGCTTATCCCTATGACAGACAGCTAATTACTCCATCATTTTTTGATAGAGAGGATGGGCAGGCCAACCTGTAGAGGAGGCGACAGCAGTTCAGTTAAATAGAAATTCACCTTCATAGTTATGCTGCACAAGGCAAAAAAACATACCCATGGTGTTGTCCGTAGGAATAAAAAATCTGCATCTTTTCTGTTTCTGTATACTTCCAGTCCCCAACAGTGATGCCGAGCCTTGGACTGCCCAGCAATTGTCCAAGTCTCTCTTCTACCTCTGGAAAAGAAAACTGGTCCCCTCTATAAAGTAGACTCACTAACTGACAACATCCCTTGTTTGTAACTATGCTGTGTGTTGATTCTGTAAAACATGAAACTTACTCCAGAGCAAATTTTTCAGGTATCAGGGTCCACCTTGGACAAAGCGCTCTCCCTTGTACTAAGACACAAAATGGTGGCCATGCTCACCACCTTCTTCCACCTCTTCTCTTCTAGGTTTGTTCTGCCAGAGCCCATCTGCCCTCCTTGGCCACATCCTTCATGCCTTTAGGAGGGCCCAGCCACACCTGGGGCATTTTCAGTGACATACTCTGCTGAGAAGCCTCACATGGGTGTGGCCAAGCCCACATTAGTTTGATAATGGCCTCAGAGAGTTAAAGGGCCAGTCCCGGGCTGGTGTGGTCACCCCAGCCCCCAACAGAGCAACATAATATTATCTCTGTGTTGGCTGTCATATCCTACTATATAACTGAGTAAGCGTGTTTCAGACAACTCACTTTATACCCTGGTACACCCTGGTACACCATCTTAACACTGTGTTAAGGTGTGGGATGGGCATTGCTACCTGCTCCTCTCCTAATACCAGCTGGGTTAAGGTGGGGGGCAGGCATGGCCACCTGTTCCGCTCCTAATACCAGCTGGGGTAAGGCGGGGAACGGGAATTGCCACCTGCTTTGCTCCTGATCCCAGCTGGGTGAATGGGGGAGGGCATTGCCACTTGGTCCGCTCCTAATACCACCTGGCTTAAGGTGGGGGTGGGCATTGCCACCTGCTCCACTCCTATTACCGTTTGTGTTAAGTGGAGAGTGGGCATAGCCACCTGCTCTGCTCCTGATCCTAGCTAGGTTAAGGTGAGGGGCTGGCATTACCATCTGCTCTGCTCCTAATAACAGCTACGTTAAGCCAGAGAGTTGTCTGAAACACGCTTACTCAATTATATAGTAGGACATATATTTATTGTATTTCACATATACATAGAAAAGACATGAGACAGTTATCATTATGCTTTCCTATATCCGTTATCTAGTTCTTCACCTCCTGTATTTCATCCTACTACATCTTTAACTGTGAATTCTATTGTATCATATACTATTACCCTTAATATTACATTACATTTAATCATTATATTTATTTGTCATCCATTTGTAGAAAAGGTCCCATGGTGCGGAAAAGTCTTCCATTTGCCCTTTCATCAGCGAGATTAATTTGTCCATTTCTGCAGTTTCTATTACTTTCACTATTAACTCTTCTTGCTGTGGAATTCTTTGTTATTTCCAGTAAGTCGCTAATAAAATTCTAGCAGCCATCACTATGGGAATTATCAAATGTTTTTGCTTTTTGCTCATATCCAGCATACAAATCTCTTTCCTTTGTTGGTATCCCTTTTTTTACTTGTTTCTCTCATTGGTTTTGGGTTCTGGTTTGTGTTCTTCTGTTTTGAAGGTCCATCCTCTTCTTCAGATGTTGTTGAATAGTCTTGAAGTGGAGTTTCTTCTTCTCTTTCTACCTCTCCTTCATTTTTGGTTCTCTTTTTCTCTCCATCTTTCTGTTCTCCTCTCTTTCCAAGTCTTTCCATAACATTTCCCACCTTTTTAAGATGTTTTTAATGATGTGTATATTTGTATTCTGTTATCCGCCCTGAGTCTGCGAAAGCGGGGAGGGCTGAATATAAATACAATAAATTAAATTAAATTAAATTAAATTATGTATGGAGTGAATCTTAAATCTTTGTCCTTCGTATTGAAAAAACACTCATTCGGTATTAGCCATCTAAAGGGGATTGCTTCTTCCTTTAATTGAGTTATTTGGGGTGCATATTCTTAGTGTTTCTCTCTTACTTTCCATGGGGTTTCCTTTAGGACCCTTATCTCTTTGCCACGAATTTTCAATGGTTTATCCTGCAACATGTTCCATATACGTTCTCTAATCGCAAACTGTACAAATTTAATATGGACTTCTCTTGGTACCTTATTCTTCTTTGTGTATAATGAGTTGAGTCTATATATTAGGTCAATTTCTTTAGCCATCTACTCTGGTTCCTCTTCCAAAAAGGTGGCCAGGGCCTCTCTAAATTCTGTCCTTAAATCTTCATTTCCCTGTTCTATTACATTTTGGCATCTTATAATGAGTGAGGCTCTTTCCATTTCTAGTCCCATTAAAAGTTCCAGGCAATGTCTTGTTTAGAGGCTACTTCTTCTGTTTTCTGGAGTGTTCCCTCACATTTTTTATCTATTGTTTGAATTTGTCCCATCATATCTTGGGATATACATCTATTTTCTGCCATTTGCATCTGAAAATAATTCATTTTCCCCTTAAGTTCTAACACTTCTGTGTTCAAACTCGCCATTTGTTATACCACTTGGTTTAGTCTAAGATCAATTTTATCCATCCCAGTCTGGAACATCTCTCTTAAGGACTTTTGAGCCTCTGTCTCTGCTTACTGCATTGTAAGTGTAGTAGATTTGGTTTGGGCTGGAGAGGTAGGTGCTGAAGAGGAAAGACCTGAGTTTTTGCCTCTTCCCTTACTCACTGTTTCTCTCAAAAGTTAGGCCTTATATTCAGAACAATTCTTATTTTAGACCTGTCTATCTTTCTTTCCTTTAAGTTCTTATTTCTTGTATAACCAGTTTTACAATTATTATATCACAATACCCATTGCTCAATACCTGCATTCAGTGGCAACAGTCATTGTTTCTTTTATCTTATACATATATATCTCCCCCATATATCAGTTTATATGGAAAGTCTACATAGATATTTATAGATACATGCAGGAGTCATTTAGTAGAAAAAGATCTGGAGGAACTCATTAGCACAACTCATTAGCATAACTCATTAGCATAAGCCATGCCCCTTGAAATCGCTGGAAGTATGCCATTAGCATAACTGATTAGCATATGCAACACTCCCTGACATCGCCAAATGTCAGGTTTATTGCCCACTGTCCCTCCATATTGTTGTTCTGCCTCTCTTATGTTGCAATAGCCTCTTGCACCTGCTCGGATGGCTTGCTGCAGTGGCCTTGGGACAGCTCCTTCCATCTCACTATTGATTGTGCCCAGCTGGGAGAGCCGGAGGGGTGGGGGAACATGCAAATGGGTTGATATAATGTATCTTGTACTCAGTGCATCATTCTTAACAAGAGACCTGTGTACAGCCAGGCGCTTATACTTGCTTCTTGTAACCTATGGACATATATAGGCTGAAGCTTATGATATCTCAATAAAGACCCATTTACTCAAGAGAGCTTGGATTTCTTGCTGCAAGGGTTGGGAGTCTTCTTCAACGTATCCTGTTGCCCATAGACTGACACTTATCCTGGATGTTTTGGACCCAATCCTGGCCATTCAGGGCCGAAATTGGGCCCAAATTGGCAAACGGGCTGAAAATGGCCAAAAAGGTGCCCAAAATGGTCAGGATTGGGCTGCTGCTGAGTGGGAGAGTAATCCACCAGCTGTCAGAGGCCCAATCTGGGCTGTTTCAGCCCCAATCCAGGTCAAAACAGGCCCAAAATGGCTGAGAGTCAGGTGGACGTGGCCACCGGACATGTGACCTCTTTGGGAAACTGCTGGAACTGCATTCCTGTGTGTGCCCCCTCTAAATTAGCCCTGGTTACATGTAATGTTGCCAATTATCCACAAGGTGACAGTGTTGGATCACTATTTAAAGTTCCTTCTGTTTTTTTCTTTCCCCCCCAAATCTTCGTTATCAGTTTTTTTCCCACGCTCTAATCTTTGAATGACTCAGTTTCTGTATTCCATTACTCTGATTCTTCTAACTCCAGCAACACCTTCCAAAATACGAGAATAATAAAGTTCCAATCAAATGTTATAAATCCACTTGCAGGGGATATGAGGGGGGAAAAGTTACAAATTTTAAAGTTCCTATTAATCTTTTATTTTTTTCCAAAAAGTAACTCCATTCCGAGGGCGGGGGGAGAAACAGACGTGGTTGAGTCTATTCCCTAGCAAGTAACTTCCACTCCTGGAATAAAGGGTCAAAAATATAGAGAATAAGAACCAGTAAAGGAAGGAAAGTTAACAATAGATTACACTGGAAAATATTCCAGGAAGGTTAGTTCATTCTAAAGAGTCTGTCCTCTCACTGGCTAGAATTCAAATTATCCAGTCTCCAAAAAACAAGCAAGGTTTAAGGAGTTAAAAGAGAAAGCCCAATTTATAAACTTGGTTGTTTAAGCCTTCTGATTCCAATTAAAAGTTGCAGAGCCAAGGAAGATAAAAGAAAATACAACACATAGCTCCTTCCAGGGGAAATGGAGGGGGAGGAGATGCCAATCTTTTCCTCTCGCTTTCTTTTCTCTTTTTCAAGTAATATTTTAAAGGCTCTTATCACTTTGGCATTTCTTGGCAATTAAACTCACAGTTCAGATGAAGGCATAAATCTTGTCTCCAACAACACACAATAAAAAAGGAAGATAAGTCCATTAATTCATTCCGGCCGTCTCAGCTAATCGCCCATCAGGACGCCTGCATCCACCCTGGCACTAGGAACTGGTCCTGGGTCAAGCCCTTGTCAGCTGCTACTGACAAGAGCAACCACACAGGGTTACTCCCCAGCTTTCCAACATTTTCCAGATGTTTTTTAGGGGTGTTTAGACCGCACAGGTGGGGCAATTCAGTCCCCTCTAGAGCAGAACTCTGAGGTTGCTGCTTCACTCAGCCATATCCGGAAGCTGTCTTGTCTTTTATTTCACTAGCATTCTTTAGGAGGTCAGATTCCACCCTTCCTGCCGAATTGTTTGGTTCTTTTAATTTATTTTTGGTGAATTTAATTATTTAGGACAACGACCATTCTGCTTAATCTATTTTTATAATAGATTGGAAAATGTTACTCTTTTATTGCACCAGTGTTTTTATTAGTTAACCAGTTTGAGGAAAGGGACATAATCCCAAGGAGAAGTAGTGCCAGTTGAGTAAACTAAAGGAATATGCCAGTTGAGTAAACTAACCCATTTGTTGCATGGTAGAAAGTTAGATAAATTTGATGAATGGAATGTCATTTTGACTAGGATGGTGAATTGGATTTAATAACACCTGTATGATTTGCATCTCTGTTAGTCTCTTGCCTTGAACATCTCAGCAGGACTCGCCATTTCAGCTATGACTTGGTGGCAGTTTCCACCACCACCATATGGTTTGTTTCTAGAATTGCCGTTGAATTGTAAACCTCTGTATCTCTGTATCTGTCTTTCTCTTTATTGAATAAATGTACCCACACAAAAAATAACCTTGGTTTCTCGTTGACAATTAAAAGTTTTCACTCATTTTAAAATTCTCCTATTTTAGGATATGTGAAAAATCTTATGTTATATTATAGATTTTGCAAATTGATTTTTCTTCTGTGTTAGTGCCCCCCCAAATCACTGAACCATGTGTCTCTTGATCTCCCACTGAGGCCCACAGAAGACATCTGCTGAGCTGAAGTAAACATGTTTTCTTCTGAAATGTCACTGAGAATTCATAACTCTGAGCCACTGATCAACACCCCTGCAATTATCCACCATTACTGCTTTCTCCCATTTTCTGAGAAGGTCCAGAAGCTGATAGCAATATGAAAGATGCTGCTAATATTCCTTGTAGCATTCCATACTGAGGCGGGAGGCAGGCTGGCCATTGCCACTGGGCAGTCTTGTCATTGCAGCAGCAGTCAGTGGCTATTTAAAGTAACCAATTGATGCAAAAAGATAGTTCATGACCAATGTGGGGCTGGGTGAACTGCTGTCCGGGAGGAAGATTATCAAGCAAAACAGTGGTATTCATGGCTTTAGTATTGGTGCTTCTTCCCTGGGTCGTATGCAATGTTCCTATTGTTCAATGCACTCTCCATGACCCGCTTCCACTACTCCACAAGTATCACCAGTTAGGGGACCTCATCATAGCTGGCATTATTTCTCAGATCTACGTATCCTCTGATCAGTTAACATTCAAGAATCATCCTTCCCAAAAAGGAGTTGGTGAGAACTTGTACGTAGTTGGGTTGTAGGGCGGAATTAATGTCACTCATTGAGCTCTGTATTTGTGCTGCTTCTCTTCCCATTTGTAGACTCTAGCTAATTCCGCACACATTGGATAAAGCACTTTTTTTTTTTTAATAATTTTAATTTTTATTAAGGAAAAAAAATACAATAAATAAAGAAATGATCGCTTTACCGTACAGTGTTATCATAACAAAGATCATATAGCTAAACAGTGGTGGTGATAAAATTTCCAATACAACACTGTAACTAGATTGATACAATTACTACCAATATAATACTATGTTTCATTCAAAAAATTAAATTTCTGGGTTAACAATCTCATAATATGGTAGCTTTGTAATGAGTAGATTTTCCTTAGAGAGGAAATCCAGGAAAGGAAACCACTTCTCATAAAAATCTGAAGATTTGGCAGGGTTCATTTGTAACTGCATCCTATCTGTTATTTTCTCCATGATCAAATGATCCCATACCTTCATATACCACGTAGTGAGATTTGGGGGGAAATGCGATTTCCATCGTGACGCAATCGCATTTTTAGCTGCTGACAACAATATTAAAATTAAATCTTTCCTTATTTGTGGTATTGGATAGTTCCCCCAGATATTCAAAAAAATTAATTCCGGTTTAAAGGGAATTGAATAAGATGTGATTAAAAAAATTTGGTGAAAAACCAAATGCCAAAATTCTGCAACATAATTACATTTCCACCAGCAATGTGCATAAGACCCTTGTTCACCACAACGCTTCCAGCAAAGAGGGGATCTATTTGAATAGATTTTAGCCAATTTCTGTGGGGTAAAATACCATCGTTGAATAATTTTGTAAGTCTGAAGTCTTATATTAATAATTGGAGAGATAACTATTTTAGATTTCCAAATTTGTTCCCAGTCTTTATCTGAAATAGTGTTTCCACAATCTTGTTGCCATTTTTGCTGTAATGTTGTGTTAAAAGATTTTATATTACAAACAAGGATATTATAAGTCTTGGACAATAAGCCTTTACGAATAAACTCTGGTGCTTTTAGAATTTGCTCTAATTCCGTTTCAGAGCTTTTCATAACATCTTTAATTTTAAGTTCGCTTAATAGATAACTTAATTGAAAATATAAAAACCAAGGTATATCTCTACCGAGTTTTAACTCTAAATCAGACCTTTCCATTAAGCCATTTTTGGTAGCTATATCTAGCAAGCGTAAAGATTTAAAATGTTCCCAAGTCTTAGAGCACAAGAGGCTATATTGGATGGGAAAACTCTTATGTGATGTTATTGTTGAAAATCTAGATATTTCTGGTAATAATTTTTTTTTATATTTGTCCCAAGTTTTAATAATTGCTCTAAAGAAAATATTGCAATTAATAGAAAGTGGACGAATGTTATGTTTAGACCAAATTATATCAAGTGTCATTTTGGGATAATGCAATGCATTTAATATATTAATCCAATCGGTTGTTCCTTTCTTTTGTACTATCTGAATAATATCTACCAATCTGGAAGCGACATTATAAAGTTCCAAATCTGGATAATTAAAGCCTCCTTGCTGTGTTTGTTTTCTTAAAACTTTAAAAGCAATTCTTGGACGTTTAAATTGCCATAAAAATCGGTTTAACATGGTTTGCCATTTTTTGATTAGTTTAAGGGGAATTTCAATAGGAACTGTTCTAAAAAGAAAAAGAATTTTAGGAAAAATAAAAGATTTTATTAGGTGAAACCTTTCAAACCATGATAGTTGTTGTTTATTCCATTTATGTAAAATGTCTTTGATTTCTTTCATTTTTTGGATATGATTAACTCGAATTAATTGATTCAGATCAGAAGGGATTTGTATACCAAGATAAGAGAATTGCGAAGTAGCCCATTGATATTTATATTTTTGTTTAAGTAAATTTTGAGTTGTTCCTTCCAAATTAATGGGTAACATACTAGATTTACTCTGATTAATTAGTAATCCTGAAACTTGGCCAAATTTCGATAACTCATACTGCAGATATTGCAATGATACTAATGGTTTTGTAATATATAAAAGGATATCGTCTGCAAACAAATTTAATTTATAAGTATTATTACTAAGAACAATACCATGAATTTGAGTGTTATTTCTTATTGCCTCTGCCAGTGGTTCTATAGCAATCACAAACAAAATAGGGGACAGTGGGCAACCTTGTCTTGTACCTCTCTGCAGTCTAATGGGTTCTGATAGCATACCATTAGCTTTGATTTTAGCTTGAGGATGCGAATATATCGCCCTTATGGCTTGTAGAAAATTATTACCAAAATTCATATGATGGAGAAGTGCTTTTAAATAAGAAATTTCCAATGAATCAAACGCTTTTTCAATATCTAATGACAAAAACAATGTTTGAGTTTGATGCAATTTACTAAACGAAAGAATATTGAGGGCTTTATAGATATTATCAGATATATCTCTTTTGGGTATAAACCCTACTTGATCATGATGTATATAATTCCCAACAAATTAACTGAGACGTTTAGCTAATATGGACGTAAAAATCTTATAATCTACGTTTAGAAGTGATATTGGTCTATAAGAACCAGGTTGTAAGATATTTTTACCCTGTTTGGGAATCATTGTTATAGTAGCCTCTGACCAAGAATGGGGAAGTGTACCAGATTTAAATATGTTATTACACACAGACACTAATGGAGGGGTCAATATCGTTGCAAACTTCTTATAAAACTCAGATGAATAGCCATCTGGCCCTGAAGCCTTATTGTTCTTTAAATTTTTAATTGAGTCTAATACTTCTGAACTAGAAATTGGATTTTCTAATATTTGACGATGTGCTTCTGTTATTTTCCTAATGGCTTTATGCTTTGGATAAAGCACTTTCAATGCACTTTATCAATCGTTTGAGGTGGATTTTTTGTTCCGCACACAAAAAAATCTGTTCCAAATGATCTATAAAGAGGATTGGAAGTGCATTATCCAACGTGTGCGGAATCACTCTATGTCTCAATGTGCAGATTTATTTTATTTATTCTTTATAGGAGTTTAATATGTTTTCACTCAGTGGCTCCCAGGGACTAGGGACCCCTACAGGACTGTGGAGTAATTACAAGGGGTCCATGAGTCCATATGTGCACTATGCACTGTCATTTTCATCTTTTTGTCATTATAGATTTCTCAGTCAAAGGAGACAAATAATACAACTATTATTATGTGGGGGCGTCTATGGATGTTTTATTGTGTGTGCTAAAAAGCAGTCCTTAGAATACGTACTGAACAGTGTGTAATCTGAAATGAGTGTATTCTGAATATGTGTCTGTTATGTGCCATCAAGTCGCTTCTGACTTATGGTGACCCTGTGAACAAAAGACCTCCAAAATGGCCTGTCATTAAGACTCACTAAGATCTTACAAACTGGAGGACGTGGCTTTCTTTATTCTGTCCAGCCACCTCATTTTCTGTCTTCCTCTTTTCCTACTGCCTTCCAATTTTTCTAGCATTATGGACTTTTTCAGAGAGCTTTCTCTTCTCGTGAAGTGAAGATGAAGAGACAAATTGTACAAGCTGTATGTGTGTCGTGTGCAGCATTGTAAGGGGGAAATCTTTACAATCTTTACAGTTCTGTTCGGTGCTTGCACAGGGGACTACCTTTACCTTATATCTTAGCTAACCAAATGGAACAAATGGACATATTTATATTTTTATGCATTTGGACAAAGTAGTATATTTTAAAAAATAAATGAAGATTTTTGTCAGCTGTCATGAAGTCATGTTCTGTCATCTTAGGTCAGATATGGTGCCTTTTATGCTACAATGAATGATAAAACTCAGTTCCCTTATTTATTCCGCATGATTCCAAATGAAACAACTTAGTGTGTTGGGATTGTTCATCTCTTTAAGCATTTGTATAACTCAACTGGCTCAAGGTTGACTCAGCCTGCCATCTTTCTGAGGTCAGTAAAATAAGTACCCAGTTTCCTGGGGGTAAAGTGTAGATGACTGGGGAAGGCAATGGCATACCACCCCATAACAGAAAGTCTGCCAAGAAAATGTCATGATGCTCACACGGGGAATACCTTTACCTTTTAAAATGAAATATAATCAAATTGACAGCGTAAATTAAACAAATTGGATGCATCAGAAGATAAGCATGCCTTATTTTCCCAATGAAAGATGAGCCTTGTTGAATCAATCAAATCGTCTGAGAGGCACTTTGCAGAGTAGAATGGCAGGAGTAGAATGGCAGGGGCATTTATTCACTGCCTTTCTGTAGCTTATAAACACAAGAGAGATTGCAAATCATCTAACAAAGCCAAGCCAAACGCAGAAAGAAAGCAATATGTGTTTGAGCCTAATGGATAAGTGGTAGCTGGTAATGCACTGGTTGGGGGCATTCAAAAGACCAGGAGTAATCGCCAGTGAAATTCTTCAGTTCCATGGACTGACAACAAATGTATTTTAGCTCAAAGTTGATAGCAGGCATATTCAACTGAAATGTAACCAGTGGCACATTTTGTCACACCTTGTGACAAACGTCATGGTATAACTGTCATTGCAGTGTACTGACTCAGAATTATCAGCACATCCTGGCGTTGGCATTTGCTGTTCAGGAGGTCAATGAAAATCCCCAGCTCTTACCCAACCTTACCCTTGGCTTCAACATCTATAACAGCTATTTCAGTGCCAGCAGGATCTATCACGCATCGATGGAACTTCTCTCCACACTGGGAACATTCATCCCTAACTACAAGTGTGACACCCACAACAATCTGGTAGCTGCCATTGGGGGACCTAGTGAGAGTGTCGTTCGCCACATGGCAACCATTCTGAGCACCTACAAGATTCCACAGGTAACATGCGTGTATAAGGCATGGATTGTTAACTCGCATTCCTCTGGGCTTTTATGCTTTCCAGGTAGAAAGAGCCACAACTGACAAAGAGAGTTGTGACTCAAAAGCTTATGCTACAATAAAGTTGGTTGGTCTTAAAGGTGCTACTGGACTTTTTGCTACTACGGCTAACATGGCTAACTCCTCTGGATCAACTGAAATAGAGACATGCCTTGCTTGCTGTTTAAAGGTCAATTGTTAGGGATTATTTGGAAATATGGAACAAAATAATTCATGGATTTTTAAAGAACTGCCTGCAGTCTCCAGTGTAGCAATGTAAAATGCATACAAAGCTGCCTTCTACTGACTTGGAAGTGGCCTGAGTCAGACCCTTATGCAGTATTGTCCAATCCAATTGGCAGCAGCTCTCCAAGGTCTCAGGTAGAGTTCTTTTCCTATATCTGATAAAGGGAGCTTTGACTCTCAAAAGCTCATACCTCGGAAATCCAGTTGGCCTTTAAGGTGCTACTGGACTCAATACGGCTACCCATCTGAAAATTTCCCATCATATCTCACCTGTTTGTTTTAAGTGGAGATGCCTGCAATCAGACTGGGGGAACTTCTGCATGCAAAAGAGATGTTCTACCACTGAGCTAAGTCCTCAACCAAACATTTTATATTCTCTTAGCCTACCTTAATTTAAAGAACATCTCTATTAATGATGATGGTGACATTCTAATTGGCAGAATATAAAACTTCACTGGTTCAAAAAGCTTCACTCGAGTAAGATGCGAGGTAAAATTCTTCAAAATTCTCTCCTAGGTTCTTACTGACCAGATATGGGGTTTGCCCTGCCCTCCGCTGCTCTATTCTATTCTATTCTATTCTATTCTATTCTATTCTATTCTATTCTATTCTATTCGCTTCGCTTCGCTTCGCTTCGCTTCGCTTCGATTCGATTCGATTCGATTCGATTCGATTCGATTCGATTCGATTCTTTATTTTGCCCTTTGAATATCCTGTCCTGTCCATCACCTTTTTTAAAACCTCTTAATTTTCTTAGGTTATGTATGCTTCGGCGCCAATTCAGAATGACCGAACCCAAGCTGTTTTCTTCCACCAGATGTTTCCAAATGGGGCGCATCATTATATGGGGATTCTCCAATTACTGCTGCACTTCAGGTGGATGTGGATTGGGGTGATTTATTTAGATGATGACAATGGAGAGAATTTTGTCCACAATGTGCTTCCCATGTTTTCCCAGAGAAACATCTGCTTTGAGTTCATAGAGAGATTCCCCAGCATAACCTTTTCCAGTGAGGTTGCTGAAATGATGTTAGAAGGGTTGGAAATATTTAATGTGGCCATGAGAAGCTCGGCCAATGTGTTCATCATGCATGGCGAAACTCAAACCATGACTATTATAAGAACGTTGCAACGCTTCTCAGTATTCGAGGATATGCCCGTAAAGACTAAAGTTTGGGTTATGACCGCCCAGATGGAGTTCACATCGCTTGCCTGTCAAAGAGGGTGGGACATACACTTCATACATGGTGCAATCTCTCTCTCAGTTCCCTCCAAGAAATTACAAGGATTCCAGGAATTTATTCGTATGAGAAACCCTACACTGGAGAATGAAGATCACTTCCTCAGGGACTTCTGGGAAAATGTATTTGCCTGTTCTTTCCCTGAATCCATGATAGACAAGAATGTTGGGCAAATTTGTACTGGAGAGGAGAAATGGGAGAGTCTGCCAAAGTCTGTCTTTGAAATGAGCTTGATCAGCCACAGTCACAGCATCTATAATGCTGTCTATGCTGTAGCATATGCCTTGAATGCCCTGGATCAACACAAATCGAAACCCTCAACAATGGGGGATAGAGAAAGACAGAAGCTTTTGAGTCAAAAGCCATTGCAGGTAACATCCTGAGCAGACAATTACCAGAGAGCTCGTCATGCATGTAGGCGCATCAACATGCTCTAGGCTGCTCAGAAAGATGTCTCTCATCCAAGATTGGTGTTTTCATATCTGCGTGCGAGATCTGCCGTAGGTCACATCGTGATTGTTGTGAGGATAATAATAACACACTTTGTAAGCTGCTCTGAATGGGCAGTTATCCTGAAGGGCAGTATATAAATCAAACGTTGTTGTTGTTCAATTTTATGCCCACTAGACATGTAGCACTTGCTTCCCAAGATTAATGTGGCCATGCAGGATGATTGCAATTCAGCATTGCCAGCCATGTTGTTTTTTATGCATGTTTTGCATGAATAAAAGATATATTCATTTATTTAAAGCATCCCACAACAAAATAATACAATGAAAACAAACATATAGGAGAAGAGAGAAATGCCTTCAAAGTGTGATGCATCTTTCTCTCAACAGACCTTCCTTCGGGGTACAATCCTCAGGTTAGGAGCCAAAGGCCAAAAGCCCATTGATTTGTGCCAATGGCCTTCTACTAATCGTATCCAAATTGTTGTTGAAAACTTACCCTCCCATGGATTTTGATGTCTTAGTATAAAAGGGGGATTAGAAAGGATTGATTTCAGACCAAACAACTAATCAGTGGTACTTTTGGAAGGGCTTCATGTGCTCAGCATTCATGCAAGAGAAATATGGCCTATTTGCCATTAATTCCTGTGTAGTTCATCTGTCTGCCTGCCTGCCTATCTCTGTATTATTGATTTTCTGTCATGGAAATAATATTCAGTCCTTTGTTTTGCTCACTTGGCCATTTTCATAAAAATTAGCATCCGGGTATTTTCAAAGGAAATTATGCTTTGACATTAATTTTATTATGCTTCTCTTGATGCGTACAGAAGAGAAATGTGTTAAAAAAGCATGTTGAAAAAAGCTTTTTGTGAACATTTACCAACCATTTGCTAATCATGTACATGCAGTGTGCTATTTTATTCTTTTGTCTTCCATTTTGGTTTTCATGTTAATTTGATTCCTGGCCTAATTGAAAGGCCTTTTCTTAACTTGCTGTCTTGTTTCTCCTTGAATTTGTCTTTAACACAACACAGCCCTTGTGTATGTCAGACTGTGGCTAGATAAGGCACTCTCTGCAAGATTCCCTTTAGAAGCAAGAATAAGTCCAGTGTCTGGCAAAGGAAGTTTTATTGCAGAAAAGGTCCATTATAGTCCACTGTCCTGAATAGGAGACTCAGGATGGTACATGATCATTGTTACCAATGAAGAGCAAGCATAGGATACAGAGTAACAATACCCATCTGGAACAGCCTCCCCCCACAGTTCTCAAAACAACATCTTTCAGTCCTGGGAAGCTGCTCCCCTTCAAGGCCAATGCTTGGTGGAACGGTGTTAGACACAACAATCTCCTCCGGTGGGAATGCTGCCTGGGAACTGGTGCACCTGGGGAGAAAGCACTTAAACACTAGAAGCATTAGAAAATGGAGTCAGTACAGTTTAGATATATACTGGACCTGACATTCTGCCCCCCTTAAAATAGATCCCCCCCCAGGCTTATATGGATAGCGAGTATGAAAAGCTTTGGTTAATCTAGGAGCATGAACATGTGCAGAGTTCACCCATTCATCGTAACCAGAATCAAAGTCCTTCCAGCGAATGAGGTAAAAAAGCTGGTTTCGCTTGAGCTTAGAGTCCAAGATTTGTTGTACCTCATAGTGTATTTGGTCGTCAATCAAAGTGGGAATGGGTGGAGCTTTGATGTGCCATTTGTTGTCGGTGGGAGCTCTTTTTAGAAGGCTGACGTGGAACGTATCATGCACATGGCGCAGGTTTTTAGGCAAAGTTACAGCAACAGTTACCTTATTTATTATTTTGCGCACAGGAAAAGGTCCCAGGAATTTTAGAGCGAGTTTGCGGCTGGTTTGAGCTAGCTTTAGGTTCTTTGTGGAAATATACACATGATCTCCAGGTTGTAATTCCCATTCGGCCACACGATGGCGATCTGCGTATTTTTTGTAATCCAGTTTGGCTTTTTCAAGGTGTTTCTTAATAAGAGTCCACTGCTGCGCCGCCTCCCCCCACCATGAAGATACATCTGGCAGTTTAGAGGAATGGAGAGGGGGTGCGTCTAACGGGAAGGGATCGAAGTGAGTCCCGTACACGATTTTGAATGGAGACTCTCCCGTTGAAGCGTGTACACTGTTGTTATAGGAGAATTCGGCTAGGGGGAGAAGGTCCACCCAATTATCTTGTTGAAAATTAATGTAGCAACGAAGAAATTGTTCTAAAATTTGGTTAGTCTTTTCGGATTGTCCGTCGGTTTGTGGGTGGTGGCTTGAACTGATGCCTTGTTCAATATTCAACATTTTCAAAAGCTCCCGCCAGAAGTTGGCAACGAACTGTCCGCCGCGATCCGAAATCACCTTGGACGGAAAAGAATGTAATTTCACGATGTGTTTTAAAAACAGATCCGCTAGCTTTCGCGCGGAGGGTATAGCAGTACAGGGGATAAAATGTGCTTGTTTGGAGAACAGATCTACCACCACTAAAATACAATTATGTCCTTTTGAGATAGGTAGATCAGTAATAAAATCCATGGATATTACTTCCCAGGGTCTGTTTGGTGTTTCCAATGGTTGCAGGAGACCCGGAGGCTTCCCTTTCCTGGTTTTGGCGCTGAGGCAAACAGGACAGGAACTAACGTATTGGGAAATGTCTTTGCGCATGCCCGGCCACCAGAATTGTCTTTGGATGAGATGCAAAGTTTTTAGATACCCATAATGTCCAGCAGTGGGAGCATCATGACAGCGCTGCAAAATTTCCAGTCGGAGGCTGTCTGGGACATACAACTTGCCCCCGGCCAACCAATCCCCTTGTGGGGATTGGGTCAGTTTGCTCCGCGGAGCTCTATCCCCCTCCTTCTCTATTTCAGCTTTAAGTTTCGATTTCCATTCCTGGTTGGCTGGGAGGGGCTGTTTGGCGCGGCTGCGAGTAGTCACCACGCCCCCAAGTTGCTTAGGCGAGAAGACCGTGTCGACCGTCTCCGCCCGTTTGCTCTTATGTTGGGGCATGCGCGATAGGGCGTCCGCCAGAAAGTTAGTTTTGCCCGGGAGATAATTTAGAGTGAAGTTGAATTTCGAAAAGAATTCCGCCCACCGCAATTGTTTGGCATTCAGTCTGCGTGGGCTCCGGAGGGCCTCCAAATTTTTATGGTCTGTCCAGACCTCAAAAGGGTATCGTGCCCCCTCCAGCCAATGTCTCCAGTTAGTAAGAGCTGCTTTTACTGCAAAGGCCTCCTTCTCCCACACATTCCAATTCCTTTCCGCTGCAGAAAATTTTCTAGACAAGAACGCACAAGGACGCAATTTCCCATCCTCCCCCTTCTGTAGCAAAACCCCCCCTATCGCCGTATCGCTGGCGTCGACCTGTACTATGAAGGGGGATTGTTCGTTGGGGTGGGAGAGGATGGGTTCTGTTACAAATTGTTCTTTTAGGCAGTCGAAAGCCGTTTGGCAATCGGGGGTCCATTGTAATTTGGAAGAGGGTTTCTTAGCTTGGTCCCCTTTATCTTTGGTTTTCAGCAGTTCTGTTAAGGGGAGCGTGATTTGGGCGAAATTTGCTATGAAGTCTCTATAAAAGTTGGCAAAACCCAGGAAGGATTGCAGTTCTTTGCGGGTGGTGGGCGTTTGCCAATCTTGTATCGCCTGTATTTTGGCTGGATCCATTTTCAGACCCTCTTGGGAGATACAATACCCAAGGTAAGTGAGTTCTGTTTTATGGAATTCACATTTGGACAATTTGATGGGCAGTTTATTCCTCATCAAGGTGGCTAGGACCTTTTGTACCATTTGAACATGTTCTTCCTGGGTGTCCGAATAAATTAAAACATCATCAAGGTACACCACCACCCCTTTGTACAGAAATTCGTGTAGAACTTCGTTTATCATGGACATGAATACAGACGGGGCTCCCGTCAATCCAAAGGGCATAACTAAGTATTCATATTGTCCGAGGGGCGTATTAAACGCGGTTTTCCACTCATCCCCTGCCTTGATACGAACGTGGAAGTAGGCATCTTTTAGATCTAATTTCGTAAAGATCTTACCTTGGGCCACGACGTTGAGAAGGTCTCGGATGAGCGGTAGAGGATAGGCGTTGTTGGTGGACACTGCGTTCAGTCCTCGGAAATCCGTGCAGAGTCTGAGTCCCCCATCCTTCTTTTTTACGAAGAGGACCGGAGCGGCGTGGGGGCTAGAGGCTGGGCGGATGAACCCACGTTGAAGGTTGGTGTCGATGAATTTCCGGAGCTCTTCGCGTTCATGGAGACTCATGGGGTAGAGTCTCCCTTTGGGTAGCGAGGCTCCTGGTAAAATTTCCACCGCACAGTCCGTTCGTCGATGCGGGGGTAGAGTGTCCGCTTCCTCCTCCGAGAAAGCGTTTAGAAAAGGCCAGTAAGGTTCGGGTATTTGGTTGACTTCTTCTTGGGTAAGGAGGGCCTTTTCTTTCTGAGTAGGGTCTTCGCCCCAGTTTTGATTCCAACGGTGATTTTCACAGTTGGCGTGACTGAAGGTAATGCATCCCTGTGCCCAGTCTATGTAGGGGTTGTGATCACATAGCCATTTGCTGCCTAGGATTAACGGGTACTTGGCAGTAGAGCTGATGACAAAGGACCTCTTCTCCCAATGTTGTCCCATGCCTGTGATCACCGGGATGGTTTCAGTTGTAACAGGATTCATGTTGGTACCATCCATTTGTTCAAAGATTACTGGATTTTGTAAATCCCGAGTTGGTAAAACCAGTCCATTAACTAGAGCAGGGGCTATGATGTCTCTTGAGCAGCCCGAGTCGATTAGAGCTTGCACCCGAATGTGCATTTTTCTCTCTGGGTTGATCAGAGTCACGGGCATGAATAAAATGGACCCAGGTGGCCGGTTCGGTGCAGGAACGGGCTTGGGGCGGATCTGTCGTTTGGGCCCTTTTACGACAGATCCATCTCGTTTCCCGACTGAGGGCTCTCTGGATTGACTTCTGCGTTTGGGGAAGCGGGGTCGTATTCCATAACTTCTTCCGCTTCTAGTCCCCTCTCTGAGGCGGGCCTTTGGGAAGCGCCGCGACCTCTGTTCGCTCGAGGTGCGGGAATCGGGCGTTGGAGAGTAGGAAACGGAGCAAGGGTTGGGCGCCTTAGTTGAAGCGGAGGTCTTTGCACAGGCCGGTAGGGGCATTGTGCTGCAAAGTGACCGGCTTGTCCGCATTGCAAACACAGCCCTTGTTGCCATCTAGCATCTCTCGCTCCACGGGTGGCGTACCCAGCTCCCCGTCCTCCCTTCTGCAAAGTCAAGGGTCTTCTTTGCCCCGTTTGTTGTTGTTGTTCAACCAAACGGACTTCCAAAATGCGATTCTCAACTTCGCATGCAAGTTGGATCCAACCCAACAAGGTAGGGGGATTGTCCTGCATGAGAGCTCTGTCCAAAAGTCTCGGGTTTAGTCCTTGCTTGAACAGGATGATTTTGGTGGACTCCTCACACCTAGGGCATTTGGCAGCCAATTGTCGGAATTTCGTGATATAGTCTCTCGCTGACATGCTGCCCTGTTTAATGGCCTGCAATTCTGTTCGGGCCCTGGTTTCCTCTAAGGGGTCTTCATATTGTGCTCTAATAGCATCTACCAACCCCTGGAGAGTATCGAGTTCTGGGGCCCCGATATTATATAGTCCTACGTACCAGTCCGCTGCTTTCCCTTGTAAGCGGGAGCCGAGATGTTCAATTTGGCTGGCCTCGCTGCCGAAGAGGTGTCCCCACCGGTTGAAGAATTGCACAACTTGCACTAGAAAAAAGCCCAGTTTGGAGGGATCCCCATCAAAAGTGGCTTCCAGTTTCACCCAACCCATTGGGAGGTCTTGCCTCGGAGCCGGTGCTGGGTAGAAGTCCGCCGGAAGCATCAATGGCACTTGAGGTATGGGGGGACCCGGTTGTGCTAGCGGTGCTGGTTGCGCTGGCGGCGGCATCACCGGTTGAGCCGGGGGTAGCGGCCTCGGCTGGGCTGGTGGTGGTGCTCTCGGCTGGGCTGGTGGTGGTGCTCTCGGCTGGGCTGGTGGTGGTGCTCTCGGCTGGGCTGGTGGCGGCAGTCTGGGTCGGGCAGGCGGCTGCAATCTCGGTCTGGCTGGTGGCAATGCAGGAGGTGCTGGCCGTAGCGGTTGAGGTGTTTGCAGTTGAGGCCGGTGCGGCGGAGTAATGATCGGCCGCTGAGGGGTGGGTTGGTGGGGTCGTAGTGGTGTAGGCCCCATCGGTTGGTTCGGAGGTGGTCTTACGGGCTGCTCCAGTGGCAAACGTATCGGCTGCAGTGGCGGGGTTAGTTGTGGTCGAAGCGGAAGGGGCCGCAGCGGCGAAGGCTTAATGGGTGGTGGGCCGCGCGGGCTTGCCCCTCTTGGCGTCGTGTCTCTGGGACGCACAGGCTGGTCTTGTGGCGCCGGTAGAACTTCCCCCGAGGTTTGCTGAATAGGAACCACTTCTAGCGGTCGTTGCGGTAATTCCTCCTCAGAAGGGGCCGGGAGTTCTTCTGTCTGACCCGGCCGAATTGTTGTTGGAGAAGCGGGAGGGTGTATCACTGTCGTCTCGGTTGGACGGGTTGGTCCCTCTCCTTCTCTTGGCTCCTCCGCTGGAGTCTCCTCGGGAGACGGATCCCCGTCCAATTTAGGGGGTTCCGTTGGAGTCTCTCCGGGCACCTCAGCTGGAGTATCCCCGCTCGGCGGAGTTTCGTTTAGTCCAGGGTGTTCCGCGGGCGATTCTCCCGGTTCTTCAGGGTAGGTTTCCTCCTCTCCCGAAGGTAGCGGCTGCTGCGGGTCGCCCTCCACTGGATAGGACATGACACTTTGAAGGGTGGCAATTTGTATCGCCATTTCTTCAGGCGAGATTCTCTCTCCTGCCCCCATTGACGAGATTAGGTGAATGGCATGAGCCAAACTTTCCTCCATATCGATCAGCCTAGCTTCCAACTGTTGCATTCGGCTAGGATCCGGTTGCCCCATCACGGAACCTCCCTCAGTTGTACTCACCGGGGAAAACGGCCCCCAGGGCGGAGGATCGCCTTGATCGACTCGCGATCTCGCTGCTAGAATTCCTTTGGCTAGGCCCGTCACGGCCGAGATGCCGGAGTCTACAGCATGGGTACGGCTTTGTATTTGCACCCAACTTTGCTCAGGAACTTCCGTTGGCTCTTTCCACGGGGCAAGTTCCGAATAATCCCAACTCAGGGCGCCGCGGTGAGATGTATTCCCGTCCGTCCGTTCGGTCGTCCGGTTCCAAAACAGCCACGGTTGGCTGCTGTCCAGCTCAGGGACCGTCTCTAGGCTTCGGCGCCCGTCCATCGAAACTCTTGGATGTAGCCCTCCGGCCCGGCGCTCCCGTGTTTCTCGGGGTCGGGCTCCCCACTCCGACGGGGTGGGTAGCGAGAGCAAGGGAAGAGCTGTAGCCCTCGGCCTTGTCCCCTCACTGCTGAGGTCGATGAGAGGCGGTGTAGGCGTTGAAGCACCAGCCCCGGCTGGCACCTGCGATTCTTGGGGTTGCACTGTTTGACTGTCGGGGGACGCATACGGATCAAACAAAGGATCCCTGTCCGGGACTACCTTGGATTCCGCTGGGCCCGACTCAGGCATGATTGGTAACAAAATGTCAGACTGTGGCTAGATAAGGCACTCTCTGCAAGATTCCCTTTAGAAGCAAGAATAAGTCCAGTGTCTGGCAAAGGAAGTTTTATTGCAGAAAAGGTCCATTATAGTCCACTGTCCTGAATAGGAGACTCAGGATGGTACATGATCATTGTTACCAATGAAGAGCAAGCATAGGATACAGAGTAACAATACCCATCTGGAACAGCCTCCCCCCACAGTTCTCAAAACAACATCTTTCAGTCCTGGGAAGCTGCTCCCCTTCAAGGCCAATGCTTGGTGGAACGGTGTTAGACACAACAATCTCCTCCGGTGGGAATGCTGCCTGGGAACTGGTGCACCTGGGGAGAAAGCACTTAAACACTAGAAGCATTAGAAAATGGAGTCAGTACAGTTTAGATATATACTGGACCTGACAGTGTATGTCCGCCATTTTCTACAGCCTAATGCTTCCTTTCCTTCCCCTTCGCTTAGCTCCACCTCCTTCTGAGAAGTGTCTCATTTAACAGCAGTGCTGGGGAAAAGGTTGCCTTTAATCAAAATGGAGAGCTAATAGCTGGATTCGACATTATAAATTGGGTCACATTCCCAAACCAGT
Source organism: Eublepharis macularius (assembly GCF_028583425.1). Classification (NCBI taxonomy): domain Eukaryota; kingdom Metazoa; phylum Chordata; class Lepidosauria; order Squamata; family Eublepharidae; genus Eublepharis; species Eublepharis macularius. The sequence continues at coordinate 177,044,041 of NC_072793.1, forward strand.
CTTTTCTTAGAGTCAAAGTTGGGGAGCTAGAACCTGGAGCTCCACACAACATGCTCACCATCCACGAAGAGGCTATCATATGGCCCAGCAGGTTCAACCAGGTATGCTCTGAAAGAGATCAAGGAAGGAGTCTCTGGTGGGATGGCAGGGGCCGAGCCGAGCTGAGGCCAAGCAGAGAGGTGGGCCGATGCGGCAGTAGAAACCTGCCCTACAGCTGATCTGCATGGCAGTGCAGCAGCATCCCAGCCACTCCCAAGCCCTGCAGCAGGGCTGCCCCAGCAGGGAGCAGGGCCAAGGCTGGTGGGGCCAAGACAGCCCTCGCCAGTACAGGGCACAGAGCGGGCCTGGACGAAGCAGCAGGCAGCCCCCCGAGCAGCCTCCCCGAGCAGTATTGCAGAGTCTCCACATGGCAGGCTGATAACCCAGAAGGCATTGCTGAAGTTGCACCCACATTGACCTTAGATGGAATGCTGGGAAGCTGGGGCCAGCAGGAGAGGGGGCTCGGGATCACAGGTGGGATTAAAAGGGGGCTGGAAAAACAGGTGAAGGCCAAGAATGGAAGAGCTGCAAGAAAGCTCAGAGAGGGAGAACAGAGTGCAGCCCTCCAGGGAGCAATGGAGGCTTAGGGTGATGTAACCCTTCCTGGTTCCTTCCTATCTGAGACCTGGGAAGCCCTGTGGGGAAGGGTTGCCAGAATAGTGGAAGGTTGGGAGGCAAATCTCAAGCCCCCCAAGAGCTTAATCCACTAATATAACATTGTTTATAAGAAAAAAGAATTATATAGGCTTTATTGAAAGAGACCTGTGTCAACTAGTGTTGCCAGCCACACTCTTCACTCCTAATGTATAGCAAACAAACAGGGCAAATCCTTGTTGTTGTGGATTTTCTGGTATTAGTCTCTCACTAGCCAATCTAACTGCGAAGGGAGGTGAGAACTGGAGGAAAGTGCTGGTGGTACCGTGCGCAGGGATGAAGGACAATTACTTTCCCCCCACTCCTGTATTAAAAAATTGCAAATCAATTTAAAATGGTGTCAGCAGACATAGGTATTAACTCAGGGAAGCCGTCCCTTTGAGCTTAACCCGAAGTTTTCCCAGTTGAACATTTGGAGTTGAGATTCGTGGACTGAACGTTGGAATGAGGCATACCAGATTGCCTGTCCTGGCTGGCCATCTCCCACCCACAGCTCCAAACCCCCCACCACTACTCTTCACTCCAGCAGAAACAAAAATGTGGGATGGGAAGTGACGTTGTGTGATGCTGAGACATCACTTCTGGTTGTACCCGGGCGGGACATCTCAACCTTCTATGAATTCCCCTAATCTGAATGGGTTTTACCATAGAGATCAGGGAATTCCTAGAACATTGCAATGTCACTCTGCCCCATCCCTCATTTTTGCTGCTGCTGGAGTGAAGAGTGTGGAAAAGAACACCACCCAGGATTAAAGAAACAGTCATATGATCTATTTAAAGTGGTAGTGCTCCCAAATTCATATACATTTACAATGTGCAATTCATACAACTATATCATATATTAAATACAAAATACAAAGTTCTAAGAACAAGGATCACGTATTCCCCTCCCATACATTCCAAGGAAGCAGGATAGCAACTCCAAGTCCAATAGCAGGGGCAGGCAGAAAATCACTACAGCATTCATACACAATACAATAATGGCATCAATCACATACAATGAATGTTAAATGCAAAAGTAAAATTCATGTTGCCACGCTTACCCGTCTGGAGATTAATTATTTCAAATGCCCGTTCCCTCATAGAACCTGGAGAGTGACACAGATACAGTGATCATGCACACCTCCTTAGGCTTCTAATTAGCTTACATACAGAAGCCCATCCTGTTCAAGTTAAAGTTGCAGTAACCTATTCAAGTTAAAGTTGCAGTAACCCCCCACAGCTTATTCAGCCTAGAAAGCAATCTGCCTGCCCCTGAGGAAGTTGGAAGACGAAATCTGGCATTGCAGCCGGCCCCCAGTTTGGGCTACTACCCTTCAGGATCTCTCATATGGAATGCTGAAGAAAACCTATCAGCAAGAAAGAACTAAATGAGACTTGTTCTCTCTAATAAGCACAGTACTTACGTGCTATTGGACTTGGAGTTGCTATCCTGCTTCCTTGGAATGTATGGGAGGGGAATATCCTTGTTCTTAGAACTTTGTATTTTGTATTTAATATATGATCTTGTTGTATGAATTGCACGTTGTAACTGCCCAGCTAGAAGTGACAGCTTCCCTGCGTTAATACCTATGTCTGCTGACACCAGCACTTTCCTCCAGTTCTCACCTCCCTTCGCAGTTAGATTGGCTAGTGAGAGACTAATCCAAAAGTATGTAATTTGAATTCTAAAGCATTCTTCACTTTTCTTTATGGTCAGATGGTGCCCCTTTCTGTGTGTAATCCCCCTTGCCGTGCGGGTTATAATAGGATGAAGAAGGAAGGGAAGCCATTTTGCTGCTATTACTGCATTCCATGTCCAGAAGGGAAGATTTCAAACCAGACAGGTAAGAGATACATTTTATACATTTTATAGACTCCATGGTATACAAGTGGGGAACCCACAAGCGCTTGCAAGGGGGCACCTCGTTTCCCCTTCCCTCACCACGTCCTCTCTCCCTTCCCTGCCCCCATAGCCCCTCTCCCTTTTCCTTCTTCCCTCTCTCCTTCTCACCCACCTTTATCTACTCCCTAGCTTCACCTTTCCCCATTGGCAGCCCTTCCCCTGTGGCCCAGTTGACTGGTGCCAGCTGAGGTGGGCCCAGTTGCCTGGGGGAGAACCTGCAAGAACTTGCAGGGCATACTTCACTTTTCCCTGTGTCCCCCTCCCCACACTCTTTCCTCTTTCCTGGCAGCCTCCATATGTTCACCTTTCCATGCATCCTTCTCTCCTTCAAACCCAGTAAACTGCTTTCCTTTGATCTACCCTCACCGTCATCTATATTTATTAATTTACTTCATTTATATATTGTCTTTCTTCACAATGGGAACTCAAAACAGCTTTCATCTTTCTCCTTGCCTCCATGTTATCTTCACAACAACCCTGAGAAGTACGTTAGGTTGAGAATATGTGACTGAATCAAAGTCACCCAAGTGAGCTTCCACAGCAGAGCAGTGGTTTCAACTTGGGTCTCCCACACTCCAATTCTGAACCTCTAACCACTATACTAGGCTGATTTGGGGAGGGGCTTCTGCTGAATAGCAGCAAGCAGCCAGGCCTGGGAGAGACATGCAAGTCTTATAGCATCAAGCTGCCCAGTGGTTGCTTCTGCGGCTGGGCCTGGCCTAAATAAGTCCTCCCTCAAAGGCTCAAACAACCCTGGAAAGGACCCTGCCCCCACCCCATGACTTCTACTGACAGAGACCAAACCTGGAACACTGGCCAAAATGTTATGGTTGCCTAGGAACAGCCAAGGAGTTTGTTTTTTTAAACTCCTCGATGTATTTTATTTAGATTTCAGATTTTTCTACAAACCTCAGGCATTTTTCAGATGTGTTCAAAGATCTGCTTTGTCTGTTCATGTCTCAATCTCTGGATTTAAATATCCACAGATGAAGGCCACTTGGCTATTGTTTATAAGGGCCAAGCTACACATGACGAAAGACACTTGCCTGGCAAGTGGATTGAGTGGAGGGCAAGTGAACAGGGAGAAATACACTTGCCATTCAAGTGTCATTTGTCACTTGTAGCTTGGCCCTGAGATGTTATAAACACACACATTTCCTTAAAGTTTACAAATTGTATTTAGAGTTCAGCGATGATGGTGATCACTGATAAGAGGGTGAAGCTTCACACCGAAGAGCATGAACTGTTGAGTATAGCATTTGCTTTGATGGAAACAACAAAACAAAATACAGCATACACCTACAAGGTGGTGCTGGCAGTAGCAGCAGCCTAATTTTGATATTCAGGGAAAGAACCACCTTCATTGCCTAGCTGAGATTCACTTGCTGAATTGGCTCCTGTAACTTGGCCTGATTTTGCCTCCACTTTGAGTATGTCTTTCTGGAAAAATAACTGCACAAGTACACTGCAAAATCTCTGTCTGGAGTCGGGCCCAGCCACTCCAGACTCGGCGGGGATTCTCCTCCCCCCCACGTGCCAGGCCCACGACCTCCCCATCCTCAGGCCAAGGGATCCAGCCCGAACGGAAGGTCTCTGCAGCCCTAACACCCTTACCTGGCTCTGTAGCAAGGCTGAGCCTGGCAGAGAGATCAAGGAAGGAGTCTCTGGCGGGATGGCAGGGGCCGAGCTGAGCTGAGGCCAAGCAGAGAGGTGGGCCGATGAGGCGGGAGAAACCTGCCCTACAGCTGATCTGCATGGCAGTGCAGCAGCATCCCAGCCGCTCCCAAGCCCTGCAGCAGGGAGCAGGGACAAGGCTGGCGGGGCCGAGACAGCCCTTGCCAGTACAGGGCACAGAGCAGGCCTGGGCGAAGCAGCGGCCAAGACACCCAGTTGGGGAGGTGGGACTAAGGGCGGGACAGAGCAGGCATGGGATTGGTGGCGGGCTGGAGGGAATCCACAGTGATGGGCAGGGACACAGCCCATGGAAAGAAGCTGGCACAGGTGATGGTGGTGGGGCGCACAGTGGGAAAGTGGAATGTGGAGCAGATTGACTGTTCCAGGGAGGGGGAGGGATGGAATGGTGCCATAAAGAGAGGACTCCCAGGGAGGCCAAGGAGGAAAGTGCTGGAGGGGCTTCAGAGTGAGCGCTGAGGGGGCCCGTGAGTCAGCAGGCAGGAGGAGAGCCCGGGTGTGTCAACACCCTCCCCTGCCACGTCTGAAGCTGAGGTTTCTCCCGCTAGTGCACCTTGGAAGACGGCGGAAGGGAAGACCAGTGGGCCGGGCAGCATCGCAGGTCACAATCTCCTTTCAGATTTCAAACCCTCAGCCCTCATTAACGACAGAGGTTTGCTGATTGCTTTGCACTGTATGCAAGCCTGTGCTGTTCAACAACCCACATTTTATTTTTCAGACGTGGATGAGTGTTTCCAGTGTTCAGAAGATCACTACCCAAACAATGGCCAGGATTCATGCCTTCCAAAAGGCATAAGTTTCCTGTCTTATGAAGAGCCTTTAGGGATCACTTTGGCTATTTTTGCTCTCTCCTTTTCTTTCATCACAGCTTTGGTGTTGGGAAGTTTCGTGAAGCACCAGAACACCCCCATCGTCAAGGCCAACAACCGGAGCCTCTCCTACGTCCTCCTTGTCTCTCTCTTCCTGTGCTTCCTTTGTGCTTTGCTCTTCCTTGGGAGACCTGAGAAGGTGATATGCCTCATCCGTCATACTGCATTTGGCCTCATTTTCTCCATGGCTGTTTCTTGTGTGTTGGCCAAAACCATCACAGTGATTCTCGCTTTCATGGCTACCAAGCCAGGGTCGAGGAAGAGGAAATGGTTGGGGAGAAGACTGGCCAGCTCTATAGTGATTTCCTGCTCCCTCATTCAAGCCACTATTTGCACTCTTTGGCTTGCAACCTTTCCTCCATTCCCAGATTTTGATATGCATGCAGTTACTAGAGAAATCATTGTAGAATGTAACGAAGGGTCTGGCACCATGTTTTATTGTGTCCTGGGCTTTATGGGGTTCCTGGCAGTTGTGTGCTTCGCTGTGGCTTTCCTAGCTAGGAAGTTACCAGATAGTTTCCACGAAACCAAATCGATCTTCTTTAGCATGCTGATCTTCTGCAGTGTTTGGATGACATTTGTTCCAGCTCACCTGAGTGCCAAGGGAAAACATGTTGTGGCCGTAGAAATCTTCTCCATCTTGGCCTCCAGTGCTGGGTTACTGGGCTGTATTTTCCTCCCCAAATGCTACATCCTTGTGCTGAGACCTGACCTGAACAAGAGAGAACATCTAAGAAAGAGAAAAAAGTAAAGAATATGTCTATATTTCCTGCAGTAGGAAGTTGTCAAGAGTAATGCCAAGAGATTCAACTCTCTCTACCCTCGTGCTGCTCAAACAACTAAAGGATTTATTGTCGAAGGCTTTCATGGCCGGAGAACGATGGTTGTTGTGGATTTTCCGGGTTGTATTGCCGTGGTCTTGGCATTGTAGTTCCTGACGTTTCGCCAGCAGCTGTGGCTGGCATCTTCAGTGGTGTAGCACCAAAAGACCGAGATCTCTGGTATTACAAGCTACACCTCTGAAGATGCCAGCCACAGCTGCTGGCGAAACGTCAGGAATTACAATGCCAAGACCACGGCAATACAACCCGGAAAACCCACAACAACCAACTAAAGGATTAGTTGACGCATTGCTCAGAACAAATGGTTTCCACTCCCCAAGTTACTTGCCTGCTCCACTCTGTGAATTCTTGATCATCCATAGATGCCTCAGGGTTATTACCAATTGACCTACTTATACTACAGCAACCCACACTATCCCTGCCATTCTTATTTATGGTCTAGCCAGTTTCCAAATCAGGGCTGTTTCCACACAGCTTACCTTGTTCTGGAAAACAGCGAAATCATATGAGAAGACGCTGTTATCGTGCAAAATCACGCGATAACAGCGTCTTCTCACACAATTTTGTGCGAGATTTCACTGTTTTCCGGAACAAGGTAAGCCGTGTGGAAACGGCCCAGGCATCCTACTATATATTTGAGTAAGCGTACCTCAGACAACTCATTTTATACCCTGGTGCACCACCAGAGGGTGATGCTGCAGAAGAAAGCCCAGGCAACTCACCATATTGCTCCAGAAAACACACCACGGTTGGAAGCCCAGGCTGGGAACAAGAGCAAAGCAGGTGCCCTTCCCGTGCCTTAACCCAGCTGGTATTAGGTGCGGAGCAGGTGGCAATGCCCACCCTCACCTTAACCCAGCTGATATTAGGAGCAGAGGAGGTGGCAATGCCCACTCCCCCTTCAGCAAGCTGGTATTAGGAGTGGAAAAGGTGGCAATGCCTGCACCCTGCATTAACCCAGCTGGTATTAGGAGCGGAGAAGGTGGCAATACCCACCCACCTTCAGCCAGCTGGAATTAAGAGCGGAGCAGGTGGTAATGCCCACTCTATAGCTTAACCTAGCTGTTTTTAGGAGTGGAGCTGGTTGTAATGCTGGCCCTCCACCTTAACTCAGCTGATACTAGGAGTGGAGCAGGTGGCAATGCCCTCCCCCCTTCACCTAGCTGGGATCAGGAGCAGAGCAGGTGGCTATGCCCACTCTCCAGCTTAACACAGACGGTCATAGGAGTGGAGCAGGTGGCAATGCTCTCCACCCAGCTGGGTTCAGGAGCAGAGAAGGTGGCAATTCCTGCCCCCCACCTTAACCCAGCTGGTATTATGAGCAGACCAGGTGGCAATGCCCTCCTCCATTCACCCAGCTAGGATCAGGAGCAGAGAAGGTGGCTATGCCCACTCTCCACCTTAACCTAGCCAGTATTAGGAGTGGAGGAGGTGGCAATGCCCACCTCCCACCTTAACACAGCCGGTAATAGGAGCAGAGCAGGTGGCAATACCCACCCCCACCTTAACCCAGCTGGTATTAGGAGCGGAGAAGGTGGCAATGCCCACCCCCACCTTAACACAGTGGATAGTAAGAGCATAACAGGTGGCAATGTCCACCCCTGCCTTCACCCAGCTGGTATTAGGAGCAGAGAATGTGGCAATGCCCACCCCCATCTTAACCCAGCTGGTATTAGTAGCGGAGCAAGTGGCAATGCCCTCTCCCACCTTAACCCAGCTAGTATTAGGAGTGGAGCATGTGGAAATGCCCTCCCCCCTTCAGCCAGCTGGTATTAGGCATGAAGCAGGTGGCAATGCCCACCCCTACCTTAGTCCAGCTGGTATTAGGAGCGAAGTAGTTGGTATTAGGAGCGAAGTAGTTGGGAATGCCCATGCCCACCCTATCACAACTGGCATTAGGAGCAGAGCAGGTGACAATGTCCACCCCTCACCTTAACCCAGCTGGTATTAGGAGTGAAGCAGATGCCAATGCCCACGCCCCTTACCCAGCTGGGATCAGGAGTGGTTCAGATAGCTATGCCTACTCTCCGCGTTAACCCAGCTGGTATTAGGAGTGGAGCAGGGGGCCATGCCCACACCCCTTCATCCAGGTGGGACCAGGAGTGGAGTAGGTGCCATTTCCTACCCAGCGCCTTCACCTTGGTGGGGTCAGGCACAGAAGGCAATTCCCTTCTTCCCTTCACCCAGCCAGGGTAATAAGTGGAGCAGGTGGCAATGCCTGCCCCTTTCAGCCTACTGGAAAAAGGCACTGAGCAGGTGGCAATGCCCACCCCATCTTCACCCTGTCGGAATCAGGTGCCAAGGAGGCAACAATCTCTGCCCCCTTGCAACCTGCCGGAATCAGGAGCAGAGAAGGTGGCAATGATCGCACCCCGTCACCCAGCTAGGATCAGGCTTGGAGCAGGCAGTAATGCCTGCCCCCCTTGCACGTAGCAAAGCCCACTGCCCACCTTCACCAGTCGGGATCAGGCAAGGAGCAGGAAGTAATTCCCGCTCCTCCCTTCACCCAGCAGGGAACAGTTGGCAATGCCCACTCCCCTTCAGCCAGCTAGGATCAGGCTAGGAGCAGGCAGCAATGCCTGCCCCCCTTCACCCAGCCGTAATCAGGTGCAGAGAAGAAGGCAGTGCCCATTTTCCCTTCACTCTGCTGGGATCAGGAGCGGAGCAGGTGGCAATGCCTGCACCCCTTTACCCGACTTGTATCAGGCATGCAGCAGGTAGCAAAGCCCACCACCCCTTCACGTTGCTGAGGTCAGGTGTGGAGCAGGTGGCAATGTCCACCCCCTTCCTTCACTGGCCAGGATCAGTGGCAGAGGAGGAGGAGGAAATGCCTGCTTGTCTGCTCTCCCCTTTCTAGAGCCTGGTGTATTTCCCCCCACAAGGGCTTTGTTTCTAGTAGTTACAATAATCAACTAAGAACAATGTGAGGCAGGTAACTTCACACCTCCAACTTCAAAAAGTCCCCCCGCCCAAAAAAATTGCTGCTTGGCACCTTTAAAAGGAAACCAGTTAGCCACACATTTTTCTGTAGGGAAGCTAAGTATTTGTTGTAATCATCCTCATCCACTGGCTGCCCCACCAGAGCCCCCCTCCCAATGGGCCAGCCATTTGGCCACAAAACTGCACCCCATACTGATAGGGGGTGGGATGGGGTATCATGAAGGAGCAGGAAGTTATCATTTCTATATGTTTTTATTATGTTATGGTAATTCTCGAAACAGTGATGACAGGGTTTGGGGACCCCACATGGAGCAAAAGTCACACAATATGGGCAGCTGCAGTGAGGAGAACTAAGAGGGTGGAATTGCCCATCTGCCTCTTATGCCAGTTGAGCCTATTGCTCTGTACTGGTGAGAAGTCTTCTGTCTGCTGGCACTCGAGAGATGGGAGACAGAACCTCCTTACCACTTCAATCTTTAAAATTGCTCAGTAAGTTACATATGATGTATAGGTCTTCTTGAACTGCCCAAACAGTATTTTCTTTTGCAAAATTTCAGTGATCTTTTTGGGTCCTTTGGCCTCTGTACATCACTTCTGAATACAACTTGGAAGTGAGAATGGGTAGCTCTAGGAATCACCAGAAACTCTATGATAAAACCATAGATTTTCCAGCAATTCCTAGAGCTACCTTACAAGGTAGCTGTGGGAGCTTTCCACTCCTTGGAAGCATGGGAGGATGAGGAATCCCTTGCTTCCAATGGGACCTCTAGTTTAGGGAATGTAGTTAGATTTGGATTTTTGCAAAATAAACAATTACTTTGCAACCTGGCTCTTCTATTCTTCTTATAGAAGTGTTATCTTTTTCTGATGACCTTTTCTTGCGAAGGGTCACTACACTTCTACATGCAGTAGGCCACTTTGAGACCCAGAGAAGACCTGCCAAGATGAGAAAAACATGTTTTCATCCTACCTCTTCCTAGTATCCTCTGTAATTATGAAATTATTGGATTGCTTTCAGTTATTTGTAAAAATGCTAGCCACCACCAGCTAAAAACATGACTGAAGATGCAAAGAGCTCTTAAGAGCACTCGTACTATTCAAATCGGATTGCTCATCCTTTCCACAGTCCAGTGTGTGCTACTGAGTAGCTTACAGTAAGGGTACAAGCTGGGTAACGCGACTCACTCCAATGACCGTGCGAGAGAAAGGGGCTTGGTGTCCAGAAAGTAGGAGTTCATGCAAGAGGACGATATTTGTCCAGCTGGTATTGGTGCTGCTTCCTCAGACAGCGTGCAGCGTTCATGTTTGCAAATGTACCTGTCAGCCTCTTTTTGTTCGTCACAAATACTATCAATCAGGAGATCTCATCATTGCTGCCATTATTTCTCAGATCTACATGTCTTCCAAGGAGATAATATTTGAAAAACAACCTTTTCAGGAACTGTTTGATGAACTCATGTATGCATCTCTTTTTCTGAATGATGTCATATATCTAGAGAACATCCCTAGTTTAGTTTGTTCTACAGATAAGCATTAGCTTTGTTGGGATATGGAAGTCTTCTGCCCGAGACCCTGGGGAACCGATGCCAGTTAGAGCTGATAATACTGACAATAGTATTGCTTGCTATGTGCTGACAGGCAGCTTTCTATTCATGAATTAAAATGTGCATCTTGATTCCTAATGGTTATAGGTAAAAAAATAAAATTATCTTTCAGGTTTCTATGTGTATCAGTGTATCTTGGCTTATGTGTGTGCCACACAGTGGCAGCTCAAGCTGTTTTGCCAATGGAGACAAAGGCAGTAAAAGTTGCCATCCCCACCACCACCCCCATGAACTTCACTGCTGTTGCTATGTCTCTGTGGTCACTGAAGAGACACGGGATAGAAACTTTCTTTCACTTCAGTCTTTAAAATAGCTCAGCAAGTCACATATGACCTATCGGTCCTCTTGAACTCTCCAAAGATTCCTTCTTCTTGCAAGAGTTCAGCCACCATTTACCTTGGCAACGGGCAATAAGAAGTAGTGGCTACAAATCTTGGAAGAAGGGGGCATGGGAATTCTGGAATTGGCACAAACAGTATGGCTTTTAAATGAACTCAGGGAGCAAAGAGGATTATGTGTTCCAGTTTCTGGGCAGTGGCAGAAATCCAGGTGGGTGGCAGGCAGGTCGGTTGTTGCTCAGGTGGTGGCAGGTAGGGAAAGAGGTTGCTGGCCCCTAAAGCCAGCTTTCAGAGGCAACTGACATTGGTAGAACCAGCCTATTTTCCACATTTCAGCTTCCTGTGTTGACAATTAGTAAGTATCTGAACAGTTTTGAGACCTTTATGACTCCCTGAGTGAGAGCTGATCCAAAGCATCTCATGTTTCTTAGTCGCATACCTCTGATCAAAAGTGATTATAGACAATACAAACGCACAAAACTTACCCCAGATCCCTATCATTTACACATGCATGTAGGTACAGCTTTAAAAAATGTTTGTGTTGCTGTGCCGTCCAGATGTTTGTGTTTGTCAAAGTAATTTGAACTTCCCTGGACTGGAAACGTACAATCTATTTTAGTGCAATTTTTATTAAGCATATAAATGAATAAAAATGTTGTGATGCATATACTGAGAAGGAGATGCACCATGTCACATTATGCAACTCTGATAACAGGTTACTAACTCAGAACTACCAGCATATCCTAGCTTTGGTGTTTGCCGTAATGGAGATCAATGAAGACCCTATGATCTTACCCAACATTACTTTGGGCTTCCACATCCACAACAGCTATTTCCTTGCAAGCTGGACCCATCGTGCCTCAATGGAAATTCTCTCCTCATGGGGCAGTTTCATCCCTAACTACAAATGTGATCAGAAGAACAATCTGGTGGCAGTCATTGGAGGACCTAATTCGGATGTCTGCACCTTCATGGCAACCATCCTCTGTGTGTACAAGATTCCACAGGTAGGTTGTGTATTTGAGAGTTCAACAAGCAATTTTTAAATTCTCAAATTATAATGTGGCTTGGATCTCAAGAGAGGTTTTGGGGAAAGCATAATCTGGAAAATATATCACAGAACAGAGAATGAGATGCAAAGAACTTGAGTGTTGGAAGTATCTCTACACCTTTGCTCTTGTTTGCCTTCCTTAGCTCATATATGGCTCTTCTCCAATGATGAATATCCAAGCTGTTTTCTTCCACCGGATGTTTCCAAATGGTATCCACCAATATATGGGCATTCTGCAGCTCCTGCAGCATTTTGGGTGGATATGGATTGGAGTGATTTATATAAATGATGACAATGGAGAGAGGTTTGTGCGGGATGAGCTTCCCGTGTTTTCCCAAAGAGGCATCTGTTTTGACTTTATGAAAAGATTGCCCCAAATAACTTCGTCCAGCAAAGTTGATGAAATGGTGGAGGAGGCAGTTGAAACGTATCATGTTGTCAAAGGAAGCACTGCCAATGCGGTGGTTGTACATGGTGAAATTCAGACCATGATAATTTTGAGGATTTTGCACCAGATTTCAGAATTTAGGGATCAAGGGATGGTAAACAGAAGTAAAGTGTGGATTATGACGGCCCAGATGGATTTTACTTCACTCGCATTTCAAAGAGATTGGAGCGTACACTTCCTCCATGGTGCCATCTCTTTTGCGGTCCACTCAAAAGATGTGTCAGGATTCAAGGACTTTCTTCAGATCAGAAACCCTACCTTAAATAAAGAGGATGGCTTTATCCGGGACTTCTGGCAATATGCGTTCAATTGTTATTTTCCCAGTTCCACAATAGATACACAGTCTGAGAAAGCCTGCACTGGGGAGGAAAATCTAGAGACTCTTCCTGGGTCCATCTTTGAAACGAGCATGACCAGCCACAGCTACAACATCTACATTGCCGTTTATGCTGTGACGCATGCATTGCATGCCATGCATTCATACAAATATAAGCATAAAGCAGTGGCTGACTCAAGAAAACTGAAGGTTCTGAACCATCATTCATGGCAGGTAATTTTCTGGGGACAGCAATGTCGGAACACCATATCAGGTGTGCCTCTGTATGTGCGCACCAAGAGGACCCACAGGTTTCCCCTTATCTGTGGCACTTCTCTGAGACCCAGTGTGCTTTGAGTCAAGATATGTCTTCAGAGCAGGCTGTTACAAATAAATATGGAAGTAGCAGTAATATACTGGGAAATGGCCCAAGCCTGTTACAATCTTTGGTAAATGCATATGGTACTTATATGGACAACAGTTGTCATTTTTATTTATCAAATGTATATAATGTTGATGGATGGTGTCTGCAGTGAGTGGGGAACTGATGAAAATTGACTCCCATTTTCTGCTGTAAAATAACCACTACATACAATCTAGGTAAAGGTAAAGGTAGTCCCCTGTGCAAGCACCAAGTCATTACTGACCCATGGGGGAACATCGCATCACAACATTTTCTTGGCAGACTTTTTGCCTTCCCCAGTCATCTACACTTCAACCCCAGGAAACTGGGTACTCATTTTACCGACCTCAGAAGGATGGAAGGCTGAGTCAACCTTGAGCCGGCTACCTAAACCCGACTTCCACCTGGATCGAACTCAAGTCGTGAGCAGAACTTGGGCTGCAGTACTGCAGCTTACCACTCTGCAGCACGAGGCTCTTGTATATATATTTTTATATACAATCTATTATTTTTTTTAATCTTTTTTTCTTGTTGCAAATGTATATTATCTCATGCATTCATTTGAATACATACAATAGTCCTCATGTACAAAAGAATAATCCCCTGTTGAACATTGACATGTTTGTTAAACCCTAATGTTATTTTCCCCCCCTTTGAATACGATAGTTTCACCAGTTTCTGAGGAGGGTCTCATTTAACAGCAGTAGCGGCGAAAAGGTTTCCTTTGATCAAAATGGGAACGTGGTAGCTGGATTTGACATTATCAACTGGGTGACGTTCCCAAACCAGTCCTTCCATAGAGTCAAAATTGGTCAGCTAGACCTGAATTCTTGCCCAGAAAAAGCATTTGTGATTCATGAGGATGCCATCACATGGCCACACAGGTTTAACCAGGTAGGAGTTGTGTACATTTTGAGGAACATCCATTCATTGCTATATCCGAATATGCTGTCAAATCACAACTTAACTTATGGTGGATCCAGCAAGTGAGAAGCAAAAGTGGTGTGTCAGTGCCTTCCTCTGCAGAGTCTTCCTTGGTGGTGTCCCAACCAAGCGCTGATCAAGGCTGTCCCTGCTTAGCTTCTGAAATCTCACAAGGTTGGGCTATACCATGCCACCTCCCCTCTGGGCATATAAAAGTGGGCATATAAAAAGTGGCAAGAGTCAGATTCAAAGTTGTTGCTTCTTTTAACAACTGGAGGTCGATTCTTTAGTCGCAGAACTAAAGCTTCTTGAACCAGGAAACCAATCAGATAGCAGTTTCCACTTGTTTCAAAAGAAACACCTCTTTCTCGGTGTAACTCGTTACCCCGACCAATTGTATGAGAATCTCTGGAACTGTCCCTTTTCATCCTACAGGTCTTCCCTCTCATATGTTGAATAGATAAAAGAAAGTGCCCTGGGCTGGGCAATTAAAATCACCTCTTGCTTACTAGAAGAGAGAGTTGTAAAGTGAGTCAATTTCCCCTCCTTTCCCAGTATTCTCAATATAGGTTTGGTATATTTGTGGATTCTGAGGGTTTTTTTTAAATGGAGGATACAGTCAAGCAGAGCTAAACTTTGCCTGAGTAGTCCTTTATTGTCCTGAGGGAACAGTTATTCTCCTGCCTATCTGTTCCTTCACAGCTACTTTTCAATAAGATACAGACGTATAAGAAAAATCAATTTTTGCACAAGGCGCTTTCTCTTGCAAAGCATAAGGTGATGGCAGAGATGGATCCTCTCCACCTTCTGCTTCCCAAATCAGCCCTCTGAAACACTCATTGTGGAGGAGAGGGCGACCACGCTGTCAACAAGCTGTTCTATACAAGAGATTGGACTGAGGTAAGGGATGCAGGAAACATTGCCCCTCTCTGTACCTTATGTCTACAGACAATCCTGAGCAAGCAGAAGCACAATGAGAGAACAGGCTGGAGGGGCCATTTTGTCCATGTCCTTTCCTCACAGTAGCTACCCATGTTATGTGCCTCTTCCCCACACAGGTCTGCTGTTTTGGTCCTGTGGCAATGGGGAGGTAGAATGTTCATAGGGTCAGCGAAGGAAAAGGGAAGATCCACCGTCACGAGCACGTTAGGCTGGCAGTTCATAAGAACCAACCCAAAATCTAGACCTGATTTCCTCACTGCAGATATGAGGGATAGCAGCTGTAGCCGGCTGCAAGGTTTCTGGCTCTGTTGTCTCATCTGCCTTTTCAGCTTGTACAAGAAAAGTCTACCGGGACACACTAAGTACTTTCTAGACAAAGTTCATTTCCACACGTCCTTAAAATAGCATGACACTCACCGAACGCTAGCGGCTTCCTTGCGTTATTTCTGACATCACCCGGAAGCAGGCAGTGATGACTGTTTTTGTGAATCATCACCACCTGACGTCAGAAATAGCACAAGGAAGCCGCTAGCATTTGGTGAGTGTTACGCTTTTTTAAGGACGTGGAGAAATGGCCAAAATGTTATCACGGTATTCCAATAGCGATCAGTTTCTTAACTGTATGCCAACCGGATTATCTGACTATAAAATCATTTTTCTCTTTTACTAATTTATAGGCACAGCCGCTTTCTCAGTGTAATGAAAATTGCAATTTTGGACATAGTAAGAAGAAGAAGGAAGGGAAGCCATTTTGTTGTTACGATTGCCTGCCATGCCCAGAGGGAAAGATTTCAAACTGGAAAGGTAGGACACACTTTCTATGAAGGTGACAGATAGAGTGTGGACCATGTTGTACACAATACATCAAGGTGTACAGAAAACAATTCCCTACTTGTATTCCTGCAAACTTTAGGATCTCACTAATGCCTCTGTCAGGCAATATGGGCAGAAAGCGTGACATACGATCTTCCCAGGACACTTGAGGACCATTTTGTCTGACAGGTGCAACACACAAAGGGAGCTTTGATTCTCAAAAGCTTACATCCTGGAAATCTTGTTGGTCTTCGAGGAGCCACCTGATTCAAATCCTGCTGGTCTACTGAAGACCAACACGACTCCCTCTCTGAAATCAAAAGATAGTTTAACCCTCAATAATTTGCAGTTTTATTGACTTGCATCATGTAATCGGCTTTGGGTGCCAGTGAGAAAGGTGGACTAAATGCATACATACATACATACATACATACATACATACATACATACATACATACATACATACATACATACATACATACATACATACATACATACATACATACATACATACATACATACAAATGTGTTTATTTATACACAGGGCTTTTTTCCAGGAAAAGAGGTGGTGGAACTCAGTGGGTTGCCCTCAGAGAAAATGGTCACATGGCTGGTGGCCCCGCCCCCTGATCTCCAGACAGAGGGGAGTTTAGATTGCCCTCCGCACCGCTAAGCAGCACGGAGGGCAAACTCCCCTCTGCTGGAGATCAGGGGGCGGGGCCACCAGCCATGTGACCATTTTCAAGAGGTTCCGGAACTCCGTTCCTCCATGCATGTTCCCGCTGAAAAAAAGCCCTGTTTATACATAAATAAATACATGAATAAATACGTACATATTTGCACATGGAACATCAGTTAGCTAATATATGCAGTGTAACCCATTTTTTGTTCATGGCCTTTTCTTTCTTGGAGATGAGTGAGTAATGCAAAGAAATGCCAACTTATCTGTCAGTTCAATCTAGCAGCCCTCATTCAGGGCTTCATAACTTTGAAATGTATTTATGACAACATGCTGTACATTGTGCTGTAAAGTGCATAAATTCACATCCTCTTTTTCAGACATGGATGTCTGTTTCGAATGTCCCAAAGATCATTATCCAAACAAAGACCAGGATTCATGCCTTCCAAAAGAGATCAGTTTTTTGACTTATGGGGAACCTTTGGGCACCCTTCTGGCTATCGTAGCTCTTTTCTTTTCTTTCATCACAGTGTTGGTGCTTGGGATCTTCATCAAGCACCACGACACTCCCATAGTCAAAGCCAACAACCAGAATTTGACCTACTCCCTCCTCCTCTCCCTCCTCCTCTCCTTCCTTTGTGCTTTGCTATTCATCGGGCAGCCTGGGAAGGTGACCTGTCTCCTTCGACAAACGGCTTTTGGCATCATCTTCTCGGTTGCCGTCTCCTGCGTGTTGGCCAAAACAATCACTGTGGTTCTTGCCTTCATGTCTACCAAGCCAGGATCCAGAATGAGAAAATGGGTGAGGAAAAGGCTGGCCACTGCCATTATTATTTGCTGCTCCCTCATTCAAGCCACTCTTTGTACTTTGTGGCTGGCAACTTCTCCTCCATTTCCAGATTTTGACATGCATTCAGTGACTGAAGAAATTGTACTGGAATGTAATGAAGGATCGGTCACCATGTTTTACTGTGTCTTGGGATTCTTGGGGTTCCTGGCCGTTGTCAGCTTCACTGTGGCTTTCCTAGCCAGAAAGTTACCTGACAGTTTCAATGAAGCCAAGTTCATCACCTTTAGCATGTTGGTCTTCTGCAGCGTTTGGGTGTCCTTTGTTCCCACCTACCTGAGCACCAAAGGGAAATACATGGTGGCCGTGGAGATCTTCTCTATTTTAGCCTCCAGTGCTGGCTTACTCTGTTGCATCTTCTTCACCAAATGTTATATCATTGTACTGAGACCTGACTTGAACAAAAAGGAAAAACTAATAAAGAGAAATAAATAATAAATTTTTCTATATCTTCTGTTATAGCCTAATTGAAAGGTACCTAAATGTCCTGAGAATTCTTAGAATATCTGCCTCGGCTTGAACAGCAATGCTCTTAAGCGTTGTAACATGGCATCCCTGAGGCCCAAATTTTGATTATCCATTTAGTTGTATACATGAATAAGCATTTCATTAAAACACTTGAGCACATAAAGGACATGCGTAAGAGTTGTCATAAGCTTCATCATCTTGTCTTCAAGGGTTGGTTCATTTGGTTTTTCACAAGGGAATTGAGGGCAATGAAAAGGGAGGAACGGTATCTAGAGCAGGAAACTTGGAGCGAGGCTGATTGAACACAGCACAGAGCCTTTATCAGAGCCTCTTCTGTAGCAATGATGGCAACGGAAAGGGAACATTTCTCTGCCACCATTGCGCCTGCACATAATCATCAGCTGAACTGTTTCATGTATTTTG
Source organism: Eublepharis macularius (assembly GCF_028583425.1). Taxonomy (NCBI): domain Eukaryota; kingdom Metazoa; phylum Chordata; class Lepidosauria; order Squamata; family Eublepharidae; genus Eublepharis; species Eublepharis macularius. Next base: position 177,062,218 of record NC_072793.1, read on the forward strand.
GGGGGCTTTTACATCATAGCCCTGGTGAATTGGACTCTGACCACATGACGGCCCCCCTGTGATCAATATGATGCTTTCTTTGAAGACAAAATTGCCCATATCCACTCCGAGTTAGATGCTGATATGGATGCATGTTCAGATGATGTACCTTTGTTACCAAAAATGGTCTCCTTGCAATAAATATGATTTATGAGGGAATTAGCAAGCAAGGAAGATGGCTATGTGAGAGGTGGTTCCTTTGTTACCAAAAATGGTCTCCTTGCAATAAATATGATTTATGAGGGAATTAGCAAGCAAGGAAGGCGGCTATGTGAGAGGTGGTTCCTTTGTTACCAAAAATGGTCTCCTTGCAATAAATATGATTTATGAGGGAATTAGCAAGCAAGGAAGGCGGCTATGTGAGAGGTGGTAACTGCATGGACTGTATCACCAACTTTAACTGAGTCCCCTCCCCAGTAGAACAAGTGAGTCTGGTGCTTAATATAAGACAATAACTTTTATTAAACACAAGAACTTCATGCGCATACACACCGATTAGTGGGGAAAAATAATCACACACATACACAGCGTCCTAGGAAATATAGCCTGAGAGTTGGGAAGAGAGCAAGAGGGAGTAATTATATCTACCTATCCTGGAGAAGGGGTCCAGTCCATGGAGGAAGAGAGTAGCTTTGAACACCAGCATCCTCAGCCAAGAAAGCAAGAAGCTTAGGGAAGTAACCCTAAGGGAGAAGCCAGGAAGCGAGCCCGATTTGAATGAGGCCAGGGTCTACCTTTATAGGTAAATTGTGTCCTGAGGTGGAGGAGAACCCACCTAGCAGTTAGGACAAAGACTCCAATGCAAAGCGTGTTCCCAGCACTTGCACAAAGGAATAGTTTTCTGATGAAGTACACTGGAGCGAGGTTAAGTGTTTTTTAGGGAGGGGATACATTGTGCCAGGAACGACTGTACGTGCTTATGAATGCCAATTGATCAGCTCCTCAATCATAGACAGGAGATCTTATCACGGAAGGAGGGAAAGGAATGTGCTAAGTGGGGGTGACTCTGTGAGACCTTTATCGCTCTGGACCTTCCAGAGCTTGGGAGGATAGCAAGACCAGTTGCATCACAATACCTCTGCATTCCAGTGCGGCATTCCTTACATACCTGGTACTCCAGGGTGGGATCTGACAACGGCAAGGGCTCTCTGGTGGCTGCGCTGCAGCCATTTTAAACTCCAGAGGCTTGTACCCTTTTAATATCATGAGCAGTCATATAAAAACTGCTATTAAAATGGCAGAGGCCGGGCTCACTGCTCACACCTTTGGCATCCGCTTGTTTGATTTATATGGCTACCTTTTGGCTTGTGGAATGCAAGGAAGTGGAAAAGATCCTTGGAGAGGTGAAGCCTACCACCAGTGCTCTTGACCCTTGCCCTTCCTGGCTGATAAGAGCGACCAGAGGGGGCCTGCCTGAGCAGGTAACAGGGGTGCTACCCATGGTTAAGGAGGCCATAATTAGACCTGTTTTGAAAAAGCCGTCCCTGAGTATTACTATGCTGGAGAACATCCGGCCAGTCTCAGTCTTCCATTATTGGGCGAATTGTCAGAACAGATGATTGCTTCCCTGCTCCGGGGGCTCTTGGAAGAGACACATTTCTGGACCAGGGTTTGGAACAGAAACTGCTTGGGTCACCTTACCTGATGACCTCCACTGAGAACTGGACATAATCGTCCGCTGAACTGTTTCATGTGCTTTGGGGGCTTTTACATCATAACCAGGGAATTGGCTCTCTCTGTGGACTTCAATACTGTTGGCCATATCATCCTGCTGAGCCGCTCCGGGACTAAGGGGAAAGGTGGTTCCTATAGGGGAGGTTGGTCTCAGAAAGCAGTGCTACCAGATTCCTGCTCCGGCTCTTGGCCGTTAGCCAGTGGGGTTCTGCAAAGTTCAGCCTCATCTCCCATGCTATTTAATACCTATATAAAGCCACTGGGAAAGGTCATCAGGAGGTTTCGGCTGTGGTGACACCACTATGTGAATGATACTCAGCTCCGCCTTTCTTTTCCACCTAATTCAAAGGATTCTGCTGGTGTTTTGAAATGATGCTTGGAGTCAGCTATGGGCTGGATGAGGGTGAACTCGCTGAAATGGAATCCTGACAATACCAAAAGTTCTGTGGGTTAGTAAAAAGGCAGCTGAGCTCATTAGTAAAAAGGAACCTGAGCTCTCTCCTCTTTTGGACAAGGTTATACTTCCCTTGAAAAGCAGGTTAGCAGCTTGGGAGAGCTGCTCAACACAGCAGTGAACTTTGAAAACCAGGTGGCTCTGGTGGTTTGGAGTGCTTTTGCACAGTTTCGGTCAGTGCATCAGCTGCGCCCATTCCTTTCTCCCTCAGATCTAGCCACAGTGATCCATGCCTTACTTACTAGTAGTCTGGAGAAGTGCGCAGCTGTGAATAGGATGCAATTCAATTGTATTACACAGTATTACATCTGGGCCACAAAAATGGGAAGCACAAATACTGGATGGGGGATACACTTCTGGGCAGTAGTATATGTGAAAGGGATCTTGGGGTAAGAGTGGACTGTAAACTAAATATGAACAGTCAGTGTGATGCGGTGGCAAAAAAGGCTAATTCAATCTTGGGTTGTGTCAAAGGGGCCATAGCATTGAAATCGCAGGAGGGCATAGCCCCTCTCTATACTGCCTTGGTCAGGCCGCACCTGGAGTATTGTGTGCAATTTGGGAGGCCTCACTTCAAAAAGGATGTGGACAAAATCGAGAGGGTGCAGAGGAGAGCAACAAGGATGATCAGGGGTCAGGAGACTGAGCCCTACGAGGAAAGGCTGAGGGCCTTGGGAATGTTTAGTTTGGAGAAGAGGAGGTTGAGGGGGGACATGATTGCTCTCTTTAAATATTTGAAAGGCTGTCATTTGAAGGAGGGCAGGGAGCTGTTCCAGTTGGCAGCAGAGGGTAGGACCTGAAGCAATGGGCTTAAATTACATGCACAAAGGTACCGGCTGGATATTAGGAAAAACTTTTTCACGGTCAGAGTAGTTCAAAAGTGGAATCAGCTGCCTAGGGAGGTGGTGCACTCCCCCTCACTGGCAGTTTTCAAGAAGAGGCTGGATGAACACTTGTCAGAGATGCTTTAGACTGATCCTGCACTGGGCAGGGGGTTGGACTAGAAGGTCTGTATGGCCCCTTCCAACTCTATGATTCTATGATTCTATGAATAAGCTCTGTTTGGGGCTACCCTTGATAAGTGTTTGGAGGTTGCAGAATGCTGTGGCTAAACTGCTGATTGGGGCCCGCTATCGAGAGCATGCGATCTCAATATTACAGTAATTTAACTGGCTACCAATCTGCTCTGGAGCCCAATTCAAGGTGTTGATTTTGGCCTTCAAAGCCCTTCATGGCTTGGGACTGGGTTATCTGAAGGACTATCTTCTCTCATATATTCCTGAATGGGCATTACGATCACAGGGAGAGACCTTCCTGACTATCCCATCACCTAAAGAAGTTCTCCCGGTGGGTGCGCAAGAAAGTGCCTTTTCAGTGGTAGTCCAACGATTGCGGAACAGCATACTCACAGAGGTGTGCCTTCGCTGCTGCCCCTCACTGCCAATCTTCAGGTGGCAGCTGAAGACTTTTTTAAAGTTCACTTTGTGTTTATTGGCAGTCCTCAACTGTGTTTTTAAACTTCGTTTTTATTCATTTTATGATTGTTTTATTTATATTGTAAGCCTCCTTGAATTCTTGCAAGGTAGAAAAGTGGCTAATAAATGCTTTAAATAAATAAATAATTTTTCCTTTACCTCCAACCACCCCATCAACATGCTTTGTTTTTGTTACATTAAATAATGGTTAATTAAAAAAACAATAATGTTGACATATTTCTGGCTCGGATCTAAAGTGGAAAGCACTTGGTCTCAGAGTGTCCCTTTCTGCAATGCCCAGCTCTATCAGGTGTTCATTTGGGGTATCCAGTCCTTACAGAGAAGGCTTGGGATGCAATTTAAAATATAATGAACAATTCAACTCACAAGCTGTATGAAAATTTACCTGTCTGCTGTTAAATAGGTTGCAGTTTAGAAATATCTAAAATATTTAAATAACTATGGCCTTCCTAGATGAGCATTGAACAGAGGCAGGAAGTTTGAAAGCAAGCAGCACTTTTCGAGCTGTTTGCAATGGAAACAGCTAGAAAAGTGCTGCAGGAGCAGCTGCTGCTGCTTTGCCTGAAGCTTCCCGAAGCAATTTGGATCGCTTCGGAAAGCTTTGATTCGGTATTTCTGAACTGGGCCAGCAATGCCCATAAGGAAAGGCATGATATAAATATTAACATAAATAATAAAAATTAATAAGGCCTGATTTTTGGTGATCGTTTCTTGCTGTAGGTCATTGTCAAACCATGTGTCACCTGCTGTCCCGCTAGGGGAAATTTTGAGAAAATTCCACTGCCATGTGAGAAACATATTTTCCTTTGCCATGTCACAGGAAATCTATAGCTCAGAGTAGTTAATTACAGCTCCTGTAATTATCAAATAACCATTGTTACTGTAACTCCTCTAGATCCCTAAGGAGCTCCACTAGCAAAATTAACAAACCAAGGTAGAAAATGCTCTTATACTGACCCCTATAACTTACCTGGATGTGACTAAAGGCAGGAAGGGCTCTGCGGGTCCTCTTGCTGCTGCTTTCTACAGCCCATCCTACAAATCAGACTAGAGTCTGAGTGAGGTTGAGCTACTCAAGACACTCGATTGACAAAGTAGGAAGAGATGCATCGGGGTCCAGAAAGAAGGTTTCCGAGCAAGATGCTAGTATTTGTGGGGTTGTCAGTGATGATGATGCCACAGGCTGTATGTAAATTTCCTCTTTTTAATTGCATGTCCAGTGACTCTCCTTTGATTCCTCACAAGTATTATCAGCTAGGAGACCTCATCATTGGTGGAATCATCTCTCAGATCTACATCTCTTCGGAGCTGATAACATTTACAAAATATCCTCATCAGGAAGAAGTTGAGGAACTCATGTAAGGCAACACAACAGTCGATCAGGCTGGTCTTACTAGTTAGCTTTGTTTGCATGATGAATGGCTGTCATTGAAGCTGTCTCTTTTTTTCCCATGAAGGCAGTTGCTATTATTCTTTACTGTATGTATACCTAATTTTTCTTGCTTAGGCTCAAGGTGGATCGCTTGAGACAAATAATGTAATCAGACTCCATAAGACATCCGATAAACAATGCAATAGGAATAAATTTACGCAAGTTAGTAAAAAACAACACAAAACAGAAAGGTATCAGCCATGGTATATCAAACAATGCATAACATTGGATTTCCAAAGTAGAAGACAATGCAGTGAGAACAGGATTAAAATGTACAATAAACATTGGAATAAACTACAGTCCTGTTCCTTCTATAAAAAGCATCCTCTTGATTCATTCCATTATACTACATCCCTTTACAATGAAAATCTGATTCAAATAGATCACGGCTTGCACAACAGAGGATTTCTGCTTCCCTTTTCTTGCTACATCCCCCTCTGAAAATAATCTTCAGGGATGTCTTCATGGAAGGGGCAGTACAGAGAACTGGGAATCAGCGGAAACTTCCAGACAGAAACAGCCTTCTGCTTGTGTACAAGTGAGTTGTAGATTACTAGAAGTAGTAGCAGTAAATGTACCTTGCTTTCTACAATTACAAATCCATATTCCAAGTGGATAATCCTTGATATAGGGGAGTAAAGACCCAAGAGAACTCCTGCAGTCCATATACTGAACTGAATTATAGTGAACGTTATATTCTGATACACACAGAATGTTGCAGTCTGTGGCTGATGCAGTGTGTAATTCTGTTGCAGGATAATAACTCAGAACTACCAGCACATCCTGGCCATGGCTTTCGCTGCTAAGGAGATCAATGGAAATCCACACATCTTATCCAACCTCACCTTGGGATTCCTCATCTATAATAATTATTTCAGTGCAAGATTCACCCACCTTGCTGCAATATTCCTTCTCTCTACACAGAGTAAATTAACCCCAAACTACAAGTGTGACACCCAGAATGCTCCAATAGCAGTCCTCGGAGGACCGACCTCTGACACTGATCTCCATATGGCCAGCATCCTGAGCAACTACAAAATGCCACAGGTAAGATCTGTGCATAGAACACTGACAGTGTTATCCTATGCAGGGTCACTCCAGTCTAAGCCCACCCAAATCAATGGCTTTAGGCTGTAGTAATACTTCATAGGATTGCACTGTGAATTTAAGCAGTGTGGCTGACATAAAGAGAGATAAGTTAGTTGCTGCTTAAAGACGAAATCCTGTACAAAGAAGAAAACACCTGATGATTCCTTATGCTTTGTTAATTAGAATGTGAAAAGTATTTAACTACCATATCCTACATGTCACCATTGCCATACCAAGTTTAAGATTATCTGCTATGATAGGCAACACTTCTCTAGTAACATAGGCAAAGAAGGGTCTTTCTGAACACCTGAGGTACTTCAGCTGGAATTACCAGGTATCTGAACACACACACAACATATGCTCTATTACTGAGTTACCATCAAGCCAAAAATAATCAGTATTATGTTATTAATGTGTGTTGCTACTTCTATGAGAATGCAAAGAACTTCTGCATTCCCTCTGGCCAAGGTCAAGATTTTCATGTAGGCACCCATTCACTCATACTATTTTTATTTTGCAAGTATATCTTCTCTTCCATCTTTACTTCCCTTAAGCTTACATACGGTTCTCCTTCAGTGGTGAATAACAAAAGCCCGTCTGTTTTCTTCCAATGGATGTTCCCAAATAGAGACCATCATTATATGGGCATTCTCCAGTTACTGCTGCATTTCAGGTGGACATGGATTGGTGTAATTTATCTGCATGTTCAGAGTGCTGAGGAGTTTGTTCACAACGTGCTCCCCATCTTTTCCCAGAAAGGTATCTGCTTTGACTTCATAGAACAGTTTCCCAAAATAGCCTCTTCCAATAATATTGTTGACGTGATGGGCAAGGGGATGGACTTATACAATATTGCCATGAGAAGCACTGCCAACGTGTTGGTGGTCCATGGTGAAATTCAAAGCATGATGATTTTGAGAATGTTGCTGCATTTGTCAAAATTTGAGGACAGACCAGTGAAGAAAAAAATCTGGGTTATGACGGCCCAGATGGAATTCACATCCCTTGCCTTTCAGAGAGATTGGGACTTAGATTTCATCCACGGTGCCATTTCCTTTGCAATTCACTCAGATAAGATGCGGGGATTCCAGGAATTTCTTCTGGGGAGAAACCCGCAACTGGAAAAAGAAGATGGGTTTATCAAGGACTTCTGGAAGGATACCTTTAAGTGCTGGTTCCATGACTCTGAGTTCGATATGAAGGCTGAGAAAATCTGCACTGGAGAGGAGACACTGGACAGACTTCCCAGCTCTGTGTTTGAAACGAGCATGACTGGGCATAGCTACAGTGTCTACAATGCTGTCTATGCTGTAGCACACGCTGTGGACTCCATGGGTTCCTCCAAGTTCAGACAAAGACGAGTGGTGGTGGACGGAGGGACCTGGAAGTTGAGTCAACCACTGTGGCAGGTAATGCAGAATAGCTCGGCATAACTGTGGGCAGAATCCTCGACAATGTGTCCAACCATGTCCTCTGAGGAAAACTCTATTGCCTTTGTATTCTTCCTCTGCTTGACGTTTCTGTCAAGATGGTTTTGAGTTCATATGCCAGTTTTGCATCTATGCCATCTGCTCTCAGCATACTTAGGAGGATCCTGCATTTTTCATGACTTCTAGTGCTGTTTGGAAGTGAGCCATTTTCAAGAATACTTTGGGCAATGGGAAATAGTATCCTTCCTTTAAACTATTTTTAGAGGTGATAAAAAAAGAGAAGAAAGGGTTCACCAAATGGGATTGAGGGCAGGGTGATGCAGGAATCATTGATATATTTTAGGCGACAATTTTCCCTCGGCAACATTATTACATGGCCAGGTTGGGTAATTCACATTCGTTTCCAAAGTTTTTTTACTGGTTCATCTCAGGCAACGTGTTGTACATCCAGTTTAGTAATAATCATACAGGGAGTAAACCCCTGCGAGAAGTTGGGGGTTTCTCCCGGCGGGAGAGTGGCAACGGGTGTGCCTGGCTAAGTATCCCGTTTCGCTATATACACGCTTCTTCAAAAGCCTCCATACATTTGCCAATGAAACCTATTTTGTTTGTATGAAGCAGGAGTCGTATAACATGTGAATTTCCTTATTTTAATCCTGGGCAAAACCTCTATCCTTTCTCGATCTCCTCTCCTTCACATGTTATACGACTCCTGCTTCATACAAACAAAATAGGTTTCATTGGCAAATGTATGGAGGCTTTTGAAGAAGCGTGTATATAGCGAAACGGGATACTTAGCCAGGCACACCCGTTGCCACTCTCCCGCTGGGAGAAACCCCCAACTTCTCGCGGGGGTTTACTCCCTGTATGCTTATTACTAAACTGGATGTACAACACGTTGCCTGAGATGAACCAGTAAAAAAACTTTGGAAACGAATTTGCGTCCTTTCACGGTCCTTTTTCACTTCAGCTTGGTTTTCAATTGTGACCGTTCCCACCTTTGGTTTGTTGGGTAATTCACATGACAAAAGAAACCAGATTCCTAACAATGAAAATAGTGTCAACTTGTTGCCAACAGCATGTTAGCTATAATTCTCCAATATAAAAGATGATTTTATGTAGATATAGATATAATTTATGGTTTTTTCTACTCCACTTTCCTCACTGAGATTTAAGGCAGACGATGCAGTGTCAGTCAATACGATCAACAACTGGGGCATTCAATAAACAATGCAAATGAAATCTGAAAACAAGCAGAAATCTGTTACAGAGCTGAAAGACAGCATAAGCAATTTAATATACGTATTAATCAATGCAGAAGCTGTTACCTGAAGTGGTCTCCTTGCGATAAATATGATTCATGGGGGAATTAGCTAGCAAGGAAGACGGCTATATGAGAGGCAGTAACTGGAATCTATCACCTTTGTATACCAGGTCCCTTCCGACAATAGAACAAGCGAGTCTGGTGCTTAATATTAAACAATAACTTTTATTGAATACAAGAACTTCATGCGCATACACACCAATTATGGGGGAAATAATCACACACACACACAGAGTCCTAGGAAGTATAGCCAGAGATTTGGGAATAGAATGAGAGGGAGTAATTATATCTTCCTATCCTGGAGAAGGGGTCCAGTCCATGGTGAGAAGAGAGAGAGAGAAGAGCTTCAAATGGCCAGCGTCCTCAGCAAGGCAAGAGGCCTAGAGCGAACCTCAAGGGATCAGCGCTTGTGGATCCAGAAACATGTTCAAAGGAGGAGAGGCTTAGGGAAGTGACCCTAAGGGAGAAGCCAGGAAGCTTGCACAATTTGAATGGGGCCAGAGCTCTACCTTTATAGGTGAAATGTGCCCTGAGGTGGAGGAGAGTCCTCCTAGCAGTTAGGACAAAGACTCCAATGGCTAGTTCCTGGGCTAGACAAAAGGCTTGAGTACTTTGATTGATAGCTGCCGGGGTGTGTGGATACAGATGCAAAACTAGTTATAGCGCTGCACAAAAGGGACAGTTTTCCTGATGAAGTACACCGGAGCTAGGTTAAGTGTATTTAGGGAGGGGATACATTGTGCCAGGAATGACGGTACATGCTTATGAATGTCATTTGATTAGCCCCTCAATCACAGATAGGAGATCTCATCACAGAAGGAGGGAGAGGAATGTGCTAAGTGGGACTGACGCTGCAAGTCCTTTGTTGTGCTGGTCACCGGCGAGGCCAGGGAGATAGCAAGTCCAATCGCCGCTTAATCACCCCACATTCCTTTGTGGCATTCCGTTCATGCCAAGTCTCCCGGGTGGGATGTAGCAATGGCAGAGGCTCTCTGGCTGGCTAAACTGCAGCCATTTTAAACTCCAGAGCCTTGTACACTTTTAATATTACACACAGCTGTTTACAAACTGCTGTACAACTGGCGGAGGCCAGGCTGACTGCTTACAAAGCTACTTCATAGGCACATACTTACATCAACATACAGTATATTTTGTTACAGTACAGCCTTCCTGCCTATGTAAAATAGTCCTCCTGGAAACCAGGAGATATTTATATCCTTATAAATGTATTTTGTCTTTCTGTTTAGCTCCACCATTTTCTGAGAAGCATCTCATTTAACAACAGTGCTGGAGAAGAGGTTTCCTTTGACCAAAATGGGGAATTGGTAGCTAGATTTGATATTCTCAGCTGGGTCACTTTCTCAAACCAGTCCTTTCTTAGAGTCAAAGTTGGAAGGATAGACCCAAAGGCTCCCCCAGATAAAGTATTCATCATTTCTGAAGATGCTATTGTGTGGCCGAGCAGATTTGATCAGGTAGGAGCTATACACATTTGAGGATAATGATAGTCATTTTCCCAACATTCAAAAAGTGGTTCAATACTCCATCCATATTTTCTGAGGAGGGGCTCAGCTGAAGCACAATTTCTAACCCTTAGGTTAATTTGGTGACTATTTTAAGTTATATTGCTATATTTTGTACATATTTATCAAAGTATTGATACCCCATTCACACAAGAACATACAGAAGAGATGTGTAAGATAAAAGCAGCATTAAACAGAGATCTAAAAAAATAGGATCATAACAACAGTAACCACAAAATAATAACCAAGACAGGAAGAAAATTGATTCATTTGAAATATGATGTTGGAGGAGAGTTCTGCGGATACCACGGACAGTGAAAAAGATAAATAAGTGGGTACTAGATCAAATCAAGCCTGAATTCTCCCTAGAAGCTAAAATTACAAGACTGAAGCTATCATATTCTGGTCACATCATGAGAAGACAAGATTCTCTGGAAAAGTCAATAATGCTAGGAAAAGTTGAAGGGAGTAGGAAAAGAGGAAGATCTAAAACGAGATGGCTTGACTCAATAAAAGAAGCCACGTCCTCCAGTTTGCAGGATCTGAACAAGCCTGTTAATGATAGGACATTTTGGAGGTCTTTCATTCATAAGGTCACCGTAGCTCGGAGGTGAATTGACGGCACATAACACACACCAGCAGAGAAGAAACAGGAAATCAAAGCAATAAATTCTGGATTTAAAAAAATGCAAGTAGGGTTAGACAGAGGCTGATATAAGACTGTGAATCTGGTGTCAGGCCCTGTCTCTGGCGCTCACTCACTTTGCATCTGATGAATGGTACACAAGTGAAATCCTCTGGAGGAGATCTTAACCACTGTTGGATTGCCATGAGAGAAGATGATTTCACACAGGGTTCTGGTACCGTATTGTGTGTCAATTACAAACATTTAACTCCTACCAAATTCAAAGGCCACAGGCAAAATAAAATAAATACAGCGGACAACATACAAAGTGATGGAAAACAAGAAATTGTATCAAAAGCTAGAAATTAATGGTAAACATTTCTACCAGGGCTTTTTTCCCTGCCAGAATGCTCCAGAACGGCATTCCAGCACCTCTCCATGTGTGGTGGCTCCACCCCCTGATCTCCAGATGGAGATCAGTTCCTCTGGAGCAAATGGCCATTAAGGTAAGCCTGCTTCTGGGGTGGGGGGGAAGCACACTTAGTGGGAGGGTGAGGGAACGTCCTGGAATGGGCTGCTGCTGAGCAGGGGAGTGCTCTCCCATGTGGCAGCAGCCTTTTCCAGACCACTTTGGGCCTGATACGGGCCATTTTGGCCCCATTTTGGCCCAATGTTGGCCCTAAATGGCCAGAATCATGCCCAAAACGGTCAGGATCAGGCTGCTGCTGGGTGGGGGAGTGCTCCCCCATGCCACAGCAGCCTGTTCTGAGCTATTCAGGCCCAATCTGGGCCAAATTTGGCCTGATATGAGCCAAATTGTGCCCCCTGTGGAGGACGGGAGCACTCCCAGGGTGGCCATGGCCTGCATGCTGATGTCACTTCCTGGAAGTGACATCATCATGCAGTCATGGGAGCGCATGCAGCTGTGTGTGTGCACAAGTGATGACAGGGGCACCATCTCCTCCCGAGAGTTGCCCCGGATGAGAGTTCCCCCACCTCTTTCCCCAGAAAAAAAAGCCCCAGTGAAGACACTGCATGAAGCCTCAGTACAGCAGATATATGGGCCCCAAAGCTATATCCTGTGAGCCAAAGATTCCAGGAGGGGCAGCATAAGGAACATCTAGAGGTGATGCCAATGCGCCATTCTAGCAGGAACCCTTGTATCTGCGAGAAACAAACTCCCACACTGTATTATGCAAATATTACGACATTCTCCTCTTTCTGTTATGGGCAGGCAAGGCCTCTTTCTATGTGTAATGGCATTTGCCGTTCAGGTTACAGACGGATGAAGAAGGAAGGGGAGCCATTTTGCTGCTATGATTGCCTTCCATGTCCGGAAGGGAAGATTTCTGACCATGAGGGTAAGAGATGACCTGTGCAGAGTTTCTTGGCTGTGTTAACTGGGATGTAGCATGCGCACACCAGGGTACACAGATGCTCATTTTCTAACTAGAGTGATACTTTTTCTTGATTTGATGGTTGCCAACCTCCAGGTGGAGCCTGAGGTCAGTTTAACTGACCTCCAGACAACAGAGGTCAGTTCCCCTGGAGAAAATGGCCACCTTGGAGGGTGGCCTCGATGGCATGATAACTCCCAGAGGTCTCTCCCCTCCCCAATCGTTGCCCTCCCCAGGCTCCACCCCCCAAATTTCCAGGAATTTCCCATCTTAGAGCTGGCAACTCTACTTGGACCCTATGAATGTGTCATGACCTGCCCCAGCTCCACTAGGACGAAGAAGGTTCCTTGTGAGCTGAGAGAGGCTCATAGCTCAGGCTCCTCTGAACGCTTCACTGGTGGGTCTTATTATACTTCCCTAGCAACCTGACCCAGTCCCCATCTGCAGGGATTCAACCAACCAGGAACTCCCTGAGGAGACCTGGGCCCCAACAGCATCTCTGACTGACCTGGGCCCACAATTGGTGCCCAGCCAGGACTCTGTGCTCCCAGAGTTTCCCCCATAATGGAGTCAGAGCTTGGCCAAAGGGTAAGCATGGGCCAAGCAAAGGAATGCATGACAGGCAGCCTGGAGCCCACCTTATCCCAGTCTTTCCCAGGATGAGAAAAGGCTGTTGCAAGTCATGGCAGGAGCCAGGAACTTAACCAGCGTACCTGGAAGAGCCTCTTATAACAAAGCTGATTGCGAGGTGTCTTGCTGGTCCAACCAGCTTCATCCTTGCCAAGCATGGACAGGCTCCACATGTGAAGCTTTCAGGGCTGGCGCCACCATTGAGGTGGTGAAGCGGGTGCCGCGGGTGCTGAGGTGCCAAAGGGGACACTGGAGGGGGTGCTGGGGGTGGAGGCGTGTGCCACAGAGCTGGCATGCCTGGCCCACAGTTGCTGCAGTGGGCCAGCCCTGCACCGCTGCCACCACACGCCCCCAGCCATGCACAACAGCCAGGGCGGCATGTGGGGCACCGTCCCAGCCACCTGCCGGCCAATGGGGCCAGATTTTCTGTGTGATGACATCATCATGTGGTGATGTCATCACGCAGTCCAGGGGTGCATGTGTGCCCTATGTGTGCATGCATGTAGGGGCAGCCATGGGCGCCAGAAACCCTGGCACTGCCCCTGGAAGCTTTTATTCTCTCTCTACTTCCCTGTGGTGAGACTGTTGCACAAATTGCAAGTTTGTTTGACAGGGTGTGGTTTGCCCAAAAATTACACCAAACTGTAGGCCGTTGAAGAGGAAAGATTTATTCCAGGGATAAATGGGGTACAGAGTAAAGGTACAACAAAAGTTCTGACCCTGCCCAAATTAGGCAGAAAGGATCTTTTTATACCTTGCCTTTCTGAGGCAAAGCCCACCCTCTGTTCTTTGACTGCTTCTAGGTTTTAAGTAGAATTTCCCTACTTCCTTATCTACTAGTTTTAACTGGCTTTGCTTTCTGCTTCTATGGTTTTGTTGTTTCAGCTGTTCTTATACATCTGCACAGTCAAGGTCAAGCAAACTAAGCTCTTGTCTACATTGCATGCGAACCGTATGGCAGTGATCTTGTTCATAATTTTGCTCACAAGACCACTATTAGGGACCCAGAGACAGTTGGCCTACGCTGCTATCCAGGGCAGGGAAAAAAAGAGTTCCATGTACACCAGATGGTCCCTGAAGTAGTATAGATAATACAACAAACCCAAATAAAATAAGGTGAGAGAAGATTACCTTTGTGATTGGATTGAGTTCCCATTGACAAGTCCAAATGCATAGGTTTCTCCTGAACCACCCCGACGTATACACTGAAAGACAACACATTTTCCCCATGGCTTTCAAACTGAGATTGGCTTTCAGGGCTAAATAGAGAGGGCAGGATTCTGGCATTCATTATATGTTGGGTTGCTGGGTATATAAACCATATTATCTTTTTTCAGATATGGATGAATGTTTCCCATGTCCAGAAGATCAGTATCCAAACAATGAGCAGAATTTATGCATTCTCAAAGTTAAAAGTTTCTTATCTTATGAAGAACCATTGGGAGTCAGCCTGGCTATTTCTGCCCTTTCCTTATCATTCATCACGGTTCTAGTCTTTGGGACCTTTGTTAAATACCATGACACCCCCATAGTCAAAGCCAACAACCGGCACCTCACCTACACTCTTCTCATCTCCCTCCTGCTATCTTTCCTTTGTGCTTTACTATTCATTGGCCGACCTGAGAAGGGCACATGCCTCCTTCGACAAATGGCTTTTGGTATAATATTCTCTCTAGCAGTTTCTTGTGTCTTAGCCAAAACCACCACTGTGGTGCTAGCATTCATGGCCACCAAACCAGGATCAAGTATCAGGAACTGGGTGGGGAGACGGCTGACCGTTTGCATCGTTCTTTTCAGCTGTCTTATACAAGCCACCATATGCACTGGCTGGCTGGCAACCTCTCCTCCATTCCCAGATTTTGACATGCACTCAATGACTGAAGAAATTGTACTGGAATGTAATGAAGGATCGGTCACCAAGTTTTACTGTGTCTTGGGATTCTTGGGGTTCCTGGCCGTTGTCAGCTTCACTGTGGCTTTCCTAGCTAGGAGGTTACCTGACAGTTTCAATGAATCCAAGTTCATCACCTTTAGCATGTTGGTCTTTTGCAGTGTTTGGCTGACCTTTATTCCAACCTACTTGAGCGCCAAAGGGAAATACATGGTGGCCGTGGAGATATTCTCTATCTTGTCTTCCAGTGCTGGGTTACTGGGTTGCATCTTTCCCCCAAAATTATACATCATGATGCTGAAGCCTGAGTTGAATAATAGGGAACAGTTATTAAGGAGAAAATAAGTGAAGACCTTAAAATCCTGTGGCCCTGTTCAAGCTGAAGTTATCCTTTGCTGAGACACAATGTAAATAATGGAGTGTTATTTAGTTTTCTGGATCACATCAGTGACCCATTTAGACAAATGTACTGTTCCACATAGTGCCAACCCCTGGAGGACCTAGAAACAAGGTATAGAGGCTAAGGCCTTCCCATGATGTTATTTAGGGTGGTCAACCTCCAAGTGAACCCCAGAGGCCTCTCAGAAGTACAACCGATCTCCAGACAGCAGAGATCATTTCCCGTGGAGAGAATGGCCACTTTGGAAGATTTGGCACCATACCTTTCTGAGGTCTCTTGCTGTTACCCAATTGGAGGTATCCTTGAAAGT
The DNA here is from genome assembly GCF_028583425.1 of Eublepharis macularius. NCBI lineage: Eukaryota > Metazoa > Chordata > Lepidosauria > Squamata > Eublepharidae > Eublepharis > Eublepharis macularius. The sequence goes on from NC_072793.1 coordinate 177,077,932, forward strand.
TGGGAGGAATTAGGATGCTAAGAGAGGCAGCAAGAGGGGGTGATGAGCGAGATCTCCATCTGTGTATATGGGAATTCTTCCTCTAGTGAATTCTTTCAATAAACAAGTGGATGTTCAATCAAGATTTTTATTTATAAAATAATAAAGCCCAATTGCACACAAAACACACAGCACACATACAGAGCTAACTAGAAAACATGGATGAAAGTTGTTGTAGGGTTGGGTGATAATTAACAATCCAGAAGAGAAGAAGGCATCCCTGTGATAGTAGCATTGACAGAACAGTGCTTTGTGGCAGGAAAAACGAGAGGCTCAGATGGGGTCTGAGGGTGGAGGCTAGATTAGAAGGCATGCAAACAATTGTGGTGGAAGGGTAGTACAATTATACTGTGGAACCTGGGGCAGGATTGCACCTTCTGCCCAAAACAGTAACTGAAGGGCTATCTCTGGGGTGAGACAATAAATCTGGAAAGGTTTGATTACACCTTCCTGGGTGTTACTAAAGTTAAGCCCCGCGATGGTGGGATGGGAGTGGCTATCACAGCCCTGAATAGCCTGGAATGGGAGAGTGGATATGCAGAAGATTGGCATGGTGTGGGATTGATTAATTCAGGGACTCCTGGAAGACCCTATTGCCTTAGAATCTTTGTACATCTCTGGTTGTGTGGGGCTGAAAACTAGACTCACCTGGTGACTCACATGTCAGTAATTTTTGAGCTTCTGGCCAGGAGCTAGCAGCGATTTCCTGCCTTGCTAGGCAGAGTTTCTGTGTTTAAAACACATGAGGAGAGGGGCTTATGATATTGCCATATTCATTAGCCTTCTGTTAATGCGAGGGCAGGTCTGACTGTTAACATCCCTTCCTTATACTTCATCCTCTTCAGGCTTCATATCAAGATCTCTAGAATTCCCCAACCTGGAGTTGGTAACCCTATATTACCTCCTGTCTCTTTTATTGTATCATGTGCCCTTTTTAGTCGACATAGCTGGCAGCCCTTGATAGCCGTATCCCCCATTAATCTGTCTCATTCGCTTTAAAACCATATGTAAGAATTTTGGTTTCAGTTGGAATTCATCTTAAGTAAAGAGCATCTCTTTTATGTTGTTGTATGCACCCCCTCATTGTTCTATAAATGTCATGGAAACAGCAGAAGAAATCTAGACATAATGCTAAGGATCAGGCTAAGCAAGACACCAGGCATGTGTTTATCTCAGTGGCCAGTGATGCAATTTTAGCTGGAGACAGGAGGAATCCCCTCACAGCCTTCTGCCTGGTCAATGCTCCCTTGACCAGCTGCTCACCTGCCTCTCTCTCTATCCTGTGTACTCTGGGTGGCTGCATGCCTGCACTCCTGGAAAGACCACAGGCAGGAAGAAGGCAGCAGTGCATGATAGCCTGCAGTGCAGTTGGGAGAATTAGTGAGCAAGGAGAGGCTGTGAGAGGCGGGTAACTTCAGGATCTCCACCTGTGTATATGAGGATTGTCCCAGCTACAGAACTCTTTCAATGATCAGACAGATGTTTCAATCAAAAAGGGGGGAGGGGCTATTGAAAACAATAAAGATCAACAACACACAAAACACATACAACACTCACAGCTAACTAGAAGGCAGTGGTGACAATTGGATAGTGGTTAAAGGATTGGGTGATAGTTACCATCCAGAAGAGGACGTCCGGGAGAGAGAGCATTGAGCGATCAGTGCATCAGTGTGGACGAGCTCAAACAGAGGTCCAAGGGTGGATGCTGGATCCAAGAGTATGCACATAGCTATGGTGGAGGGGTAGTCCAATTATACCATGGAAAGTACCCGGGGGGGAAATTGCGTTTTCTGCCCTAAAACAATGACTAAATGATTTTTCTTGGGGTGGGACAATGGATTGGGAAGTTTTCTCCCGGGCAAGAAAATGAACTGGGATGGTTTGATAAGGTCTTCATGGGCAAACTAAAGTTATCAACAATCATTGATGACCTGTGATGTATGGGGGGAAGTCTATCAGAGCCCTGAATCACCTGAGAATCACCTGAGTGGGTCAGGGAAGATCGGTAGAGTGTGTTAACTGTGATTAATTCACGAACTCCGGGAGGATCCTTGTCTTAGGATCTATGCACAATGCTGGGGCATGGGGGCTGAGAGTCTGGCCTCACCTGGCTCTTCACATGCTAGCACATTCCGTCTCCTAGCCAGGATCTGGCTTCCATATTTCTGATTGTTTGGGCAGCATTTTGTGTTTGAAATACATGTAGAGAGGGGCTTACGGCATAGCCATATTCATAAACCTTCTTAATATTGTGAGTGCAGGTCTGACTGCTAATAGCACTGCCGCTCAGAGCGGGGTGGAAGGAGAGAGGTAGGCAAGCAGCTGAGGTGCAGGGTGGGAGAGTCAGCCAAGCAGCTGGCAGAAGTGGCAGAGGCCTGTGAAAGAAGCCCTCCCTTTCCTGTCCCCCAATGAACCTGTGGCTCTGTCTTTGAAAACTATAGTCCCCAGGTAAAATTGCACCACTGGTCAGCGGGATGAACCCATGCCTGGAGTCTCGTTTACCTTGTCCCTTAATTATTGTCTAATGTTTCTGTCCAATTCTCTCCATACTTTCTATCAAAAACACATTTTATGTGACAAATCCATACAATCTGAGTTTGGCTAGCAGAAGTATGCTTGTATCCTTGACTGGAGCCAGCCCTGGTGGCCCCACAATTACCCCCTACCAGCCAAAGCCCCCAAGATGCCCTGTGGCTGGGCAATGGGGGTCTGCCCCAAGTTAGAGGCCCCAGCCTGGAGGACCCACAGAACACCACTGCAACCGAAGGGTCCCACTGCAAAGTCGGGGCTCCCACGGAGGGCCTGGAGAGAGTGGCAGAGATGGGCCTTGCTCCAAGATTGACAGCTTCACATGGTGGTTGGGAAAGAGTGAGTCTAATGGCATCTCTGCTTCCTGATGGGAAGCATTGGGAGGCCTCTTTAAAGGGGAGGCAGGTTTGCCCTCACAAAGACAGTCTTCCTTTGCAATAAGTCAGGGGAGTGGAAATCTAGACAAGAACAATTCCAAGGCTGCCTCCATAAAAGAGGGCTCAGCCGCCAAGGAGGAGATGGGTGGTTGACTATCCAATCCGTGATGCTGGATACTAATCAGATGGCTGACTGTTCAGTGTGCGATACTGGATTGTTGTTTGGATGCAATCCCAGAAAAAGAAGTAATAAAATCATAACAGGCATTGTTTACTATTACTTTAAAAGGCCTGCTGCCAAGAAGACTGAACACAGTTTTGAAAGAGAGTTCACTATGAGGGAAACCTTTCTCTGCCAGAAGAAATCTTTCTCTGCCGTGGCTGTTTTTGAAACTGGGATCTAGTCAGAGCCAGCATGGTACAATGGTCAGAATGGCAGACTAGAATCTAGGAGGCCCAGGTTTGAATCCCGACACCACCATAGAAGTTCACTGGGTGATCTTGGGCCAGTCACAGCCTCTCAGCCTAACTTACCACGTAGGGTTGTCGTGAGGATAAATTAAAATGGATTTCATTGGTGGGGAGAAAGGTGGGGTAAAAACAAACAAACACATTTAATAAAATAAGTTCCGTGCCACGATCAACACGTATGCTAAGATTCCCATCTGTCCACCACACCGCACCACCCACCATCATCTATTTCACTTAAAAGCTCTAAACAATCCCCATGGGGTGAAGTGCCATTTATATATCATTTTAAATTGGGCTTTCCCCTTCACAAAAGGTGGTACAGTACAGAAACTGGTCCTCTGAGGAGATAAAAGTCTACCCAGTAATTATCTCAGATTACGCTCATTCAGCCTCCGTTTTCGCAAAACCTCGATGGGATTTTTGGTTGGATTTATTTGTAAAATACTTATTCATGTGCAAGCCATTCTGATGATAGCACAGAGAGTACAGGGTGGTGTGAGTTTATTTTTTTGAAAGTTTTCCTTTTCCATTTAGAGTCCTGCTGTCAAAACAATTACACAAGAAGGTCAAGAGCCAGTGAAGAGCCCATGTTGTGATCAGGTTGAGTCTGGATAGAAATAATCAAGATAGAACAGGTAATTCTGCAGCAAGGGAAGGCGATTTTCTATTCTCAGTGATGGGATTCAGCCTCTCACGACAACTTTTGGTGCTGCTGCTGCTGCCGCAAACTGACTGTAAGATGAATCCTGTCGTGTGCAACGTGGATGATCCCCTCCAGATGCGATACCAGTATTACCAACCGGGAGATCTTATCATTGGTGGGATCACTTCTCAATTCCTCTCCATTTCTGATCTCATATCCTTCACAGAACACCCCAAAACAAAGCTAGCAGATGAGCCTGTGTAAGAAAATTGTTTCCATAATGTCTATTAGACAAAAGTATGAGTCTTACAAATAGGTAAAAGCATCTACCGAAATGGGGAAATATCTTGGAACTGGGGGAATAGAGTTCCAGAGCTCATGTATCGCTATTTGAAGAGGGCACAAAGAGTTGGGCCAAAAATCAAAGATCACAGATCGCTTGCATGGGAGTAGCTGGTGTTTCTTCCATTGCTTTTTACTTATGGCGACCCCAGAAAGGAGCTTTCAAGGCCACTAAGAAGCAGAGGTGGCTTGATAGTGTTTCCCTCTGCAGCATCTTCCTTGGTGGTCTCCCATCGAAGTATGGACCCTGCTTAGCTTCCAAGGTCTGATGAGATTGGGCTATACTATGCTGCCTTCCCTCCCCTGAGGAGTATGCATGTTTTGCCAAGATTGAGAAGATCTGGATAAGAATTGCATTGCTAAAAGGACAGCAGGATTTGAGTCCAGCGGCACCTTAGAGACCAACAAGATTTTCAAGATACAAGCTTTCGAGAGTCAGAGCTCTCTTCAGGTACCGGCTTTGACTCTCAAAAGCTTATACTCTGAAATTCTTGTCGGTCTCTAAGGTACCACTGAACTGAAATCCTGCTGTTCTACTGCAGATCAACATGGCTACCTACTTGAAACATTGCTTAGAGAGATGCCCAAGATCTGATGACAGTAACTAGCTTTTTTTGAAACATTCTCAGAAGTTGCGTCTATAAACGCTTATTAACCATGATAATAAATAGGGTTTCTACATGTGTGAGTTATGTGCTGTCTAGTTGCCTCCGATCTGTGGCCATCTTATGAATGAGAGACCCCCCCCCAAATGTCCTATCATTAACAGACTTGCTCGGATCCTGCAAACTGGTGAACGTGGCTTCTTTTATTAAGTCAAGCCATCTCATTTTGGGTCTTCCTCTTTTCCAGCTGCCCTCCACTTTTCCTAGCATTATTGATTTTCCAGAGAATCTTGTCTTCTCATGATGTGACCAAAATAACATAGCTTCAGTTTTGTCACAAGGCATTATTTCTTTATAGTTTAAAAAAAGCTATGTTCACTGTCTCATCCTTGTTATGGATTACACTTGATATGATGAAACGTTCAAGAGAGGGTGTAGCACGTATTTCTGCTGTAGCAGTAACGTATGAAAAAGAACTCAGAACATTAGTGATTGCATACATCATGCTTTCTTACTGCAGAGTAGTGCCAAAGAATTACCAGCATGTCCAATCTTTGGCATTTGCCATCAAAGAGATCAACGGAAATTCCAAGATCCTACCCAACCTTACTTTGGGGTTCCACATCTATGATAGCTATTTTGATGCAAGGATGACTTATCGGAATACCTTGAATCTCCTCTTTAGTCAGAATAGAACTGTTCTCAACTACAACTGTAAGATCGGGAAGAATCTAATTGCAGTCATTGGGGGCTTGGACTCCGAAACCTCCTTCCACATGGCCATGACTTTAAATATTTACAAGATTCCACAGGTAAGATGACAGACATGCCAACTATTCCAGCTTACCAAGATAGTCCCTGTTTCATGTACCTGTTCTTAATTTCATCCCTATTTTGTACCTCTCTTGAGTTTGTTGATAAGAACATTATAAAAGTTGATTTGTGCATGCACATGTGCCCCAGAGATTGCACACCTGAACAAACATCTTTGTGGTTTAACTTGGATCTAATGTTGCGAACAATGGTATGGGCCCATACAAATACAGAACTCTCTGCCTTTGTCTCTCTGCCTCTGTGTAATGTAAGTGGCAGGATTAGCATTACAGCAACAGTGGAATGGAATCTCCTTCTCGGTAATCAAGTCTTCTTTCCCCTTTAGATCACCAATTGCTTGTTTGCTCCAGCAGTGAGTGATACAATGCAGCTCTCCTCATTGTACCGGGTGGTCCCCAATGAAGCCCATCAGTACACTGGGATTGTTCGACTTCTTCAGTATTTCCAGTGGCAGTGGGTTGGGATCGTTATCATGAATAATGATAAAGGAGAGAAGTTTGTGCAGACTCTGGCACACTTGTTTTCTCAGAGTGGGATCTGTATTGCCTTCACCGAAAGGATCCCCAGCCAAGGTCATATTTTAGACTTGGTTGATCTGATAGACACTTTTCTCAATATGACAATTGTCCTACGCAAGGCAAACGTCAATGTCAGCCTAGTGAGTGCAGACTCTCATAGTATGCTATGTCTCCAGTTTGTGCTGACTCTAATTGAACCAGGTGCTACGAAACCTATCCAGAAGGTGTGGGTTATGACAGCCCACTGGGATTTCTCATCAGAAACGTTTCACAGGGACCTGGATATACAAGTCTTCCATGGGGCCATATCCTTTGCTATGCATGCCAATGAAGTGCAAGGGTTCAAAGCCTTCCTTCAGACTTTAAATCCCAGCTCCGTGGAAGATGGTTTTATCAGGGTCTTCTGGGAGCAGGCATTCAACTGCTTGTTTACAGATTCTGATGGTAGTGAGAAGAGCTGCACTGGGCAAGAGATGCTGGAGACCCTCCCTGGTCCATTCTTTGAAATGAGCATGACGGGTCAAAGCTGCAGCATCTATAATGCCGTCTATGCCGTGGCACATGCTCTACATGCCAAGTATTCTTCCAGAACCAAGCGGCAAACAAAGACAGATGGAAGCATTCTGGACCACATGAAGATGCAGCAATTTCAGGTAATGGAAGCCAGTTCTGTTCTCTCATATGGGAGGCAGTTCTGTTTGTCATATGAACAGACCCTGTGGTTAAGATCTCACAATCCAGACCATGCACCAGATACACCAGACCCAAGAGACCATGTCTCTTTCTTTGAATGCTTGCCACCATCATAAGCAACCATGCAAAGCAGACAACGCAGTAACTAGAATTAAAGGATGGATGTAAAACGGAAGCTTAAAATCAGATTTCTAGATTTGTCGTTATTTTTAGCAATTGTTCCGATTCTGATAACGACAATGCCATTTTACTGGGTAACTACCAGGTGCATCTCTGCGTAGTGTAGCCACTTTGGAAATAAAATATTTTGGGCAGGAATGCCACAACCTAAGAAAGCAACCTCACTTTAGTGCCTGAAAACTGATTTCTAACTTCTTTCAGTAAAGCCATTAGACTGTGCTTGGAGTATCTTCAGATGGAAAAGAAAGTCTGTGAGAAGCTATTTCTTTTCGATGTATTGTCGAAGGCTTTCACGGCCGGAGAACGATGGTTGTTGTGGGTTTTCCGGGCTATATTGCCGTGGTCTTGGCATTGTAGTTCCTGACGTTTCGCCAGCAGCTGTGGCTGGCATCTTCAGAGGTGTAGCACCAAAAGACAGAGATCTCTCAGTGTCACAGTGTGGAAAAGATGTAGGTCATTTGTATCTACTCAGCAGGGGTGGGGTTGAGCTGAATCATCCTGTAAGAGTTTCCCAGGGTGTGGAATGCTAATGGCGGGAGGCTTCACTGTATCCTGAGGAGGTTCTTTTGCATATGGATTGGTGCTTGATGTGCTAATCTTCTCTGCAGGGCTATTGTCGGGTGTGGAGTGTTTTGTTAGCCTAACTTGAACATAGCCTAACTCAAACAGGGCACAGTATCGTATTCCAGGACACCAAAATACTGGACAACACTTCCAACTACTTGGTCAGACTGCACAGGGAAGCCATTGAAATTCACAAGCATAAGCAAAACTTCAACAGGAAAGAAGAAACCTTAAGAATGAACAGAGCATGGTTGCCAGTTCTGAAAAACACCAGGCTAACAAAACACTCCACACCCGACAATAGCCCTGCAGAGAAGATTAGCACATCAAGCACCAATCCATATGCAAAAGAACCTCCTCAGGATACAGTGAAGCCTCCCGCCATTAGCATTCCACACCCTGGGAAACTCTCACAGGATGATTCAGCTCAACCCCACCCCTGCTGAGTAGATACAAATGACCTACATCTTTTCCACACTGTGACACTGAGAGATCTCTGTCTTTTGGTGCTACACCTCTGAAGATGCCAGCCACAGCTGCTGGCGAAACGTCAGGAACTACAATGCCAAGACCACGGCAATACAGCCCGGAAAACCCACAACAACCAACTATTTCTTTTCTTTTTAAAAAAACTAGATATTTGAGGGAATCTGTGAACGAGGGTCTTCACTTGACGTTCAGTTTCCAGGAAGGAGATACAAATCTGCCCTTTTTTATTTTGTCTGTTTATTTATAGTCTGAGGTGGATTATACAGTGCAAGGCAATACATACGTCAATGTGAGCATTTTCATTCCATACAATTTTCACTGTCGAGGTCGCTGATCCATTTATTTCTTGTGTGCCATTGAAATGCCACTTAACACGATTTGTATGCAGCTGAGGCACAAAATAAATAATATAGAAACAAGCATAGTTTTAACTGAAAACATGATACGAAGAAATAAAATGATGCAGAAACAACGAGAATGAATGATGGGTTCATTTTGTGCAAGGGACAAATAAAATGCAAATCGAACGAACAATTCTGCAAAATTTGGTAGCATCTCTAAATTCCTGCGATGTGTAGAAAAATCTGGTGGTGGGTATGCAAAGGGCCAGGCAAGCTTTAAGCACCACCCATCGCCCACCATTTTCCCACTCATCTTTTGCCTTCCCTTGGACCGTACGCAAAAAGATTTGATTTCATTTTCAGCCCCATGTTGTACATCTCTGAAATAGCATTCTTTCTCTTGACGTAAGCTGACAAAAAGCAAGAAATCGCATGAGTTAATCCTGGCTTGAACAGTAAAAAAATACATGCTGTTTTCTTTTTTGTACCATTTGCTTGACTTTGGAAGAGAAGCTCCTTTAGACAAGGAGCACAGTCCCCAAGGATCTAATCCCAGTCAAGTGGGAAAGAAGTTATCTGTTTTTCACTGAAGCCAATGGAATCAATGGTCAGATCAATTTCCGAATGCAAGTAGAACGAAGAGAACTGTGATTCTCGAAAGCTTACGCTACAATAAAGTTGGTTAGTTAGTGGATCATTTCTTCGAAGATGTCACCAAGGTGCTACGGGACTCTTTACTATTTAGCATTGAGGGTGCTGATTCAAGTTGGAAAACAAAACAGAGTGTGGCTCCAAACCTTTCTTGCATACTCGTATTAATCTTTGCCTCATTCTATCACTTCTGCTTAATTTGCTTTGGTATCTGTCGTTCTAGCTTCACTCTTTCTTGAGAAGCATCTCGTTCAACAACACTTCTGGGGACCAGGTGTCTTTTGATGAGAACGGTGAATTGATCGGTGGATTTGATGTTATCAATTGGGTCACATTCCCAAACCAGTCCTTCTTAAGAGTGAAGGTAGGGCAAATGGACCCCCAAGCACCATGTGGCAGACAGTTCATCATTAATGAGACGATCATTACCTGGCATAGGAGATTTAACCAGGTAGGATCTAACTGGAGTTTGTGGGATATGGATCTGGCTTTGGTACTTTGATAACTGCTCACACAATTTGTTGCATAATTTCTACCCAACTGTGCTGAATGTAATGTGAAAGGATTGCCCGAGCTAGTATAACCCACCTTGATTTGCAACGGATCATTTCTTCCAAGATGTCACCAAGAAGTCTCTGAAAGCTTAGAAATTTATCAAAAGTCACCTTTTAGGAACTATCACCCTACTTCTTTGCTATGGCCTCTCCCCCCTTCCCCAAATTGCAAGGGAGCAGAATGGAGAAACGAAACAAGAAAAACCTGTCTGCAGTGGAGGCCTCATCTTTCAGTGAATGTTGCCGCTTTTAATTCCTGCTCGATGCGTAGTTTAAGCCATTTTTATCGGATTATTTCAATTCCACTTGGGAGTACAGAGTTCACTGCTTATTTTAGGATTTCTGTTTAAGCCAGCAACTCAAAGTAAACTCAGTTGCTGAATTTCAGTTAATTCACTGTTCCAAATGTTCCAGGATGAAAAACAAACTAGATGCATTGTTTAAATAAAAAAGGGGGCTTGAAGAAAGAGGTATGTAAGCTGACAAAGCAAACAAATGTACAGAAATATACTCTGGGTATTATTTTATCCACAGTAGGCATTGGGTTGGATCTAGCCAGCTTTTCTGCCAATGATAAAGGAGGAGTCTTTTTGAATGGGGAAAAAAAGGTTACACTAGGGAGATTACGGGGCCTGCCTGTATAAAAGTCACATGGGTTGTGGGCTGTAGTGAGGAGAGAAACTAGGCAAGCTCTAGTGAAAAAGCAGGATGCCTGCCTGGTCCCAGTCATTGAGCAAATGAAGCCTTGTCAGTGTAAGAGAAATGTTTTCTGAACACTTGTCTCTTTTTGCCATAAATTGCCTCCCCGCCTTGCAACCCCCACCCCCCCCCCACCAAAATGGTGTCTTTTGACACTTCTGGAAACATAGTGAAAATTGCTTCCCTCACTTCCCATCGACCGAGCACCAGTATGCAGCTATCAGAATATTTCAGACCAATTTGCTGACTACATTATAAAAGTTCGAAAGAAGTCAATGGAAATTATGCTCATCTCTATTTTCCTCCCCAGGTGGTGCCTCTTTCTCTCTGTAATGCCCATTGCGATCCAGGTTACAGCAAGAAAAGAAAAGAGGGGGAGCCGTTTTGTTGCTATGATTGTGCTACATGTCCAGAAGGGATGGTTTCAGACGAGCAGGGTAGGAGAAATTTTATTAAGCGTGCCAGAGAGAGAAAGAGAGAGGCAGGCAGGCAGAGGCAGGTAGCAATGTAGCCAATGCCAAATACTGCAAGATTGACTTCTAAAAAGTGAAATGTGTCTGCAAAGCAGAACACTGAAATAAATTTAACACAGCTTACCTCTCTCTTCATAGTCTGCTATGCTGAAGAGAAGATTCACTCTTGCATTGCCGGTGTTGTACCTGATCTAAGCTATAATACCACCACCAGTGAAATCCATATCAAATACTTGGATGTTATTTAACATCCTTCTCAAGCAAGGGGGAAACTTCCACGATTCTCAGAACCTTTGTCCTAACCAATTTGTTTATTTAGTTGCCACTCCGTACATAAATTAAGCTTCACTCTTCCATGGGGAAACATCTGCGTGTCCTCATATGAATCAAATTGGCTTATATAGCTAAACAATGTACTGTTTGACTCTACAGAGCTTCATTATTTTCCAAGCACCTGGATAATGTCCAGAAAAGAAAGGCTTTCCAGCACACTCTGGAATACATACCCAAGACAAATATTTGCCTTGTACAGTTAAATTGTGCATAGGTTTAAACTAGATTTTAGTAACCATTGACCTTCACAATGTATTAACAACTAGTTAACCTTAACTCCACCCCATCCAGCGCAGGTGGGTTCTAATGGCATCCCATTAAGGCTTCTTGCTTATTGGTAGCCCTACCCTGCTCCAAACTTTGCTGTGTCTAATGCTGCCGTGCCTTGGTGCAGAGCCTCCTTTCATGCCACAGGGCAGCTATAATTCAGCAGATGCTGCCCAACAGCGAGGCGCCCCTTCCGCACACTCCTCTGACCACAGATACCCATAAGCAGTTAGGTGCACTGAATTCCCTGCAGCATTAGGTGTCTCAGTGAGTCTGCCAAATTTCTTTTCCTTTTAAGTTAGGGCCTCTCCAGTCATACAACAAGGCCTATTTAACTAAAAGAGTTTTCCACAAACTGTGGCAGTACGGAGCAGGCAAAAAGAGAAGCCCCTTCTGGCTTTTCAGATGGAATTTTTTTTAAAAATCCCAATGTGCCCCAGAGAGTGGCTACTAATCTGATACTGCCATAACCAGGGAGGGGGACAGGGGAGAGGGAAAGAGCAAGTGAAAAGCTACTGTGCATGGAGCATCTTTGGATCTTGGCTCCAGAACTCCCCATTGGCTAGAGCACATGAGGTGCTCAATAACCAGATTATATTGTCCTTCTCCCTTTTCAAACTGAGTGCGGTCAAGACATTGTCAACTCATAATTAGGATGGAGATTCTCAGCAGACTACACCATAATGAGACCAGGGCCTGGCAGCATTTATTGTTCTTTTGCTGGGCTTGTAAAATAGAGATGTTCTGCCAGGCGTATAGTTGGGGTTGAGCTGGGCACCAGCCACATAGAGATCTGGATCCTTCCCTATTAGAGGCTTCCACTGTCTAGTGTCTTTTTCAATGGTGATTTTAGATGGTAGACTGCCCCTAACTGGTTGACTGCTGCTATTTTTATATTCTTTTAAATATTTATATTGTATTGCTGTTTTAAACTGTTTTAAAGTGTGCAATTTAATGTAACATTTTTATTGAATGTAATCCACCCTGAGCCTGCCTGTGTGGGGAGGGCGGAATAAAAAATAAAAATAAATAAATAATAATTGAATAAAATAAATAAGACTAGCACCTTGCTCTTTTTTTAAAGATGTGGATGACTGTTTCAAATGCCCAGAAGACTCATATCCTAACAACGATCAAACTGGCTGCCTTCCAAAGCAGATAAATGTACTGTCTTATGATGAACTGTTGGGTATAAGTTTGGCTGTTTTGGCTCTGTGTCTTTCGCTCACCACCGCTGCGGTACTTGGAATCTTCATCAGGCACCGAAACACTCCCATCGTCAAAGCCAATAATCGAGAACTCACCTACTGTCTGCTCATTTCCCTCCTGTTCTGCTTTCTCTGCTCTCTCCTGTTCATTGGCCAGCCTCAAGCACTGACCTGCCTTCTACAACAAACTGTTTTTGGTGTTATCTTTGCAGTTGCTGTTTCTTGTGTGTTGGCCAAAACTATTATTGTAATTCTGGCTTTCATGGCCACTAAGCCGGGATCTAAGATGAGGAAATGGGTGGGGAAAAGAATAGCAGTCTCAATTGTTCTTTCTTTTTCATCCATCCAGGCAATTATTTGCATGATATGGCTATGTACTGATCCTCCATTCCCCAATTTTGACACGCACTCTCTAGCAAAAGAAATCATAATGGAATGCAGAGAAGGATCTACCAATATGTTCTATTACATTCTGGGCTACATGGGCTTTCTTGCTCTTGTCAGCTTCCTTGTGGCTTTCTTGGCTAGAACACTGCCTGACTCATTTAATGAAGCCAAGTTCATCACTTTCAGTATGTTGATGTTTTGCAGTGTGTGGGTGTCATTTGTCCCAACTTATCTCAGCACCAAAGGGAAATATATGGTGGCCGTGGAGATCTTCTCCATCTTGGCCTCTGGTGCTGGGTTACTAGGCTGCATCTTTTCCCCCAAATGTTATATAATTATTTTGAGACCGAAATTAAATAGTAAGGAGCAACTAATAAGGAGAAAGATTTAACAATTTACGTATTGACTATACTTTGCTTGCTGAGATAAAAAGTGAATCACAGAGTTATGAACACAAAGAACTAAAGAAAACTCTATGAGGTATAGAATAGAATCATAAAATCATAGGGTTGGACCTCTAGGTCCATCTCGTCCAATCCCCTGCACAATGCAGGAAATTCACAATTGCTTCCCCAACTGCCCCAGTGACTCCTGCTCCATACCCAAAAGATGCCGAGACATCTCCCAGTTCCCTATCCAAACTGGCCTGCGGAAAATTGCTACCTGACCCCAAGGTAGTGATTGGCATTACTCCGGGCATGTAAGAAGGGCCAGAAGCAAGACAGCAGCTGGATTCCAAACATTCAACTCAAGAGAGTACATACACTAAGTGCAATAAACTATAATCAATTTCCCTTTATGATAGCAATCTTTCGTAACATCTTCTTGGAAATATTTTTGTTAACATATGTCTTATTTTGTTGGTCTATGACCATAATGAAGTTTTAGTACTGGTATTAAGCAACTTCCTGACCAATTCCATTTATTATAACCCCATTCCCTTTATAAAATTGCCCTCCCAAACAGTTCTGTTTTGCTGTGGAATGAGATAATTGTGGAAGCTTTCCAAATCTATTCAGGCAAGACATTCCATAATGTGGGTGTATAAGCAGTCAGCCTGGCCTCCACCATCTTTAATAGCCATTTTAACATGGCTGCCTGTGATATTAAATGGCACAAGGCCTCTGGATTTAAAATGGCAGCCACAGGACTGCCAGCTAATGGTTGCTGAATCCTGCCCGGGAAACCCAAGCACAAATGGAATGCCGCATTGGAATGCGGAGTGATCAGTGGTGATTGGATTTGCAAGCTCCCCAGCCCCTAAGGAATCCAGTGCAACAAAGGTCTCACAGAATAATCACCATATAACACATTCCTTTCCCTCCTTCCATGATGAGATCTGTCCTTGATTGAGGAGCTAATCAAATGACATTCATAGGTATTTACAGTTCATCCCTGGGCAGGTACATTCCCCCAACTAAATTCATTAACTTAGCTCCCTGTGGACTTTAATAACAAACTAGCAACAAAGTCCATTGTGGGGGGAAATACAACAGGCTTTAGAAAGGGGAGGGTGGATAGGCAGGCATTCCTTCCTCCTCCATCACAGCTCCTAGCCGGTGAAGGAGGGAGTGGGCATTGCCACCTGCTCCATGCATGATCTTGGCCATGTGAAGTGGGGGGTGGGCTTTGCCACCTGCTCCACTCCTAATACCAGCTGTCTTAAGGTGGTGGTGGGCATGGCCACCTGCTTAGTGACTTAGGCCAGTAGATTTAAGGGTGTGGGCATTGCCACCTTCTCTGATCCATGTCCTGACTGGGAGAAGGGAAGAAGGGCATTGCCTCTTGCTCTGTGCCTGATCCCAGCCAGGTGAAAACATGGGGTGGGCATTGCCACCTGCTTCACTCCTGTTCCCAACTGGATGATGGCCGGGGCAGGCTGTCAGACTGCGGAATCCCAGTTATCTAGAGTTCATCTCCCCCCTTCTGCAAGAACCACAAGGTCTCTTGATTTCAAAAGGTTTGTTGGAAGATTATGCTCAGGATACAGGGGTCCACGATCCAAGGACTTGAGGCCCTTGGCTGAACCAAAGCTTTGTTGAGAATGACACATAAAACAAAAGTAACAACACTTCAAACACCCATTCCCAGCCTCCCCCCTTAGTCCTCTCTGGAGAGCCTGGGAAGGTGAGGACGTCAAGGTTGGCCAGAACTGGGTGATAAGAGAATTCTTCGCTCCCATGGAAATAGGCGACCTGGACAGCACCTGGGCCTCGAGGGAGAGAACTAAACAGCTACAGATTATAACATGAGAACATGGCGAAACTATGCCTCGAGAACTGAACAGCAAACTGACACTCTGACACAGGCACTGCCACCTGCTCTACTCCTTATCCCAGAAAGGTGAAGGGGGATGGGCATGTCTACTTGCTCCACTACTAATACCAACTGGGTTATGGTGGGGTGTGGGCATTGCCACCTGTGCTGCTGCTACCAGCTGTGTTAAGGCGAGGGGTGGGCATTGCCATCTACTCCACTCCTAATACCAGATGGGTGAAGGGGGTGTGGGTATTGCCACTTGCTCTGCTCCTGATTCTGGCAGGTTGAAGGGGGACAGGCATTGCTGCCTGCTTGGTGCCTGTTTCCGGCAGGGTGAAGAT
This sequence comes from Eublepharis macularius, assembly GCF_028583425.1. Classification (NCBI taxonomy): domain Eukaryota; kingdom Metazoa; phylum Chordata; class Lepidosauria; order Squamata; family Eublepharidae; genus Eublepharis; species Eublepharis macularius. Next base: position 177,093,729 of record NC_072793.1, read on the forward strand.
GGGGAGGGCATTGCCACCTGCTCAGTGCCTTCTTCCTGTAGATTGAAGAAGGCGGGCATTGTCTCCTGCCCGGGTCCTTATCCTGGATGGGTGAAGGGAAGAAGGGCATTGCCTCCTGCTCTGCACCTGATACCAGCCAAGTGAAGGCATGAGGTGGGCATTGCCACCTTCTCCACTCCTGATCCCAACTGGGTGTTGTTGGGGGTGACCATTGCCACTTGCTCCCCTCCTGATCCCAGCCGGGTGAAGTTGGGTGAGCCACCTGTTCTACTCATGATCCCAACTGGGTGTTGTTGGGGGAGGCCATTGCCACCTTCTCCACTCCTAATACCAGCTGCGTTAAGGTGTGTGTGTGTGGGGGGTGAGCATTCCCATCTGCTCCTCTCTTAATATCAGCTGAGTTAAGGCAGGGGTGGGAATTGCCATGGGTGGGCATTGCCACCTGCTCTGCTCCTGATCCCAACTGGCTGAAGGGGGTGAGCATTGCCACCTGCTCCACTCCTAATACCAGCTGGGTGAAGGGGGGTGGGTATTGCTACCTGTCCCACTCCTAATACCAGCTGGGTTAAGGTTTGGGTGGGCATTACCGCCTGCTCTGCTCCTAATACCACCTGGGTGAAGGCAGGAGATGGACATTGCCACCTGCCCTGCTCCTAATACCAGCAGGGATAAGGTGGGGGGTGGCCGTTACCACCTGCTCCACTCAAAATACCAGCTGGGTTAAGGTGGGGTGTGGGAATTGCCGGGGGTGGGCAGTGCCACTTTTCCTGCTCCTAATACCACCTGGGTTCAGGAGAGGAGGTAGGCATTACCACTTGCTGCGCTCCTAATATTAGCTGGGTTAAGGTGGGGGTAAGTATTGCCACCTGTTCCGCTCCTAATACCAGCTGAGTTAAGACATTGGGCGGGCATTGCCACCTACTCCACTCCTAATACCAGCTGGGTTAAGGTGGAGGTGGGCATTGCCACCTGCTCCACTCCTAATATTAGCTGGGTTACAGTGGGGAGTAGGTGTTGCCCCTTGTTCCCCTCCCAATCCTGGCCTGGCCTTCCTGCAATAGCACATTTTCTGTAGTGACATGGTGCTTTGCCTGGGCTTCCCTCCATAGCAGCGCCCCCTGGTGGCGTACCAGGATATAAAGTGAGTTATCTGAAATACACTTACTCAATTATATAGTAGGATTATATCCTTGTTTTATAAAAAAAAGTTTATATTTTTTAATCCACTAACTGCCACAAGTGGTATGAGGGTGACATAGTATAGCCCAATCTTGTTGGATCTCAGAAGCTAAGCAGGGCTGGCTCCAGTCGGAACTTAGATGGGAGACCATTAAGGAAGATAGTTGCTCTTCAGAGAAAGGCAACTGCAAACTACCTCTGCTCCTCACTTTTCATGAAAACCCCATGACGGGATTGTCATCAGTTGGTTGCGACTTGACAGCACTCACATATAAAGACTGCACCATGGAGAGGCAGATATTTTAAATAAATGCCAAGAAGTATGGGAAAAAATGGATGGAAGAGTGGAGAGTAGAGGTTTTCCATGAACATTTTTGTGCCTTGGTGTAAATGACCCACTTCCACAGGCACAACTTGTTCTCATCAAAATTCAGCGCAGTGCTCAAAACAAGAGGACAGGAAACTTCTGATGGGTCACTCTTGTACTTACTATCCACTGTTATCCTCTTGCCATAAACCTTTGGGAAATCCATGACTGGCTACCATGCAATTTTCACAGATGACTGTGATCATGTATCTTCTTGCCAAATCACACAATAATATTTGTTTAAATGGGTATATCAAATACCAACAGCACAGTTCAGGGCAAGACAATGTCAGGGCAAACCTGGAGCCATTTCTTTCGGATCCTTTTCCTTTTGGTTGCAAGTTGTCTGACTTACCGAACAGCAGTTCCCCAAGCCAAATTTTAAATGTCAGATGGTACAACCAGACTACCGGTAGAAGGTAGGGGACAAGACAGAAAGATGGGATTCTATGTCAAGCGGCAGAAGGTTCAGACTTCTTGATGACAGGTCTCAGCATTTCATTGCGGCTCCTGGTTTTCCTGCTGCTGCCTCCAGCTAAAGGCAAGAGAAATAACCCTTCTCTCTGTGTTGTGAATGACCTCCTCTGGACACCACATCAGTTTTATCAGCCAGGGGACCTCCTCATTGGCGGGCTCACTTCTCAGTTCATCTCTGTTTCTGACAGTGTCTCCTTTGAGGAACATCCCAAAAGAAATCTTCTTCACGAACCTTTGTAAGAAAATTGATACCGTTTTGTTTCCATAGTATGTACCTTTCTGTCTTATAATCATTACTAACAGACAATGGCTTGGATCCAACCATGGCCGTTTCGACACACGTTGAATATTCCACTTTCAGTAAGCTTTAGTGAACATTTGTAACTGATTTTCCATGTGTGGAACAAAAAATCCACTTCTAAAGGATAACTAAAGTGCATTGAAAGTGCATTATTCAATGTGTGTGGAAACGGCCAAAGTTTTATGCTAGTGAAAAGGGAAGGTGAAGTCCCATTTGACCTCCCAAAAAGCTAATGCTGGGGACCATGGAACATGCATATACAAAAACTGAGTGGGATGAGGGCTGTAGTAGGATGGCAGAGTCCATGAGATTTACAGTGCAATCTTAAACAGAGTTACTCCAGTCTAACCCCTTTGATTTCAATGAGCTTAGACTGGAGTAACCCTGCTTAGAACTGCACTGTAAGTGGGGGAAAAAAACCTGGCTGGAGCCAACCCAATACAATCCTCGGCATATATACAACCATGAAGTTATTATTATTACTGTTGTTTATTTATAGTCTGCCTTTCTCACTGACATCCGAAGTGGGTTACATAATGCAAGTAAATGCAATTAAATCAGTAACTAGGATATTCAATAACTAGGGCACTAACAGCTTCAAAGAACTGGGTGGTGATTTCCCATGATTCCCTAATCACTGCAAATCTCAGCTTCACTTGCTATGGTGTTTCTGATAGTCCATTGACCCTCCCCTTCCTCAAAAATTATCAGAGGTTCAGTGGGAGAAGAAAAGGCATGTTTTATAAGGTCCAGCAATGGTTGGATACTTGCCACCAGCATATTTTGCAAATCAAATATTTATTCATGTAAGGAGTCACATTCATGCAGTTGTTAATGTTTTCATTTGCTCTCCTCTTATTTTTACATTTAACCCATTTCTGTCAAGCAACCAGTTCTCTCAACAGTTATTTCATTGTTGTATACTAATAGTAAAAATAAGAAAGAAACTGCGACGAATACAAGATAATAGTGAAGGGAATATAAATATCTGCTGAAATGTCTGTAGGTTTTCCAAACTTTGTACACTTCAACGTTGTAATCTTGTCTATCTGTGATGTTACAGATGATATCATAAAGGCTTTGAAGCAGATTGTGGCCAGAGAAGCAGTAAAGGACAAGAAAGTAGTCAGCAGGGCTTTTTTTCAGCGCGAACGCGGTGGAATGGAGTTCTGGCACCTCTTAAAAATGGTCACATGGTTGGTGGCCCTGCCCTCTGATCTCCAGACAGAGGGGAGTTTAGATTGCCTCCGTGCCGCTGAGCAGTGCAGAGGGCAATCTAAACTCCCCTCTGTCTGGAGATCAGGGGGTGGGGCCACCGGCCATGTGATCATTTTCGCCAAGGGCAATTTAAACTTTTAAAAAACTCCTCCCTTGTTCCAGCTGACCCAAAGTGACGTCTTTGTGCAGTCTTGAGTTCCACCATTGAGTTCCACCACCTCTTTTCCCAGAAAAAATGCCCTGGTAGTCAGAAAGATGGAGCCTCCATCTTACACCCCATGTGTCTCTTTCTTTAGTGCTGTGCCAAAGACCTACCAGCATCTCCTGTCTTTGTCATTTGCCATGAAAGAGATCAACGAGGATCCCAAGATCTTGCCCAACATTACATTAGGGTGCCACATCTATGACAGCTACTTTGATGCCAGGATGACGTACCACAACACTTTGAACCTCCTCTTTAATCAGAAAAAGACTGTCCCTAACTACAACTGTGACATCTGGAAGAATCTAATAGCTGTCATTGGGGGCTTGGACTCTGAAATTTCATCCCACATGGCCACTATCTTAGCCATTTACAAGATTCCACAGGTAAGGTGACATTTGCTTCAAATGCTGACGGGGCAATTCCCCCTTTGTACTGTTCCTATGTAGCACTTCTATTGCTTTGGAGAGGTGTGTTGATGTTACCTTTATACAACTACATTTACACCTGCACTAAGATTTCTTCCAGTATCATCTCCCTCACCCGTATCTCTCCAGAAGTGAAATATCTCTGTATTTGTGGGTGGTTATAAGGAGGTGTGGCTAATGTATGCAAATAAACCCACAGGGGTACAAAATTCTGGTTCACTGCTTGCCTTTCATCCACTCATAACTCCCCAACAAGGTTCTGAACGTTGCTCAATGGGTCTGAGTTGTCATTTTTCTGTAAGAAGAATACCAAGCTCCAGCATATGGATTCTGAGAGAATGGTTAAAGTGTTGGACTAGAGATAGTATAGCATAGTAGTTAAGTGACTGGGATGCGAATCGGTACTCTTTTGGATTGACTCCCACTACAGTCCTGAGCTCAGCAGGTGGCCTTGGGTAAGCCACTCCTCTCAGGCCCAGCTACCCAGCTGTATTGCAGGGATAATAACAACACTGACTTTGTTCACCGTTCTGTGCGGCACTAATCTGTCCAGAAGGGCGGTATATCTGGGAGAACCAGGTTCAAATTCCTGCTCTGCCGTGAAAGCTTGCTTGGTGACCTTGGGCCAGTCGCGCGCACTCAGAGCGGGACCACAAGTGACGCCTGACACAGGTTGGACACTTGCCAGCTTCCCTCAAGTTTTGATGGGAAACGTAGGCAGCTTGGCGGAATGTTGGACAAGTGACAGTTGAAAAGTCCATTGGACAGCAGTCAGAGAGTCAAGCTGCAAGACCAGGATGCCTACATTTCCCATCAAAACTTGAGGGAAGCTGACAAGTGTCCAACCTGTGTCAGGCGTCACTTGTGGTCCCGCTCTCAGCCTAACTTACCTCACGCAGTTGTTGTGTGGATAAAATGGAGGAGAGGAGAATTATGTGAGCTACCTTGGGTCCCCATTGAGGAGAAAGGTGAGGTATAAATGAAACAAAAGAAAAAAGAGAAAAGAAATAAATTGTGATAGTCATTCTAAAAGCATAACCTATGCCCTCCTTATTTACAGTCACCGTGTGCCAATATGACACACGGCGACTATGAATAAGGAGGACATATATTAGCGATCCACAATACTGAAGTACCAGTAATAAAAATTAATATTTTCATCTGAGTTATGTTGAAGAGTGCAGGTCCGATCCAAATAACTTTTCTGCTGGTGAAAACAAAGAGGAGACTTCTTATTGACTACTAAAAAGGCTTTGCTGAGGATTGTGGGATATGCATGGACAAAGGCCGTATGGGACAGTGGCTGTAATATGGAGGGGAGCAGGGGAATGCTTAGTGAAAAAAGTTTGCAGGATCCAACACAATTAACAGGGACTGGAGGTTTCAGAATAGCATCTTCCTCCTTTCTCATGACATATGAGGTGTGGGAATGGGGAAGAAACCGAAACATGAATAACTGACACAAAGATACGACTTGCTTATTCTACAAAGAAACTATCCAAGCTGAGACTCAAGGGGTTTAGCATTAAATGATAAAAATTAAGAAAACGGGGAGCAACCTTTCCCGGTCATCACACTAAAACCACAACAACAGAATTACAAAGCAATATTTCAGAACTTTGCACAATAAATATTTTACAGTAAGGAAAATGACCATTCAGTAGAATGATAACATTAAGAGTGAGGAAATGACTAGCAAAGTATCCAGTGTATGACATAAATTGAAGAATGAGACATTTGATGCGATGATTAATGTTCCTTCATTGCAACATATCCTATTTGTGATTCAGGTTCTTTGTACATCAATCAATCAATCAATCAATCAATCAATCAATCAATCAATCAATCAATCAATCAATCAATCAATCAATCAATCAATCAATCAATCAATCAATCAATCAATCAATCAATCAATCAATCAATCAATCAATCAATCAATCAATCAATCAATCAATGTGCTTATATCTAGATATCATTTTTGTACAGATCATAGAACACAGAGAGTGGAGAACAGTGGAGAGTGTTGGTCTTAGAGTTGGATGACCATAAAGGATGTTCACTGGGTAGCCTGCAATCTCCCTCCATTTCTCTGTCGCAACTTACATTGTTCTCATGAAGCTGGAAAGTACCACCATGAACATAATCTGGAGTTCCTTGAAGGATGATGGGAATACATGAAGATCTATTTGTTTTGGTTTTGCTTAGGTCACATATTGCTTATTTGCTCCTGTAATGAGCGACACAATCCAGCGGTCCCCTTTATATCGAGTTGTCCCCCATGAAGAGCATCAATATGCTGGGATTGTCCGGCTTCTTCTGCATTTCCGGTGGAACTGGGTTGGCATCATTGCAATGAACGACGACAAAGGAGAAATGTTTGTGCAGACCTTAGACCACAAGTTTCCCCAGAATGGTATCTGTACCGCATTCACTGCAAGAATACCAACTCACAGCAACACTTTTGACATCTATAACATGTTAGGAGAACATTTTCTGAATATGATTATTGTCCTCGCCAAAACAAATGCCAACGTATGTATAGTAAATGCTGATACTTTTGGGATGAGTGGTTTGCAGTTGGCATTGAACCAGTTTGAGGCACATCTTTTGGCACCTATGCACAAGGTGTGGGTGATGACGGCCCATTTTGATTTCTCTTCAGAGATATATCACAGAGGTCTAGACATACAAGTCTTCAATAATGCCTTGTCGTTTGCAATCCCTCTCACTGAAGTTCAAGGCTTCCAGGGCTTCCTCCAGAGCCTGAATCCCCAGGTGGAGGAAGATGGGTTTATTCGGATCTTCTGGCAGCAGGCGTTTGACTGTGTCTTTCCAGATACTGATCTGGGTGAAGCGACTGTAGATAGCTGCACTGGGGAAGAGAAACTGGAGGGTCTTCCTGGGCCTTTTTTCGAAATGACCATGACAGGCCAAAGCTACAGTATCTATAATGCTGTCTACGCCCTGGCACATGCTTTGCATGCCATGTGTTCACCCAGAACCAAGCATGGAATCTTGGCAGAGGAAGGAAATATTAATACCCCAAAGCCACAGCAATATCAGGTAAGGTTTCATCTAGAAAGAAGATCAATGTGACAATGGTGTTTAGAAAGTCCAGAATAAACAATAGCCCTCTGTTCTGCTCCCCTCTTGGCCAGGATATGTCTTCAGTTCTAGGATACAAGCTCCTGTTCAATATCTTTTCCTGTCCAAAGAGAAGCATGGCCAATTAATAGTTCCCCTCCAATTTGCTACTTTGCCCTTTTGATGGCCCTTTTGATACAATGGCCCTTTTGATACAAGCCAACTAAGTAACTGATTGACTGACTGACTGACTGACTGAATAGAAGCTGGGAAGCACTCTAATTTTGATATTAGGTACACTGACTTAATTTTTTCCTTCCAACTCAGAATCCAGTTTAGATCCAGTTTGATCCAGTTTGGTGTAGTGGTTAAGAGTGACAGCACTGTAATCTGGAGAACCAAGTTTGATTCCTCACTCCTCCACTTGAAGCCAGCTGGCTGACCTTGGGCCAGTCACAGCTCTCTGCAGCTCTCTCAGCCCCACCCACCTCACAGAGTGTTTTGTTGTGGGGATAATAATGTCATACTTTGTAAACCACTCTGAGTGGGTGTTAAGTCATCTTGAAGGGCGGTATATAAATCGAATATTATTATATCTTTTTTGTCTACCTCTATAAACTATTTTCTTCATCTTGATTTTGATGTAATCTGCCTTAATTTATTTCATTCTAGCTTCATCAGTTTCTGAGGAGTCTCACATTTAACAACAGTGCTGGAGATGAGGTGTCTCTTGATGAGAAGGGTGAAGCAGTGGGTGGATTTGATATTATTAATTGGATCATTTTTCCAAATAAATCCTTTTCAAGGGTGAAAATAGGGAAGATAGATCCCCAGGCACCTCTGGGCAGAGAGTTCTTCATAAATGACAGGATCATCACATGGCATAGGAGTTTTAATCAGGTAAGACCTGACTGGGGTTTCTGAGGAACAAAGAAAAATGGGCCTTTGCAGTTGACCTGTTAAATTCTCTTTGGCACTCTTTAAGAGGTGGGGAGGGGGATCCATCTATATTTGGAATATCTGAGACTTTCAAAGTTATTAGAAATAGAGAGGGGCATGAACTAGAAAGAAACCGAATCGTGGTTCGTGGTTCATCAAATTTCACAAACCACGAACTTTCACAAACCTGCCCCTGGTTTGTGAACCAGTTCATTTGGTTCATGAAAATGTCACACCCAGGTCAAAAAAATCACTTCCAGGTTAGCAGAAGGTCACTTCCGGGCCAGCAGAAGGTCACTTCCAGGTCAGCAGAAGGTCTGCAGGAAGTCCATCCCTCGTTGCCTAGGAAACTGATTGATCAGCACCAGGCTGTCTGTAGTGACAAACCAAAAAACAAAGCAAATGAACCAGCCTAAAGTTCATGGTGGTTCCTCAGAAATGGGATCTGATGAACTGCTGGTTTGCGAACCACGAACCGACCCGGTTCGTCATGAATTTTGGTTCGTATTTTGGTTTGTGCCCATCTCTAATTAGAAATAATTGTCTCAGATCTTGGGAAGGTCAACCACATTCAGAAGCTCCCGGATAATTATTTTATGTGCAACCTCCTTTGACACCATTTCCCCTCAACACCCCTCCCCCCTTTCATATATCACTGGATGGGATATGTTTGATGATTACAATAGTCTATTTTTAAGTATGCTCAGAAATTCCCCATCATTGAAGTTTTTATCTGCAGAAATGATGTACTTGATGTTTCTATTAGAGAATATAGTATTCCCTGAGCTTCCTCCAAATTTCTTGCTAGTTAGCGAGAGCTTGGTGTTTTTGTGTGTGTATGGCCTCCTGGAATTGGCCTTAAATTAGGGCCATTTCCACACGGCCAAAGCCTCTGGAAGATCGTGTGAAACTCATGGAATGAAGTGTCTTCCTAGCATGATTTCCCGGCACAATCTCATTCAATAGCGCAATTTCTGATGTCATTGTACCATTAAAGGGGATCGTGCTGGGAAATTGTGCTAGGTTCCTTTGAGCTTCATTCTGTGAGTTTTGCACGATCTTACGGGTGCCTGAGAAAATGACCTAATAGTACAAACATACCATTCTCAAATCAGACTGAGGCGATCCTTCCCTTATCCTCCCACTTCATTTTATTTATTTATCATTCATACCTCACCTTTCCTTTGGATTCATGTTTGAAATATTCCTCCAATCTAAGGAATCTTCCTCTATCTTAAGTGATGCTTCTGATGAAGGAAGAGCCACTCAAGTTGGAGGCAGCTCCTTAGCCTAAAGGAAGGCTACTTGGACAATGGCTGGATCCACCCCACTATCGTTTTGTAAAAAATAAAGTCAGGAAAAGGAAAACATCTTGACCCTGTTTTTTGTGGACAGGTCACACCCTTGTCTGTGTGTAATGACAACTGCCAACCAGGTTACGGCAGACAAAGGAAGGAAGGGAAACCCTTTTGCTGTTATGACTGTGCTCCTTGCCCAGAAGGAAAGATTTCAAACCAGAAAGGTAGCAATCATTTTACTGAGCTTGTGAAACCAAATGTGTTTATGATGAAAAGCAAATAAAAATCATATATGATCCCTTCTTACAGATACAATATACAACAAACACATTGAGTACTCAGGAGTTAGTCTGTTTTGCTGCTGTAGCAGAGTGGTTAATCGGTTGGGCTGCGAATCAGCATGCTGCTAATTCAACTCCTACTACTGCCAAGAGATCGGCAGCTGGCCTTGGGTAGGCCACTCCTCTCAGATCCATCTCCCCCGCTGTATTATGGTGATATTAATAGCACTGACTTCGTTCTCTGCTCTGTGTGGGCACTAATCTGTCCAGAAAGGCGTATATAAGCACACTCTTGTTGTTATTATTTTAAGTGATTGGGCTACAAATCAGCACTCTGCTGGTTTGAATCTTACTACTGCCATGAGTTCAGTAGGTTGCCTTGGATAAGCCACTCCTCTTAGCTCCAGCTTCCCAGCTGTATTGTGGAGATAAAAATAACACTGACTCAGGCACTAATCTGTCCAGAAGGGTGGTATACAAGCACACTGTTGTTGTTGTTGTTGTTGTTGTTATTGTTGTTGTTAACTTATATGTACACCCATTTTCCCTTTTGTTGCTGATTCATTAATTCCAGAGTCTACCTATAAAGGAAATAGATACCATTTGGTAATCAGGAAATTTCTTTGTTTTTCATATATGGTGCAAGCAATTTATACATTTAGTACAGAATTGTAGAGTACTATGATTTTACTGAGGGGAAACTTTTTTTAAAAAGATATGGATTACTGTTTCAAATGCCCAGAAGATCGCTATCCCAACAATGCTCAAAATGGATGCCTTCCAAAGGAACTCCACGTCCTGTCTTATGACGAACCTTTGGGTTTCGGTTTGGTTGTTTTGGCTCTGGGTCTTTTTCTGACCACAGCTGCGGTTCTGAAACTCTTCATCAAGTACCAGAATACAGCCATCGTCAAAGCCAATAATCCGAATCTCACCTACGCTCTTCTTTTTTCGCTCTCGCTCTGCTTCCTCTGCTCATTGCTATTCATTGGACAGCCCCAGCTACTTACTTGCCATTTACGACAAACGGCGTTTGGCATCATCTTCTCAGTGGCTGTTTCGTGTGTCTTGGCGAAAACCATCACTGTGGTTTGGGCTTTCTTGGCCACTAAACCAGGATCGTGGCTGAGGAAATGTGTGGGGAAAAGGTTAGCAAACTCTGTTGTCCTTTGCTGCTCATCTCTTCAAGTAATTATTTGCATGGTCTGGCTGTGCACTGATCCTCCCTTCCCAACTGTTGATATGCATTCCCTGCCTGAAGAAATCATTGTGGAATGCCACGAAGGATCACCCACCATGTTTTCTTGTGTCTTGGCATACATGGGATTTCTGGCCATCCTCAGTTTTGTTGTGGCTTTCTTTGCTCGGAAGCTGCCCGACACTTTCAACGAAGCCAAGTTTATCACTTTCAGCATGTTGGTCTTTTGCAGCGTGTGGCTTTCATTTGTCCCAACTTATCTCAGCACCAAAGGGAAATACATGGCGGCCGTGGAGATCTTCTCCATCTTGGCCTCTGGGGCTGGATTACTGGTCTGCATCTTTCCCCCAAAATGTTATATAATTATCCTGAGGCCTGAACTAAACAACAAAGAGCAGTTAGCAAGGAGAAGTACATTACAATGTGTTTATTCAAAAAGATGCTGAGTGGGAGTTCTGATGTAGAGAAACTTCCTTGGCCTGTATCCCAGGGCTGAAGATGAAGAAATGGATGAGGAAAAGCTTTGCAAACTCCACTATTGCTTGTCGTTCCTTCATTCAAATGTGTCTTTGCATGGTTTACCTATGCGTTGATCCTGCATTCCCAAATGCTGACATGCCATCTCTGATTGAAAAAATAGTGGAATGCACTGAAGGATCTGCCAACATGATTTACTATATTCTGGGCTACATGGGATTTTTGGCTTTCACCAGCTTCATAGTAGCTTTCTTTGCTTGTAAACTACCTGCCTCTTTTAATGAAGCCAAGTTTATCACTTTCAACATGTTAGTGTTTTGCACTATGTGGGTGTCCTTTGTTCCAACATATTTAAATACCAAAGGGAAATATATGGTGGCTGTAGAGATCTTCTCCATCTTGGCCTCCAGGGCTGGGTTACTGGGATGTGTTTTTTCTCCCAAATATTATATAATTGTTCTGAAGCCCAAATTAAACAGTATAGAGCACCTAAGAAGTAGAAACATGTAAGCATTTAGTAACCCTGACTATGTTTTTCAGATTTTACGCCAAGGCAGTGTAATGAAATTGGCTGCTAAGTAACTTTCGGCTCCCAGTAATAAAGTCTAACCCATTTCCATGTCTCATGTCTTCATTGAGGGTACAGAAGCAATGTGATTCATCCTTTAGCTGAAGGCCTGCAGCTGCAGTTGGCAGATTGGACTGTATTTTGTGCTTCTTTGACATCAGTGGACTTTGAAGGGTGTAATCCTGCACTTCTAAGAGGATACAGTCAAGACAGTTGGACTTGTTAAGACTACTTTGGTATAGGGCTCTTTTCTATTGCTCTACGCCACTTAGAACATGACAAGTTTAGCCTGAAGGAGTGTGGTGGATTTAAGGCTTCAGGGCAGTGGGTGGATTTAGAATTTAGAATCTTGGTCTCTCAGATCTTCACGGAACGCTCTAAACACCATACCACACTGTCTCTGAGGTATATTTTTTGAATAAAACAACAACTACTACACTTATATACCAACCTTTTGGACTGATTGCCCCACTCAGAGCAGTGAACAAAGTCAGCATTGTTTTCATCCCCATAATACCGCTGGGGAGCTGGGCTGAGAGGAGTAAGTGCTATAAATAGTTAATAATTCATACATATTCCAAGTTAGTTCAGATATTCATATTCCATATACATAACAGATTTTACAGGGAAAGCCAACCAGGTTACGGCAGCCGTTTGATGCCCAGCCGTTGATGCCCAGCCGTTTGACATACAATTCTGAACTAACTCGATGAAAACCAGGAACTAAATTCCAAACCACGCCCAAACTGGTTAGTTCCTGGTTTTCATCGTTGCCGCTTCTTCCGACCCGGGAGGATTTGGGAATATCATTATTTTGCATAAGACTCTGTAAAAGACTTTATTTATTTGATGCCCGGCCGTTTGACATACAATTCTGAAGGTTTTCCTTGTAAAATCTGTTATGTATATGGAATATGAATATCTGAACTAACTTGGAATATGCATGAATTATTAACTATTTATAGCACTTGCACTTTCAATACACTTTTGTAAATTCTTTAATTATTGTAGTGTGCTTTCCATGGACTAGCTCCTTTGTTTTCCACTTGCATTTGTACGGGGGCAGCCATCCGTTAATTTCCTGGGCTGAGAGGAGTGGCTTACCCAAGTCTACCTGCTGAGCTCATCGTAGGCGTGGGAGTTGAGCAGGCAGAGTGCTGATATACTTGGGATGCGGTAGAGATGCTTTTCTTGGTGAACACTTCAAAATTCAGATGAAACAATGGGGGGAAGGAAGTATTAAAATTAGGGCAAGGCTGAAATTAATATGTCCCCAAAGTGTTTCACGTTGGCAGAATTATGTTGCTCCTTTTGCGGTTCTGCTGCTCTTCATGCCACAATACTGTTGGGAGCATACCCAAAGATTATCTCACATTACAGAGATTTTTCATCATCTTCATTGCAAAAACTACGCAGCTATTAAATGTTTTAAAATGCTCATCATATTGGCCAAAGAGGATGTAGTGGACTGTAAGGAAGCAGGGCTGTGTTGAACTCTGTTACATTTAGAGGACAGGTCTCATGTCACCTCAGCAGCAGGCCTCAGAGCTAAGGAAGGTGGGGTGTTACAATGATCATGATAGAAACAGAAGAGGCTAGGTAGCCACCTGAACCCTGACCTGGGTAGTTCAAGTGAGCCTGATCTCATCACATCTCAGAAATTAAGCAAGGTTGCCCTTGGTTAGTAATTGGTTGGGAGACCTCCCATGAAGACCAAGGTTGCAGAAGCAGGCAATGGCAAACTACCTCTGTTAGTCTCTCTTGCCATGAAAATCCCAACCAGGATCACTACAAGTCAGCTATGACTTGAGGGCACTCTTCACCACCAAGTGGCCCTTTGACAGCTATGATATTTCTATGGCTCAATGTGAATGTTTGCAGATGGGGAGAGGGAGGACATGAAGGGATGAGCCAATGCTAAGCTCTCGTGGCCCTTTCTTACATGCCCAGGGTGATGCCAGTTGCCACTTTGGTTTCGAGAAGCAACTTTTCTCCAGGCCTTCCGCTTGGCACACAGCAGGGTCACTGGAGGAGGTGGGGGATGTAGCTATGAATTCCCCACATTCCGCAGGGAGTGGGACTGGGTAACCCTTGGGATGCGTTCCTGTTCTATGTTTCTGTTTCTCAGTCAGCTGAGGCATGACAGCCCTTTACACTCATGCACAGAGTAGACAGCGAGAACTTTTTATTCTCTGCCTTCTGAAACCATGACCTGGATGGGAGCAAACATATATTTCAACCGCAAAGACCTATGAAATAGAAAAGAGCAGGAAAGGGTTGAACTCCCCTAACACCCCAGACCACCACCCACCACTCTTTTTGCCATCTTCTGGACATGGTGTAAAGGCATGGAGTAAGGGCCGCTGGGCGTGTGTCTGGATGGCCTGCTTGCATAAGAGCAATTGCAGCCACGGCTATGGCAGTAGAGGAGGCGAGGAAATTGACCTTAGAACGAGGTATGCATGTTTTTTGCCCACATTCTGTCGCAGCACTGTATTATGCCCAGAAGAAAGTGGGTGAGAGGTTAGCCTATGTCCTTCTGAATTGAGGACAAGATAAGGGGTTTGCAGGATTTGGAATTCTCCCCAGAAGAAGAGCCAACCCAGAATTGCATCTTCAAATCAGAACTAACCCTAGATACCTTATGAGCCAATAAGATAGCAAATATTAGAATATTGTGATATTGTTATGATTATCTGAAAGTATTAATTACTCTACACTTCTATTGTAAGGGGTTGAGCTTTTTACACACAAGGAGACCGTCTACTTCTGTGTGAGGGAAGAGGCTCATTCCCCCGGGTTAATAAAGAACCATCTGTTTCGCTTCAATTCAAGAAGGACTCCTGGATTTTATTTTAATTTTTATTGTGGTTGTGAGAACGAACCACAAAGGCACAAGTCTGTGTCCAACAAGTGGAAGGATGCTTTTTTCCAACAGCAGCTGAAAGTTGGATTTCTCACAGGAAAACAGAGTGACTGACTGAACAAAATTAAAGTCATGAGAGCCATCCTTCACCCCTGAATGCTCATCTGGTTTTCCCCCAGTTGGTCTGTTTCCTCCTGCCCTAAATATGTCATGGGGCTTATATTAAGAGTGCAAAGATATCACCTATATAAATGAATATAAAAAGGAAAAGGGGAACTTTTCACAATTCCCAAATAGCATTCCAATCCAGACAAAAAGCACATAGGAATTATGGGGAAGTAGAGCAAATATGTTCCTTTTTTAAAAGTTATTCAGCGGCACCTGCTGCCACAGGGATCGCAATCCTTTGAGGAGGTGACTGGAAAAAAACAGTAATTATCTCAAAATGGCATGGTTCCTTCTTCATCTCCACAATTCCCAGAAGACCTTTCCTAGGCCAGAAACATAGCCCATGTCTAAGTCTGATTGCTTCTATAAAATATCACAGGGCGATGGCCATGCAGATCCTGCCACACTGATGTTTGGAAATTTTCTCATTAGACTGTACTACAGATGAGGCAACGCAAGGCAAGGAGTTGTAATTTTTGGCCAGGACTGGATAATCGAATGGGAGAGAAGCAGAGCTGTGCATGTTCACGGCAGCAGATGTGTCCATCAAGATGGAAGAGTTATCTTCCTTGCTGCAGCCTCTGGTGCTGCTTCTCTTGCTTCTGATGCTCCCTCGAGTTGAATCCAAAGCACAGCCTGCTGCATGTGGCATGCATGAGACCCTCCACGCCCAACACCAGTATTATCAGCAAGGGGACCTCATAATTGGTGCAATGGCCTCTATGCTCTTTGCCCCTTCCTACACTCCAATTGTCTTCCAAGGGAACCCCCTGACAGAGATGGATGATGCCTACACGTGAGGAAATCTGTTTTAATTTCCCTTTACAAAAAGCCCGGGTTACTGCAATGACCGCAAGACATGGCACGTGAAATCTAGCAACATTTTGCTGGTTTGGCTTTATCACCAATGGAAAGGGATGTTTTCCAGTTTGTTGTACGCATCAGTGAAGGACAGAAATGGTTCCCAGATGTTCTCAGTGCTGTTGAAGTCCTACTGCTGGTTCCTATCAAATTTGGACTGCCCAATGTTCATAAGAAACTGTTCAGTTGTAAGACAGTTGAATGTCAAACACTGATACTGAATATCAAAGTTTCCCCAAATATTGACACTGAATATTGGAGTTTCCCCAAATACCAGTAATGAATATCAAAGTTTCCCCAATAGTGACAGTGAATATTGGAGTTTCTGCAAATATTGATACTGAATATCAAAGTTTCTGCAAATATTGATACTGAACATTAAAGTTCCTGCAGATATTGTTATTAAATATTAATTGTTCAGCAAATATTGATACTGAATATCTAAGTTTCCCAAAATATTAACACTGAATATTAGAGTCTCTGCAAATATTGATACCGAACATCAATGTTTCTGCAAATATTGTTATTGAATATTACAATTTCCACAAGTATCTGTTTATTAATGGAATACTCTCAGAATCTTAGATGTTGGTTATGGGTAAATTTTCTCAAGCAATTCATTTTATTTGCAAAATAAATAATTTGAAATAGCGGCCAGGCTTTAGTGCTTCAGTCTACAGGATGTCATGTCTTTCTCTCTAAAAATTAAAGTACAAAAGTACTAGAAAGCACCCCCCATGGAAAAAAAATATATTCTGGAAACTTTAACTTATAAAATAAATGTGGGTTTAAACATCTTGCAGATATGATAATACAAACTGAACAATAATTTTGTAAAGCGTTCATGGAATAAAATGCACTGTAGTGACAAAACAATTCCCAGGCATTGACCCAATGTGGAATATTCAAAATATATAGTTCTCAGTAAGTACGGTTCACCACGATTTGAAGGACTTTTGGTTGAAAGGCAGTATATAACCAAAATAAACTAAACGACTCAATGTTTAAAAATCAGGAATGGTGGGCATAAATACTAGGAAATCATTTATGAAAATTAGAAAATCATTTTATCCATTGTGTGTCTCTTGTTTTAGCACAGTGCTGAAAAACTACCAGCATATCCTTTCCTTGGTTTTTGCGGTCAAAGAGATCAACGAGAACCCAAAACTCTTGCCCAACCTCACCTTAGGGTTCCACATTTATGAAAATTACTTCAATGCACGGAAAACTTATCAGAACACATTGAACCTTCTCTTCAGTCAAAAGATAGCTGTCATCAACTACAAATGTGACAGCCAGAAGGACCTAATAGCGGCCATTGGTGGAGTTGACTCCGATACCTCCCTCCACATGGCCACCATCTTAGGCGTCTATAAGATTCCACAGGTAAGAATGAAGGTTTCACCACTGTAGCTTTTCATAACTCATTAGCATTTATTCTCAGGACTTGGGTGGAGATGAGAAGTGAGAAGAAAACAGGGAAGAAACGGGGAGGAGGGTTTTTTAACCAGATATAAGGAGTTAGCCCACACTTGGCAGATATATATACATGTTCTTTGCATAGAAATGTTGCACCCTGCTTTTCTCGATTTATTGTATTCATCTTGTGTGTGTATGTCTACATATATCGATATGTCTACATATATCGATATATCTGCTGCAGTAGGCTCCAGTCCATGAAAGCTTCAGATATAAATGTCAGGACCTGTCATATTCCGTATTCTTCCACTGACCAATGGGGTGTCGTTCTTATACAGTGACTGAATCATGCCTAGAGTTTGTTATGTTAAACTGTATAGCTGTCTGGTCTACTTCCCTCCCAAAGTCTAGATATGCTGTGCAGGATCTACCATGTTGTGCGTACTGAACAATAGTTACACCATGTTAGTTTGTTAGTTGTTAGCCTTCCCTTCCCTTTCAGCTTGAGGGCATAGCCGGATGGCTCCTTCCGTGGGAGAGAATGCACGTCTTATCTTCTGCAAGCAGCTTTGGCCTTGAGACACCCGCTTTCTCACAGACGAACGCTCAGCTCTGGGAACTCGGTGGGGGGGGGGGGAGGATGGGAACCAAGGGGCTGAAGAGTAACTGCTTTCATCAGGTAGCTGATTCCTAGCAATATGTCAGGCTATAGCATTCCAGTCGGCCGGCTACTGCCCCCTTATCTTCTTGCAGAAGATAAGACGTGCATTCTCTCCCACAGAAGGAGCCGTCCGGGTATGCCCTCAAGCTGAAAGGGAAGGGAAGGCTAACAACTAACAAACTAACATGGCGTAACTATTGTTCAGTACGGACAACATGGTAGATCCTGCACAGCATATCTAGACATTGGGAGGGAAGTAGACCAGACAGCTATACAGTTTAACATAACAAACTCTAGGCATGATTCAGTCACTGTATAAGAACGACACCCCATTGGTCAGTGGAAGAATACGGAATATGACAGGTCCTGACATTAATACATCTTCTAGAGTGTGGCAGCAAAACGAAACAAAAAACTCCTGCGGCACCTTACATTCTCCTCTGAAAAATATTGCGCCTAGCAAGGTAGTTTCTGAGGGCCAAGCTACACATGACGAATGACACTTGAACGGCAAGTGGATTGAGTGGAGGGCAAGTGAACAGGGAGAAATACACTTGCTGTTCAAGTGTCATTCGTCATGTGTAGCTTGGCCCTGAGTAGCTGTTTTATCTCCTTTTGGTTATGGAAAGAAAATGTATGTTTTTTCCTTAGTATTTATATCAGACTTTTATGTCTTATTTGACTATACACAGTCTTCATCCTGGAATAAACATTCATATATTCTTGCTTAGACCACCTACTCCTCATTCTCTCCGGAAGCAAGTTATAAAACTCAGCTCTCTTCTTTATACCAAATGATCCCCAACGAAGCCCATCACAATGCTGGGATTGTCCGTCTTCTGCAGCACTTCCAATGGAACTGGGTTGGGCTCATCGCCATGGACGACGAGAAAGGTGAAAAGTTTGTGCAGACTTTGACACATCACTTTTCACAGAGTGGCATTTGTCCTGCCTTTATTAAAATTCTGCCGGCCATCACTAATTTCTTTGATACGTTTTTAATGGCACGGCATGGACTGAATGTTTTCTTATCCTTGACTGTAACAGACGCCAATATATTTGTTGTACATGCAGACATGTGGACTATGTTAGGCTTGCAGTGGTTCTTATTGATTGCTGAAATGGCGACTCGGTCTTCTCTACACAAGGTGTGGGTTATGACAGCCCACTGGGATTTCTCCTTGGGGACACTTCTCAGGAGTCTGGACATACAAACCTTTCACGGCTCCTTATCCCTTGCCATTCACTCGGAGGAGGTGCATGGTTTCCAGAGTTTCCTTCAAATGCTGGATACGGATGCTGATACAGACGACTTTACGAGGATCTTCTGGGAGCAGGCATTTGAGTGTTCATTCACTGATGCTGAGGCGAGTAACAGGGAAAACTGCACTGGGGAAGAGATGCTGGAAAGTCTTCCTGGGCCTTTTTTCGAAATGAGCATGACCGGCCAAAGCTATAGCATTTACAATGCTGTCTATGCTGTGGCACACGCTCTCCATGCAGTATATTCATCCAGAACCAAATTGAGAGCAATGGCAGGTCTAGAGTATTTGGAACATCCTAAGCTACAACCATTTCAGGTACTGTCTCATGTGGAAACCAAATATTTGTTAATATTTGGAGCCAGTTAAGAGCCAGTTAAGAGCCAGTTTGGTGTAGTGGTTAAGAGCACGGGACTCTAATCTGGAGAGCCGGGTTTGATTCCCCACTCCTCCACAAAGCCAGCTGGGTGACCTTGGGCGAGTCACAGTTCTCTTGAGCTCTCTTAGCCCCACCCACCTCACAGGGTGATTGTTGTGGGGTAATAATAACACTTTGTAAACCGCTCTGAGTGGGCATTGTCCTGAAGGGTGGTATATAAATCAAATGTTATTATTATTATTAATATGTTAATGTATATGGGTATTTATTTTATTTATTTATGTCATTTATAGTTCACCTTTCTCACTGAGACTCAAGTTACATAGTTGAGATTAGTACAATCAGTAGCAAGGACAAGGGCAGGCATTTCCGTACAGTGTCAAGGACATTACCATAAACAATGGCATAAGGTAGATGAATACAAGTTTACAAAGACATGGCATTAGCAAGGATCTGATATGGGGTTGGAGAATTGCTGAAACAGAATATAATCAATTCAAGGACTGACATTAAACAACATGAAGCACAGGTAGTATATAGGAGTACATATTTAAAGCAACAGATAATATGTAAGGCAACATAATGGTGAAGTCTATGGTTCCTAACTCATTAGCAAAACATCTGAGACCCCCTCCCATCACAGTATACATCTAAACACCAGCTGTCAAATATTAATTCAGGAATTACTTCAGAACTGGGGTCCTAGTCATTTACACTTCAAACAGCTCCCACTGATGCTATAACATAGTCCTGTCTAGACTGTTCATCTGTAGCATCCGCTCCACTGAGACTATTACCCCTTCCCCCTTTACTCTGCTCATGAGATGGGCACAAACCAAAATATGGACCAAAATTAAGCATGAACCAGGCCAGTTCATGGTTTGCAAACCACGGTTCGTCAGCTCCCATTTCTGATGAACTGCCATGAACTTTAGGCTGGTTCATTTGGTTCATTTTTTGGTTCATGACTGCAGACAGCCTGGTGCCAATCAATCAGTTTCCTAGGCAACAGGGGATGGACTTCCTGCAGACCTTCTGCTGGCCCGGAACTAACCTTTTGTTGACCCGGAAGTGATGATTTTCTGACCCAGATGTGACATTTTCATGAACCAAATGAACCAGTTTGTGAACCAGGGGCAGGTTCATGAAAGTTCGTGGTTCGTGAAATTTGACGAACCACAAACTGCATAGTTTGGTTTTTTTCCGGTTTGTGCCCATCTTTACTCACAAGGAGAACATCTCTTCACATTATATAAATGACATGGATGGATTTGTTGTTTATATTGATTTTATCTTGTTGGTGCCCACCTTGGGTCCTGAGATGCTCTGAAGAAAGGTGGGCATATAAATATTTTAAACAAATAAATTGGTCAATATGGAATGTTGCCACTCTACACTCATAATCTATAGACATGATTCAACAACAGCATTTGATTTATATGCCACCCTTCAGGGCAACTTGACACCCACTCATTATTATCCCCACAACAATCACCCTGCGAGGTGGGTGCGGCTTAGATGGCTCTGGAAGAGCTGTGACTGACCCAAGGTCACCCAGCTGGCTTCAAGTGGAGGAGTGGGGAATCAAACCTGATTCTCCAGATTAGAGACCCACTGCTCTTAACCACTACACCAAACAAATCTTGTATATAATTCCCAAAGCCTATCTTCACCAAAAATCCATGAAAATAGAGAACATGTCCTAGAATTTAATGACATTTCCCTCTGTCTCTGTTCAGGGAATAATCCATTGGATTTAGGATGATTGTGTCTCATGAATAACAGAAATGGGGGGAAACACCTAATACTTTCAAGGAATGCATATGAGTCAGTTGTTGTGCAAAATATCATCAGCCCCAGTCTTCTGTGTCCTCCTTTCACGTTTGTGCAATTTACCTTAATTTCTTTCATTCTAGCTTCACCCTTTCCTGAGGAGTACCTCATTTAACAACAGTGCTGGGGATAAGGTATCTTTTGATGAAAAGAGAGAATTTATAGGAGGATTTGATATTGTAAACTGGGTCACATTTCCAAATCAGTCTTTCTTAAGGGTTGAAGTAGGGAAAATGGATCCGCAAGCTCCCCAGGGCAGAGAATTTTCCATTAATGAGATGGACATTACATGGCACAGCCACTTTAAACAGGTAAGATCTGAATGAAGGTTGTTTTCTTTATAGCCTAATGAGGAAGTGCTGTTTTGATCATTATTCTCAACTCCCTAGCTCAATTTCTCTCAATAGCATTAAGCCATATGACTTCAAATTGTCTGTTCTACTCTAAAGACCCTATTCCCTAAGGAAAGTACTGCTGTGATTGGCTACTTCAATTGTCAAGGTTCCATTACATTAATGTCAAGATTCCATTATATTAATGTCAAAATTCCATTACATTAAGCATGAACCTCAACAGAATCTCTGTTTGCGGATGTTGGCTTTTATCCTACCACTCGGCTTAGCCAAGGTTGAAGACTTCTTTTGACCTGTAGAAACTTCTTCTGACAGAAAAGGACTTTCAAACTCAACTCAGTTGTGATAGGATACAAGCCACCCAGGTCATCCTAAGTATCAGCTTGTAATAGCAATAATGATTGGTTTGATCCTAAATTCTTTACCCTACCCTTGGGCTTCCAGGTCTTCTACAATCCTGAGATTCATGAGGCAGGGACTGGTGATGTCAGGTGGTAGGTTGCCAGATGCATCTGGCAACCCATAGGAAGAAATTGGATAAGTGTGCTGGCATTGCAAAATC
The DNA here is from genome assembly GCF_028583425.1 of Eublepharis macularius. Classification (NCBI taxonomy): domain Eukaryota; kingdom Metazoa; phylum Chordata; class Lepidosauria; order Squamata; family Eublepharidae; genus Eublepharis; species Eublepharis macularius. The sequence goes on from NC_072793.1 coordinate 177,116,110, forward strand.
ACATGACATAATTTCTGGCATAAAACTGAAAGCAACATCATTCCATCGGGCCAACACTATAGGATTTAACCCAAACTATAGTTTTGGATGAATCCTAGAAATGGGTAGCCTGGGACAATACATTCCAGACATAGACACAGCACCAGACAGAGCATCTGGAAAGTCAATTTTCTTTCCGTCTCAGAGCCAAGCTACAAGTGACGCCTGACACAGGTTGGACACTTGTCAGCTTCCCTCAAGTTTTGATGGGAAATGTAGGCATCCTGGTCTTGCAGCTATAATGGAGAGCCAAGCTGTAAAACCAGGATGCCTACATTTCCCATCAAAACTTTTTCTTATTGTCACTCAGCATAAAACCACAAAACTACTCCCAGTGCAAGATCTCAGAATACATGTTTTATCTTCATTTTCACGGTTAGGTTGTACCTCTTGCTCTGTGCAATCCCAAGTGTCACACAGGTCACAGCAAGAAACGGAAGGAGGGGGAGCCATTTTGTTGCTACGACTGTGATCGTTGTCCAAAAGGGAAGATTTCCAATGAGGAAGGTAGGGGACATTATACTATATTTCATTTTATTGTAAATAATACATTTGATGGCATTTCTTGTTCTCAAGAGAAGGAATGCATCTCTTTATATGTCCATAATTCAAAAAGAGAGAGTGAGATGTATTGTAAGACAAGTCCATTCCAAAGGATAATTAATTTAAAAGATTTATTTTGGTAGAGAAAAATGTTTTTAAAGATGTAAGACATTAATGGCCCATTCTGATGATAAAAGAGATACTTTTCACTTCCTCCGACACAAAATTGTTCAGAAAACTCTCCTGCTTTCTAATCTAAGGAATCTAAGGAAGATAGCTTGGTTTTGTTCATCTTATTCTGTCTCCCCCAATATTGAAGCCCAGACTTGTTTCCATGTTTGGCATCTAAACTAGTAGAAAGGTTTCAAGCCTTCACAGAGTCTCTGCCTAGATTTGACTGTTTCATTAAGCTTGGTGTAGAACATAATACAGATGCGTCTTAGGATAATATAAGAGTCCCGTGGCGCAGAGTGGTAAGCTGCAGTACTGCAGTCCAAGTTCTGCTCACAACCTGAGTTCAATCCGGGTGGAAGCCAGGTTCAAACAACCGATTCAAGGTTGGCTCAGCCTTCCATCCTTCCAAGGTTGGTAAAATGAGTACCCAGTTTCCTGGAGGTAAAGTGTAGATGACTGGGGAAGGCAATGCCAAACCACCCCGTGAAAAGAAGTCTGCCAAGAAAACGTCATGATGTGACTTCCTCCCATGGGTTAGTAATGACTAGAGGTGGGCATGAACTGGAAAAAAAAGAACCATGTGGTCCATCAAATTTCACGAACCACAAATCACGAACTTTCACAAACCTGCCCCCGGTTCATGAACCGGGTCATTTGGTTCATGAAAACATCACATGAAGGTCAGAAAATCACTTCTGGGTCAGCAGAAGGTCATTTCCAGGCCAGCAGAAGTTCACTTCCAAGTCAGCAGAAGGTCTTCAGGAAGTCCATCCCCTGTTGCCTAGGAAACTGATTGATAGGCACCAGGCAGTCTGCACTGATGAACCAAAAAACGAACAAAACGAACCAGCCTAAACTTCATGGCAGTTCGTCAGAAATGGGATCTGACAAACCATGGTTCGTGAACCACAAACTGGCCTGGTTCATGCTTAATTTTGGTTCGTATTTTGGTTCATGCCCATCTCTAGTAATGACTCGGTGCTTGCACACCTTTCCCTTTTTTCCTTAGGATAAAAGAGATGAAGAGGGAGGAAGGTTTTCTGCCTTACACTTTATACTCAGACCATCATCAATGTCCAGATTGTCTGTTCAGATTTTTCTTCAGAGTGGTAGGCAGAGGACTTCTGCTGTAGTGTGGAAGTCAGCCATAGTCACAGTGACATGTGTCTAGGATACATGTGTTTTCTGGCTGCACACAGTAGTAAATCCCACCTGCCCCTTGTCTTTTTCTCTTGGTGCATTCTTCTTCCAGTCAATGTGTAAGTGAATAAGGATCATTCTAAGCAGGGGAAGTTCTTTAGGGAAAATGTGGCTTACATTCACTTAATTCACTATACATGATGGTTTGTGCCCATCTCTAGTCAGTACTAACCCATGGGAGGACGTCGCATCACGACGTTTTCTTGGCAGATTTCTTTTTACGGGGTGGTTTCAAGCCACATAATGTCCAGTAATGAAAAGACTAAGCAGACCTCTGAAAATAACACCTTTTTTTAAAGATATGGATGACTGTTTCAGATGTCCAGAAGATCAGTATCCAAATGTTGGTCAAAATCACTGCCTTTCCAAGATCCTGAACTTCTTGTCTTTTGAAGAACCTTTGGGCATCAGTTTGGCTGTTTTGGCTCTCTCCCTTTCTGGGATCACAGCTGCGGTGTTAGGAATCTTCCTCAAGCACAGGAACACTCCCATTGTCAAAGCCAACAACCGGAAACTCACCTTCACGCTGCTCCTATCCCTTTTGCTCTGCTTCCTCAGCTCCTTGTTCTTCATTGGTTTGCCACAGATTCTGAACTGCCTTCTACGCCAGACTGCTTTTGGCATCATCTTCTCTGTGGCTGTTTCTTCTGTGCTGGCCAAAACCATCACTGTGGTTCTGGCTTTCATAGCTACTATACCAGGGTCCAGGATGAGGAAATGGCTGGGGAAGCCGTTTTCAAACTCTGTTGTTCTTTGCTGCTCATTTATTCAGTCTAGTATCTGCATGGCGTGGCTGTGTACTTCTCCTCCATTCCCAGACGTTGACACGCACTCTCTGAATGAAGAAATCATAGTGGAATGCAATGAAGGATCTACCAGGATGTTTTATTGTGTTCTGGGCTACATGGGATTTCTTGCTCTTGTTAGCTTCCTCGTGGCTTTCTTGTCTAGAAAACTACCCGACACCTTCAATGAAGCCAAGTTTATCACGTTCAGCATGTTGTTGTTTTGCAGCGTGTGGGTGTCCTTTGTTCCAACTTACTTAAGCACGAAAGGGAAATATATGGTAGCAGTGGAGATCTTCTCCATCCTGGCCTCTGGGGCTGGATTACTGGGTTGCATCTTTTCCCCTAAAATATACATTATTGTGCTGAAGCCTGAACTGAATGTCAAGGAACAGCTTTCAGTGAGTAACAAGCGGAAAAGAAATAATGCAATGAAATCAACTGGCAAGTAGTCGAGTCATGGCAAATTAGTTTCACTTTTATATCAAGTGCTATGCATATCTATGCACAGATAGGAAAAAATGCACCACTACTTGGTTCAAACCATGTTTTTTAAAAGGCTGCAATGGTCACATTTAAAATGCTGACAAAGTATAAAATAATTCTATTGAGGGCAGGCAATCTTGTTGAGTCTGTGGGCACTTTTCGAATTCTGAGAGCAGGGAATGGGTGTGACCACAAAATGGCTGCCATAGTGGGCCAGTGTCCAACAGGAAATGGCTGTCATGGCACACTGAGGTCAGTTATAAAATGGTGGGAAGTTACAAGCCAAACTTTCTTCGACTATGAAGTCAATTGTCTCTGGTTTCTCCTGCTCAGATGAGGTGGAAGAAATCCAGGGCAGGCTCTTTGCTTCAGTATCAATAGTTTATTAATACAGTCAAGAAACAGTTCTTTGTTTTGGAAAGAGATGTTTTGGGAAAGGAGTACTGGGAAGACCATTGCTGGCTGCCATGGTGCATACAGGCACCGCATTGGAGATGACTGTTCTATACACTTTGTATTTTAACTCAATAAAATAAGCGCATTATTGGGCCACGTCTCAGACACTATATATCCTAACTCCCAATAAGATAGGAATGTGCCCTGTGCTGCTCTGGAGCTTTGTAGGAAAAGGGGAGCTTTACAAACCCTGAACAATTGCTGTGTAACATCCTCTTACCGTTAAAATGACCAGGGAATATGGGCCAAAGAAAGGGAAAACAACACAGTCACATGTTGTTTTTAAATAAAGCATTGACTTTTGGTGTTGCAAAGCTTCCATTTGTGTTTCATGGAGTGTATAATTTTTGTTTTGCTGATACCACAGAGCATTCCTGGGCTTTGCTTAGTTTGGTTTTCATTGCTGTCACAGGGAGAAGTAGGAAAAGCTCTATTAATGTGAAGTGAATAGGAAATTAATTTCCCAGGCACAAATTACCTACTGAGGGTTTTGTTTTGTTTTTGCTTTAGCAGCCATGATTGTCTCTGACAGGTGTAATTTATCCAGTGAGAAAGTAGCCATTTGAAAATTGGCCATCAACTTCAGGTGATTGTGCGAGTTCCAGTGCCGAAAAAGAAGGAAATCTGGACATCCTGGCCCCTAATTTCATTGCTCTCCCCTCCATTTTACTCTCACAACAACTGTGTGAGAGAAGTAAGGCTGAAAAAGGGTCGCTGCCCCAAGGTCAGCCCCCAAGCTTCCATGGCAGACTAGGTATAATAATAATAATAATAATAACCTTTGATTTATATACTACCCTTCTGAATAACTTAACGCCCACTCAGAACGGTTTACAAAATATGTTCTTGTTATCCCCACAACAATCACCCTGTGAAGTGGGTGGGGCTGAGAGAGCTCCGAGAAGCTGTGACTGACCCAAGGTCACCCAGCTGCCTTCAAGCGGAGGAGTAGGGAAACAAACCTGGTTCTCCAGATTAAAGTCCTCCTGCCACTCTTAACCACTACACCAAACTGAGACATATCCCACCTCCCTGATTCCAGTCCAACACTGAATGTATTAGCAAAATTGGGGGTTCTTTGAAAGGCTGAAGTGGTTGCCCACTTTTAGTTTGGTTAAGACATAAAAAGGTTCAAGGAATGGCGTTATGTGCTTCTTGTTTCCTGGCTAGGGGGAACAATTCTGTTGGACCCTTGGGGATAGAGAGCTGGGGCATTTTTTCAGGATCCTCTTCTTGGTCCCTGTTGTTGGAGATCTCTAGTGACCTTGCAAAGCAATGCAGAAAAATTCTTGGTGTGAAAACTTTTCCTGAAAGGGTAATTCTCCTCCCTTTCTATTTGGATGGAGCCGGGGATACCTCTGACCTGGTCCCTAAGTCAGTGGGGCCAACAATATTACTACCAGACACTCTTCTCAGAGAGAGGCGTGGAAGGGTGTCAATCTTCCCCTCCTGAGATTGTCTTTATTGCTTTGGCTCCCTGGGAGGCTCCAGGGTTCTGCTCCAACCGCAATAGGTTACAAGGTGGCTGTGCTTAGATGTCCTACAGCAGAAGTAACTCATTCCCTCTGAACAGTTTTAGGAGAGGCAGAATCTCTGTACTTAGCCTTTCTCCTGCACTGTCCTGTCATGTCCTTGTCAAGCTCTTCTCAACACCTTTAATTAGACTTTGGAGAGAGCGGAGACATTCACAGGGTTGTCCTAAGCCAAGTCACATTCCTCTAACTTGACTGAGCCAGAGGCTGCCTTGACACTAAAGAACGTGTTAAGCAGTCTTTCAGCATGTTCTGAGGAAGTTGGCGACTTAACACTTGAAATCCCAGCCTAGTGCAGCAGGCTAACCTAGAGAATGTGGTTGGTGGTCTAGGAAGTTACTGTCCATCTGTAAGCGGTCAGCCCGGCCTCTGCCATTTTAATAGCAGCTTTATTTCTGGCTGCTGGTAAGATTAAAAATGTTCAGGCCTCTGGATGAAAATGGCTGCTGTTTGGCCACCAGAGGACCTCTAACAGTTGCTACGTCCTGCCCAGGAGAATGCGGGCATGCATGGAATGGCGCACAGGAATGTGGAGTGATTGAGATGCGATTGGATTTACTATTTTCCCGGCCCCGCCGATGCCCAGTGCAACAGAGGTCTCGAAGCATCAGTCCCACTTAGCACATTCCTTTCCCTTCTCCCATGATGAGATCTCCTGTCCATGATTGAGGAGCTAATCACATGACATTCATAAGTATATGCAGTTGTTCCTGGGAAAGAGCAGTTCCTCCCTAAAAGTAAACCTTAGCTCTGGTGGACTTTATCAGCAAACCATTCCTTTGTGCAAGCACTGGAACACGCTTTGCATTTGCTTTCACACACCCTGGCAGCCATCGACCAGAGCCATCAAACCTGTTGTCCAACCCAGGAACTAACCATTGGAGTCTTTGTCCTAAGAGATAGGTGGGCTATTCCACCTGAAGGCCAGGGCCTACCTATAGAGGTAGGCCCTGGCCTCATTCAAATTGTGAAAGCTTTCTGGTTTCTCCCTTTGGGTCACTTCCCTAAGCCTCTTGCTCTCTTGACCGAGGATGCTGGTGTTCAAAGCTATTCTCTTCCTCCATGGATTGGACCCCTTCTCCAGGATAGGTAGATATATTTACTTCCTCTGTCTATTCCCAATTTCTGGCTCCATTTCCTAGGACTCTGTGTGTGTTTGTAATTATTTCCCCAGTAATTTGTGTGTATCTGCATAAAGGTCTTGTGCTCAATAAAAGTTATTGTTTGATATTAAGCACCAGACTCGCTGTTCTATTGTCAGAAGGGACCTGGTATACAGAGGTGACTGAACCCAGTTATCGCCTCTCATATAGCCATCTTCCTTGTGTGCTAATTCCCCCATAAGTCATATTTATTGCAAGGAGACCACTTCCGGTAACATTTTGGGTGCCATTTGGTTGAAAAAGAGCCTGTCCCTGCAAGACAGCTCATATAGGAAATAATGGCAGAGCTACAGTTCTCTTTCTCTCCCTCCTTCCTTAATTTGTGAAATTATAATGATTTTTTTTCTCACAGTACACCTCTAATAGATAACTGATGGCCAGTACAGGGCTTTATACTTTACTAGCAATAAAGCCTGCTGTGAGAAGGCAGGTGGGCATTACCACCTGCTCCACACTTGATCCTGGCCAGGTGAGGGGGGAATGGGGATTGCCGCCTGCTCCATGCCTGATCCTGGCCAGGTGAAGGGAGTAGCATTGCTGCCTGCTCCATGCCTGATGCTGGACAGCTGAAGGGAGGTGGGCATTGCTACCTGCTCCAGGCCTGATCCAGGCTGGGTGAAGGGGAGCGTGCATTGCTGCCTGCTCCGCACTTGATCACAGTCAGGTGAAGGGCAGATGGGCATTGCCACCTGCTCCGCACCTGATCATGGCCAGGTGAAGGGGGTGGGCATTGCTGCCTGCTCCACATCTGATTCCTGTTGGGTGAAGGGAGTGAGCATTTCTACCTGCTTCCTGCCTGCTTCCTATCAAATAAAGGGGGAGTGGGCATTGCCACCTACTCCCTGCCTGATTCCTGCTGGGTGAAGGGGGTGGGCATTTCCACCTGCTCTGTGCTCCAATAGCTGCCAGGTGAAGGTAGGGAGGGGGGCAGTTGGGCATTGCTGCCTCCTTCCCACTCCGATTGCCACCAGGTGAAGGCAAGGGGCCGGAGGGAGGGACCGGCTGCCTCGTCTGCGCTTTCTGCCTTGGCTCTCTGGAGTCATGGACTTCCTCACCTGGGCTTCCCACCACAGCAGCACCCTCGGGATTCCACCAGGTTAGGAAGTGAGTCATCTGGAATACGACTTGCCTTTTATATAATAGGATTCTCTATGTATGTATGTATGTATGTATGTATGTATGTACGTACGTACGTACGTACGTACGTACGTACGTACGTACGTACGTACGTATGTATGTATGTATGTATGTATGTGTGGCAACCACAGCAAGGGACTTTCAAGGCAAGTGAGAACTATAGCTTATGGGTCTTTGCCTTCTCCTGCCTTCATCTTGATGATCCAAGTACTGATCCTGCTTAGTTTCAGAGATCTGACAAGATTGAGCAGTACCACATATTGCTCCAATTCATCCCTTTATAGTCTACACATAATTTTACCATTCTAAAATCCAAGAAATAAAGACTTGAATTTAAAACTCCTTTATTGAAATAGACTTTTTTCAGGGGGCTAGAATATTCACGGGGTACTTCATAGCTTTTTATAAAGCTTTAAGATTTGTTATGCATACAAAATGTATTTGAAATATTGAGCTCAGAAAAGTGAGGAGCTTAGATTACATCTTTGTATACGGTTGTCCAAGAACAGACATTGCACGTGCCCACTAAGTCATTCAACTGAATTTCAGAAGAAATGCAAGAAACAGACTGCACACTTAATGCTTTCTCATCAGTTGTTCCCTGTGGTTTAAGTCAGGCCGCAGAGTAATTATATAACACTTAGGGAAAAATATGCAGCCCAGTAACCCGGCACTGGAGGCCAAGATGGAGAAGATCTCCACAGCCACCATGTTTTTCCCTTTGGTGCTCAGGTAGGTTGGAACAAACGACACCCAAACGCTGCAAAAGATCAACATGCTGAAGGTGATGAATTTGGCTTCATTGAAATTGTCAGGTAATTTCCTTGCTAGGAATGCCACAATGAAGCTGATAGCAGCCAATAATCCCATGTAGCCCAAGACACAGTAAAACATGGTGACTGAACCTTCATGACATTGCACAATAATTTCTTTATTCAGTGAGTGCATATCCAAATCTGGGAAAGGAGGAGAAGTGCCTAGCCAAACTGCACAAATGAACACTTGGACAAGGGAACAGGAAAAGACAATAGACTGTGCCAGTCTTTTCCCCACCCATGTTTGGAAGATGTTTCCTGGTTTGGAGGCCATGAAAGCCACCACTACCATAACAGTTTTTGCCAGAACAGAAGACACGGCAGCTGAGAAGATGATGCCAAAAGCTGTTTGTCGGAGGAGGCAGGTCACCTTGTTAGGCTGTCCAAAGAACAGTAAAGAGCACAGAAAGCAAAGAAGGAGAAAGACAAGGAGAAGGTAGGTGAGGCTCCGGTTGTTGGCTTTGACGATGGGTGTGTCCTGGTGTTTAATGAAAAGTCCCAGCACCAGAGCTGTGATCAGAGAGAAGAAAAGAGCCCCCAAAGCTAAAACTAAGCCCAACATTTCATCAAAAGACAGGAAGCTTGTCATCTTGGACACACATTGATCTTGCCCCTTGTTTGGATAGTGATCTTCAGAGCAACTGATGCAATCATCCATGTCTGAAAGAGGAACTACTTTGAAGTTACAAGAATCATCCTCCAGAATAACCGCAATACAAGATGTTCCCAGGACTGGTAATTTCAAATACAACTAGCAGCAGATGTGGAAACCCATGCAAATTTGTGAATATTTAGCAAGCATTGCCTGCTCTTTCATTTGGTGCTTCATCTATGAAAATAAGGGGTTTGGATAAAGAGCTTTCTTCTGCTAAGTGAGCACTCATTTATTTATTATTATGGTTCATAACCAGCGCATATCGATTAAACAAATTATACCGAAGGAAAACAATCGTAAAATTTACAAAAATGAGTATAAATACAAGAGCATGACTCAATAATTCATACAAAGCCATCATAGAGTGATTCCGCACACGTTGGATAATGCACTTCCAATCCTCTTTAGAGATCATTTGGGATGAATTTTTTTGTGTGCGGAACAAATAACCCACCTCAAGCGGTTGATAAAGTGCATTGAAAGTGCATTATCCAACGTGTGCGGAATCAGCCATAGCCTGAATGAGGAATCATTTATTTATTTGTTTATTTGATTTATAGCTTGCCCTCCCCGCAAACGGGCTCAGGGCAGGTTACTATAAAATGCTCAATAAGCATTAAAATACATAAATACAGTTAAAAACCCAAAAGATCATAAATACAAGGATTTCAGATGGCAGCCCCCTCCAAATTCCTGATCATTATATAAAACAAAAGAACAGAAGAAGTGGGGTGGGGCCACAGTTTATAATAATCCGGTGACTGCACTTATGGGGGGCAGATGATAACATTGCCCCCCTGGTGGGAGACCAGTAGGGAAGCTCCTAAATGATAAAAGACTGGCCTCAACTGTATGCCCAGTGGAACAACTCTTACAGGCCTGCCAAAAGAATACGAGATCTTGGCGGGCCCAGGTGTCCTCCAACAGAGAGTTCCACCAGGTTGGGGCCAGGATTGAAAATGAGGATTTTTTTCCTGGTCCTTTGTCAGTACCCCACCACTACAATTTTTATTTTGAGCAATATTTAGCTGTTTTTCCTCCTTGCTATTCTGTATAGATTTCTGGGCATTCTGTCTTTTCTGAGCAGGACAAAGTCTGTCTCTCGTCTAAGCAACTACACAGCCACAGTCTTTGCTTCATTCTTCAGAACCTGTTTTCACTCCTTTTGTTCTATAATCTGTCTCTAAATATTGCTATTATTTAGTCAATTCGATCAACAGGTTTTGAGAGTAGATCTCCTACCCTTTTCACTGCTGATCATCCCTTCCGGACAAGGGGCACAATCATAGCAACAAAAAGTCTCTCCCTCTTTTCTTTTCTTGCTGTAGCCAGGGGGGCAGTTGCTGTTGCACAAGGAGAAAGGGGGCACCTATTCTTGGACAAATGAAAAGATAGCGGCAGAGAAGAACGCTTTCCAAAATAAAACTGTATTTATCAGTGAAAAAAAGGCTAACAGAGTAGAATTCAAAGATCTTGTGACATACCCATCAGCACAATCAGTGGGAAGGTGATTTACTCTCCTAAGCATAAAAAACAACTCAAGAAGACTGAAAGCTTCAATAGGCCAATTTCCAACCATGCTTCCAAGCAGCCTACAGAGAATTTGATAAGCAAGGTGGGCACCATTATCTCTGCACTTAACCTTGAGCCCTTGATCATTTGATATCATGCACAGGGTTTACATTTTGGGCTCTCACAGCTTCTTCCCAATGAAACATCCATCTTCCAAATAAAACATTAGCCCTTTAAAATAAATATCAATGCTAACTGACAGTACACTGTGCCCATCCAATGCCTTACATCTATTAAGCCTGCAATGCATGAAGTAGGACATCTGTTTTATACTCCATGAATTTATTGCCCACCCCCTTCTGTGGAGGTTATCCGACTGTATTCCTTAGTGGGAATACCTGAGTGAGTTCTGTGTGCCACTCGATTTTGTCCTCTTCAATGCTCAACTCTTTGCCTGGTGGAGCACGAGGATCGAGCCTCCCAACCTTGACTCTAACATAGGAGTTATTTGGGAAAGTGATCAAGTTCGTAACATCAAACCCAGCTGCCAGCTCTCCATGTTCAGTAAACATGACTTGATCGCCAGCGCTGTTGTTGAATGAAGTCCTCGGAAGAAATGAGTGAAGCTTGGAAGAAACAAAGGAGAAAATCAGTAGAATATAGATCAGCATTTTCACTGAGATTTTTCAAGATGCTAGATTTTGTAGGAGATAAGCAATATTGCAAATATCATATAATTGATATTTGACAGGATCTCTATTTTAGCAATATGCATGGAAGCTTGAATAGATTGTCCAGGCTGGCCTGATCTCATCTAAGCAGGTTTGGCTGTGGTTAGTACTTGGATGGGAGACTACCAAGGGTTACTATACAGAGGCAGGAAATGGCAAACCACCTCAGTTAGTCTCTTGCCTTGAAAACTGTATGAGGTTGCCTTAAGTCAGCTACAACTTCATGACACTGTATATATGGCCAAGTGAAAAAAATATGACCAGTAATAGATGGTTCTGCTGCAATACATTTATAGGTATTTTTTTCAAATACCTATAGATGTAAATGGTTGACCCCAGCCTTCACCATGTTTAATAGCTGTCTAATAGCTGCCCGTGATATAAAATCACATGGCCCATGGATTAATTCAGCCTGGATCTGCATCAGAGGGGAATTTCAACCAGCTGGGCAGAGTGATGCTGAGTCCTGCCCAGGAGGTTAAGGCATGCATGGAATGTTGAATGCAAATGCCGAGGACTGGTGGTAATTGATTTTACTGCCCCTCCTGCTGTGGATGTGAGGTTGTGATAAAACAGGATCTCATTGTGTCATCCCCATTAGCACTTTCCAATACCCTCCTTCTGTGATTACATTTCCACCCCAAGATTAAGAGCAACCAATCAGCACTGATAAGTTTAATTTCTCTCTGGGAACCTATGTTTTCATATCTGAATTCATCAGCTCAGCTCCAGTATGAGTCATTAGCAAACTGCTTCTTTGTGCAGCTCCAGGAGAAACTTTGCATTCTCTTTGTCACACCCCAGCAGCATCAATTTTAAGGTAATCAAACCTTTGTCATTTCCAGAGACTGAATTTTATGGTCTTAGTCCCCATGGCTGAGAGGGATCCTCAGCCTCGGGACTCGTTTTGCCCTGTAAGAATCAGGGCTCTTGCCCCATTCAAAGTGTGCATGCTTCCTGGATCCAAGCGCTGCTCCCTTGCGGTCACCTTCCCTAAGACTCTCCTGGCTGAGAACACGGGACATTTGAAGCTGCTCTCTTTCTCCATGGACTATGCTGTTCCTCTGACTGGTAAATCCCCTCCCCTCACCCTATTTCAACTTCTAGCTAGCTTCCGAGGACTCTCTGTGAATGTTGCTCTTGTGTGTGTGTGTTTTCCTCTTTTAATAAAACATTATTCTTTCAACTTAAAGCACCAGTCTTATCTCCTACCTTGGGGAAAGGACCCTGTAAAAATTGGTGAAGTTATCCCGTAGTTACCCCTCTCGCATAGACTTATTCCTTGCTGTGAACCCCCTTCACTCTCCTACTCGCAAGGAGTCCCATTCCAGTAATATAGAGGATGATGGATTCTATTGTAAATGTTGACGCCATTCCACTACTGGTACAAATATTCTTTGATGAAAGAAGCCTTCTGCTGGAGCAAGGACCTTTGTTTTCATCAAAGAGCTGCGCTTTCCCTATTGGAGTCTTCTTACTTCAGAGGAGTGCTGCACCATCAGTGAGACTGAAGTTTTGCACCCACTTTATTGTGTTTGTACGATGCCAATGACTTGTGAGTATTAAGTGATTTGTGGACCTGCATGAGACAGGGACTGATATCCTTATTAATGGTCAATAACCAACTGATGATCGTATGACAAACCACATGATACCCAGGTCAAAACAAGAAGCATCATTACCTGCCAAGTTTTTATATTCAGAAGATGTGCCAGCCCGCCATTCTCCTCCATTGCTCTGTAGCTGGATTGAGATGTGTACAAGGAATGCAAAATATGTGCCAAATAATAGACAGCATTATAGATGCTGTAGCTATGCCCGGTCATACTCATTTCAAAAAAGATCTCAGGAATGCTCTCAATATCCTCCTCCCCTGTACATGTTTCATTGTCAATGGTTAGTGCAGCAGAATTTGGAAAGGAACAACCAAAGGTTTGCTCCCAGAACCCCTGAATAAAACCATCTCTTTTTGTTTCAAAAGGATTTAAACTCTGGAGATACTCTCGAAAACCAAGAATTTCGTATGACCGGATTGTGAAGGAAAGAGACCCGTGGAACCTTTGTATATCCCAGCCCTTTTGCACAATAGTGAATATGAAATCAATCTGGGCTGTTGTGATCCACACTTTCCCCACAGATGTCTTCTTATATTCTGGAAATATTGCAGGAAGAACCGTTGCGGTAATCCATATAATAATTTCTAACCATATAATGGTTGTGCTTTCCCCATAAATAATAAATCCCTTGGCTTTGCTCTCCATAAAAACTGGAACATTGTTTTGCAAGTAAATGAGGATTTCATCCATGCTGCAGGATACAATGTTTTGTGTAGCTCTCTGCATGAAGGCTGAACAGATGCCATTCTGGGAAAGCAGTGGATCTAAAGTTTGCAGGAAATGGTCTCCACTATCCCCTTCCATAGCAATGAGCCCTACCCATTTCCAATTGAAATGCAGAAGTAACTGGACTATTCCGGTGTACTGAAGGGCTTCATTGGGAACCATGCGGTAAAAGGAAGGGAAATGGGTCATATCATCCTTTTCAGGTTCAAATGAGCCATACGAAAACTAAAAAAGAAAATGGGAAGGTATTTCGGAGATGATACAGAAGGAATGTCTGAGGACTTATTTCCATATTGTATTCCTGTGGGTTTTATTTACTTATTTTATTTATTTACATCATTTATAGTCACCCTTTCTCACTAATACTGAAGACAAATTACACAGTGTGAGTCAGTACAGACAATATCAAGACATTTCAATATACGTGTAATGGGTATGTACATGCAAATGTGCAAAGATTTAAAAAACAGTAGAAATCCGATACAGAATGAAGAAATATTGAAACAGAGCATAAGCAATTCCATGACTGATATATTAAACAACATAGGAACTCCCTAGTAGGATCATACTTACAGCAATAGTAGTGGAGACTCTAAACATTACTTCCTTCATAGAGCCATCCTGGGCTTGCACACACACAACAGCTCTGGAGAATGGTTTGTATAAAAAAGGAACATATGGTTATTCATGGTTTTATTGTAAATTTTATTGTAATATTGTAATACTGATGTCATCAACTGAGCCTGTTCACAAGAAGAGTGGATTATAAAGCTAATCAATCAAATCAATCAATCAATCAAATGGGCTCGGAAAGCTGCCATGTGTGGAGTTTCTGCCGTCTCACAAGCACAAAAGGCCTCCATGTAAAGCAGACAAAATGGGAAACTCTCCAACCTCCACTCTTTTTGCATGGGAAGGGAAAAACTTAGGAAAAAGGCAGAAGCTGTCCCTTCCCTGGTGGCAGCTTTCCGAGCCCATTTGGGCTCTCCTTTTTTATGCATGCCATTCCCCAGAGCTGCTGTGTGTTTGCACGAGCATGGTGAGCGTCCATTGAGAACTCATGAAGGAAGTAATGTTTAGAGTGACCCTCTGGTCCCTCAATATTTACATCAATAGTATTCATGTTTGGGGCTCTTCTTTATCCCTTTACTGATGAGTTTGATGTATATCTACCCACATTTTTTATCTTCAATGATCTGCATGATAAAAAGGGGAGATTTCCCCCCTCCATTAAAATATATGAAATTAAAACTGCCAGTATATTTCCATATTGTGTTGATAATGCATGAGTGTAATGAGAAGGAGGGAGAACGAACATATGAGACTTTCTGTCACATATAATAAACTTTCCCAAACATTCAATATGAGCATTCTAATCAAAATTCTGTTTCCAGGATGGGATCCAGCACAAAATTTTCACTTGCGGTAAAAGTCTTGCAAAAACAGAAACGCAAGAAAAAGATTGTGGTAGCTGCTCAAACGAAAACAAACGTATTGTATCCCTTCTTGCATTTCCACTTGTGCAAAATCTCATGCAACGAGTTTCTGGGCACCCTGAATGGGCATTAGGTTGTCCTGAAGGGTGGTATATAAATTGAAAGTTGTTGTTGTTGTTACATAGAGGGGGAAGCACAACGTGTCTCTTTCGCCTTGCCTTGCATTCATTCTTCATCCCCCAAGAGGAAGAATGTATGAAGTGATTCATGTGGCAAAATAAGCCTCATGTTTTACCATCATAAGCATAGTCAGTTATACCCTTCTAAGCCCATTGACTTCTATGTACTTCGAAAGGTGTAGCTCTACTTAGGGTGGTACTATTAACCACCTGGCCCAGAGCTCAAGATGATAGAGCATCATGAGGAGTTCACCTCTCTGGCATCATTCCATCTCCCCACAACTAAAGCAAGATCCATTTTCGCCCCTGTCTTCAGAATGTCTGTGAGGGATATGACTGTTACGTGGAAAATACACTCTCTGCTTTTTATCTTCTCAGAGCAAGAACTCTAGGCTCTTCCTTGTCACACAACACCAAATTCCCCTAGTTGTAGTGGAGGCCTTGATAATGTCACTGGTTAGAGCAATTCAAATCCTCACTGGTGTCTCTATACCTACTCTTTATACCTTGAGGAGCACGGACTAAGGTGCACACCAGAACAACCATTTCAGAAAGGAGCTTACTTTTATTTCCAGTCCATGGCTTGGATCCAGCCAGCTTTTTACACAATCCTGCCATGTCATCCCCATTTATTACAACTCTTCTGTCACACATAGCTTTTGTCATGCAGACACCATGTTCCCCGGCATAATTTTTTTGGTGGTCAAAGAGGATTGCCCTTTTTCACTGTCAGAAAAGCAGGCTGGATCCAATCTACTGATTACAAAAAGGAGATAATATAGTTCAGCAAAAATAAAACAAAACAGTACCACCACCACCACCACCCTCTCTCTCTCACACACACATTCACACACACTCTGACAGCCACATCTGCTCTGCAACTTCCCATAATTCAACTCAATTGTTAAATCACACTTGTCCATCTTTCTAAACCATCAGATTGCTAGCAGAAAGAGAATGGGAAAGTGAATTTTGGAATCACACTGCTTCAATCACACAGAGATTCACACCTGTGGAACCTTGTAAAGATGCAAGATGTTTGCCATGCGTGAAGAGGTATCGGAGTCAAGTCCCCCAATGACTCCGATTATATTTTTCTGGATGCCACATTTGTAGTTTGGGACAAACCGATGAGATGTGAAGAGCAGGCCCAGAGTGGTACGATAGGTCATCCTTGCATCAAAATAGCTGTCATAGATGTGGAATCCGAGAGAGACGTTGGGCAAGATCTCGGGATTCTCATTGATTTCATCAACAGCAAATGCCAGGGCCAGGAGGTGCTGGTAGAACTTTGTCATCATGCTGTAGAGATGGTCAACAACTGAAGGTTTACAGGGGAATTGTTAAATAATATGAAATCAATATCACAGTGTTTGTCTTTTTGAGCATTTAAAAAACTGACCTGTGACAATCTAGCAAAGATAGTTATGACTAAGGCTGCATTCCTAATG
Organism: Eublepharis macularius; assembly: GCF_028583425.1. Classification (NCBI taxonomy): domain Eukaryota; kingdom Metazoa; phylum Chordata; class Lepidosauria; order Squamata; family Eublepharidae; genus Eublepharis; species Eublepharis macularius. The sequence goes on from NC_072793.1 coordinate 177,132,746, forward strand.
GCTTCCTTTACAGACTCACTTTGGGTCTTGCTCTTTTCCTACGGCCTTCCACTTTCCCTAGCATTATTGACTTTGCCAGAGAATCTTGTCTTCTCATGATATGACCAAAGTATAGTCGTTTTTGTCATTTTAACTTCTAGGGAGACTTCAGCTTTGATTTAATCTAGAACCCACTTCTTTGCCTTTTTGGCTGTCCATAGTATCCACATAACTCTCCTCTCGCACCAAATACACCCTGCATTCTGTGCTATTATTAGCCATGGAAGGGGGTACAAAGAGCAGGGAAAGTGAATCATTTCCCCATTGTCAGTGATCGTACCTCTGGTTGGCCAGAGGTTGCACAGGTTAAACCCTTCTAGTCTTGTTCACAATGCTCATCTGAATTAAAGCTCCGTGTTGCTTGCATTTTCCTTTAAAAATGCGTCAGAGTGTCCAAAGCATCACATCGCATTTAGCAACAAGCTCTGCTAGAAGCAATGGAACATGGCAGCGATGTATTAACACCTTCTTTTCTCCTTCTTTTCAATAAGATTTGCAGTGCAGGCACAATTACAGCCTTTTAAGTATTGAGGCCCATAAGCTTAGAAAGGTGTAGCTTTAAGACTGCATTCCCACAATGAAACATAGTTTTATGGAGCTTATGATTTCAAAGGCCATGTGATAATAGAACACATGGCAGTTTTATGTAACTATTAAACCTGGAGATTTTTCAATTGAATCTATTCCATTAATCTTCACTAACCTCTCCATATGAGTCCCCTCCTAAAATGGGAATCATAGAATCATAGGGTTGGACGGGGCCTCTAGGGTCATCTCGTCCAACCCCCTGCACAACGCAGGAAATTCACAGCTACACCCCCCAACTGCCCCAGTGACCCCTGCTCCATGCCCAGAAGATGGCAAAACACCTCCAGGATCCCTAGCCAAACTGGCCTGGAGAAAATTGTTTCCTGACCCCAAGTTGGTGATCAGCATTACCCTGGGCATGTAAGAAGGGGCCATGAGAACTAAGCACTGATGTCACCCTTCCTGCCCTCCCCCTCATGATCTGCCCAGGTTCACAGACTCAGTGTTGCTGTCAGATGGCCATTTAGCCTCTGCTTAAAAACCAAGAGCGCACGGAAGTACTAAGACCCCATGAACTGCCCTTGACAAATACGAAGTTTATTGGTATTTCTCCTCACTACCATCTCCATTTTCACATTACCAGTTCTACACAAACATGCAAACATGGATCAAATCAGCTTGCAAAATTGCTAAAGAATCATTACAATAAATTCAAAGTCCAAGACAGCAGGCGGAGTAAGAGCAATGACCAACACAGTTCCTTACAGTGAAGCTTTAACCCAGTTCTGAGAAGGCCGTTTCTCAAACGTAATGTTGGGGAACATGTACTTGATGTGAGATGTGATCCCACCGATAAGGATTTCACCTGGCTGGTCCCACTCGTGTGGAATATGGACAGGATCCCCTATGTAGCACTGAAGCACATCTGCTTTGCAATCCACAGGAGGAAAGACCAGTAAGAAGGACAGTAACAGTAACATTAGAGACTCTGCTGACAGATAATGTCTCTGGATGCGCTCTCTTGGATCTCTGGACCGTATCAACTCCAGTAGCAACCTGCTTTAAAGCTGGCTTGGAAGACCGCTCATTTCCAAAATGGTTCTGAAAAGTGAATTCATCAGTCACCCCTAGGTTCAACAGAACCAGACTTTGGCACACATAAACACATGTGAAACTGAATCAGACCCGTGGTCCATCAAGGTCTGTATGGTCTACTCGGACTGGCAGTGGCTCTCCAGGGTCTCAGGTAGAGCTCTTTCACATCATCTATCACCTGATTTTCTTATTTTTTTTTAACTGGAGATGCTGCAGCTTGAACTTGGGACTTTCTGCATGCAAAGCAAAAGCTCTTCCGTTGAGCCACTGCCCCTCCTCTAGATAGCTTTGGAGTCTGATCCGTACAAGGAAAGGTGGACCACATTCAGTCTGACATAGCCCTGCTTATCTCTGGGCTCTTATTTTAGCTGTGAATGACGGGGGCATATATAAAGCTTTCCAGCAGTATTGCTGAGTATTTTACTGGTGATTTCTTAAAAACCACAGGAGTATTGGTCCGCTGTAGCAATTACAATTGTGTACATGTAATGCATATAATTGTCGGAGAGTTAATTGTGCTTTGTACTCTGATGTAAGTAGCAGTGGATCTCCTGAAGCAAATTTGCCTGTCAGAAAGCCTGATGGCAGAAAAGGAAATAATCCAGACTCTGAATTTGCTTGCAATGCTGTTCAAATTGTCAGATACGGCTCCAAATGGTGCCTGCCCATGAAATACAAGAAAATGGCTCATAACTAAATAAAAATAAAGATCTTTCCCTCACATTGAAAAACCTGATGAGCTTAGCTCACAGCAAAAGCAATTGGGCAACTGGCCGAGAGTTCTCAAAATATACTTTTCACATCTTTGTGCATGCACTTGCCATAACATCACTGAAGTGATCTAAGGCCTAGAATGTCCTGCTACCCTGTGTCCCTCAAACCATGAGTCAGGCCCTTCACGTTGCCTGCACCATCCGGCAGAATAGAAGACACTCTCTTTCCCAGGGTTGTCTCCAGTGATGATTATAAATGAAGAAGATTTTGGAATTTGCTCACTTTCTTTCTTGATAATTTCTCTGGATTCTTTAACACGGTACAGACACAGGCCCATATTCGCTAATGAAATCGGTAGTACTTCTGATCAGTATCCAAAATGAATTTGCACCTGTAAGTCCATAGCCATTGGCGTGGGATGAAATTCTCAAGGACTGTAACTCTCACCAAGGGGATACTTCCTGCCAAAGTGCAGACAGATAGGACAAGTGTTCATTGGAGATCATGGACATCCCCCCCACCCCACTCTTTCTAGGCAGTCTTTTCTGGACTTACAATTTAGGGACCTTATTTATTTGTTTATTTATATCCTGCCTTTCTATTCAAAGGCGCTCAAGGTGGCTAGCAAATATGACATCCGCTGACAATACATCAAGCAATTAATGATAGATCAGACAAACTATTAACTAGCAAAGTCTCCCCTGTCAAATGGCAGCCTTGACAAATGTGCTCCTGTCAAAGAAGCACATTCCGACAGGAACAATCTAACAAAGTATAGCAAAGCAGTCACTGGGATTTTCTTCTTTCCTTCCTCAGAGGTTAAGAAGGCCCATGCAAGGGCATGCTAGAGTCGAGCTTCTCTTCTGCATGCTCTCTGCAGCAGTGGCAGGTGAAGGCACTTCCCTCCTGTGAGGGGTAGAGTAGAACAGTCTGAATGTAGCAAGGTAGTGCTGGCCTTTCCTAACCTGCCTTGCATGGCCATTTTGAGAAGGAGAGGAGTGGGGGGAGCCAACAATCAGCCAGCTTGGCTTTGCTCACCCTCACCTCAGCCAACACCTCAGCTTCTAAATGCAAGGAGGAGAAAGAGAGAGCCAACACATTTGGGAAATATGATTATGTAACTGATCGCCCGACCTTTTTCTTGCATTCTGGCCAGCACAGATGACTGACTGTGGTGTAGTAAGAATCAGACACAGCCTCCCCGCCCCATTGCAATTAGGTACACTCCCCCCACAGATAAATAAGTGGGGACAGGTCGATGGGGCTGTGGGCAGACCTAGAGAAGACAGAAGATTTATCCTGCTAATCCTGATGACGGATAAGGAGGAAAAACCCAAGCTTAGATTCTGATTCTGTGGGATCTGTCCTACTTCCAAGCTGAGTGTTTGAGTGTCTCTTCTGTGTGGACCTGTGCAGAGGGTAGAATTTAGGGATACCAAGCCAGAACCCGAGGAGGTTACACATGGAATGCCTGTAGGTATGGTATTATAGTACATTTTTTTAAAAAGTATTTACATTAAACCTATGCATGAAATTGTCTGGACCTTTGTGATTGGTTTGTGTTTCTTTATCTAAGCCATCAGATGCAGCTGTCTCTGTTCTAGGCAAGCATGCTTGAACGCCTGCTGGTTCGGCTTAAGCTCAATGAGGTATTGTTTCTAACCTTCAAGCACCCACAGATTAAGATTCAAAAGTAAAATTTGTTCCTTGCAACTGTTCAGCAGATAAGTAGATAGAATATTCTAAATCAAAAGAGAGTTCAGCTTAACATTAGGAAGAACTTCCTGACAGTTAGAGCAATCCCTCAGTGGAACAGGCTTCCTCAGGAGGCGGTGGGCCTTTTCTGGAGGTTTGTAAACAGAGGTTAGATGGCCATCTGACAGCAATGCTGATTCTCTGCACCTATGCAGATCACGAAGGGGAGGGCAGGAAGGGTTACATCAATGCTTAGTTCTCGTGGCCCCTTCTTACATGCCTAGAGTAATGCCAATTGCCACTTTGGGGTCAGGAAGCAATTTTCTCCAGGCCAATTTGGCCAGGGATCTTGGAGGGGTTTTGCCATCTTCTGGGCATGGATCAAGGAGCACCGGGATCAAGGAGCTGGGGGAAAACTTTAGAGCCAGGGGATATCCCACTCAAGTCATTGCTCGGGCTATAGAGCGATCGGAGCTGACAGACCGAGCTGCCCTGTTGACCACTAGGCGGAGGAACCAGGATAATGTACTTAAATGGGGTCTGGAATACACCACACTGGCCCCAAAGATTGTGTCCATTATTAGACAACATTGGCACATTATAAGTGAGATTCCTGGCTGTGAAGCCGGTTTGTCAGTGGGCTATAGACGCACCAGATCAATAAGAGACATCTTAATTAGATCAGAATTTTCCAGTAGACAATCTTCCGTTAGCATCCCAAATGGCCACTTCGCGTGTGGCACATGCAATGTATGTGGTCTGATGGTTAAGCTTGAACAAATTCTACCAGACCACTCCTCCCCAAAAAATAGATTTTCAAACTGCAAAACATCCAACGTGGTATATGTTATTCAATGTAAGTGTCCCAGGATATACATAGGGAGCACCACGCGCCCTTTAAAGATTAGAATTCAAGAACATATATCAAGGATTAGGAACAGAGTATCGGAGGCGCCTTTGGTCGAACACTTTCATGAGCATGGCCATCCTTCCAATGAGTTTAACGTTTCAGTAATTGAACAATTGGACTGTCCACATGCTTCGGATATAGGAAAGCTCTTAATGCGTTCTGAGTCCAAATGGATTTTTCAACTTCATTCCTTGTCTCCACATGGACTAAATTTGGAGATCGATTTCTCTTGTTTTCTATGACCCCTAATGTAAGTTTTTGGGCTCCTGCAGGACCTTCCTTTAATACCAACTAAATCATTGATTCAATTCGGCCCCTTTGGTGTTATATATTGTTGTCCGATCCACCTACCGTCAGTCCGTGAATCCTTCTGTTGCAAGCGGTGGGGGAGTGTGTTGTGCAACTATGGATAGTGAGTATGTTTCTTTGAGTATATTTCTTTGATTGTACTTTCATTGTATTATGAAATGTATATGTATATCTGTAATTGAATTATTCTATCCGACAGTGTTTCCGGTCTGAATATGTTTATGCCCAGGAAGAAGTGAGTTTTTTCCACTCACGAAACGGGTAAACAACAATTTGCCTGCAAACTCCCGTCGGCGTTTATTAAATAACCATTTTTACTTTGGACCGTGAAAGAACAAACAACCTGCACATGTCTCCCCTCCCACCGGCTTTTTTCATTATATTCAGCATTTGCACTTTAAAAGTTTCATACATATTCCGGACGGTGAAGATTCAGTTCATAAATGGATGGACTTTGAGATTATGCTGACTTTGATGTTCTATTGGATGGACTTTGCATTTTGTAAATATATTCATGATGCATGTTAAACTTACTTAGCACTTTTGCACCTTGCACTTTGAAAAATATACAACAATATTTTCCAGAATTGTGGTTCCCCGGTTTGTTGGTGTGATCTTCTGGGCATGGAGCAAGGGTCCCTAGGGCTGTGGAGAGGAGGTAGTAGTGCATTTCCTGCGTTGTGCAGGGGGTTGGACTAGATGACCCTGGAGGTACCTTCCAATTCTATGATTCTAAGAGGGCTCCTGGATGTTTCTTCCCTATCTTCACAAGTGACCTTTGCCAGGATTCAGGAAAAGATATTTTGTAGAGTGCAGCATGTGAATATTTAAATTAAATAAATGGAAGAATAAACCAAGAAAAATCCATTTGTTCTTCTAGAATGTTTATTTGCTTGCTGAACAAAACCGATTTGCAGTAGGGAGTTGTACCATGAGAGGAGAATTGATAGGACCTTTCGATATGATAGTTCAAATTCAGAGTTTGGGCAGATCGATTGATTCTTTCAGCAGACTCTTCAGAGGAAACAAAGCTGATGGTAGAACAAATGCAATGATTATGGTTGTTGTGGGTTTTCTGGGCTGTATTGCCGTGGTCTTGGCATTGTAGTTCCTGACGTTTCGCCAGCAGCTGTGGCTGGCATCTTCAGAGGTGTAGCACCAAAAGAGGTGCTACACCTCTGAAGATGCCAGTCACAGCTGCTGGCGAAACGTCAGGAACTACAATGCCAAGACCACGGCAATACAGCCTGGAAAACCCACAACAACCAAATGCAATGATTATTCGGTCCTTAAGATTTTCGCCTCATAAGGAGCTCTCTGTTGTTCAGCTTAGGTCTCAAAATAATGATATAGCATTTGGGGGAAAAGATGCAGCCCAGCAGCCCAGCACTGGAGGCCAAGATGGAGAAGATCTCCACGACTACCATGTCTTTCCCTCTTGTGCTCAGATAAGTTGGAACGAATGAGAGCCAAACACTGCAGAAGACCAGCATGCTGAAGGTGATGAACTTGGCCTCATTGAAACTGTCTGGTAACTTCCTGGCTAGGAAGGCCATAGTGAAGCTGATGATGGCCAAGATGCCCATGAAGCCCAAGACACAGTAAAACATGGTGGCTGATCCTTCATTACATTGCACAATGATTTCTCCATTCGATGAGTGCATGTCTAAATCTGGGAAAGGAGGGAAATTCCCCAACCAAACCAAGCACATGAAGATTTGAACGAGGGAGCAGGAAAAGACAATAGAGTGTGCCAGTCTTTTCCCCATCCATTTCTGGAAAATATTTCCTGGCTTAGAGGCCATGAAAGCCATCACCACTGTAACGGTTTTGGCCAAAACGCAAGAAACTGCCACCGAGAAGACGATGCCGAAAGCTGTTTGTCGGAGGAGGCAGGTCACTTTGTTGGGCCGTCCAATGAAGAGCAAGGAGCAGAGGAAGCACAGAAGGAGAGAGATGAGGAGAAGGTAGGTGAGGCTTTGGTTGTTGGCTTTGACGATGGGAGTTTCTCGGTGCTTAATGAAGATTCCAAGCACCAGAGCTGTGATCAGAGAAAAGATAAGAGCCACAGAAGCTAAAACAGTGCCCAATATTTCTTCAAAAGTTAGGAAGCTTGTCATCTTTGGAATGCATTGATCTTGCCCCTTGTTTGGAGAGCAGTCTTCCGAGCACCTGATACACTCGCTCATGTCTGAAAAGGAACTATTTTAAAGCTACAATAATTCTTCCTTAAAATAAGAAGCATCACCCTAATTTACGCTGGACCGTTAAGCAGTGGATAAGGCAAGCCTATCCAAAGCTCTGATAATTTAACATAACAAACTTTTCCAGAGAGCGCACCTGATGTTTTCCTCATAAGAATTTCCTTCTACCAAGAGATCTGTCACTTCCCTGGTAGAAGAAAACCCACTCTACGGGATGAGTATTGGATTCATCCTGTGTGGCCAAAGAGTAACCTTTGCCTCTTTACATAGGTATTAAAATGAGAATATAAACCTAGCAGTGACTATGAAGTCATCACAGCCTGGACAAATGATCATCGTGGGGCTTATTACCTTCTCCCATATCCTTCATTTCCCATCCTGCAGTGTTTTGTTGAGTAATATTTAGCTGCTTCTTTCCCAACTATGCTATCTAGAGCAAGGGTCCCCAACCTTTTCAAGCTCATTGGCATCTTTGGAATTTTGGGAGAGGGTGTTGACCATTACGCCAAAGTGGCTGACACAGAAGGCAGAGCCAAACACAATACCATCTTCTTTAGTTTGCAAAAGAATTGCAGAAGGGGAATAAAAAGAATCGAAAGAAAGTGCAGGGGGAGGAAGGGAGAAAAAGAAGGGGGAATAACAAGAACCATGAAGATGGTTGTTGTGGGTTTTCCGGGCTGTATTGCCATGGTCTTGGCATTGTAGTTCCTGACGTTTCGCCAGCGGCTGTGGAAGGCATCTTCAGAGGTGTAGCACCAAAAGACAGAGATCTCTCAGTGTCACAGTGTGGAAAAGATGTAGGTCATTTGTATCTACTCAGAAGGGGTGTGGTTGAGCTCCTGAGTAGATACAAATGACCTACATCTTTTCCACACTGTGACACTGAGAGATTTCTGTCTTTTGGTGCTACACCTCTGAAGATGCCAGCCACAGCCGCTGGCGAAATGTCAGGAACTACAATGCCAAGACCACGGCAATACAGCCCGGAAAACCCACAACAACCATCGTTCTCCGCCCGTGAAAGCCTTCGACAATACAAAGAACCATGAAGGTGGAATGGAATGGCATGAAGAGAAGTATTGGGGGGTGCCATGGTGCCCACCATTGTCATGTTGAGGAACCCTGATCTAGAGCTCTTTGCATATCATTATTTGTGAGTACTTAGGTCAAGGTTTAACTTTCTTTGCTGAACCACTTCAGTGCCAGAATCATTCTCTTAATCACTGCTGAGCTTTGATGTCATTATAATTCAACATATATTTTTAAAAAGTATATCTCCTACCCTCCTCATACGCAATCATCTCTTCTGGACATGGCGCACAATCATAGCAACAAAATTTCTCCCCCTCCTTTGTTTTCTTATGGTGACCAGACCGGCAGTTGGCGTTGCACAAAGAGAAGGGAGGTACCTGTTCTTGGATAAATGAAAGGTTTAACATGAAGATGACAGTTGAGACTGAGGCTTTCCATAGTAGAACTGCATTTATCATTGAAAAAGAGGCTGATGGCAGGCATGCCAACATTTCTGGACTTACTAATGATATGTTTTATAGAGGATGACTTACTCTCCTAAGCATGAAATGTATTTTTAAATGATTAAAAAATTCAAGCCTGGATAATCCAAATTCCAGTCACGGGCAATGGGTTGAAACATGATTTAGAGGAGTTACATAGGAAGGCATGTTGACCAAAACTAAATCTGCCCTTAACTGCCAGCCTAGTCAGATGTTATCCTAATTGACATTATGCTATATCCACTGAAGGCTTTTCTTGTATTATGAGTAGAGATGGCATGAACCAAAATACAAACCAAAGTTCATAATGAACTGGGCTGGTTCGTGGTTCACGAACCAGCGGTTCATCACAGCCCATTTCTGACAAACCGCCATAAACTTTAGGCTAGTTTTTTTGGTTCATTTTTTGGTTTGTCACTGCAGACAGCACGGCACTGATCAATCAGTTTCCTAGGCAACAGGGGGGAATGGGCTTTCTGCAGACCTTCTGCTGCTCCAGAAGTGACGTTTTCACAAACCAAACGAACCAGTTCATAAACTGGGGCAAGTTTGTGAAAGTTCGTGGTTTGTGAAATGTGATGAACCATGAACTGCATGGTTCAGTATTTTCCCAGTTTGTGCTCATCTCTAGTTATGAGTTTAATGCATGTAGTAGACCATCCATTGTTTTGCCTCATAAAGCTATTTCCCACTTGTTTCAGTAGAGGCTGCACAACTGTATTGTTTACAATTATTTCCCCACCTGAGTCAGTTTCATGTGCCACTTGATGCTGTCTTCATCCAGGATCAGCTCTCTGCCTGGAGGAGCTTGGGGATCCAGCCTGCCCACTCTGACTCTGACATAGGAGTTGTTTGGGAAAGTGATCAAGTTTGTGAGATCAAACCCACTTGCCAATTCTCCATGTTCAGTAAACACAATGTGGTCACCAGCACTATTGTTAAATGATGTTCTCTGAAGAATTGAGTGGATCTAGGTGGAAGCAGAAAACAAGTCAACGTAACTCTAAAGGAGTTTCCACTAAGAAGCTTTAAACAAGTTGCCTGGATTCTTGTTCTCTGGGAAAACCCAATTCATAATGCAGTTATTTTATAACTGATGCTGATCAGAATCCCAATTCAGGCAGCAGGCATAGGAACATATATTTATTGATTTGATTTGATTTCTAGGTGGAAGCAGAAAGTGGGCTCAGAGTAGATCACAACATTTTAAAATCTACAATAGATAAAATAAAATTTTGCAGCAATATAAACATTAAAAACGCATTGATTAAAACATAGCCACACACATTTTGCCCTACCCCTCAAATTAAAAAACCTGCAGGGTGGGTAGCCAGTCATTGATGTTTACAGAACACGAAGGGCAGCAACAAACAGATAATCCTTTGCCACATCTACCAAGACAGTTGCTCTGATGTTCCCTTGGTGGATGGCTACTTGTCTTGGAGGAAACTTCCTTGAGTAGGAGAAAGGCTTCACCAACAGTAGAATTAAAAGATGGTGATTTGTTTGGCATTGGAACAAACCTGGAGAACTTCATCAGGAGAGCTTTAAACTGATGCCACAAGGGGAAGGGGACGATCGACATGATGATTTCAATGACAAAGTGAAAACAGTGGGGACCCACCTGGGTAGGAAAGGTCAAACAAAGGTACAAGACTACAAGTGTCTATATATCAATGCCCAAAGTATGGGCAATAAGAAAGAAGAGCTTGAGCTTCTATTGCAAACAGAGGGCTACGATATGGTAGGAATTACTGAGACTTGGTGGGATGATTCCCATGACTGGAATGTGCTAGTGGATGGGTATGAGGTGTTCAAGAAAAACCAGAAGGGTAGAAGAGGAGGTGGAGTGGCGTTGTATGTGAGGAGAGGGCTTGATTGTCAAGAAGTTATGGAGAATGGGGCGGACAGCCCGGTGGAAAGCATATGGGTAGAAATAAGGGGAGGAAGGACAAAGGGTATTATTGTTGGAGTCTGCTACAGACCACCTGACCAGCGAAAAGAAACAGATGCTGCCCTCTTTGAACAGATTGGTAGAGTATCCAGACATCAGAACCTTGTAATTATGGGTGACTTCAACTTCCCTGATGTGTGCTGGGAGACAGGCTCAGCAAAGCGTCATGAATCACGCAATTTCCTGACCTGCCTGGCCGATAACTTCCTTTTTCAAAAGGTGGAGGAAGCTGCAAGGAGCTCAGCCATACTAGACTTGATATTAACCAACAGGGAAGAATTGGTAGATGAGATGAAGGTGGTGGGGACCTTAGGGGGAAGTGACCATGTCCTTGAATTCCAGTTGCTGTGGGGAGCCAAGGAAGTTCATAGCCAGACTCGTAGGTTAGATTTTCGTAGGGCCAACTTCGATGAACTCAGAGGCTTGATGAGAGTCATTCCGTGGGGGAGTGTGCTGGAAGGGAAAGGAGCGAGTGAAGGCGGGGCCCTTCTCAAACACGAGCTTTTGCAAGCTCAAGCCTTCACTATCCCAGCAAGACGGAAACATGGTAAGAGCTCCAAGAAACCGATGTGGATGTACAGAGAGCTCCAGAATAAGCTAAGAGAGAAAAAGGAAATGTTCAGGAAATGGAGAGAAGGACAGACCTCTAAAGAGGAGTATATGAGGGTTACTAGACACTGCAGGTCAGCCATCAGAGAGGCCAAAGCTCAGTACGAGCTGGGTCTGACCAGGAGGGCTCGCTACAATAAGAAAAAACTTCTACAGATATGTGAGAAGCAAACACAAGGTAAAAGAGGCAATTTGACCGCTGTTGGGAGTAGATGGAGAAACTCTGATGCAGGACAGAGAAAAAGCAGACAGGGTTAATGACATTTTTGCCTCTGTTTTCTCCCTGAAGAACTGAGGCACATCTAGAGATAGTAGAAAAGGTGGCAGGACACCTGAGTGGCTAATTGACATTGACAGAGAGGTTGTGGAGAGGCATCTGGCTGCATTGGATGAATACAAATCCCCTGGGCCGGATGGGGTGCACCCAAGAGTGCTGAAAGAACTTTCTAGAGAACTTTCTAGAGAACCCCTGTCCATCATCTTCAAGGCCTCCTGGAGGACTAGGGATGTGCCACAAGATTGGAGAAGAGCAAATGTTATCCCAATCTTTAAGAAAGGGAGGAAGGATGACCCGGGAAACTACAGGTCGGTCAGTCTGACTTCTGTTGCTGGGAAGATATTAGAACAGATTTTAAAGGGATCAATCTGTAAGCATCTGAAGGACCGCTCAGTGATCCGGGGAAGTCAGCATGGTTTTGTTCCTAACAGATCTTGCCAGACCAACCTGGTTTCCTTCTTTGATTGAGTGACCAGCTTACTGGATCGGGGGAACTCTGTTGACGTGATTTATCTGGATTTCAGTAAAGCTTTTGATAAGGTCCCCCATGACATTCTGATGGGCAAACTGGAAGACTGTGGAGTAGACTATAGGACAGTTCGGTGGATAGGGAACTGGTTAGAGGACCGCACTCAAAAAGTGGTGGTCAACGGTATTTCATCAGATTGGAGGGAGGTGTCCAGTGGGGTGCCGCAGGGCTCGGTTTTGGGCCCGGTACTTTTCAATATTTTTATCAATGATCTGGATGAAGGAGTAGAAGGGCTGCTCATTAAATTTGCTGACGATACCAAATTGGGAGGAGTAGCAAACACCCAAGAAGATAGAATTAAAATTCAACAAGACCTGAATACTCTGGAGAAGTGGGCAGCTGTGAATAGGATGCAATTCAACAAAGACAAGTGCACAGTATTACATCTGGGCCACAAAAATGGGAAGCACAAATACTGGATGGGGGATACACTTCTGGGCAGTAGTACATGTGAAAGGGATCTTGGGGTAAGAGTGGACTGTAAACTAAATATGAGCAGTCAGTGTGATGCGGTGGCAAAAAAGGCTAATTCAATCTTGGGTTGTATCAAAGGGGCCATAGCGTCGAAATCGCAGGAAGTCATAGGCCCTCTCTATACTGCCTTGGTCAGGCCACACCTAGAGTATTGTGTGCAGTTCTGGAGGCCTCACTTCAAAAAGGATGTGGCCAAAATCGAGAGGGTGCAGAGGAGAGCGACAAGGATGATCAGGGGTCTGGAGACTGAGCCCTACGATAAAAGGCTAAGGGCCTTGGGAATGTTTAGTTTGGAGAAGAGGAGGTTGAGGGGGGACATGATTGCTCTCTTTAAATATTTGAAAGGCTGTCATTTGGAGGAGGGCAAGGAGCTGTTCCAGTTGGCAGCAGAGGGTAGGACGCTAAGCAATGGGCTTAAATTACATGCACAAAGGTACCGGCTGGATATTAGGAAAAACTTTTTCACGGTCAGAGTAGTTCAAAAGTGGAATCAGCTGCCTAGGGAGGTGGTGAGCTCCCCCTCACTGGCAGTTTTCAAGAAGAGGCTGGATGAATACTTGTCAGAGATGCTTTAGGTTGATCCTGCACTGGGCAGGGGGTTGGACTAGATGGTCTGTATGGCCTCTTCCAACTCTATGATGCTATGATTCTATGATTCTATGATATCTGAAAATTAGGGGAAAACTACTACAATCTGGTAAACTCAGATTCCAATCCCCATTTAATCATAAAGTTCTTAAGGCATCCTTAAGTTAGTAACTGTCTGTCAACCCAACCCCCTTGGAGGAAGGGAGGGATAAATTATACAGATGGATGAACATCTGTATAACATCCGGACAGATGAATATAGGAAACTTGAGGAACATGAGACAATATTCTACAGAACTTTGCTGCCAGAGGCCAAATAACTATGGATGATATTCCACCAAATGGGACCCAATTCCAACAGAATACATTACCTGCCAAGGCTGTATGTGCAGAAGGGGTGCCGTTCTGCTACTACCCTCCACTAGTTTTTGGTTGGAGCTAGATTCATACAAGGCATGCAAAGCATGGGCCATGTAATAGACTGCATTATAAATGCTGTAGCTGTGGCCGGTCATGCTCATTTCGAAAAAAGCCTGTGGGAGGCTCTCCAGACTCTCATCTCCAGTACACATTTCTTTGACATCTTCTGGCCCAATGGAATTTGGAACAGAACAATCAAAGGCTTGCTTCCAGAAACCCTCAATAAAGCCATCTTCCTTTTTTCCCAAAGGGTTTACCATCCGCAGAAATTTTTGGAAGCCTGGGATCTCATTTGAGTGAACACTGAAGGAAAGAGCCCCATAGTATGTCTGTAAATCCCATTCATTTAGAAAAAGATTGAATGTAAAATCAATTTGGACTGTGGCAATCCACACTTTTCCTGCAGATGTCTTCCCCTTATATTCAGGTAATATTCCTGGAAGCATTGAGGTGGACACCCATACCATAACATCCAGCCACATAATGGTTGAAGTTTCTCCATATATAATAAATACATTGGCGTTGCTCTCCATGAAAGATGGAAAACTCTTGTGAATGTAAATGGCAACTTCAACTTCGTTTAAGGCCCCCAGGTTTTTCGTAGCTCTTTGTGCGAATGCTGAACAAATGCCGTTCTGGGACAGCAGCAGCTCCAAATTTTGCAAGAAATGGTCTCCGCTATCCCCTTCCGAAGCAATGAGCCCCACCCATTTCCATTTAAAATGCAGAAGTAACTGCACCATTCCGGTGTATTGAAGAGTTTCATTGGGCACCATGCGGTAAAAGGAAGGGAAATGGGTTGTATCAGCTTCAGGTTCAAAGGAGCCATATGAAAACTAAAATTTTCAAAAAATGACAACTATTTCAGAGATGATAAAGAAGGAATTTCTGAGGACACTCATGACTTACTTCTGAGTTTTAAAAAGTAGTTGAATTTCTACCCTAACTACGCATGTTGAATGACTCCCTAGACTATATATGTTGTCTGAGAGCCAGTTTGGTGTAGTGGTTAAGAGCAGCAGGACTCTAATCTGGAGAGCCAGGTTTGATTCCCCACTCCTCCACATGAAGCCAGTTGGGTGACCTTGGGTCAGTCACAGCTTCTAGTCCACCCACCTCACAGGGAGATTGTTGTGGAGATAATAATAGCATACTTTGTAAGCCGCTCTGAATGGGCATTAAGTTGTCCTGAAGGGCAGTATATAAATCGAATGTTGTTGTTATTATTATTGCCTTATAAGCATTCTAAGCTATTAATTTAGAACTGTTAAAATGTTAAAAATAAAATCCACACATTTTTATATTGCCACTAAAAAGACAAAAATATGAGGAGGCGGGGGGAAGGGATGAAAAGGTCGATAAGATTAGCAGTATAACATCATAAAACCTTCTTAAACATCTGATTAATGGTTTAATCAAAAATATATTTATGGAGAGATGTGTAAATCTGATTCAAATCACTGTTACATCCAAGTAAGCATGTTTAGGATCACACCTTTCATTATAATTATCATGTAAGGACACTTTGCTGAATTCAGAAAAATGGGAATTTTCACAGTATATCATACAGATGGAGTTCTTGGAAAGGATTGAGTATTAGTGTTCAATAGCTGTGCCTTAGAAATCCAGGAGAAGAAACATTTTAGAAAGAGATGACTCTATTGAAACTGTTAATTGTTGAATTTCTCCTGCCTATTTATCTGCCAAAGACTCAAGACCTTTGACACAGGAAGCATGGAAACCAGTGAGTCTACTGTATTACAAGAACTTTGAGAAGTGTTTCAAGCAGAAAAGCTGATCAGGCAGCAAGGATCAGAGGAAAACCTTAACACAATAGTTCCCAAGTGGGAAAGGAGATAATGGTGTTCAGGCAAAAAAGGAACAGATGGAATAAGATAATGTGGAGGGTAAAATGTGGGTGAATGGAAGGGGGGAAATGCCAACACGCAAGATCCAACGTTCTGGATTAACTAACTATTGCTATTGTGGTTGCCATTAGAGATGGGCACGATCCAAAAAAAATTAATGATCAAGCTGATCGTGGATCGGCGCCGGCGCCGATCCCAATTTAACAACCCACACTGAGCATCTCCTGTTTCCGATCCATGGATTGTGGAGGCCAAAGCGGGGCATGCTGGTATTCCCAGCTATGTGGGAAGGTGGGTGGTGGTGGCAGATCCCTATCCACTACAGCCAAGCACAATTGTACTCTCTCTTTCTCTCTCTCTCTCTCTCCAAAGGCTAGCAAGTAACAAGCAAGAGCTCTCTCCCACTCCACTGCTAGCAGAAAGTGAAACCCAGCCTGGGAGACCATGGCTATTTATAAGCATGGGTCCCATTCAGCAACACAGGAGGTCTGTGTTTGGCCGTCAGAGCTGCCTATCAGGGTTTGCAGGGATGAGATTGGAGTGCCCATGGCTACAGAACACCCCCTTCCCCCTCCCTCCCTTGGATGTCTTCTCCCAACTTGTGACTGCTTTGCTGCTCTGTGGTTGGAAGGAAGCCCTGCTTATCAAGGAAAGCTGGGTTTCCATTCAGGTTTCCCGGGCGACAGAAGGAGGGAAAACAGAGCTCAGGCATTCCCCTGGCTCTGTTTCCAGGGGAATAGATTGCTGGCGCCTGAGTGTCTGGATCCCTGATCCGAGCCCGGACGCCCCAATCCAGGCCCCTCCCGATCGCTGGATCAATGGCCATGGCCAATCACGATCCGCCGGGTCACGATCACGCGATCGCCATTATCGTGGTTTTTTTCCGATTGTAATGTGGATCGTGCCCATCTCTAGTTGCCATACATCCCTAGTTTGGGGAAACCTGAATTGCCCCAGAAGCACTCTGGCTCAAACGGCAGATTTCTAGGGCAATGAACTGAAGCAACAGGGATGGCTCTGAGGGGAATGGTAGGTTTGAGTTAAACCTCAGTAACAAAGTATCGTGCCTGCCCTATACAACATCCAGCTAGGGCAAGAGTATAGAGGAGGGAGAGATATTAGGGGGGGTTTTTTCCTTATGCTATATAATGTCTTCCATTCACTGCATACTTGTCTGGGTGGAGTTATGATCTTAAATAAATTTTGTTGATTAATGAAGGAATGAAGACCCTCTGTTCCACATAGATCCCTAACCACTTGGGTCCGCTAGGAATGGAGAGAAAGAGGTCAAGGAATACAAAGGGATGTCACGTAACCAGAGGGAGGTAAGGAGGCGGCAATGGGGAGGGGAAGTCCTTTGAATCTTCATTTGCATTATTGTAGACTTGGCCATACCTGAGACCTAATTTGTAATACTGTGACTTTGGCAATAGCCCTCCTCATTTCTATTAATAGCTCCTCTCCTAATAAATAACCTTAAAATATCAGCTGAACGTGAAGGTACCTACGCAATGCTTATCTTGACTTAAACTGGGGCATAATGGAGCACAGGACATCAATAATAGAAGTGAGCCACTTGCTCCAATAATAAAATTATTTAATGTCTTTTCTGTAGAACAAAATTCGAGTCCAACAGCACCTTAAAGACCAACAAAAACTTCCAGGGTAGAAGGTTTTGTGAATCAAACTTACTTTGTCAGATACAAATAGATGTCAGGTTTGTATCTGGGTTCAGATTTTGTTCTACTACTACTACAGACGAACCCAACTGAAAATATATTCTGTATGTCTCTTGAAATTAATTGAGATTAATTCATTAAGAGCTGCAGTATGGGTGGGAATGGCACTGTGATATGGAGCCAGTCGAAGAAACAAACTTTTCGCACAATATGCTAGCAATGGACAAACATTTATTTGAAACACTTCTATGCTCTTTCTTCTGCATAATCTTTTTAGGTAATGAAAAAGATCTTTACATTTTGTGCACACACAGGGACTCAGGCTTCCTCGAATATTCAGCTGCTGTCCACACTTCAAATGCTTTTATTTAAATCATATATTCACCTCTTTCTAAGCCATCGATTTACTATCAGAAATAGAATGGAAGTGTGGGGAAAAAATCCACCAACCGCACACAGAAATCCTACCTGTGGAACCTTGTACAGACGTAAGATGTTGGCCATGTGTGTAGAAATATCAGAGTGAAGTCCCCCAATGATTCCTATTAGGTTTTTCTGGATGCCACATTTGTAGTTGGGGGTAAACCTATGAGATTTGAAAAGAAGATCCATAGTGGTACGATAGGTCATTCTTGCATCAGAGTAGCTGTCACAGATGTGGAATCCAAGAGTAACATTAGGTAAGATCTTGGGATTCTCATTGATTTCCTCAATCGCAAATGCCAAGGCCAGGAGGTGCTGGTAGAACTTGGTCACCCTACTGCGGATAAAAGTCAGCTGCTGAAATTTATAGGAGAATTCTGAAAATATGAATTCATTTCATCACCGTTTTTGTCCATTCTGCCTCTAGAGATAAAAAAGTGACTGACAGTATGAAAGGTCACAATTCAGGAAAGACAGTAAATCCCATTGGAATCAGGGTAAACTTGTCATGGCTTACTTCTGCTGAATTGTGTCCAAGGATTTGTACATCTAAACACATTTCTGGGAAAAAATGAACACCCCCCGTATTCAGCCCAAATAATGTGTATAATGAGTTGGAATACCTGAGTTATGCACATGCTGTCAAGTTGCAAAAGATTTATGGTGACCCCAGCAAGGGACTTCCAAGGAAAGCGAGGAACAGAGGCAGTTTGCCATTACCTTCCTCCAAAGTCTTCCTTCGTGGTCCCCCATCCAAGTACTGACCTTGCTTAGCTTCTGAGATCGGGCTATGCTGTGCCACTTTCCCTCCCCTTGAAATACACACACAGCTAAATATCTGCATCAAATGGATTCCGGTTTTCTCCTGAATCTCAGCATTTCTACCCAAAGCTTCCCACACTTTCTCTAAATTCAGAAGCTGTGAAGAAAATGCAATCCGTGGCTGATGCTTTTATCACTTTTCCGCAGTCAGCCTTAAGCACACGCTCTGCTACAAGATTTGAAAAACTTAGCCATTGTCCATTTTACATGAATCACTCAAAATTTCCTGTCATCCCAGAGCATTCTAATCAAGTACTTCATATTCCCCAGTAGCAGCTCTCTTTTATAGATTGTTTTAAAAAATCTAAAATCAGATTAATGCAGAATGTTGTAATTTTTAATAAAGAGGACAACACTAAACCCCATCTCAATTGCTGTGACTTTTGTTCCAAGCAGACATGATTGGGAGATTACTGAACATTTCTTCCCTGAATTTTATAAGGAAACTTGTGGTGTTCTTCTCATCTCAAGGATTTTTCTTTGTTCCCTTAAGCATTTTTTGAATATCTTGAACATAACGAAATATTATGAATTATCTTGAATGTGCACATCACTGATTTTACAAACCAGGTGAAAGTTTTAAAAAAGACACAAAGTGTCTACTCTTTGGAATACCTGACCACAGAGAGAAGTCCTATGATCTGGTGGTGTGTAATTGACTCACAAATGATTAACGATTCAGAGGGTTTAGTCTATTTTAAGTACATTATTTCATTGTGTTTATTTTATTCCTCCTATCACCAATGGCTACTGTTCATTCATTCTTTTAAATTAAAGTCGACTCTCTGCCCCAAATCATCATTCAAACACAAACAACATATATTATTAGCTACTTTGAGTTCAAGGAAATAAGACAGGACATAAATATTTTCAATAAATAGAAGTGTCACTAAAATAAACTCAAAGCCCAGTTCGTTATTGAAGGGAGGGGAGAAGGAATAGTTCCTTACACTGAACGTTCAATCCAGTTCTTAGAAGGCTCCTTCTCAAAGGAAACTTTGGGGAATATGTAATTGACATGAGATGTGATCCCACCAATAAGGATTTCACCTGGCTGGTGCCACTCATGTGGAACGTCCACAGGATCAATCGCAGAACACCTGGCTGCATCTGCTTTGCACACCATGTGAGAGAGAAACAACATCTGCACCAGCCGAGATCCAGCCATGCTAATAACACCTCTCGTTGGAAGATGCAGACAGTCTTGGTTCGCTGTACAGCTTCAACACTGGCAGCAACTTTGTTTAAACAAGGTGGCTTGGATGACAGTGGCTTCTTTTAATGGACTTATTAAAATGGTATGTATCAAGCATCCTTCGATTCAGGAGCCCTGTGCAGGAAAACCTTCCACAAGGGCTTTGGAGCATGATTCATATAAGTAAAAAAGGACAATCTGATGGAGATTTGCTCTTCTCTGGGTTCTCATTTGAATGATGACTAACACCCTGGGCTATTTATAATGATTTCAGACTACAGTATCGATCGGTTCCCCCCGCCCCCACCTGAGCTTCCCAAAAAGCACAAGACCAGATGATGCAATTATAGCTTTGCGTTTATATATACCTATAATTATGGGAGAACAAGCTGCTGTTGCACTTGCTTGTCACATAGTGTAACAGCAGAGAAAGGGGAGGCAGTATTGGAAAGGGGAGGAATCCAGCCAGGTCCCATGCTATAATTGCAAGGAAATAATTAAACAAAACAAGAGTTCTTCCAGATACTGGGACACCATGTTAGCCTTAACCAATAGTAGAAATCAATCTGACAATTGGCAGAAAGCTCTTCCACTATGGAGCTCGGAACAAACTTTGAAACTATGTACACATGTTTTAAGACAATTTTTCCAAAGTTTTTTTCTCAATAGGTTCAATTGCAGAAAATCACACTTCGGAAGAAATCCTAAGTCTCATCTCATTCAACAAGGTTTACTCTCAGAGAAGCATTTTTAGACTTGCAGAAAGAATTAACAGCTATTAGCTAACAACTGGCAAGGGTTTGGAGGATCGGGGACATGAAGGGCACCATCAACTGCCAGAGCTATATCACTTCTGGGGAACACTGGAAAGTTATGTTCATCTATTCTAGGAATCACCAGAAACTCTATGGTTTTACCATAGCGATTATGATGATTCCTAGAGTGGACAGATACTGCTTCTGGGTTTTATCTGGAAGTGATGTCATACCATTAACTCAATGGCCATTTTAAAAAAAAATTGATAGAAGGGTTGACAGAATTATAAAAGGTATACAGGAGATAAAAGTGCATAAATTCAGAGAGCTGGAATTGAAATTCTACACGAAGTGGTATAGAACCCCGGCTATATTAGCTAATATGTTCTCAAGACTAAGTTCAAACTGTTGGCACTGCAGAAACGGGAAAGGATGGTACTCCCATATGTGGTGGGAGTGTGCAGAAGTTAAAGCTTTTTGGGAGAAGGTAACAGAGCAACTTTATAAGTTCTTCGCAATAAGACCAAAGATAGACCCAGAATTGATGTTAGGTAGTACTTTAGGTCATAAAGATATCAGAAAAGAAGGACAGGACTTATTTAAAGCAATGGTGCTAGCCGGTAAAGCAGTAATAGCATTTGGTTGGAAAGACAAAACTAAGTGGACGGAACTAAACTGGCAGGATTATTTATTTGAATACATTCAATCAGACATTATAGCCATAATTAATCAGGATGAGTCATGGGAATTAAGAATAGGAAAGATTAAGGAAAAATGGCATTTATATTTAAAATGGGTCATGGAGGGTCAACAACGGGACGTTCGGTGGAAGCTCCTAAGCTTGTGCCCCTGGCTAGAAAGGATGAGTAGCTAAAGGGAGGGCGGGAGGGATAAGGGTATGGGAATAAAAAAAAAAAAAGAAAAAGAAAAGGAAAAAAATAAAAAAAAGAAAAAACCTAACAAAAGGAGGTGCTAGAATATCCACCTCTTTTTTTCGTTGTATTTTGCACTGAACATACACCCTAGTGAAGATTTCTAGAGGACTCAAAAGCTTACTCACAATTTTGTGATATTTGGTTTGTGTTAATAAAAGTGACTATCATTTCATTGTATGGGACTTTAACAAAAAGAGTAAATGATATCAGGTGAAGTTCTTCACTGTTAGGAAATGGCTGAATATTTTAAGTGACTTCTGTTTTAGAAGAACTGCTTCATTTAGATCTGTAATTCAAAATTGTTTTTTTTAATTACTTTATAGCAAACATGGGTAAAGGGATCCTCCATCCAGAGTGAAAAAAAATTCAGTGCCAATGACTGGCATGCTACTCAGCAAGATGGAAAGAGCATGCTTTTATCTGGCTGGCTGGCTGCAAGGAAAGAGAAAACCTGAGGAGGAAGAGGAGAATTCACCCAACTTTGTGACATGTTGCATGTAGTATTTCACTTATAGTGATAGTGTATGGCCTATGGGCTGTTAAATTTGAATAAACTGAAACTAAACTGCAAAAAAAAAAAGGAATATTTTCTTTTAATATTCCATTTATCTATTTGTTAAATCTATCTTCAGATGTAATGTGGAACATTTTCTCTTGTTGTTATGGCTATAATACTATTGTTAATGTTAATTTGCTTAATACTAATAAAAATATTTTAAAAAAAAAATTTTTAAAAAAAATTCATGAGGGCTTTCTTATACAGGTAATAGGGCTGTGCTGTAAGGAAATGGTTCAGAAATATGTGCTGGACCAGTGATAGGGTCTATAGACTGTACTACTATGTACTTCACATTCAACATGTTAGTGTTCACAAATAATCATATCACAGTTCTGGGCTGCATTCATGATATACTGAAGTTAATATTGTCCAATATGTGTTGTTCTATGCCTGCTGCTCCTGGCTTCCAGCTCTAATTTCTGGTATAGGCCTCCATTTCTAGAAGTGGAGCCTCCTGGCTTTGTACTCCAGGCTAAGGGCCATGGGCCAGGAGCCCTTGTGCTCTTGCCCTTCAGCTTGTACCTCTGGATGAGGCATTGGTCTCTTCAAACTGAGAGGAAGTCACCCAATAGAGGACAGAAAGTGCAGGAAGCCAAAAAAGGCGTTCTTCTCTGCCCTATTTAACACAGCTGAAAGTATCCCTCCATCTCTAGTGTCTGGTTGGGCCCTTGCCTCTTCAAACTGAGGTGTTAGCAGTCCAACCCTCCCTCCCACTGAAAGGGTAGTTATGAATAGGGTTATATCATGAACCCCTTTTCCCCATGTGGTCTGAGTACATGGCATAGTGCCTGGCTAGGCAGAACCATTTCCAACTCGGCCAAATGGAAAATTACTGGGTTGTGAGCCAGGCTTGCTAGCTGCCCCATACTCTGGAGATGTGCAACATTTTAGAGACAAAAAGAGGTCTTCCAGCCATGGCTGCTAATCTCGTCAACATCCTTCCGTGCCTTCCCCACCCCTCTTCCTAGACCTTGGCTATTCAGGGATCTGATCAAGTCCTTCCTGTCTAATAATTTCAGGGCATCAAGCACCTTTTTCACCTTTAGTTCCCCCCAGATACGTTCAATCAACCATTTCCTAGTTTATTGTCTCACCTCTGGAGACAGCTATTAAGCTATTGTTTCTAGGCAGAAGAGTCAATCCTGTTCCAGAGTATGTTCCACAGTATAACTGGACTACTCCAAGCCATATGCCATATGTGTGTGTCGTTCAGATCCACACACACACATTTAGATCACATCTGAGCCTTTCCCCTCCTGCTGGTTGTTGAAGCTGCTACTCTTTATGGACATTGCTTCCTTTCTCCTGGGCTGGTAAATATCACCCAGCCCCAAATATCTCTTCCTCGTTGTGTATTTTGCGTTCAATTGCTTCTACTGCTCCCTTAATAAAAGTAATTTCTGTTTAAACCTGCTTGTTTATTAGGGAGTTGTCTAAGGGAATGATCCTGGTATATATAGGTGGAAAAATCTTGCAGTTACTCCCTATCATTAGCTCATCTCCTTTCAGCTAATTCCTCTCCCCAACTCGCAAGGAAACCCTCATTAGGGTAACAGAGGGGAACTCACCTCTGCTTTCGAGGAGAGTTCACCTTGTCACCTTGTCACCTTTAATGAGTGGTACAGTGTTAAGGTTGCCCTCATCTGGGTAGCCTAGGCAAGCCCAATCACATCTGATTTAAGAAACTAAGCATGGTCGGCCTTGGTTAGTCATTGGATGGGAGACCTCCAATGACGACATGGGTGGCAGCGACAGGCAATGGCAAACCACTTCTGTTAGTCTCTGGCCATGAACACCTCAGCAGAGGTTGCCAAAAGTCAGCTATGACATGAGGGCACTCTCTACCACCACAAAGTGTTAGGGTTAAAGTATCACAGTTATAGCAGTTTCCTAGAAAAATACTGGACCTGGAAATTCTCACTGCATGAAGAAGCAGGGAGGGGGACAAAAGAATACATTTGGAAAAGCAAAGCAGCAACAGAGTAAAAAAAGCACCTGAAGGGACAGTGCTGACTTTATGGAGGAGGGGCCGCAGATGACAAGAGAGTCATGCCCCTATATTAAGGTAAGAAACTGTGTAAAAGGGCACTTTCCCTGAGGGAATTTTGAGTTAAGTAGAGTGCATATGTGGGGTGAGATTCCTCAAGGTTCCAATTTCATTAAAAAGCCTTGAACTTACGGAACTTCAATTTAACATCCTTTGAGAAGTATTTGAGGCTTGATTGTCCGGGGTTGGGCCAGTAGTGTGGCCTGAACGGCCCATGTCCGCCGCCCAATGCTGTGATTCACCTTCAAGTCAGGCTGCTTGGCAGCTGGTGGCTGGAGGAGCAGATCACAGTGCAGCTGAATGCTGCCAGGTGGCTGTACTGGAATTGTGGAAGAGGATTGTATTTCAAGGAGTTAGTGGTGCCCTAGGTCCGTCCATCTTGCCTAAAGAGCCATATTTGGCTCATATGTGCCTTTGAATATGTGCCTTATACTACATTACGTCTTGTCGCTCTGGTTCATTTGTTGCCGATGCAAGAGATGGGACTCTCCCTGTTACTAGGCATAGTGCAGGGAGAGAGGTATCCATTAGACACCTGGAGCAAGAGTGTGGATAACATCACACCTTGCTGGAAGGGAGGACCAGGCAATCAGGCCTTGGGTAAGTGCCAGTCGCTTAGCCTTATCAGCTAGGCTTAGATCAGCAAGGCCAGCTTGACACTGACAGCATTCCTTAGCTTTGGCCCTATGATTAGTCACCTTCCCTCTCATTAAGACCCTTCTGGGGAGGCTGATGTTGCAGGTGGGCATAAGCCAGCTTTAAGGTATATAAGTCTGAGCAAGGACCCTCTGAGTGGGGATTCTGTACAGATGAGAGCCGGTAGCGTGCTCTACACTTGTATTTGGCCGTAGGAGTCTGTCTGTTGCTGTCAAAGAGGGTCCCCCAGTGACTGAAAGGGTATTGCTTGCATCAGGTGGCATTTTTCCTTTAGATGGTTGTTGTGGGTTTTCCGGGCTGTATTGCCGTGGTCTTGGCATTGTAGTTCCTGACGTTTCGCCAGCAGCTGTGGCTGGCATCTTCAGAGGTGTAGCACCAAAAGACAGAGATCTCTCAGTGTCACAGTGTGGAAAAGATGTAGGTCATTTGTATCTACTCAGGAGGGGTGGGGTTGAGCTGAGTCATCCTGTACAGGATGACTCAGCTCAACCCCACCCCTCCTGAGTAGATACAAATGACCTACATCTTTTCCACACTGTGACACTGAGAGATCTTTCTCTTTTGGTGCTACACCTCTGAAGATGCCAGCCACAGCTGCTTGCGAAACGTCAGGAACTACAATGCCAAGACCACGGCAGTACAGCCCGGAAAACCCACAACAACCATCGTTCTCCGGCCGTGAAAGCCTTCGACAATACATTTTCCCTTTACTTTGTTACATTATGCTGTCTGTGTATCCCCCTTGTCTTGGGTCTTTATGTAAAGATTGTATTTTCTTTGTGTAATAAAGTCTTTTGCTTTCCCCATCAATTGGTTTTAATTGTCCTCACATCCCAAAAGAACCACTGCCCCTTGGCAGAACAGAGGCCAAACATCACAAGGGGGGGCAAAGGAGGGGACGGCGAGAACAATGGTGCAGGATGGCCTGCATGGAAGCCAAGTGGCCGCCCGTGGCAAGGCCACACACGCAGGTCGTCAATGTTTGAAGAAGGTGCCTCAGGACCAAGGCCACCTGGCAGCAGCTGCAGCCATGCTCGACCAATGGCCAGAGGCCTGCCCTATGGCTGGGATGGTGCCTGATGGTGGCCAGAAAGCAGCAGGGTTGGGAAGCTGGTGGAAGGGGTGTGAGATGCCTGAAAAACACCAATGAAGGGTGTGGCTGGACCACTGGCTGCCCTTAGCTCAGGTGTTCAGTCTTACCTTTGGGGCAGGTTCACAGGGAGCAGGATGGGGGTGTCATTAGGGGGATGGGATTTAAGAGGGGCAGAAACCCTCAGCTGGGGAGGGGAGTAGGAAGACTGTCCCTGCTGTAAGGGCAGCTTCCCAGGCAGAAGCCCCTGAAGAAATCTATACGATTCTCCCTCTTTTATCCTCCTCACAGTGATTCTGTGAGACAGACTAGGCTGAGCATGACTGGCCCAAAGTCACCCCGGGGGCTTTGTGACAGAGTGTGAAGAGCCATGAAGGAACATCTATAGACCAGACAATAAAAATGGACAGCCAGGCATGGTGTAGGTTTTTAAAAAGCTGTCTTTAATTCTCAAACCATAACAGCTGTTTCTTCAGCTGGAATTCACGTCTGCGCTGAATATATTCATCAGTCATGTCTTAGCCTGAGAACTAAAATAATCAGTTCAATTGAAATCCAGCAAAACCACAACATTCGTCTACATCCCTCAAACTTAATAAAAAAGGTTACATATTGGATAGAAAGTTATTCCAGAAACAGGCAAGAGAAAAGATTTCCAAGACCTGTGAGCAGAAAAAAAAAATCAAAAGAGTCATCCTTTATTGAATAATATAGAAATGCAGCGGCAGCCATTTCAAGGACTTCTTCCCTTCTTACTCTTGATTAGCTGTTCCTTGTTGTTCAGTTCAGGCCTCAGAATAATTAAATACATTTTGGGGGCAAAGATGCAGCCCAGTAATCCAGCCCCAGAGGCCAAGATGGAGAAGATCTCCACGGCCACCACGTATTTCCCTTTGGTGCTGCGATAAGTTGGGACAAAAGAAATCCACACGCTGTAAAAGACCAACATGCTGAAAGTGATGAACTTGGCTTCGTTGAAGGAGTCGGGCAGCTTCCTGGCAAAGAAAGCGATGACGAAGCTGACAAGGGCAAGAAGCCCCAAGTACCCCAGAATATAATAGAACAGACTGCCTGCTCCTTCGTTGCATTTCAATATGACTTCTCCCAGCACGGAGTGCGTGTCAGCATCTGGGCCTGGAGGACTGGTGAACAGCCACACAGCGCAAAGGCTTGCTTGAATGAATGCACAGCAAAGAACCACCCAGCTTGCCAGTCTCTTCCCCACCCACTTCCTCATCCTGGAACCTGGCCTCGTGGCCACAAACGCCAGAATCACAGTGATGGTTTTGGCCAGGACACAAGAAACAGCCACCGAGAAGATGATCCCGAAAGCAGTTTGTTGTAGAAGGCAGGTCACTCTCTCGGGCCGGCCAATGAAGAGCAAGGAGCAGAGGAAGCAGAGCAGGAGGGAGATGAGCAGAGCATAGGAGAGTTCCCTGTTGTTGGCTTTGACGACGGGAGTGTTCTGGTGCCTGATGAAGATCCCAAGCACCGCCGCTGTGGCCAGAGAAAGAGTCAGAGCAGAGACAGCCAAACTCATGCCCAGAGGTTCAGCATAAGACAGGAAGTTGATATCCTTGGGCAGGCATCCATTTTGCTCCTTGTTTGGATACTGATCTTCTGGGCATTTGTAACAATCATCTACATCTTTTAAAAAAGACAGTGTTTCAGTCTCACAAGCACATCATGCTTCCTGACAGATATACTTTACTGGAGATACGACAGAGGCTTGGCTGATGACAGCCCTTCCTCCCCCACACACCCCAGAGGGAAGGCAAAATGCCAAGAAGAATGGATTAGCCTAGGTTTAATAAGATGTTCTTCAGGAAGGAATCAAAAGGACAGCTGCAAAGGGCAGAGGGAACTTAATTATCAGCTCCCAATCCCTTGACCATGAAGATCTTAATAGCCAAGTACCCTCAAACTGCCATTCCTTCTTTTTCACGTGTATAAAGGACATGCAAAATTTGTACGCAAATCACAGTTTCATTTATGGGTTTGATATGAAAGGGGAAAAGGTTGGGAATACTGGTAGTTTATCCTGTCACTGAGACCACTCCATGGGTTAGGCATGACGCAGATCAGAAAACATATTTTTGTATGTTTATCTTTAAAAAAATTAAATTTAAAACATACTGTTCTCAAATTAAACTTGTAATATTCAAACGGACAAATTCTCAAACGAATCCCTGTCTTAGGATATGTATCACTGGGTATTTTTACATCTCCTTAAAAATGAAGCCTGTGATGTGGTGAATTCTAACAAGGACCCTCTTGGGATGTATCTACACCTCTTTTGGAGGCACCATTGCAAAACTCTTCTCTACTACCACTGAGTTTTGCTGTGTGCAAAACGTGAATGATTATTATAGCCCAATGTATATTGAGATATGTATGCCTGTAATTTTTATTGTTTGGTGCTTCTGCACCTGATTGTTATGTCTCCTGATCCATCAAAATCATTTGCAATGTTTGTGGAGGAGAACCAATCAAGAGAACAGAAAGTTCCCAGCAGATTGCAAAATGCTTTCCTTGAAATTAAGGAATTTAATTCCTGAAATGCGTCAGTCGCATCCGACGAAGAGAACTGTGGTTCTCGAAAGCTTATGCTACAGTAAAGTTGGTAAGTCTTAAAGGTGCTACTGGACTTTTTTCGATTTTGCTACTACACACTAACACGGCTAACTCCTCTCTATCTCTTAAAATTAAACTTTTCAAAACTGCTGAATCCTGTGTCTTGAAGCACTTCTTTCCTAATGTATGATCTTTAAGAAAACATTACCCAAGGATACAAAAATATTCAGCTGAAGTTAGGCTAGGAATAAAAGTTCTGTTATCTACATACACCCCACTTGCTCAAAGAATTCTAAAAACATGGCAGATTAACGGCAGCAAAATCCTCTTTCTCAAATTACAGAAGTCCATGCCTCAGTTTAAAGTGATTCACTTGAGCTAGGTTGCCCAGTCTGTGTTGGAAAATTCCTGGAGATTTTGGGAGTGGATCCTTGGGAAGGCAGATTTTGAGGAGGAGAGGAACTTCAGTAGAGTATGATGCCGTATACCTCACTCTCCAAAGTACTCTTTTTCTCCAGGAGACCTGATGTCTATCATCTAAAGAAGAGTTGTAGTTCTAGGAGATCTCCAGGCCCTATCTAGATGTTGGCAAACCTACCTCGAACCACCACATTTTCAGTCAAATGGGGCGAACATGAGAAATCCTTTTTCATCTCTGCTCTCTGGATCAGAAATTCCTTCAGCTCTATTGTACACATGTTCCTAATAGACTTTACGGCATGATCTCTTACTCTTCTGGCCTGAAATCTTTCCTGCTGGACACGGAACACAATCGTAGCAACAAAACGGTTTCCCTTCTTTCTGTTTCCTATGGTAACCAGGATGGCAGTTGTCGTTACACAATGCCCTTGGCACAACCTTTCCATGCAAAAGAAGAAAATAAAGGATGTGTTTACTTTCTCTCTCTCTTTCATTTATTCATCATCTTGAAATGAGTGACCTGAATGTTTCAATAAATAACTTGTATTTTTCAAATTGTTTCGTTAACAGAGTAAGAAATATGCTGATCTAGATCAACTCAAGCCTGAATTCTCCCTAGAAACTAAAATAATGAAACTGAGACTATCATGGTCATATCATGAGAAGACAAGACTCACTGGAAAGGACAGTAATGCTAGGAAAAGTAGAAGGCAGGAGGAAAAGAGGAAAACCCAACATGAGGTGGCTTGACTCAATAAAGGAAGCCATGACCTCCAGTTTGGAAGATATTAGCAAAACAGCCAATTATAGTTTCCGGTTTTGGTTATATCAGCCCTATTTTGCTTCTCAGGTTGCCCAAGCCCCCTTGCCATACAATTCCCCTTGCCATACAAACAAAATTCAGAGCACAAAATCACCCTTGTCATGAAGTCATAAAACGAAGGGGGCTGCAATGTTGGTTGCCATGAGAGTAATTCAAAAGCAAAAATGGCAGCTGTTTGTAGCAACTAAGGGCTGATTCAAGCTATTCCATCAGAGCTTGTTTCTCACATGTGGTGAGTCTCAGTGTCAGACTAGGCTGATGGTAGATGAAGTGAACAACAAAAGAATGGCACTAATTTCTGAGAAACCTGCCCTTTAGACATTGACATGGATCTCAGGAATGAGTTTCATTTCTGCTAGACTGCCTCTGTTGTCCTTCCCCTCCCACTAGCACTTGTGCAAGGATTCATGGAAAACCACTGATCTTGTGCAAACTGAAATGCTCGCAGAAGAGGAAGCGCATTTTGCAATAGAGGCTACCAAGCCTCTATCCACCAATCCACCACGAGGCTACCAAGCCTCAGTCCACCCATATGCTGAAGTGTCAATTTATCCGCCCACTACATCACAATTGCTTTATACCCTTAGTCATTGCCGCAAGGTGTTGATTGTGTGATTATGGAATATTGGCGGTGTAATTCAGCAGCCTTGGGAAGAAGACATACTGTGCCCCTCCCAGGTCCAGGTCAATAGAAATCAGTGGGCTCAGAAGGGTGCTTGGGATGTCATTGTTACTAATGTAGGAATAAGCACAACCGTTAACGTCATGCTTCTGAATGGAATTCACCTAGGAGGGTGTGGAATGAGTTATCCAGAAGTAGCAAATGTCCACAAAACTGTCAGTATGGTCCCCATTTATTACGGATTCAAAAATTCACATTTGGGTTCTACCTCATAAAAGCTCCTGGGCCACGTGATGCTTGTCTGATTAATGGAGAATGTTCTGCCACGGATGGCATAAGGATCCACTTTTCCTACTTTTATTCTTAAAAAAGATTTGTTTGGGAAAGTAACCCAGTTGATAATATCAAATCCGCCTGTTAATTCACCCTTCTCATCAAAAGACATTGTGTCACCAGCACTGTTGTTGAAGGAAATTCTCCTCAGAAAAGGATGAAGCTAGAATTTGAAAAAAGAAACAGATTTTTAAGGAAAGAGACAGCAGCATCTCACTTTTGATTCTTCCCACTATTTTAGGATTCACTCCCTCTATTTCTTGGCTATCTTCTTTGTTTTGAAACGCAATGTATGCTCTTAAATTAGCCACATTATCTGCTGGAGGATATCCTTTCTGATATCAAATTCTTGCTGATACGGAGCAGTCTCTTGCCCCCTCCTCAGGCTATCGCCTCCCTCTGCCTTTGGCATGGCAGTTGTTAGCAGGAGCAAGGCTTTGGAATGGGGCGGAACTGTACAGCATCACCTTGTTCCTTCCCCTCCCTGTAACCAGCACTCCCGTTTGCAGCATCAGGTCGCCGCTTCTTCCCAACTCTGCCTTTTGGCCCTTTGGGTGATTCCATGTCCAGGCCCTTTGTCCAGACCCTTCTTCCACCCAGTTCCTTCTTCCACCACAGCTTCCAAGATCTGATGAGACTGGGCTTGGCTGGGCTATTCAGGCCCATTTCCCCACATCTTAAAAATAATGCCCCATTCACAGAACGCTGGTGGCTCCTTTCGTGCGATTTCTGACACCGCCGTTTGTGGCGCCATGAAAATTGAATCATCACTGCCTGCCACCGTTTTGGAAATGGTGAGGTCAGAAATAGCGCGAAAGGAGCTGCCCGTGTGGGCCGTTATTTTTAAGACTTGGGGAAACAGCCTATGTCAGGTTCCTGTAATCCTCCTAACTACCCTTTCACAATGCTTTGGTATGTAGGGAAAATTTTTCTTTTTCCAAAATTCACTTTTTTAAAGAAGAACCTCTTATTCTAATGTTTTTCTTCTTTAAAAGAGGCATTTGCAAACTTAGTGGGAATAAAGAGACAGACACAGGCTTGGAACTAAATGGCCGTTTATTGAATAACATAACATAAACAACGGCAAGGGCAAACTAAGCGGTACAGGTCAAGCCATGGGGTCCACTCTGGACCTCCGCCTTGACCTGCCTGGGCGAGCCCCACAGCCCCAGGATTAGGCCATCCAAGGAATGGCTGCCTCCCGGCCAGCTAGGCTGCTGGATCCCCCCATCAAGCTCCTAACGCTCTAGCCGTACAGCATGAGGGAAGGACTTGTGCCTGGGGATCCCCGCAGGCGTCTGCCTGTGCAATGGTAGCCGTCACAAGCATACCACACTGTTGGCAGACCCTGTTTCCCCTATGGGGAAATGTCTCTGGGTGCTCACCGGCCCGCTCCCTATTACCCAAAACTCCTGCCAGGGGCAACCCAAACAGCCCACCCCGGCCAAAGCCTCATACCACTGCCAACAGTGCAAGGTAGGAGAAAAAACCCCCCGCACAATTGCCAATTCAGGCAGGGGGCAAAAAATTCCTACCTGGCTCCGGAAACGGCAGCCGGCTAATCCTGCCCTGCAACAGGGTGAGGCGGATGGGCCGAGCGAAGAACGCGACTGCTGGCTGGGTCGGCAGAGCAGCCTCTGAGGCATTTGGCTCCGCCCCCAGCCAGAATGCCCGGATGGAGGGAGGGGGTCTGTCTCCCTCCCACAAGCCTGCAAAGTTACGGCCCCAGGCTGAGCGCAGCGAAGCTGCTGCCTGGAGTGCCGGATTGCAAACTTAGTGGGAATAAAGAGACACACAGGCTTGGAACTAAATGGCCGTTTATTGAATAACATAACATAAACAACGGCAAGGGCAAACTAAGCGGTACAGGTCAAGCCATGGGGTCCACTCTGGACCTCCGCCTTGACCTGCCTGGGCGAGCCCCACAGCCCCAGGATTAGGCCATCCAAGGAATGGCTGCCTCCCGGCCAGCTAGGCTGCTGGATCCCCCCATCAAGCTCCTAACACCCCAGCCGTACAGCATGAGGGAAGGACTTGTGCCTGGGGATCCCCGCAGGCGTCTGCCTGTGCAATGGTAGCCGTCACAAGCATACCACACTGTTGGCAGACCCTGTTTCCCCTATGGGGAAATGCCTCTGGGTGCTCACCGGCCCGCTCCCTATTACCCAAAACTCCTGCCACTGCAAGGGTCAAGCCTCTGCTTAGACCCTCGCACCCCACAGGTGGCTTAAGGCCAACCTAAGCCCTTGCCGGAAGTCGTCTAAGAAAATTTCATTGCCTTCAGGAGACAAATGAACTCCATCATCTCTGTAAAGATGGGCAAATTCGGCCTTAATTCGCGGATGGGGCAAATAAATTCCCAAGCCAGTCCCCAGAGGCTTTTTCATAGCCCTATTCGCCTTGCGACGCGCTCCCTCGATGGCCCGGGGGTCTAAAGCTTCCCTCCAAACCCGATGTTGAAGAATTTCAGACCAAAATATCAGGACCCCAGGCCAACGGCTAGCTATCAGCCGGAGGTCATTGGTCGCCTGCAGGGACAGGGCCTTCCCCTGTACTAACCCCAAGTCGTTCCCACCGAGGTGGATTACTAAAATATCCGGAGGAGGACCCGTCCTGCCCCCAAACAACAGTGGTAGTAGGCCAGGCCAACGAAGGCCGCGCCGACCCCGCCACTCAACAACGGCCACAGCACTGAGCCCCAGCTGAGATCCGATTTCAGTTCTCCTGGCTTGATGGGCAGCCCAGAAAATCATGCTGTGCCCGCATATCAGGATCCTGCGCTTTCCAGTGCCCGGTGCCGCACCTACGGAAAGAACAGTTAGTAACCAGTCAAAATTGCATGAGGGGACGGATGTAACTCTTAAAAGCCCTGGACCGCCACCTGCCAACCCTACGAATAGCACCTGAGGAGTAACCCATCGCAGCTGCCGTAGAGGCCGCACCAATTCTAAACGAATGGGTTCCAAATTTGACCCCAGAAAGCCATATCTTTCCGAGGGCCCGCTCCGTGACAGCCCAAAATTGAAACCGCGTCAATGGGGACTGATCAGCATGCCTAAAAAGAAAACCCTCACATGTACCGCGTATGCAAAGATAGTCCCTGAGTGCCTGGACCGGGCAAAGGTCAGAATCAGCACAAGGACCCAACAACAGTGAAGTCCCCTTCTGCCGCTGATCAGTCTTAGACCTCCGTATCCTGATGGACACTTTATCCCCAACAAAAGCAACGTCAGATGCCACCAATGCCCTACCAGACAAGTCCCTACGCGATTGGGCTACTAACTCGCTGACCCTCAGGGCCCCGAAGAAGGCCACCAGCGCAGCAGCATGGAAAAGCAGCCGCTCATAGTCGGAGGAGCACACCGTCTCCCAAGCTGCCCCAAGTCCCTTCAGCACCGATGGGGAAATGGGCTGGCGCAGGTCCCTGGGCCCACTGGTCTCCCTCGACCAACCTTCTAACATTTTGCGTATGCGGAAATCCCCAGTGACTTCCGGCAAACCACGGGCCTTGCAGATGAATGCCAACGCCGACAGCTGACCCCTAATGGACTTAACGGAAAGACCCCTGCCCCGCTGCACCACGCAAAAGTGCATCAAATGATCCACGGGAACAGGCCAGAGCTCCTGCAGACCAGCTGACTGCCGAAAATCAGTAAACTGCCCTACCGCACGTTGATAAGCCCGCCGAGTGCTAGGGGCGATGGCTAGCTGGATCGCCCGTTCCGCTTCCGCCTTCCAAGCTCCCAGAGCTCCTTGGGCATCTGCACAGGAAACCGATCCGCTTCCGGAGCGAGGTGCCAGAAACGCCCCATCTGTTGGCGAGACAGAGCGTCTGCCACCCCATTCAAAATTCCAGGAACATGCTTAGCCCGAAATAAGATATTCAACTGCAAGCATTTTAAAGTAAAGGGGCGCACCAGCCCCATGACCCTTGGAGACCTCGATGACAAGGAGTTTACCACATGTACCACCGCCTGGTTGTCGCACCAGAAGTGGACTGTGTGGTTTGCTAACTCCTTACCCCAGATCCACACTGCCACCAATAAAGGAAAAAACTCTAGAAATGTTAAGTCCTTAGACAAACCTCGATCTAACCAGTCAGCTGGCCATTGTTCAGCGCACCAATGTCCGCGAAAATATATACCAAAGCCCAAGGTACCAGCAGCATCCGAGGCAATCTGAAGTTCTGCTTCCAACAAGAGGTCTTCCCTCCAAAAGGACACTCCATTAAAGGAGGCCAAAAACGCCAGCCATACCTCAAGGTCATCGCGTAAGCCCTTACTGACCCTCATTTTGTGATGGGGTAACCGCAAGGAACCCATAGCATCACACAGGCGACGCAAAAACGCCCTACCGGGGGCAACTGCCTTGCAGGCAAAGTTCAAGTGTCCCAGCAACTGCTGTAACTCGAGAAGGGAAACCTTGCTCTTCCCACGAAAGTCTGCAAGCCTGCGTCGCAAATCTTCAACCTTAGCCATGGGGAGCCTCAATGATTGCTGGACGGTATCCAACTCAATGCCCAAAAAGGTCAACACCTGTGAAGGGCCCTCAGTTTTCTCATGTGCCAGGGGAACACCCAGCTCCCCCGCAAGAGAAACAAAACCCTGTAAGAGCTGGGCGCACTGCCCGGTACCCGCTGGCCCAACGAATAAAAAATCATCTAAATAATGACAGGTGTTTGGGCAAGAGAATCGGCGCCGCAACTCCCATTCCAAAAAGGAACTGAAGCGCTCAAATGCCGCACAGGAAATCGAGCATCCCATGGGGAGGGCCCTGTCCATATAGTACTTGCCCTCAAAAGAAAACCCCAGGAGCTCGAAGTCTTCAGGGTGAACAGGGAGCAAGCGGAATGCCAATTTAATATCGCACTTCGCGAGCTCCGCCCCAACGCCGCACCGTCGAACCACCTTGACCGCCTGGTCAAAGGACGTATAATGCACGGTACAAAGTCCCTCAGGGATGGCATCATTCACCGAGCCACCCCTGGGGAATGACAAATGATGAATAAGGCGAAACTCACCAGCCGCCTTTTTGGGAACAACACCTAATGGCGAAACTCTCAAACATGGAACAGGGGGAGAATCAAATGGCCCAAGGACCCGTCCCTCCGTGCACTCTTTGGCAATCTTAACACGGACCACCTCTTCCATGCCAGCCACAGAACGTAAATTGGCAGACATGAAAGGTGCCCGTTGGCCCTAAAAGGGAATACGGAAACCAAAACGGAAACCAGAAACCAAAAATTCAGCGTCCTGACGCCTGGGGTAGAGCTGCAACAAGCGCTCAAGAACTTTCAGGTTTACCGGGCTGGGGCCCTTTTCCAACAGTATGCTGGGTGTTGCCACCCCCAAAGCGCTTACCACCGCCCCCTTGCCTAGCCTTAGGACAGCCTGCGTATGAATGAGGTCCCCCACAGGCGGGGCACTCATGCCTGTACTTGCAGGCCTTCCTACTGCACACACCCTTAGAAGTGAAATCCCAGCAGAGCAGCCGGAATTGAACCTGCTGCCCCGCGGAACCGCGGGTGCTGGGCGTAGCCTGGGGGCGCTGAATCAAATGGCCGCTATCAGAACGGTCCCCAGCATTTGGCTTAGCAGGGGACATCACTTGCAGCCAGAGCTGCTGCTGAATTTGGTCCCACGGCAAACTGGGGTTCAATGCGGCCCGCATTCTAAATTCCTCATCGTATTGGAGCCAAGCTGGCCCCACAAAGTCCGTGTAACCGCGATAAATAATATTCAGGTATTGGAACAGTGGCGCTGCCCTCCAAGGGTGCGCCCTGGCCAACACGCCCGCGTATATGAGGAATCCAGGCAACCAATTAGACCAACACCTATCAACGCGCCTACGCCTGATCTTTTCTTTATCCCGTTCATCTAAGTCTTCCTTGTCCTTCTTCTCCAGTTCCCTGAAGAGAAGGGTGAAGACATCGACATACTCCCCCTTTATAATCTTATCCCGAGTGGCCTGTGTCAGGTGATCACCCAAGGGGAGAGCGGTGTCACCAAATGGCAAGGCTCTATACGGGACAAAGCCGTAAGGAGAAGAGCCATAGGGGGGGAAAACCCACTGTTGGCCGTGACCATAAGGCCAACCTGCAGCCTGAAGGCTCCCAAATGGATCAGCCACAGGGGGCTGCTGCTGACTGGTTGAAGGACTAGCATAGCCTTGCCAACTGGCCGTGACAGGAGGAACCCAGACCTGTGGTGTATGCAGAGCCGGTGTAGGTGTAGAGCCTGGAGGTCCGGAGGCAGCCAACTGACCCCAGGGCCCCCAAGGCCAGGTGCACCCTTGCGAAGGCAAGGCAGACTTACCCTCCTGGGTGTTCGGGTCAACAGCAATGGCAACCGGCCCTGGATCTACCGCTTCGCACCCTTCCTCTGGGGGAACCTCCTCGGCAGTCCCGGGTTCTGCGGGAGTGTCGCTGGTCACACCTCCTTCTGGAACTGCTGTGGACTCTAAAGCAGAAAGGCGCATCATAACTTCTCTCTGGAAAGCGGCCGTAGAAGCCTTCTCAGTGGGCCGCCTAACCCTGGCCCCTGATGCTCCAGATGGCGCACCCCCCCGTGCTTGTTCCAGAGCAGCCAGCCGGGCCGAAATCTCCTGCCGGCTAGGACTACCGTCCTCATCCTCAGAAGAAGACAGAGCCGGGGGGGTGAGGCCATTTGGAAGCAGCCCGCTTAGCAGGCTGCTTGCCCTTAGATGGGCCACTTCCTTTCTTAGGCGGCATTCCTCCGCTGACCTACTCAAACAAAAGGAAATATGTTATTATTATCCTCCCAACAAGACCAGCGCACTCAGTGGGGGCTAAAAGACCCCCAAAGCCCTGCAAATTACCCTTGCACGAGGTATAGCAGTGGCTGATGTACTCAGGCACAAACGCACTGACTGCTTTGACCAGACCACAAAATGGCCGCTCCACCACCCAGCTCCAAAATGGCCGCCAAACGGCCACCGCTTCTGGAGGAAAATGGAGACCAAGCCGAAGGCCAACGAGGGGCAATCAGCCCAAGGAAGGCTAAAAGCCCCCAACGGGCCAGCCGGGCAGGCCAAAGGCCGGGGCCGAGGGGGGGGGAGAAGGGTGCCCAGGGGAAGCCCCGCAGGGAGAGCCCTCCAGAAAACGCCACTCCAGAAAACGCACCACCGGGCTGCCCAGAACGCAGAGGGCAAACGCACCCGCCCCCGACCCAGGGACACGACCTGCAGCCAGAAGCCTCTGGCTGCAAGCAGCCGCGGCGCAGTGCACGCGACCAGCCGCCTCAAACCGCGCCGCTCGTTCTCCGCGGCGCCGCGGGCCTCCTCAAGTTGGGGCGGCTCAGAGCGCGCATCAGCGCGGCCGCCCCAAACAGACCGTCCGTCCGCCGCCGCGTTAGCCGATCAACCGGCCCAGTCGCTCTGCTCGGGGAGAGCACGCTGCTTTCCCCTCCGAGCGAAGAACGCGACTGCTGGCTGGGTCGGCAGAGCAGCCTCTGAGGCATTTGGCTCCGCCCCCAGCCAGAATGCCCGGATGGAGGGAGAGGGTCTGTCTCCCTCCCACAAGCCTGCAAAGTTACGGCCCCAGGCTGAGCGCAGCGAAGCTGCTGCCTGGAGTGCCGGATTCTCTTTGATTTCTCTTTGAAGATATATCAGTGCAATTTTTGTAATTTCTGTCCTTACAGTTCTTTTATGTTATGCACCGCAGGGTGGTACTATAACAAGAGGATAAGACCTGAAGGTTTTGGGAAGGCATTGCCTGTGAGAAAGTGCAAAGTAAAGGTCTGAAATTTTGCAGGCAGTCCAGTCCTGCTGCTCCTCTCTCCACATTTTTCTTTGATCAAATTGGAATTAATTAGAAACAGCCTAAAAATTCCAAGGAAAAAGAAGCCAGTTGCTGGATTTCAGGGAGAAATTGCGTAAAGAGGAATTATGATAATCTCATTCATTTTACAGACCCCATGATCCATAGCATAACATTTTAGGTACCTTTTCTCTTCTTAGCTGATTGGATGCAAACTATTATTTCTGTCATTTGCAGTTGACTGACCCCTCTTTGAACCCCAAGTAAACATTTTCTATTTATGGAGAGGTAAATTAAACGAAGATGAACAATGGATAAAGCACCGTTTCTTTGGTTCCTAGATCTTTGTCAGTCATTACTAGAGATGGGCATGAACCAAAAGAAATTAACGAACCAGCGGATTGTCATTCGGTGCCGATGACGATCCCAAATTAATGAACCAAAATGAACATCACCCGTTCCCGAACCGGATTGTGGATCGTGGAGGCCAAAACGGGGCACACTGGTATTCCGAGCTATGTGGGAAGGTGGGTGCTGGCAGCGGCCGTGGGGCCTGGTGGGTACAGGGAGGTGGTGATGAGCTGCTTCCCCTCAGGGGGTGGGGGGTCTGGCCACTCACCGGCGGCACCCCCATGTGCCTGCCCGCCAGGTGAAAGTGGAGCGCTCTGGTATTCCGAGCAAGAAAGGAATGGTGGGTGCTGGTGGCAGCTGCTGGGCCTAGTGGGCATGGGGTGGCGGTGACAAGCCACCGCCCCTCAGGGGGCAGCGGGTCTGGCCACTCGCTGATGGCACCCCCCATGTACCTGCCCGCCAGGCCAAAAAGGAGCACGCTGGTATTCCCGGAGTGTTTGGGAGAGGACCGATCATCATAGGAGTGGGAGGGGGAATATCCCCCAGCATCTGTGGGTCCTCACTGGAGGGTCCCACCAATGAACAGTGTAGCGGAGGCAGCCAATAATACACACCTTCCTGCCTTGCCGGAAAGGATGGGAGGGAGAGGACCTGTCATGTGGGGAGTAAGTGGGAAGATCCCACCCCCAACCACCCCCAACTCTACATTCAGTTCTCCAACCATATACCATTCTCTAACTAACATTCATTCTCTAATGTTTATGCATACATTCTAGTGTCTTTTGCATTACACTGATACATTTTGGACTGTTTGTCTCTTTCTCTGTTTTTGGTTTTCAGTCCTTTTCTCCATGGATGTATCGTGTTCTGTTCAATTCTATATCTCCTTGATGCATTCACATTCTATTTCTCCTTGTAGAATGGTTGGTATCTGTGTGCCCCTTTCTATCTGTTTCTCTGTTTCTCCCTCTCACCGTCTATTTGCAACTTTCGATCTCTCTCTGTCTCTTCCTATGTGATTCCACCACTATTTATCTGAATCTCTCTCTTTCTACGTATGTATCTGTCCTTTATTATTTCTTTCCATCTCTAGCTATCTTTTTTTCTCTTTCAATAACGATGTTCTTTTCTATTTTTCTTTTTCTATCATTATCCATCTGTAGGCTTATGTGTCCATCTTTTGCCAATGGTTTTGTTGTTGTTTTTCATAACATCTTTCTTTCTTTTTTTTTTTTTTGAGAAATTTTTATTGGGTTAGAATCAATTATTTTCACATTTACATTCAATTTTCCCCAATTTTTTCATCTCTAACCCCCTCCCTTTCCCCCCCTTTTTGTTGACTTCCAACAGCTTTCCAACCCTTTGTCCCCTTTCCCTTACTTTTATTAGCTTCCTCTATCTAAAACAAATATATATTCTCCACTATTCTAAGCAGTACATCCTTAACTATTTTTAACATTGTATGCCCAAACTGTAAGTCTTTGTTTCCATCTTAGATAAACAATTTATCCCATTTTTCAATTTCAAATATTTCTATATATCATAAACCATATAGATCATACATTCGTTTATATCAAACAATTTGACTTATTCTCTATATATTACTCATCCTATCTTTTTATAATAATTCTATATATCTCTCCTCACGTAGTCAATCAATTTGACCCATCTATATCTTCAGACATTCAGTTTGGTACCAGAAAGAAAGAAAATATTGTTAATTAATCAGTCCTTATATTTAGTCCTTATAATTAATTATTTTCTCTATGTTCTGTTTGTTAACCTATATATATCTATATATATATCAATCTATTAATCTGACTGCTTATTAATTCGCATTTATCTCTTCTCCCCCCGGTAAAGCCTCCCCCCTCTACTTCAATGCTTCAGTAGTTCTCAAACTGCCACAGTTTTCCTCCCACCTCCCATTTCTTCTCCAGGTATTGTTTCAGCTTCTCCCAGTCTGTGTTGAACTGCCCTGAGTCCAGATCTCTCAGTTTTCTTGTCATCTTATCCATTTCAGCCATATACAGCAATTTGTAAATCCAATCTTCAATAGTTGGCACTTCTTGTACTTTCCATTTTTGCGCGTACAAAAGTCTAGCTGCTGCTGTCATATAAAATATCAACGTCCTGTATTGGGCTGGAATTCCCTCCATTCCCAAGTTCAGTAGCAGGAGTTCTGGGTTCTTATTAATTTGAAATTGTAAAATTTCACTCATTTCTCTTATTATTTCCCCCCAGTACTGCCTAGCTACCTCACACGACCACCACATATGATAGAGGGAGCCCTCATGCTTCTTACATTTCCAGCATTTATTAGAAGTATTCAAATTCCCTAGCGCAATCTTCTTTGGTGTCATGTACCAATGATAGATCATTTTGTAGATGTTCTCTTTGATATTAGTACATGTCGTTGTCTTCATTGCAGTTTTCCACAAGTATTCCCATGCCTTCATTGTTATTTCTTTATTAAAGTTTATAGCCCATTTCACCATTTGTGTTTTAACTA
Source organism: Eublepharis macularius (assembly GCF_028583425.1). NCBI lineage: Eukaryota > Metazoa > Chordata > Lepidosauria > Squamata > Eublepharidae > Eublepharis > Eublepharis macularius. The sequence continues at coordinate 177,174,047 of NC_072793.1, forward strand.
TCTCATCCTCGGTATACCACTTCAACAGTACTTGGTATACCTTGGATATTCTTTTCTTATCTTCTTTAAGAAGGGTCTGCTCTAGTTCCGAATTCTCTATTCGTATACCTCCCTTTACAGAGTCCGAATTATATAAGTCTCTGATCTGTCTATACTGGAACCAGTCGTAGTTAGGTGATAGTTCCTCTTGTGTCTTTATTCTGAGTTTGGATGCTTCAGTTTTAGTTATTTCTTTGTACGTTAAACATTGTTGTTCATTATCAACAGCTCTCGGGTCTATCACCTCATATGGAACCACCCACAAAGGAGTTCCTTCTTGTAGATAAATTCTGTACTTCTTCCAGATTATGTATAGACTTCTCCGAACAAAGTGATGCAGGAACATCGAGTTGACCTTTACTTTGTCATGCCATAAATATGCGTGCCATCCAAATATTTTTTTATATCCCTCTAGGGCTAATAGTTTCTTATTCCTTAATGTCATCCATTCTTTCAACCAAACTAGGCAGATTGCATCATGATAAAGTCTCAGATTGGGCAGTTGCATTCCGCCTCTTTCCTTTGCATCTTGTAAAACTTTCACTTTCACTCGAGGCTTCTTGCCTGTCCAAACAAAATCTGAAATTTTCCTCTGCCATTTTTCAAATTGTTTGGAGTCTCTGATGATTGGTATTGTCTGTAGCAAAAACATTACTCTTGGTAACACATTCATCTTAACTGCTGCAATCCTACCCAACCATGACAAATTCAATCTATTCCATTTAATCAAGTCTCTCTCTATCTGAGTCCAAAGTTGTTCATAATTGTTTTTGAATAGGTCTATGTTCTTTGCAGTTAATTCGACTCCCAGATATTTCACTTTACTTGTTACTTCACAATCCGTTGTTTCCATTAACAATTGTTGTTTCTGCTTAGTCATGTTTTTGCATAGTATCTTTGACTTCTTTTTGTTAGTGAAGAAACCTGCCAAGTCTCCAAACTCCTTGATCTTATCTATCACTCTTGGCATGTTCTCCAATGGGTCCTCTACAATTAACATTATGTCATCCGCAAATGCTCTGACCTTATATGAATAGTCCTTTATTTTTATTCCACGAATTTCCTCATCTTGACGTATTTGTATCATCAGAATCTCCAATACTAAAATGAACAACAATGGAGATAACGGGCAACCTTGTCTTGTTCCTTTACTTATCGTCAATTTCTTGGTCAATTCATCATTCACCACGATTGCTGCAGTCTGGTCTCTGTAAATTTCCTTAATTGCTCTGATGAATCTTTCTCCCAATTGTAGCTTTTCCATAGTGGCAAACATAAAGTCCCAGTTTAAATTGTCAAACGCTTTTTCAGCGTCTACAAAGAAGAAACCAACCTCTTTGTCACAACGCTTGTCATAATATTCAATAGCATTGATCACTGTCCTTAAATTGTCTCTTATTTGTCTGTCTGGCAAAAAGCCTGCTTGTTCCTCCTCTATGACTTCCGAGAGCCACCCCTTCAATCTCTCCGCCAATATCTTCGCAAAAATTTTATAGTCATTATTGAGTAGCGATATAGGTCTATAATTTTTCACGTTAGTCAGGTCTTGGCCCTCTTTTGGGATCAATGATATATTCGCTTCACTCCAAGTGTCTGGAATCCTTTGATCCCTTAAAACCCCATTCATCACCTCTTTTAGGAATGGTGCCAGTTCATCAGCCATTGTCTTATAGAATTTAGCCGTAAGTCCGTCTGGCCCTGGCGCCTTTCCTAGATTTGCAGATTGTATTGCCTTACTTATTTCCTCGTCAGTTACTTCACTGTTCAACTTATTTCTCCAAGCTTCCGAGATTTCTGGAAGTTTGGTTTTCTCCAAATATGACGCTATTGATTCTTTGTTTACTTCTTTTTTATTATACAGCTTAGCGTAGAATTTATAAAAGGCTCTACTAATGGTAGTCTGCTCCAAATACGTTTTGTTATCTTCACAAATTTTATTTATTATTTTCTTTTCCCTTTTCTTCTTCAATTGCCATGCCAGGTACTTCCCAGGTTTGTTAGCACCCTCAAACGCTTTTTGATTCAGTCTTTTAAGATTCCACTCCAATTCTTTGTTGCTCATTGCTGTTAGCTGTTCTTGAAGTATTTTAATTTCCTGGTATACCTTCTTTTTCCCTGGTCTCTTTTTTAGCTGTATTTCTTTGGCTTTTATTTTCTCCTCAATCTCTTGTCTTTTCTCCTCTTTCTTCTTTCTTGCTCTGCCATTTAAGTCCATTAGTATGCCCCTTACAACCGCCTTGTAAGCATCCCAAACTTTATTGGTTGGTACTTCTTTATTCACGTTGTATTGTATAAAAAACTTTGTCTCTCTTCTCAATATTTCCATATTCTCTCTTTCCTGTAACAAGTCCTCATTTATTCTCCATGCTTTCCTTTTTCTCCTTTTTCCAAATTTCCACATAATTGGGTTGTGATCTGAGCCTACCATCGGCATTATTTCTACCTCCTTAGTCCATAATGCTAAGTCTTTTGAGGCCCAGATCATATCAATTCTTGATAATGTAAAATGCCTTGCAGAATAGAAAGTAAACTGTCTGCTTTTAGGATATTCTCTCCTCCATACATCTTCAAGAGCCTCTTGTTGAATCAACTCAAAAAAAAGCTTTGGTAATAGTCCTCTTTTCTTTTGTGCCGTTGTAGTCTTTTTGTCTAGTTCCAAGTCTGTCACTCCATTGAAGTCTCCAGCAAGAATTATCTGGTCATATGCAAAATCGTCTAAATGCTTCCTTAAATCCTCAAAGAAGCTTTCTTTTGCACCGTTAGGTGCATAAAGTCCGACTACCAACACTCTCTTTAAATTCCAAATGCATTCCACTGCTACAAATCTAGCTTCCACATCTCTCATAACAAATTTTGGCTGTAGCTCCTCTTTTATGTACAACACCACTCCTCTTTTTTTCTTGTTGGAGGCCGCTACAAATTCTTTGCCCAGTTTTCCGGATTTTAAATATTTTACATCCTGTTTTCTAATATGGGTCTCTTGCAAACAAACAATGTCACATTTTTGTTTTAGTAGCCAGTGAAAAATATTTTTCCTCTTATTCGGTGAGTTTAGTCCATTTACATTCCAAGATAATACTTTACACTCCATACTCATGATCTTGTTGGTAAGTCTTTTTCATTGTCCTTAATAAATCGCTCCATCTCTCGCTCAGATCTGATGCGTTTTTTGGCCCCTCCAAACTCAAAGGACACTCCTTCCGGTAACTCCCATCTGTACCTGATTTTCATGTCCTTCAAAATCTGAATTAGCACTTTATATTTTTTCCGGTCCAATAACACTGATCTGGGCAGTTCCTTCATTATAATGATCGTCTTGCCATCAATCTCCAATGGATCTTGAAACTGTTTTGTCACAATCCTCTCTTTCATATTTCGTGTTGTAAACTGCACAATCACATCTCTTGGTAGTTTCCTCTGGGTTGCTATTCTCGAATTCACACGGTATGCCACATCTAGGATAGCCACAACTTCCTCCTCCTCCTTCCCCAGGTATTCAGCCAACACCTCAGTCATCTGTTCTTGCGCTGACTTTCCTTCCACTTCTGGCAAGCCATGAAAACGTAGCTGCTTCTCCATATGTTTAGTTTCTGCAACTGACATTCTCCCCTTCACCAATCTCATCTCTGTTTGTTGCGTGTCTGCTAAATTCTCCATCGCGTCTTCTACTGTTTTAACTCTCTGCTGCGTTCCTTGTAATTCACTTCGTATTGTTTCCATACCTTTTTTCACTTCTGACAGCTCCGATTTTACTGTCTGTGTAACCTCTTTAACCTCTTTTATCAGCTCCAATTTCGTGTCCTTGAGTTCTTTAATCATATCTAAGAGTTTTTTGTCCAAGTTTTTATCCAGGTTTTCTATTGCCGATTGCCACTCTTTTTTTGACATCGTGGGGCTTGCTTTAGCTCGCTCCCACGAATCCGCTCTCTTCCTTAACTCCGTGGCGTAAAATTTAACGTTTTTCTATTTTAAATGTCCCGGTCTTCTTGTAAAAATTAAATTTTAAAGAGTCCAAAATGTCGGGCGTCTTTTCTCTATGGTTTCTCTATGATTTTGTAATCCAAGATGGCCTACTTCCTCTTCCGCTGAAGCCGCGACCCTTCCCCTTTCAAAAATGGCGATTCCCTACTTCCTGCCCTCCAGCAAGGGCCGCTTCTCTCCAGCCACTCTATTGTTATTACGCACTTCCTGTCTCCCGTCTTCCCACAGCAGATCTCGCGATGGTGTCTTTTTCTCACAGCTCCAAAGCCACAGGTATTCAAAACAATAGTCCAATTTCTTTAATAACTTCTTTAAGCTTAGTCTCTTTTCAAATACAATTCCTGCCGAGTCTTCCCCTCCTTTTCACTAGTCTGTTGCAGTTTAAAGATCTACTTTTTTTCCTCTCTGTTTTTGTCAATCTGTCCCGTATCAGAAGATAATGATCTTTACCTTCTCTTCACTTTTCTCGGGTTGTAATCGCTGTTTCGATTTTAAGTTCTCCTCTCAGCTTCTTCCCCCAATCGAAGCTTGGGTATGTAGGTCTTATGCCAGCCGAATTGGCCCCAAAACTGCCGCAGAGATTATAGCCGACCCGTCGCAAGGTGGGACCTCAAGGATCGGGAGGGGACCCGTTATGTAGAGCCCCCCCTCGTCCGAGATCTAGCTCACCCTAGGGTCTTGAGCGTTCTTTGCCTGCTCCCCGCCTGAGAGCAGTCGGCCGCAGGCTATTTTCACCCCACCGGCCGGTTAAAACGGCAGTCCGGTCAGCTCCGCAAGTGGAGCTGCGTTAGACCTCCATGAATCCCAAACCGGAAGTAGAAACATCTTTCTATCTGTCTCTCTGTGTTGTTCTGTCCGACATGAGGAGGGAGAGGGGGAGGGGGAAGATCCCCCAGCAGCTACGGCTCCTCAACCGAGGGTCCCACTGAGGAGTAATGTGGTGGCAGCCGACAGTACCCACCTTCCTGCCTTGATGGAAAGGACAGGAGTTGTGGGAGACATTCCCACCCAGCTGAAAGAGGTCCCATCAGTCCCATTGACAGGGGTCCCACCACATTGTCAACCAACTGTATCCATACACAATACACTTGGCTGTGTGAGCGCAACTGAGCTGTGTAACCAAGGAGCAGTACAGGATAGTCCCTCGTGAAGCAGGGCATGACCTGATCCGCCATCCTGCCTTTGCGGAAAGTAGGGGAAGGGCAGGACAGGAGGCATTGTTTGGATGGGTCAGAGTGGTTCCTGAAAGGGGGAGATGGAAACATGAGAGCAGCACAGCAGCAGCAGCAGCAGCAGCAGCTGACATCGGCCACCTGCCAGGCCAGGCCAAAGAGGAGCGCACTGGTCTTCCCGGTGTGGGAGGGAGAGGACATGTCATTCGGACCAGGGGCCTGATCCCCCAGCCACCACGGGTCCTCATCCGAGGATCCTGCTGAGGAACAGTGTGGTGGTAGCCACCTCCTGAGCCATCAGCCTCGAAGTTGTAAGTGATGTTGTCCTGGACCCCAGGGGACAACCTCCGCTAGTGCCACCTGCCAGAGTGCTCTACTCTCACCAGCATCACCCTCAGGGCAAAGTGATCCTCCCACTGAGCCCTGCTCAAAAGAGCAGGTGCCCCCCTTTCTCCTCCCAATGGATGTTTCACTTGGTGAGAAGGGAGACAGGCTCAGGTGGTGCCTCTTCAGGTGCAGAGTCAGGGCTGTCGAAGACACATGCTTTGGGTTTTTGCCCCTGCGCACCAGGACATCACAGGCATGGCACTGCACCACACAGGGGTCTTCAGGAAGGACCCGAAAGTGCCTCCATACAGAGGCCTTGTAACACCAACTGCTAACTGTCCCAGGAGAAGGAGGACGAATGTTCACAGGCTGTGCTGTGGGGCTGGACATGGACAACGGATTGAGGGGTGGATTGCGGGAGGGGACCCCACTGCGAATTTGGGATGGGGGCGGGAGGGTTCTTTCATAACACACATACCATTCCTCCAGGGATCCATTGCCCACCCACCCCTCCTCAAAATGTTGAGAGAGATTCTCTCCCTCCTGCTCAAAGACCTCTTGGGCCTCCACAGCCCACATAGGTGAATTGGGGGGAGTGGCAGGACTCCCTGCAGCCCCCCCAGCCACACCCCCTATTGCTTTCCACAAGTCAACCCGGAGGACTGCCATCGCACTTCATCCCACATCCACCCTTGGCAACCAACCAACACAGGAAGACTGCCACCAAACTAGAATTAAGGAGGACAGGAAGGGAGATGACTCTGTGTGCCCTCAGCCGAGGTGCCCACTGAGCTCAGCCCCATGGCCTTGCAGCAGCCCTGGCACCAGAGGGAGGGAAGGACTAGAGCCCTAGCCCACCACTCCCACAGACCTGACCAGGCACTAGTGTGAGCCCTCAGCCGAGGTGCCCACCGAGCTTGGCCCCAGGGCCTGGCAGCAGCCCTGGCACCAGAGAGAGGGACGGATTAGAGCCCTAGCCCACCACTCCCACAGACCTGACCAGGCACTAGTGTGAGCCCTCAGCCGAGGTGCCCACCGAGCTTGGCCCCAGGGCCTGGCAGCAGCCCTGGCACCAGAAAGAGAGAGGGATTAGAGCCCTAGCCCACCACTCCCACAGACCTGACCAGGCACTAGTGTGAGCCCTCAGCCAAGGTGCCCACTGAGCTCAGCCCCATGGCCTGGCAGCAGCCCTGGCACCAGAGGAAGGACTAGAGCCGTAGCCCAACACTCCCACAGATCTGAACAGATCAGGCACTGATTAATAATATATAAGTTCATAATTAAATATAAAAGTCTTTTATCTATTGTAGATTCTGACAATTTACGCCACAATCTACAACGATTAATAGAATCAAATGCAGTCTTCAAATCCATGAAGGCCGCATAGAGTTTACCGCCGGGGGGTGCCAAATATTTGCTTGCTAGATGGTGTAAAACCTGTACGGAAGCCTGTTTGTTCAGGGTAGAGTACTGCTTTTTGATCCATCCAATCCTTTAACCTATCAAGAAGTTGTGCCGCAAAGATTTTCCCTGGAATAGAAAGTAGACTTATAGGACGATAGTTATGAGGGTCGGACCTATTACACTGATCAATAATAATGTAAGCTCTCAGCTGAGGTACCCACCGAGCTTGGCCCCAGGGCCTGGTAGCAGCCTTGGCATCAGAGGGAGGGAAGAACTAGAGCCCTAGCCCACCACTCCCACAGACCTGAACAGATCAGGCACTAATGTGAGCCCTCAGCTGAGGTGCCCACTGAGCTTGGCCCCAGATCCAGGCAGCAACCCTGGCACCAGAGGGAAGGAGGGACTAGAGCCCTAGCCCACCACGCCCATAGACCTGAACAGATCAGGCACTAATGTGAGCCCTCAGCCGAGGTGCCCACTGAGCTTGGCCCCAGAGCCAGGCAGCAACCCTGGCACCAGAGGGAAGGAGGGACTAGAGCCCTAGCCCACCACACGCATAGACCTGAACAGATCAGGCACTAATGTGAGCCCTCAGCCGAGGTGCCCACTGAGCTTGGCCTCAGAGCCAGGCAGCAGCCCTGGCACCAGAGGAAGGGAGGGACTAGAGCCCTAGCCCACCACTCCCATAGACCTGAACAGATCAGGCACTAATGTGAGCCCTCAGCCGAGGTGCCCACTGAGCTTGGCACCAGACCCAGACAGCAGCCCTGGCACCAGAGGGAGGGAGGGACTAGAGCCCTATCCCACCACTCCCATAGACCTGAACAGATCAGGCTCTAATGTGAGACCTCAGCCAAGGTACCCACTGAGCTTGGTCCCAGAGCCAGGCAGCAGCCCTGGAACCAGAGGAGATAGATCCCTATTCACCAAAGCCAAGCTCAATTGTACTCTCTCAGTTTCTCTCTCCAAAGGCTAGCAAGTGGCAATCAACAGCTCTGTCCCACTCCACTGCTCACTGAAAGTGAAATCCAGCCTGCAGACTTGGCCATCCTGAAAAATCAGCAGTGGCTGAACATAGCCTAACTCAAACAGGACACAGTATCCTATTCCAGGACACTAAAATACTTGACAACACTTCCAACTACTTTGTCAGACTGCACAGGGAAGCCATTGAAATTCACAAGCATAAGCACAATTTCAACTGGAAAGAAGAGACTTTAAGAATGAATAGAGCATGATTTCCAGTCCTGAAAAACACCAGGCTAACAAAACACTCTATACCCAACAATAGCCCTGCAGAGAAGATTAGCACATCAAGCACCAATCCACATGCAAAAGAACCTCCTTAAGATACAGTGAAGCCTCCCTCCATTAGCATTCCACAGCCTGGGAAACTCTTACAGGATGACTCAGCTCAACCCCACCCCTCCTGCAGTAGATATAAATTACCTGCCAACATGTTTTCCACACTGTGACACTGAGAGATCTCTGTCTTTTGGTGCTACACCTCAAGATGCCGGCCACAGCTGCTGGCGAAATGTCAGGAACTACAATGCCAAGACCATGGCAATACAGCCCAGAAAATCCACAACAACCATGGTTCTCCGGCCATGAAAGCCTGCGACAATACATGAGGTCTGTGTTTGGCTGTCAGAGTTGCCTATTAGGGTTTGCAGGGATGAGATTGGAGTGCCCATGGTTACTGAACACTCCCTTCCCCCTCCCTCCCCTCGGTGTCTTCTCTCAACTTGTAACTGCTTTGCAGCTCTGTGGTTGGAAGGAAGCCCTGCTGATCAAGGAAAGCTGGGCTTCCATTCGGGTTTCCAGGACAACAGAGGGAGGGCAGACAGAGCTGAGGCATTCCCCTGGCTCCGTTGCTAGGGGAATAGATTGCTGGTGCCTGAGTGTCTGGCTTCCCGAACCGCACCCGAAAGCCCCAAACTGGGCCTCTCCCGACTGCTGGTTCATTGGCTGTGGCCAATCACGATCTGCCAGGTCATGATTGCGTGATCACCATTTACGAATGTGGGTTTTAGACATTTGTAATGCGGTTCGTGCCCATCTCTAGTCATTACCTGGAAATGTTGGGCTTTCAGCGGCTTCAGATTGACTTTGCCCACTAGTTTTCTGTATTTGCTTCTGGATGAAAACATAGCGTGGAAAGCATGTGCCACGGCATGCACAGCACTGTAGACTGTGTAACTGTGGCCGGTCATACTGCTTTCAAATAAAGGGGCAGGAAGGCTCCCTAGATCCTCCTTTCCGGTGCAATCTTGCTCACTCTCTTCCACACTGCGAAATAAACAGCTGAACGCCTGCTCCCAGAAGACTCGGATGAAACCGTCTACTTTGGATAGGGGATTCAGGAGCTGAAGGAAATTTTGGAATCCCTTCACCTCACTGGAAGGCACTGCAATGGACAAGGAACCATGGAAGACTTCTAGATCCAGGCCTCTATGGAACGATTCTGATGAGAAATCCCAGTGAGCTGTCATTACCCACACTTTGCGTGTAGGTGGAAGCCCATACATTTGAGTCATTAATGTGAGTATCCACTGCAAACCAGTCATTGTCTGAGTCTCTGCATTTACAATAAACACACTGACATTTGTCTTGGACAGGAGCAAACCCATCTCATAACACTGTTCTTCAATATCAACAATATTTAAAAATGAACTCTGGTCAGGCATCCTTCCAGTGAAGGCAGGACAGATGTCTTTCTCGGAGAGCTTGTGAGCCAAGGTCTGCACAAACATTTCTCCTTTATCATCACTCATTGTAATGATTCCGACCCATTTCCACTGGAAATGCTGCAAAAGTTGGACAATTCCAGTGTACTGATGCTCTTCATTGGGGACCATCCGGTACAAGGAAGGTTGTTGAATTTTACCACTTACTTCTGGAGGAAGTAAGCAATACGCAACCTACAGAAGAGCAAGCAATTTAATTGTTCTACTTGTAAAAATATGATTTTTACTTTTTAAATTATTGTTAGGCACCTTAGATCCCATTTATCTGGGTGAAGGGCAGGATAAAAAGGAAATGTATGTATGTATGTATGTATGTATGTATGAATGAATGAATGAATCTTATAGGTGTTGTGGAGCTAGAATGTGTTTCTGGATAGTAAAACATTGTTGAATTGCAGGGCTCTCTACGACATCTGGTATCTGTTTTCTAAAACACAGAGAAGTATAAATGCCTCCCACCCACTTTAAAGATAAAAGAACCATGTGAGGTGGCGTTGGGATAGGGTAATTGTCTAAAACCACCAAGTTGATGCCCTCATAGCATCAAACTCATTCTATATTCATGCACGTAAGTAGCTCTTGTTGCTTTCTTTAACACAGTATTAATTTGAGTTGAATTCTTGAGCTGCTTGCTGTGTTTGGCAATTATCCTCTCTTCTGTTAAACTACACTGTGGAACACTTCATTTTCCTTTGTGGTGTCGGGGAAAGTTATTGGGCATGTGTGGGTATTAACCTCTATGGGGGGGGGTAATTTTTTTTTAAAAAACCCTTCTTACTAGCAGCCTGCAGTTTTTTCACAACAAATAATAAATGATTATAAAAAATAACATTTGTGAAATTTACTTTCCCTACACATTGACTTTACCTGAGGAATCTTGTAGAGGCCTAAAATGGTGGCCATATGAAGAGAAGTTTCAGAGTCGTGGCCGCCAATGGCAACTATCGGATTCTTCTCCATGTCACATTCATAGTTGAGGTTAGTCTGCTTCCGAGTAAAGAGAAGGTTGAGGGTGTTCTGGAAAGTCTTCCTTGCGTTAAAATAGCTTTCGTAGATATGGAACCCCAAAGTGTGGTTGGGCAGAATCTGGGGGTTTTCATTGAGCTCCTTCACCGCAAACACCAAAGCCAAGACATGCTGATAGTTCTTCAACATCATGCTAAACCAGAAAACAGACAACGTATGAGATACATGTTCAGTCTCTCCCTGTGCACTTTCTACAGAATCAGAGAGTATCGGAGAAAGTCCAACTCGATTATTAATGGAGAGGGTGCATAGATATCCTTCTACAGTTTCAATTTTTTTCAAGGGGACTTTTTGGACAGAGCCCCATCTGGGATAGCCTAAGCAAGCCCAGTTCACAGAAACTAACATAGGGTCAGCCTTGGAATGTCTATGGATGGGAGTCCACCAAGGAAGACCAGAATCACTATGTAGAGGCAGGTAATGGCAAACCACCTCTGTTGGTTCTTGCCTTGAAGAACCCAGGAGAGGTTTCTCTAAGTTGGCTAAGACTTGATGAAACTTTCCAGCACCCCTCAGAAGAGAAGTGATGTATTGTGTGAATCTGTACTAATCTCCCGTGTTACATTGCACTCTAGATTTTGAATGTTAACCATAAGAAAGAAGCAGCTTCAAAACATACTAGGGAAGATAAGAATAATACATAACACATGGAGCACAAAATCTTTGACTTTTACCATTAAAAAATCTCTGACTACTTCAGTTTGCAGAGTATATACACATCTCTACTTTGTCTGCGGATTCTAATCTAGCATATCATTCTGATATATTAATAAAGTCTGCATACATAACTCCCCTTAGCTCACAGACATTGGTGCTCCTATTAAAAAATAAAACAAAGCCCCTGACTTGAGAATCAAATCAGATACATATCAGGATGAACAATAGTGTCTGATACTAATCATCTCAACAACATCCACCTGAACATTTTGAATCATCTCAACAACATCCACTTGAACATACAATTCACAATGGAGAAAGAAATCGAGGGAAAATTCCCATTTCTGGATACCTTGGTCATCCGCAAAGCAAACTTTCAGTTAGGTCACAAGGTCTACAGGAAACCAACTCACACTGATCGGTACTTACACAAAAACTCCAATCACCACCCCCGACAGAAAAGAGGCATAATGAAAACATTAGTGGATCGTGCAAGACGGATATGTGAGCCACACTTTCATGAAATCCGAAGAGCAATCAAACCCAGGATGAATCAAACAACCAAGGAAAAACAGTCTCCTACAGGAAAAGTGTTTTTGCCATATATCAAAGGAATTACTGATCAGATGGGAAAGCTTATGAAAAAGCATAACCTTCAAGCAGTATTCAGACCCACCTGAAAAATACAACAGATGCTACGATCAGCAAAAGACAGTAGAGACCCCCTCACCTCTGCAGGAGTATACCGTATACCCTGCAGCTGTGGACAAGTTTACATCGGGACCACAAAGCGTAGTATCCAGACAAGAATAAAAGAACATGAAAGACACTGCAGACTTGGACAACCTGAAAAATCAGCAGTGGCTGAACATAGCCTAACTCAAACAGGGCACAGTATCTTATTCCAGGACATCAAAATACTGGACAACACTTCCAACTACTTTGTCAGACTGCACAGGGAAGCCATTGAAATTCACAAGCATAAGCAAAACTTCAACAGGAAAGAAGAAACCTTAAGAATGAACAGAGCATGGTTTCCAGTTCTGAAAAACACCAGGCTAACAAAACACTCTATACCTGACAATAGCCCTGCAGAGAAGATTAGCACATCAAGCACCAATCTATATGCAAAAGAACCTCCTCAGGATACAGTGAAGCCTCCCGCCATTAGCATTCCACACCCTGGGAAACTCTTACAGGATGACTCAGCTCAACCCCACCACTCCTGAGTAGATATAAATGACCTGCCAACATCTTTTCCACACTGTGACACTGAGAGATCTCTGTCTTTTGGTGCTACACCTCTGAAGATGCCAGCCACAGCTGCTGGCGAAACGTCAGGAACTACAATGCCAAGACCATGGCAATACAGCCTGGAAAACCCACAACAACCAGTGTCTGATACTGTTTCAGCAGAGGTACCACTCAAGCACTTTTGGGATTTTGAGAGTGGGCAGTGAGTCCTACCACACAATGCTGGGAGGTTGCAACTTGTTCTCATCTTGGGGCAGCTGTTTCTGAATCAGCATTCCAGGTAGACTCAAAAGAGGTTACCTGAAGCACCTCTCGCTCCAGTGAGATGGTGGAAAGTCAGTAATGGGTTTTTATCTTATGGAAGAGATGCTTTGGGGAGAGACAGGTGGGCACCAGGAAACATATTGACTGGCATGCTGAAGCACATGGGAACTGCACTGGAAATCACTGTTGTACCAGTTTCAAATGAGAAGTTGCCTAAAGCAATTATTACATATGGATCTTAACATTATTTCTTTGTTGAAATCATTGATTCAAACTGGATCTCAAGGGTGGTGTTGAACAAAATCCTGCCCTCTCCAAAATGCAGTAGAATTCAGAGGGACTGGGGTAGAGTCTCCACTAATCTTTACTAAAAACCTAACAGAACAGGTTGGTGTTTCCAAAAAAATTTAAGGTATCAAAGCATGTTCACTGCTTGGACTTCTCTTTGAAAATGAAGTGCTCTGATTACAGCTAGCAATGATTAAAAGGACAGAGCTACTTTGGAATAGACAGCAGGGCTGTCTGTATTCAGCCAACCAATTAATCAGTTTATTATGATGATTGTCAATCAGTACATATCAAACAAGTCAAGAATGCATTAAAGGAGTAAATGGAAAGCATTCAGCTTCCATATGTAACATTCACTGTTCTTCCAGTTTAATCAATTTGACATATTAGATGTTGTTTTTAAAAACTTCCCAAATTTCTCCCAGATGCTTTCTGAACATATATTTCCTAACATTCTTTATTTGTACTGATTATTATTACCAGGGCTTTTATGGATAGGAAATTTTCTTACGTATAATCATCGACAACCATTCTCTGGGGGTCTTTCTCAAACAAAATTGGAGCGAACGTTGGGAAGAAAAGCTGAGAGACGATCCCACCAATGAGGATTTCTCCTGGCTGATAGTACTGGTGTTGCACAGGGAGTCGTCCGTTCGCTTTGCACTGGGCCAGATTCACCTTGCCCCCCGATTGATGCAGAAGCTGGTCCAGGAGTAGCAGTGACCAGAAGAACTCTGGCATCTTCCATGAAAGGCATCCTGCCCAGCCCTTCATACACAATCCTCCTGCTCTCTCTCACTGGGACTTTGCACCATCAGTCCAAACAAGAGCTTGCTGTTGTGAATAGTCTCTGACTCTGTGCATAAATAATAAATCTAGAGGGGAAAGTGCCCACAATCTGAATGGCAGGCCTTCCAAGTTTGCAGCCCACTCTCCGCAACTCTGAGCAACAGAGCATTATTTTATATATAAGCTCTGAGGCTTGGATTTTGCCTGTGCCTGTAATATTTGAAATCGTTTCTTTCCGGGCATTTGGCAGTCAAGAAAGAAATCACAGTGCTTTGAGATAAATACAGGCTTCACTGTCACGTCCCTAGAGAATTGCACTCAGTTTAGTACCAATTGAAAACTTTCTTTTCGTTTTGTATGGCATTCCAATAACGGTTTCCAGCCCTGCCCTCCCCTACACCTCTTTGTGTTGTGTGTGCATTTATTGAAGAGTTTCATACTTTCTAAAATGTTGTTTTAAAATGTTTAATGTTTTACTGTGCTGCCTTGAATTCCTATTTGGGTGGAAATGTAGCGTATGAATATATATAAATCAATTAGAAGGCCTTGAAGTAATTCTCTTTGCCCAGCCCAGTCTCATGTCCTCTCCAAACAAGGAAGGAACTGTGGCAAACTACAGAGATCATGAGTCAGGAGCTTGGGATGGAATGTGTCAGGTCTTGCCAGGTACTTCTCCCAAACACTTTATCATTCTTTTTTTTATAAATTTTTTATTTTTCAGTATACTACACAACACTACAATAACACTACACAAGACTATCACAAGGAAAGGAAAAGGATGAAGAGAAAGGGAAGGGGCGGGGAAAAGGGGACATAAAGGGAAGGATAAACTACATTCAACACTACACTTCAATGTTTTCCCTTCATACTGCCATAATGGAAAAAAATAGCTCAATAAAATGATGATGGGGTGGTTAATCATACAGATTACACATTTCAAATTCTAATTAAACTTTCCTCCCCCTTCTGGGTCCCGGATGCAATTCTCTCTGTGCAACCGCAGCTGCGGTGCTCTCCTCGTCCCCCCCCCCCTCAGGCTTCTCCTTTTCTTCGTTCTTGGTACACTGGAATTCCGGGTTTTTATCCTCAAAATCCTTTAGTTGATCTTCTGATAGTATCTTATAGGCTTGATCTTTATGTCTAAACCATATTCCTTCCGGAAGTAACCATTTATACTTTATTCCATGGTCCCTCAGAAGAGCTGCGAACTTTTTGTACTTAAAACGTCTTTTCCGGACTAGAAATGGAACGTCCTTTAAAATCTTGACTTTAAGACCCATAAAGTCCAAATCCGCATTGTATGAGTTATATAGGATAGTGTCCCGAATCTTTTTAAATGAAAAGTCAATAATGATCTCGCGAGGCAACTGTCGCTTTGTTGCATATTTTGAAGAAGCCCGACGGACCTCCAAAATGGCACTTTTAACCTCTTCTTTAGTTGTCCTCGCGGGTGTTGCCAGTAGTTCCGAGACCAAATCCCACAGATCCTCATTTTCCTCCTCTTTCACATTTTGGAGACGCAAAGTTGTCTGCATTCGTTCCACCTGTAGCCCGATCAGCTGGTTCTCCACCAACTTCAGCTCTTTTTTCGTAGCCTTCACAAGTGACGCACTTTCCAGAGCAGGCTTCTCTGCCCCCCCCCCCGCTACTTCCTTAATGGTTTTCACTTCGCTTTAAATTGAGCCCACCCTTTGATCAGTTTCGTTCAGCTTGTCAACAAAGGGTTTTATGGCTTCCACCACCGCCCTGCGCACCAACTCTTCGAGCGACTCTCCCTTCTGTAAGGTAGCCGAGATTGACTTACCGAGAGCGGGACTTTGCTTCTTTGCTGCCATTTGGGGGGGGGGGGCGCCAGCCAGATCCTGGAACTCACCGAAGGGGAAGAGCGAGTCTTCTTCAGATCAACCTCTCCTTCACAAACGCTTGTAGAACAGAAGGGATTCGCTTGTTTACAGGCTTCCGCCTGTTTCTTTTATTTGCCGTTTCTCGTTGCCCGGCGGCACTCAAGGCGCCGCGCACGTCTGCCGGCCTTCATAGGGACAAACGGGCAATTCCCCCCCCCCCCCCGTATTGATTCCAGGAGGTTCTTCCCGCAGCGTCCCGGACCCTGCCTCCCTAACTGGGAGTCCTGGGGGCTAATCCTTGCAGATCAGCCACCCGGTCAGGGTGCCCGGTCGTTTCCTCCCGGACCTGCCAAGAGGAGCGTCCGGCATGGCTGAGAAAGCGAAACCGAATCCCAAACACTTTATCATTCCAGTGTATGAGTTATAAATGTTTATTTAGAGTAAATACCAAGTTCAAGATACTGCAACAAGGGAATTGACTGGAATGCCTGAAGGTGGGAAAGTCAGATCAGTTATAGGTCCATGTCTCCCCCCGCCCCACCCCAGTAGGAAGAAGAGTCAGTTAGGAGTAGGGAAGCTTTGGGAAGCTTCGGGGTCTCAGTGGTTAAGTACGTTTAAAGGACCCTTTCGCAAGTGGCAGTGCTCTTTAAACATTCCCATTCCCTACCCTTACACCCTCACCCCCATCTCCACTTGCCTGAAACCGTGCTGGAGTAGGTGGCCCTTCAACCTCCTCCGTGGCCTTTGACAGTGGCGGAGACGGCGGCCCTCTCTGCTGGCCAACCACACCGACCGTAACTGCATGGCAATGGTGGCAGGGAAGGCCTTCTCTGCTGGCCAGCCATGCCGGCCACAGCTGCACAGCGAAGGCAGCAGGGAAAGCTTTCTGTGGCCATCATGGCATTAGCTCCAGCCTTCCACCTGACCAGATAAGTGGCCCCTTCAGATTTCAGGTTTTTTTCTGAAGTGGGAAACCTGAATATTTTTTGAGGGCACACCCCTAGTTAGGAGTTTTGGTGCGCATCGCCTGGGAAGAAGGGAAGGGGGAGAAGAGGAGTTCAGTCCAGCCTCTGTAGTAATTCCAAGGTCACATTCTCAGCCTTCGGCAGGAACTCATAACCAAAACACCTTGCCTGGAAGATAAGCAGTTAGCAACAATACTACACAACACAGGTTCTACTCTGCACTTACTCAAAGGCACTGTAGCAAGATATATGGCAGATATGCTGAAAGCCTATCTGACAGAACGAGACAAAGGGCCACATTTTGGAGAGAAGTACTGCCTGGTAGCAGACCTAATAGCCTATACTAGACTGATCTTGTCAGAGCTCAGAAAGTTTGATACTTGGATGGGAGAGACCAGTAAGGAAGTTTAGGGTTGCTATGCAGAGGAAGGCGATGGCAAATCACCTCTGCTCAACTTTTATGGTTCGCCCGGAACCTACTTTACTGTCCTTCAAGTATAATTCCAAAACATTGGGTTGCTAGGTCTCTTTATCCTCCCAGAAGGAGTGAGGAAACTGGAAATCACCTTCTTCAGTGTCTCCTAGGATGATCAGGATGATGTAGTCCAGGAATGCGAATGAGCTTCCAGGGCAGCACAATGACGTCACTTCATTGCACAGGAGTTGGGAGAGCTCGCAGCAAGCAGATTTGGGCCTCAAACAGGCCCAGATTCAGCCCCTTTGGGGCCCAAGTTGGCTTGCTGTGAAGCTTGAGTGCACTCTTGGGAGGCCTATTCTCCTGTTTCGCCCCCCGCCCAGCCAAATGAGTGGAGGCAGGGGGGTGGAGGGTAGGTGCAGGGGATTTCCCGCCCCCAGTGGGGAACCTGGGGCCCTTCCTTTCCCCCCAGGCTTTTAATCAGGGGATGTACCTTTTTAAGCTGTGAGGAACAGCCTGAGAGGCCCTTTGAGATGTCTGGGAATTAACCAATTGCAGTCCAAGATGGGAGGCAAGCGGTCCTGTAGAACCTGAAATGTGGCTCAGCCGGGGGGGCGGTGCAATGAGAGAGGAGCTACTGGACAGATGCTGTGCCAGCTGAGTCAAAGGATGCTGGAAGCTATAAAGGAAGGTTATAGCAAGTTGCACTGGCAACAGGAATGCTCCCATGATCCATGTGGGTCCAATTCGCCCCATTTGGGGCTCAAATAAGCTCCAAATGAAGTGCGGGAACATTCCCAGTGGTGGGGCAAGAACATCACTTCTGGGAGTTACATTGTCGCACTCCTTGGGAGCACACGTGACCTCCTGAGGATTTGTCACATCCTGCGGATTTGTTTGCCTGGATCCATTGGATCCTCCTTTTTATAGATTGGGACAATTATTGCACTGCATCAGGCTTCAGGCATATTTCCTATCTTATTTATATCAGTAAAAACTGAAGCCAAAACCTGTGCCCACCTATCTGGGTCACTGTTAAATAATTCTGTTGGTATTAGGTCAGGGCCAGGTGCTCTTCCTTAGAATATTGTGATCCGTCTTGCCTGTCTAGTGCAATTATATGATGCTCTTCTTCCAAGTAACACTGGGAAGCCTACATGATTCTCCCTTCTCTGTTTAATGCTTCTCACAGAGATTCTCTGAGACAGGCTCGGCTGTGAGTGACTGGCCCAAAGTCATTCCGCAGGCTTTGTGACGGAGTGAGAAGAGCCATTAAGGAACATCTGTGAACCAGAAGAAATAAATGGACGGCCAGGCATGGGGCAGGTTTTGAAAAAGCTGCCTTTAATCCTCAAACTATGAACAACAGACATCAACAATGACAGCTTTTCGTTCATCTGGAATTCAGGTCTGCCCTGAACATATTCTGCAGCCATGGCTCAGCCTTTGACTTAAAATAATCATGGAAACCACATCAGTTCAATTGAAATCCAGCAAAACCACAACATTCGTCTACATCCCTCAAACTTAATAAAAAAGGTTACATATTAGAATGGAAGTTCATTCTAGCAACAGGCAAGAGAAAAGATTTTCCAGGACATGCGAGCAGGAAAAAAAATCAAATGAGAGTCATCCTTTATTGAATAAGAGAAATGCAGCGGGAGAAATTTCAAAGATTTCTTCCCTTCTTACTCTTGATTAGCTGTTCCTTGTTGTTCAGTTCAGGCCTCAGAATAATTAAATACATTTTGGGGGCAAAGATGCAGGCCAGTAATCCAGCCCCAGAGGCCAAGATGGAGAAGATCTCCACGGCCACCACGTATTTCCCTTTGGTGCTGCGATAAGTTGGGACAAAAGAAATCCACACGCTGCAAAAGACCAACATGCTGAAAGTGATGAACTTGGCTTCGTTAAAGGAGTCGGGCAGCTTCCTGGCAAAGAAAGCGATGATGAAGCTGACAAGGGCAAGAAGCCCCAAGTACCCAAGAATATAATAGAACAGACTGCCTGCTCCTTCGTTGCATTTCAATATGACTTCTCCCAGCACGGAGTGCGTGTCAGCATCTGGGCCTGGAGGACTGGTGAACAGCCACACAGTGCAAAGGCTTGCTTGAATGAATGCACAGCAAAGAACCACCCAGCTTGCAAGTCTCTTCCCCACCCACTTCCTCATCCTGGAACCTGGCCTCGTGGCCACAAACACTAGAATCACAGTGATGGTTTTGGCCAGGACACAAGAAACAGCCACCGAGAAGATGATCCCGAAAGCAGTTTGTTGTAGAAGGCAGGTCACTCTCTCGGGCCGGCCAATGAAGAGCAAGGAGCAGAGGAAGCAGAGCAGGAGGGAGATGAGCAGAGCATAGGAGAGTTCTCTGTTGTTGGCTTTGACGACGGGAGTGTTTTGGTGCCTGATGAAGATTCCAAGCACCGTCGCTGTGGCCAGAGAAAGAGTCAGAGCAGAGACAGCCAAACTCATGCCCAGAGGTTCAGCATAAGACAGGAAGTTGATATCCTTGGGCAGGCATCCATTTTGCTCCTTGTTTGGATACTGATCTTCTGGGCATTTGTAACAATCATCTACATCTTTTAAAAAAGACAGTATTTCAGTCTCACAAGCACGTCATGCTTCCTGACAGATATACTTCACTGGAGATAAGAAGGAGGCTTGGCTGGTGACAGCCCTTTCCCCCCAGACACCCCAGAGGGAAGGCAAAATGCCAAGGAGAATGGATTAGCCTAGGTTTAATAAGATGTTCTTCAGGAAGGAATCAAAAGGACAGCTGTAAAGGGCAGAGGGACCTTAATTATCAGCTCCCCAATCCCTTGACCATGAAGATCTTAATAGCCAAGTACCCTCAAACTGCCATTCCTTCTTTTTCACGCGTATAAAGGACATGCAAAATTTGTACACAAATCACAGTTTCATTTATGGGTTTGATATGAATGGAGAAAAGGATGGGAATACTGGTAGTTTATCCTGTCGCTGAGACCACTCCATGGGTTAGGCATGACGCAGAGGAAAGGCTGAGGGCCTTGGGAATGTTTAGTTTGGAGAAGAGGAGGTTGAGGGGGGACATGATTGCTCTCTTTAAATATTTGAAAGGCTGTCATTTGGAGGAGAGCAGGGAGCTGTTCCAGTTGGCAGCAGAGTGTAGGACGCGAAGCAATGGGCTTAAACTACGTGCACAAAGGTACCGGCTGGACATTAGGAAGAACTTTTTCACGGTCAGAGTAGTTCAAAAGTGGAATCAGCTGCCTAGGGAGGTGGTGAGCTCCCCCTCACTGGCAGTTTTCAAGAAGAGGCGGGATGAATACTTGTCAGAGATGCTTTAGGCTGATCCTGCATTGGGCAGGGGGTTGGACTAGATGGTCTGTATGGCCCCTTCCAACTCTATGATTCTATGATTCTATGATCAGAAAATACATTTTTGTATGTTTATCTTTAAAAAAATTAAATTTCAAACATACTGTTCTCAAATGAAACTTGCAATATTCAATGGGGCAAATTCTCAAAAGAATCCCTGTCTTAGGATATATGTACAGATCACTGGGTATTTTGGGGTCTCCTTAAAAATGTGGTGAATTCTAACAAGGATCCTCTTGGGATGTTTCTGCACATCTTTTTGG
This sequence comes from Eublepharis macularius, assembly GCF_028583425.1. Classification (NCBI taxonomy): domain Eukaryota; kingdom Metazoa; phylum Chordata; class Lepidosauria; order Squamata; family Eublepharidae; genus Eublepharis; species Eublepharis macularius. The sequence goes on from NC_072793.1 coordinate 177,194,849, forward strand.
TACGCCATTGCAAAACAATCAGTCGTGTATGATTATTATAGCCAGATGTATATTGAGATGCGTCTATCTGCAATTTTTAAGGCTTGGTGCTTCTGCACCTGATTGTTATGTCTCCTGCTCCATCAAATTCATTTGCAATGTTTGTGGAGGAGAACAAATCAAGAGAACAGAGAGTTCCCAGCAACTGCAAAATGCTTTCCTTGAAATTAAACTTTTGAAAACTGCTGATTCCTGTGTCTCAGAGCACTTCTTTCCTAATGTGTGATCTGTTGGGAGAAGGTACTGACGGTGTCTCTTGCTCAGATCTTCAGGAATGAAAGCAGACCCAAAGGAAGGCAACAAGCATAAAGTTAGTTAGACGGATAGGCTGCTATCAGTCTCCTTCCTGCCAGGGGAACTTCCTTCCCTTCCCTTCCCTTCCCTCCTCTTCCTCTTCTCTCTTCTTCCCTGCATGCACCAGGAGAGACAGCATGTTGTCTCCTCCTAAGAAAGATGGCCTACTTTCAATCTAAAGCCATCCTAGCTAGTTAGATCAGTTATTTGTTCTCTCTCTCCACTAATCTTAAGTTAATGTATTTCTTTAGATAAATAAACAGTTATTGGTTCACTTACTTGGATGAGATGCTTTCAGCATGCAGTTTGTTTAGTTAACGTGCCTTAACTAAAACCCAATAAATCTTTCAGAAAACATTAGCCAGGGATACAAAAAAAATCAGCTGAAGTTAGGCTAGGAATAAAAGTTCTGTTATTTACATACATCCTGAGCACTCAAAGAATTCTAAAAACATGGCGGATTAACAACAGCAAAATTCCCTTTCTCAGATTACAGAAGTCCATGCCTCATCTTAAAGTGATTCACTTGAGCCAGATTGCCAACTCTGGGTTGGAAAATTCCTAGAGATTTTGGGAGTGGATCCTTGGGAAGGCAGAGTTTGAGAAAGGGAGGAACTTCAGCAGAGTATGATGCCATATAGTTCACTCTCCAAACAGCCATTTTCTTCAGGGGACCTGACCTCTGTCATCTAAAGAAGTGTTGTAGTTCCAAAAGAGTTCCAGGCCCACTAAGAGGTTGGCAAAACCTACCTTGAATGACCAGATTTTCAGTCAAATGGGGTGAACGTGAGCAATTCTTTTTCATCTCTACTCTCTGGATCAGACATTTCTTCAATTCTATTGTATGTTGTTCCTAATAGGCTTTACACCATGATCTCTTACCCTTCTGGCCTGAAATCTTTCCTGCTGGACACGGAACACAATCGTAGCAACAAAATGGTTTCCCTTCTTTCTGTTTCCTGCGGTAACCTGGATGGCAGTTGTCGTTACATAATGCCCTTGGCACAACCTCTCCATGCAAAAGAAGAAAATAAAGAACGTGTTTCCTTTTCTCTCTCTCATTTATTCACCATCTTGAAATGAGTGATTTGAAGGACTGTTTCAAGAAATAACTTTTATTTTTCATGTTATGTAGCTGTTAATTGCATTTCAGATGTGCAAATTGTTTGGTTACCAGCACGAAGAATATTCTGATTTAGATCAACTCAAGGCTGAATTCTCCTTAGAAACTAAAATAATGAACTGGGACTGTTGTACTTTAGTCACATCATGAGATGATAAGACTCACTGGAAAAGCCAATAGTGCTAGGAAAAGTGGAAGGCAATAGGAAAAGAGGAAGACTTAAAATGAGATGGCTTGACTCGATAAAAGAAGCCACGGCCTCCAGTTTGCAAGATATGAGCAAGGCAGCCAATTATAGCTTCAGGTTTTGGTTTTATCAGCCTTACATTGCCTCTCAGGGTGCCCATGTACCCTTGTCATACAATTCCCGGTGATGTATTTGTCCACCGATCTGCTGAAGTGCAAATTTATTTGTCCACTACATCACAATTGCCTTACATCCTTAGTCATTGCTGCAAGATCCTATTGTGTGATCACACGGAATATTGGCAGTGCAATTCAGCAGCCTTGGGAAGAAGGCTTACTGTGCCCTCCTAAAGCAGAGTTAAACACGTCCAAATTAATAGAAGTCAGTGGGCTCAGAAGGGTGTAAATTTGCTTAGAAGGCATAGTTAATAATGCGGGAATAGGCATAACCATTAACATCATGCTTCTGAACCGAATTCACCTAGGAGAGTTATCCAGAAGTAACAAAAGTCCACAAAACTGTCAGTACGGCCCCCTTTATCTATGGATTCAAAAATTCACATTTGGGATCTACCTCGTTAAAACTCCTGGGCCACGTAATGCTTGTCTGATTAATGGAGAATGTTCTGCCACGGATGGCGTAAGGATCCACTTTTCCTACTTTTATTCTTAAGAAAGATTTGTTTGGGAAAGTAACCCAGTTGATAATATCAAATCCGCCTGTTAATTCACCCTTCTCATCAAAAGACATTGTATCACCAGCACTGTTGTTGAAGGAAATTCTCCTCAGAAAAGGATGAAGCTAGAATTTGAAAAAAAGAAAGATTTTTAAGGAAAGAGACGACAGTACCTTACTTTTGATTCTTCTCACTACTTTAGGATACACTCCCTCTATTTCATGTCTATTCTCTTTGTTTTAAAATAAAATGCATACTCTTAAGTTAGCCACATTAGCTGCTGGAGGATTAGCTTTCCTGGAAGATGGCTTGTATAGATCTTCCTCTGCAAAGGGAAGATGCCGACAGCTATCAATGATGTTCTAGGTCAGAGTTCCAGAGCTGGAAGAAGACACACGTATCAGCTAGTCCACTCCCCTGTACTGTTATCTATCCCATGCCTGAGAGGTGGCTGTGTAGCCTCTTCTGGACTGCCTCCAGCAAGGGAAAACCCACATACCCCCTCCCCCAGTTAATTGTTTCCATTTTTTTGTAATTTATTCATTTTTTATTAGATGTTTATAATGGGGAAAGGGATTACAACAAACAAGAACAAAGATTTCAATAGCAGATTCGCGCACAAGGCATATATCCATCAATCCATAAATACAGAAAGCCACTACATAACCAGTTAACGCCCCTTATACCTTCAAGCTTCCCTTTTAATCTCTCCAATCATTATTTAATTTCTATGCTTTTTTATCCACTTACTCTATTTCTTATTTCCTTTCTAATAATTCTTTCTTTTGTATATATTATGCTAAGTCCCATTTCCAATCCCCTGCATTTTAGCCAAAATTGTTAATCCATTAATCATTCCAGGAGTAGAAGATAGAAATAGAAAGGTAGAATATATGAGCAGCAAGATACGTGATCTTTATTATATATCAATATAAAAAAGAAACATTTTTATACCAGTTTTCCCTCATTCTTTCATCTGTTTTATCCAGGCCATCTAAGCTTATATATTTGGATTTTCATAATAGTGAGGCTGGGAAGAACAGATAAGAATTTAGCTTAAATACTAATTTATATTGTAGAGAGAATATCTAAGGTCTAGGAGTAACTGAAGAACTTCAAAGACCCAATTGCTTTTAGGTATCTTTTCTCCCCTTAGCTGGTTGGATATAAACTATTATTTCTGTCATTTGCTGCTGACTGACCCCCCTTTCGAACCCTTAGTGATAATTTTCTATTTAAGGAGAGATAAAGTAAGCATAGATCAACAACAGATAAGGCATTGTTTCTTTGTTTCCTAGGTCTGTGTCAGTCATTACCTGGAAATGTTGGGCCTTTTGTGGCTCCAGATTGTCTCCACCCACTGCTTTCCTAGATTTGCTTCTGGATGAAAACATAGCATGGAAAGCATGTGCCATGACATGCACAGCACTGTAGATGGCATAGCTGTAGCTTGTCATACTCATTTCAAAAAACGGTGCAGGAAGGCTCCTTAGATCCTCTTCCCCAGTGCAGTTTTGCTCACTCTCTTCCATACCGGGAAATAAACAGCTGAACGCCTGCTCCCAGAAGACTCGGATGAAACCATCTTCTTTGGACAGGGGATTCAAGATCTGAAGGAAATTTTGGAATCCCTTCACCTCACTGGAAGGCCCTGCAAAGGACAAGGAGCCATGGAAGGCTTCTATATCCATCCCTATATGGAATGATTCTGATGAGAAATCCCAGTGGGCTGTCATTACCCACACTTTGCGTGTAGGTATACGGTGATATGTTTGAGTCATTACTGTGAGTATCGACTGCAAACCGGTCATTGTCTGAGTCTCTGCATTTACAACAAGCACACTGACATTTGTCCTGGTCAAGAGGAAACTGATCTTATAACACTGTTCTTCAATATCAACACCATCGAAAAATGAACTCTGATCAGGCACCCTTTCAGTGAAGGCAGGACAGACGCCGTTCTCGGAGAGCTTGTGAGCCAAGTTCTGCACAAACATTTCTCCTTTATCATCATTCATTGCAATGATTCCGACCCATTTCCACTGGAAATGCTGCAAAAGTTGGACAATTCCAGTGTACTGATGTTCTTCATTGGGGACCATCCGGTACAAGGAAGGTTGCTGAATTTTACCAGTCACTTCTGGAGGAAGTAAGCAATATGCAACCTACAGAAGAGCAAGAAAGTTAGTTAATTGTTTTACCTGTTAGAATTATTATTATTTTTTACTGTTTAATTCATTGTTAGCCCCTTTAGGTCCCATTTATCTGGGTTTCAGGTAGGATTAAAAAGGTAATTGAATGAATGAATGAATGAATGAATGAATGAATGAATGAATGAATGAATGAATGTCATTAGTGTTTCTGGATAGTCAAACATTGTTGAATTGCAGAGCTGTCTACCTGCAATTCAACAGGTAGACAGCCCTCCCTCCCACCTTATATTAAAGATAAAACAACCATGTGAGGTGGGTTTGGTTGAGATATGGTACTTGTCCAAAATCACAGAGTGAATATTCTGCCTTAACGGATTCTTTCATCTGGGTGTACGCTTGTACAGAGATCTATCCATTGTGCCACACAGGCTCTTCCTCAAAACTATCAAAAACCTGAAACAGATGCACTATGAGAACAGGAAGAAATGATCAGGAAATGAAGTTGAAGAGGGAGTGTGGTATTCCAGCAGGAGACGCCATGCTGGAGGGGTGGGGAGGAGGCAGCGGGGCAGGAGTTTCAAAAGGAGGATGAGCAGTCCAAGACCAGGTGGGTGTTGGAGAGTGGAGAGGTGGAGGTGGAGAGAGAGAGAGATGGGAAGGAGCGAGGAGGTTGAGGCACAAAGCTGAAACAGCTGTGGCCAGTGGTGCTCTGAAAGGAGACAGCAGGGTTGGAGGTCCAGTCTCGGAGAGCTAGTAAGGCGAAAGCGGAGCTGCTTGGTGCAGAGTCCAGTCAGGCAACCCAGGATGCCCCGTTCTGAACAATGCTGCAGCCTACCCACTGGATAAGCAATCAGGCACTGAGCTTGGGAGGAGCACAGGCGATGGGGAGTGCGGGAAACACTCTGAGAGCCAAGCTACACGGGACGCCTGACAGAGGTTGGACACTTGTCAGCTTCCCTCAAGTCTTGATGGGAAATGTAGGCATCCTGGTCTTGCAGCTTGGCTCTCCATTTAATTGCAATTTATAGAGCGATAGTGTATGGGAAGGAGAACATGTGGTCAGGAGGGGAGTGCAGGTCTTGGGCTCTCACCGGCCACCCCTCTTCTCCTCTGCTGGGTGTGTGTGTGTGTGGAGGGGGGTCTGTAAACTTCAATTAGATGGAAAGCCAAGCTGTAAGACCAGGATGCCTACATTTCCCATCAAAACTTGAGGGAAGCTGACAAGTGTCCAACCTGTGTCAGGTGTCACTTTTAGCTTGGCTCTGAGGCCACTGGGGCAAGTGTCATGGGAAGATTTGCTTTCTTTGGCACAGTATTAATTTGAGTTGGATTCTTGAGCTGCTTGCCATGTCTGGCAATTATCCCCTCTTCTACTAAACAACATGGTGGAGCAATGGGGAATCCTTCACTTGCCTTTGTGGTGATGAGGCTGAGTGGTTGGGAATTAGATTTTCTGACATTCCCTTGCCTTATGACAAGCACTTCAGCCTGGGTATTAACATCTAATCCTGGGGGTGTGATTTTTAAAATAATCTTTCCTTCGTACTGGCAGCCTGCAGTATAATCAAAATTTATTTAAAAAAATAACTTATGTGAAATTTACTTTCCCTACACGTTGACTTTACCTGAGGAATCTTGTAGAGGCGTAAAATGGTGGCCATGTGAAGAGACGTTTCAGAGTCGTGGCCACCAATGGCGACTATCGGATTCTTCTCCATGTCACATTCATAGTTGAGGTTAGTCTGCTTCCGAGTAAAGAGAAGGTTCAGGGTGTTCTGGAAACTCTTCCTTGCGCTAAAATAGCTTTCGTAGATATGGAACCCCAAAGTGTGGTTGGGCAGAATCTGGGGGCTTGCATTGAGCTCCTTCACCGCGAACACCAAAGCCAAGACATGCTGATAGTTCTTCAACACCATGCTAAACCAGAAAACAGACAACGTATGATGTTTTAGATCCTTCCTTAATGAGTCCCTGTGCACTTTCTACAGAATCAGAGAGTATCAGAGAAAGTCTGACTGTATTTTTAATAGAAAAGGCATATAGATATTCTCCCATATTTTTCAACGTTTTTCAAGGGGACTTTCAGGAGAGGGCCTCGACTTGGATAGCCCAGGCAAGGCCAATCTTGTTAGTTGTCAGAAGCTAAGCAACCCTGTAGGGGTTGCTATACGTTGGCTAAGACTTGATGGGCACTTTCCAGACCAGCACTACTCAGAAGAGATGTACTGCATCGTGTATTACTCCCCTCTCAGTTTTTAAATTAAAAATACCCTCTTGTTATACTGCGCTATAGATTTTGAAAAGATCCAGAGGCGTTAGCCGTGTTAGTCTATAGTGGCAAAATCAAAAAGAGTCCAGTAGCACCTTTAAGACTAACCAATTTTATTGTAGCATAAGCTTTCGAGAATCACAGCTCTGTTTGTCAGATGCATGGAGGGCAGAAAGAAACCGGTCAAATATAGGGGAGGAGAGGGGAGGGGGGAGGAGAGGGGAGGGGGGGAGGAGAGGGGAGATGTAAACAACTCCTTTGATATGGAGATGCAAACGGCTCCTTTTGATGTGGGGATCAGTTTGCTTGTGTAAAGGTTAAAGGAGTTTGCCACGTTAGTCTGTAGTAGCAAAATCAAAAAGAGTCCAGCACCACCACCAAGACCATCCAATTCCACTGCAGCACAAGCCTTCGATAACCACAGCCGTCCCCGCCAGATGCATCTGACAAAGAGAACTGTGGTCCTCGAAAGCCCACGTCAGGTGCCACTGGACTCTCAGCTTCAAAATATACACAGCTTCAAGTATATACACATCTCCACTTTATGTCTGTGGATTCTAATCCAGCAAGTTATTCTGATATATTAGTAAGGTGTGCATATAGATCTCTCCTTAGCTCACGGACATTGGTGCTCCTATTAAAAAATAAAATAAGCCCCTGACTTGGGAATCAAACCACATACATGTCAGGATGAACTATAGTGACTGATACTGTTACAGAAGAGGTACTCACCAACAGCTCCTGTGAGACAGTGAAAATCCAGTAATGGCCTTTTGTTTAATGGAAGAGATGCTTTGGGGAAGGGGGAAGTGGCACCACGAAAAGTATTAACTGGCACCATGGAGCACAAGGGAACTGCACTGGAAATCACTGTGGTACCAGTTTCAAATGAGAAGATGCTCAAAGCAATTATTACATATGGATCTTAAAATTATTTGTTTGTTGAATTCATTTATAGATTTCTTGTCTACCTGAAATGGATCTAAAGGGTGGCGTTCAACAAAATCCTGCCCTCTCCAAATTGCACTAGCATTCAGAGGGACTGGGGTAGAGACTCCACTATTCTTTACTAAAAACCTAATAGAAACTTTTTAACCTAATTGCAACCTAATTGCAAACTTTTTAAAGGTATCAAAGCATGTTCACTGCGTGGACTTCTCTTTGAAAAGGAAGTGCTCTGATTATAGCTAGAAGCAAGGATTAAAAGGACAGAGCTACTTTGGAATAGACAGCAGGGCTGTCAGCCAGTCAGTTTATTGTTATGATCATTAATCAATACATATCAAGCAAGTCAAGAATGCATAAAAGGAGTATATACATGCTGTGAGGAACTCATAGCCTCAATATAATTATTAAAATAGTATATCGACTGTTTCCTTATCTTGCATATTGAAGCACAAACTTTATCCACCGTGATGGTGTTTCATTAAAATGATCAGCAAGGAGGAAGGAGGTATAACATTTATCAGATCTGACCAGCTATTTGGAAAGCATTCAGCATCCACATGTAAGATCAGTTTGATTTTTTAAAAAACAATTGCCCAGATTTTACACATCTCCCAAATTTAATCCCAGATGAAGCCCGGAGCCGAGTGCGGAGGCCAGGAGTTGAAACGATTGGCTGCCGGCTTGCATCGACGCTGAGCAAGCCGGCATGGCGGCCGCCATTCTCCCCTGATTCCAACATCGCGGCAGCAAACTCGGCGCCCAGTGAGTCAGGCGCCCGCACTTCCTAATATTGGCTTTTTGGTGCTGAAACAATAGCATTTTATATTCTTACATATAATCATTGACAACCATTCTCTGGGGGTCTTTCTCAAACAAAATTGGAGCAAAAGTTGGGAAGAAAAGCTGAGAGACGATCCCACCAATGAGGATTTCTCCTGGCTGATAGTATTGGTGTTGCGCAGGGAGTCGTCCGTTCGCTTTGCACTGGGCCAGATTCACCTTGCCCCCCGATTGATGCAGAAGCTGGTCCAGGAGTAGCAGTGACAAGAGGAACTCTGGCATCTTCAGAGAAAAGCCTTTCCTTCATACACAATCCCTCTGCTCCATTTCACTGGGACTTTGCACCGTCAGTCCAAACAGGAGCTTGCTGTTGTGAATGGTCTCTGAATGTATAAATAATAAATCTAGAAGGAAAAGTGCCAACAAACTAAATGACAGGACCTTCAAGTCAGCAGCTCACTCTGCCCAACCCTGCAAAACAGAGGATTATTTTTATATAAGCTTTGAGGCTTGGATTTTGCCTGTGCCTGTAAAATCTGAAATCTTTTCTTCCTGGGCATTTGGGAGACAGGAAACAACTCATAATAATACTTTGAGATAAATACAGGCTTCACAGTCACATCCTTAGAGAATTGCACTCAGTTTAGTACCAATTGAAAACTTTTTTTTTGATTTGGCATTCAACAACTGTTTCTAGCCCTCCCGCCAGTTCTTTGAGTTGTTTGTGCATTTATTGAAGAGTTTGGGACTTTTCAAAATGTTGTTTTAAAATGTTTAACGTTTTACTGTACTGCCTTTGAATTCCTATTTGGGTGGAAAGGTGGCATATGAATATATATAAATCAATTAGAAGGCCTTGAAGTAATCATATTTTCCCAGCCCTGTCTCATTTCTTCTCCATACCAGGAAGGGGGGCAAACTACAGTGTTCATGAGTCATGGGCTTTGGATGGAATGAGACAAAGGACCACATTTTGGAGAGAAGTACGGCTTGGTAGCAGGCCTAATAGCCTATACTAGACTGATCTTGTCAGAGCTCAGAAAGTTTGGTACTTGGATGGGAGAGACCACTAAGGAAGTTTAGGGTTGCAATGCAGAGGAAGGTAATGGAAAATCACCTCTGCTCAACTCTTATGGTTCACCTGGAACCTACTTTACTGTCCTTCGAGTATCATTCCAAAACATCGGGTTGCTAGGTCCCTATACTCTCCCAGAAGGAGGTGGGGGACCTGACATTTAACTTCTTCTTAACGTCTCCCAGAATAACTGGGATGAGAATGGCCAGAAGTGTGCATGCACTCCCAAAGTGGCACAATGATGTCACTTCATCACACAGAGGTCGGGAGCGCACTGCTCTTTGCAGTGGGCCGATTTAGGTCCCAAACAGGCCCATTTGGAGTTCATATCAGCCAGCTGCTTGGCATGGGCACCCTCCAGGGAGGCTTATTCCCCCACCTTCCCCCCCCACCAGCCAGGTTATTGGGGGGGGGGCGAAAGGGAGAGCAGGGGATCCCACTTTAATTAGGGGGTGTATCTATGGGATTAGCAAATTTATATTAAGTAAAGACTATGGATTAATCATACAGCTATAATATTAAGCTAGCAAGAAGCATAAAATGGATTATTTATGTTTTAAAGTAACTGGTCTCTACTTTTAGCCACCCCCACCCCCCCTTTCATTCTCCCTGGCTGTACATGGAAAGAGAGAATGTCTATCCTTGAAGATAGATAACTGGACATTCCTCAGGGCACATGAAAAGGGCAAAGCCAGAGACAAAGAGAGAATTGTAAGTTCCACCCCCCTCCCGCTTTGGAGAAGAGAGTTTGTGTAGAAAAGTAACCAGTTGTGGAATGAAGGAAGATGCTGCTATGGAGACCAGGAAAGGATGGCAAATGATGTTGTCGCGAGACTGAAAGGTGGACAACAGTCCAATCTAAAGGTGTAAAATGGACGGCCAGGCATGGGGCAGGTTTTGAAAAAGCTGCCTTTAATCCTCAAACTATGAACAACAGACGTCAACAATGACAGCTTTTCGTTCATCTGGAATTCAGGTCTGCCCTGAACATATTCTTGCAGCCATGGCTCAGCCTTTGACTTAAAATAATCATGGAAACCACATCAGTTCAATTGAAATCCAGCAAAACCACAACATTCGTCTACATCCCTCAAACTTAATAAAAAAGGTTACATATTAGAATGGAAGTTCATTCTAGCAACAGGCAAGAGAAAAGATTTTCCAGGACATGCGAGCAGGAAAAAAAATCAAATGAGAGTCATCCTTTATTGAATAAGAGAAATGCAGCGGGAGAAATTTCAAAGATTTCTTCCCTTCTTACTCTTGATTAGCTGTTCCTTGTTGTTCAGTTCAGGCCTCAGAATAATTAAATACATTTTGGGGGCAAAGATGCAGGCCAGTAATCCAGCCCCAGAGGCCAAGATGGAGAAGATCTCCACGGCCACCACGTATTTCCCTTTGGTGCTGCGATAAGTTGGGACAAAAGAAATCCACACGCTGCAAAAGACCAACATGCTGAAAGTGATAAACTTGGCTTCATTAAAGGAGTCGGGCAGCTTCCTGGCAAAGAAAGCGATGACGAAGCTGACAAGGGCAAGAAGCCCCAAGTACCCAAGAATATAATAGAACAGACTGCCTGCTCCTTCGTTGCATTTCAATATGACTTCTCCCAGCACGGAGTGCGTGTCAGCATCTGGGCCTGGAGGACTGGTGAACAGCCACACAGCGCAAAGGCTTGCTTGAATGAATGCACAGCAAAGAACCACCCAGCTTGCCAGTCTCTTCCCCACCCACTTCCTCATCCTGGAACCTGGCCTCGTGGCCACAAACGCCAGGATCACTGTGATGGTTTTGGCCAGGACAGAAGAAACGGCCACCGAGAAGATGATCCCGAAAGCAGTTTGTTGTAGAAGGCAGGTCACTCTCTCGGGCCGGCCAATGAAGAGCAAGGAGCAGAGGAAGCAGAGCAGGAGGGAGATGAGCAGAGCATAGGAGAGTTCCCTGTTGTTGGCTTTGACGACGGGAGTGTTCTGGTGCCTGATGAAGATCCCAAGCACTGCCACTGTGGCCAGAGAAAGAGTCAGAGCAGAGACAGCCAAACTCACGCCCAGAGGTTCAGCATAAGACAGGAAGTTGATATCCTTGGGCAGGCATCCATTTTGCTCCTTGTTTGGATACTGATCTTCTGGGCATTTGTAACAATCATCTACATCTTTTTAAAAAGACAGTATTTCAGTCTCACAAGCACGTCATGCTTCCTGACAGATATACTTCACTGGAGATAAGAAGGAGGCTTGGCTGATGACAGCCCTTCCTCCCCCACACACCCAGAGGGAAGGCAAAATGGCAAGAAGAATGGATTAGCCTAGGTTTAATAAGATGTTCTTCAGGAAGGAATCAAAAGGACAGCTGTAAAGGGCAGAGGGACCTTAATTATCAGCTCCCAACCCCTTGACCATGAAGATCTTAATAGCTAAGTACCCTCAAACTGCCATTCCTTCTTTTTCACGCGTATAAAGGACATGTAAAGTTTGTATGCAAATCACAGTTTCATTTATGGGTTTGATATGAATGGAGAAAAGGATGGGAATACTGGTAGTTTATCCTGTCGCTGAGACCACTCCATGGATTAGGCATGACACAGATCAGAAAATACATTTTTGTATGTTTATCTTTAAAAAAATTAAATTTCAAACATACTGTTCTCAAATGAAACTTGCCATATTCAATGGGGCAAATTCTCAAAAGAATCCCTGTCTTAGGATATATGTACAGATCCCTGGGTATTTTGGGGTCTCCTTAAAAATGTGGTGAATTCTAACAAGGATCCTCTTGGGATGTTTCTGCACATCTTTTTGGTACGCCATTGCAAAACAATCAGTCGTGTATGATTATTATAGCCAGGTGTATATTGAGATGCGTCTATCTGCAATTTTTAAGGCTTGGTGCTTCTGCACCTGATTGTTATGTCTCCTGCTCCATCAAATTCATTTGCAATGTTTGTGGAGGAGAACAAATCAAGAGAACAGAGAGTTCCCAGCAACTGCAAAATGCTTTCCTTGAAATTAAACTTTTGAAAACTGCTGATTCCTGTGTCTCAGAGCACTTCTTTCCTAATGTGTGATCTGTTGGGAGAAGGTACTGACGGTGTCTCTTGCTCAGATCTTCAGGAATGAAAGCAGACCCAAAGGAAGGCAACAAGCATAAAGTTAGTTAGACAGATAGGCTGCTATCAGTCTCCTTCCTGCCAGGGGAACTTCCTTCCCTTCCCTTCCCTCCTCTTCCTCTTCTCTCTTCTTCCCTGCATGCAGCAGGAGAGGCAGCATGTTGTCTCCTCCTAAGAAAGATGGCCTACTTTCAATCTAAAGCCATCCTAGCTAGTTAGATCAGTTATTTGTTCTCTCTCTCCACCAATCTTAAGTTAATGTATTTCTTTAGATAAATAAACAGTTATTGGTTCACTTACTTGGATGAGATGCTTTCAGCATGCAGTTTGTTTAGTTAACGTGCCTTAACTAAAACCCAATAAATCTTTCAGAAAACATTAGCCAGGGATACAAAAAAAATCAGCTGAAGTTAGGCTAGGAATAAAAGTTCTGTTATCTACATACATCCTGAGCACTCAAAGAATTCTAAAAACATGGCGGATTAACAACAGCAAAATTCCCTTTCTCAGATTACAGAAGTCCATGCCTCATCTTAAAGTGATTCACTTGAGCCAGATTGCCAACTCTGGGTTGGAAAATTCCTAGAGATTTTGGGAGTGGATCCTTGGGAAGGCAGAGTTTGAGAAAGGGAGGAACTTCAGCAGAGTATGATGCCATATAGTTCACTCTCCAAACAGCCATTTTCTTCAGGGGACCTGACCTCTGTCATCTAAAGAAGTGTTGTAGTTCCAAAAGAGTTCCAGGCCCACTAAGAGGTTGGCAAAACCTACCTTGAATGACCAGATTTTCAGTCAAATGGGGTGAACGTGAGCAATTCTTTTTCATCTCTACTCTCTGGATCAGACATTTCTTCAATTCTATTGTATGTTGTTCCTAATAGGCTTTACACCATGATCTCTTACCCTTCTGGCCTGAAATCTTTCCTGCTGGACACGGAACACAATCGTAGCAACAAAACGGTTTCCCTTCTTTCTGTTTCCTATGGTAACCAGGATGGCAGTTGTCGTTACACAATGCCCTTGGCACAACCTCTCCATGCAAAAGAAGAAAATAAAGAACGTGTTTCCTTTTCTCTCTCTCATTTATTCACCATCTTGAAATGAGTGATTTGAAGGACTGTTTCAAGAAATAACTTTTATTTTTCATGTTATGTAGCTGTTAATTGCATTTCAGATGTGCAAATTGTTTGGTTACCAGCACGAAGAATATTCTGATTTAGATCAACTCAAGGCTGAATTCTCCTTAGAAACTAAAATAATGAACTGGGACAGTTGTACTTTAGTCACATCATGAGATGACAAGACTCACTGGAAAAGCCAATAGCGCTAGGAAAAGTGGAAGGCAATAGGAAAAGAGGAAGACTTAAAATGAGATGGCTTGACTCGATAAAAGAAGCCACGGCCTCCAGTTTGCAAGATATGAGCAAGGCAGCCAATTATAGCTTCAAGTTTTGGTTTTATCAGCCCTACATTGCCTCTCAGGGTGCCCACGTACCCTTGTCATACAATTCCTGGTGACGTATTTGTCCACCGATCTGCTGAAGCGCAAATTTATTTGTCCACTACATCACAATTGCCTTACATCCTTAGTCATTGCTGCAAGATCCTATTGTGTGATCACGGAATATTGGCAGTGCAATTCAGCAGCCTTGGGAAGAAGGCTTACTGTGCCCTCCTAAAGCAGAGTTAAACACGTCCAAATTAATAGAAGTCAGTGGGCTCAGAAGGGTGTAAATTTGCTTAGAAGGCATAGTTAATAATGCGGGAATAGGCATAACCATTAACATCATGCTTCTGAACCGAATTCACCTAGGAGAGTTATCCAGAAGTAACAAAAGTCCACAAAACTGTCAGTACGGCCCCCTTTATCTATGGATTCAAAAATTCACATTTGGGATCTACCTCATAAAAGCTCCTGTGCCACGTAATGCTTGTCTGATTAATGGAGAATGTTCTGCCACGGATGGCGTAAGGATCCACTTTTCCTACTTTTATTCTTAAGAAAGATTTGTTTGGGAAAGTAACCCAGTTGATAATATCAAATCCGCCTGTTAATTCACCCTTCTCATCAAAAGACATTGTGTCACCAGCACTGTTGTTGAAGGAAATTCTCCTCAGAAAAGGATGAAGCTAGAATTTGAAAAAAAGAAAGATTTTTAAGGAAAGAGACGACAGTATCTTACTTTTGATTCTTCTCACTACTTTAGGATACACTCCCTCTATTTCATGTCTATTCTCTTTGTTTTAAAATAAAATGCATACTCTTAAGTTAGCCACATTAGCTGCTGGAGGATTAGCTTTCCTGGAAGATGGCTTGTATAGATCTTCCTCTGCAAAGGGAAGATGCCGACAGCTATCAATGATGTTCTAGGTCAGAGTTCCAGAGCTGGAAGAAGACACACGTATCAGCTAGCCCACTCCCCTGTACTGTTATCTATCCCATGCCTGAGAGGTGGCTGTGTAGCCTCTTCTGGACTGCCTCCAGCAAGGGAAAACCCACATACCCCCTCCCTCAGTTAATTGTTATCATTTTTTTGTAATTTATTCATTTTTTATTAGATGTTTATAATGGGGAAAGGGATTACAACAAACAAGAACAAAGATTTCAATAGCAGATTCGCGCACAAGGCATATATCCATCAGTCCATAAATACAGAAAGCCACTACATAACCAGTTAACGCCCTTTATACCTTCAAGCTTCCCTTTTAATCTCTCCAATCATTATTTAATTTCTATGCTTTTTTATCCACTTACTCTATTTCTTATTTCCTTTCTAATAATTCTTTCTTTTGTATATATTATGCTAAGTCCCATTTCCAATCCCCTGCATTTTAGCCAAAATTGTTAATCCATTAATCATTCCAGGAGTAGAAGATAGAAATAGAAAGGTAGAAGATATGAGCAGCAAGATACGTGATCTTTATTATATATCAATATAAAAAAGAAACATTTTTATACCAGTTTTCCCTCATTCTTTCATCTATTTTATCCAAGCCGTCAAAACTTGTATATTTAAATTTTCATAATAGTGAGGCTGGGAACACCAAATAGGTATTTGGATTAAACACTAAATTATATTCTAGAAAGAGTAGCTCTTTCATCTGTTTTATCCAGGCCATCTAAGCTTATATATTTGGATTTTCATAATAGTGAGGCTGGGAAGAACAGATAAGAATTTAGCTTAAACACTAAATTGCAGCTTTGAGTTCATTCTGAGTGAGAGAGAGATAGAGAGAAAGTGAGTGGGTGCAAGCAGGACTACTGGGGCTGGCTGTCCAGAGGAGGGTAAGCTGCTGTGAGTTCATTCTGCTTTATTTTCAGGAAATACCTGGAGATTTTTGAGGAAAGGGGCCTGAGGGGTGGGTGTTGCCTTCTGATACACTTCCTGTGATGTCAGGGGGTGTGACGTGTGCTAATGAGTTCCTGCAGGTTTTTTCTATGAAATGACCCCTGATCCCTAGCATAACCTTTCAACTTGCAGATCACATGATCCCTAGCATAACCTTTTAGGTATCTTTTCTCCCCTTAGCTGGTTGGATATAAACTATTATTTCTGTCATTTGCTGCTGACTGACCCCCCTTTTGAACCCTTAGTGATAATTTTCTATTTAAGGAGAGATAAAGTAAGCATAGATCAACAACAGATAAGGCATTGTTTCTTTGTTTCCTAGATCTGTGTCAGTGATTACCTGGAAATGTTGGGCCTTCTGTGGCTCCAGATTGTCTCCACCCACTGCTTTCCTAGATTTGCTTCTGGATGAAAACATAGCATGGAAAGCATGTGCCACGACATGCACAGCACTGTAGATGGCATAGCTGTAGCTTGTCATACTCATTTCAAAAAATAGTGCAGGAAGGCTCCCTAGATCCTCTTCCCCAGTGCAGTCTTGCTCACTCTCTTCCATGCTGAGAAATAAACAGCTGAACGCCTGCTCCCAGAAGACTCGGATGAAACCATCTTCTTTGGACAGGGGATTCAAGATCTGAAGGAAATTTTGGAATCCCTTCACCTCACTGGAAGGCCCTGCAAAGGACAAGGAGCCATGGAAGGCTTCTATATCCATCCCTATATGGAATGATTCTGATGAGAAATCCCAGTGGGCTGTCATTACCCACACTTTGCGTGTAGGTATACGGTCATATTGTTGAGTCATTACTGTGAGTATCCACTGCAAACCGGTCATTGTCTGAGTCTCTGCATTTACAACAAACACACTGACATTTGTCCTGGACAAGAGAAAACCGATCTTATAACACTGTTCTTCAATATCAACACTATCTAAAAATGAACTCTGATCAGGCACCCTTTCAGTGAAGGCAGGACAGACGCCGTTCTCGGAGAGCTTGTGAGCCAAGTTCTGCACAAACATTTCTCCTTTATCATCATTCATTGCAATGATTCCGACCCATTTCCACTGGAAATGCTGCAAAAGTTGGACAATTCCAGTGTACTGATGTTCTTCATTGGGGACCATCCGGTACAAGGAAGGTTGCTGAATTTTACCAGTCACTTCTGGAGGAAGTAAGCAATACGCAACCTACAGAAGAGCAAGAAAGTTAGTTAATTGTTTTACCTGTTAGAATTATTATTATTTTTTATTGTTTAATTCATTGTTAGCCCCTTTAGGTCCCATTTATCTGGGTTTCAGGTAGGATTAAAAAGGTAATTGAATGAATGAATGAATGAATGAATGAATGAATGAATGTCATTAGTGTTTCTGGATAGTCAAACATTGTTGAATTGCAGAGCTGTCTACCTGCAATTCAACAGGTAGACAGCCCTCCCTCCCACCTTATATTAAAGATAAAACAACCATGTGAGGTGGGTTTGGTTGAGATATGGTACTTGTCCAAAATCACAGAGTGAATATTCTGCCTTAACGGATTCTTTCATCTGGGTGTACGCTTGTACAGAGATCTATCCATTGTGCCACACAGGCTCTTCCTCAAAACTATCAAAAACCTGAAACAGATGCACTATGAGAAGAACAGGAAGAAATGATCAGGAAATGAAGTTGAAGAGGGAGTGTGGTATTCCAGCAGGAGACGCCATGCTGGAGGGGTGGGGAGGAGGCAGCGGGGCAGGAGTTTCAAAAGGAGGATGAGCAGTCCAAGACCAGGTGGGTGTTGGAGAGTGGCGAGGTGGAGGTGGAGAGAGAGAGAGATGGGAAGGAGCGAGGAGGTTGAGGCACAAAGCTGAAACAGCTGCGGCCAGTGGTGCTCTGAAAGGAGACAGCAGGGTTGGAGGTCCAGTCTCGGAGAGCTAGTAAGGCGAAAGCGGAGCTGCTTGGTGCAGAGTCCAGTCAGGCAACCCAGGATGCCCCGTTCTGAACAATGCTGCAGCCTACCCACTGGATAAGCAATCAGGCACTGAGCTTGGGAGGAGCACAGGCGATGGGGAGTGCGGGAAACACTCTGAGAGCCAAGCTACACGGGACGCCTGACAGAGGTTGGACACTTGTCAGCTTCCCTCAAGTCTTGATGGGAAATGTAGGCATCCTGGTCTTGCAGCTTGGCTCTCCATTTAATTGCAATTTATAGAGCGATAGTGTGTGGGAAGGAGAACATGTGGTCAGGAGGGGAGTGCAGGTCTTGGGCTCTCACCGGCCACCCCTCTTCTCCTCTGCTGGGTGTGTGTGTGTGTGGAGGGGGGTCTGTAAACTTCAATTAGATGGAAAGCCAAGCTGTAAGACCAGGATGTCTACATTTCCCATCAAAACTTGAGGGAAGCTGACAAGTGTCCAACCTGTGTCAGGTGTCACTTGTAGCTTGGCTCTGAGGCCACTGGGGCAAGTGTCACGGGGAGATTTGCTTTCTTTGGCACAGTATTAATTTGAGTTGGATTCTTGAGCTGCTTGCCATGTCTGGCAATTATCCCCTCTTCTACTAAACAACATGGTGGAGCAATGGGGAATCCTTCACTTGCCTTTGTGGTGATGAGGCTGAGTGGTTGGGAATTAGATTTTCTGACATTCCCTTGCCTTATGACAAGCACTTCAGCCTGGGTATTAACATCTAATCCTGGGGGTGTGATTTTTAAAATAATCTTTCCTTCGTACTGGCAGCCTGCAGTATAATCAAAATTTATTTAAAAAAATAACTTATGTGAAATTTACTTTCCCTACACGTTGACTTTACCTGAGGAATCTTGTAGAGGCCTAAAATGGTGGCCATGTGAAGAGACGTTTCAGAGTCGTGGCCACCAATGGCGACTATCGGATTCTTCTCCATGTCACATTCATAGTTGAGGTTAGTCTGCTTCCGAGTAAAGAGAAGGTTCAGGGTGTTCTGGAAACTCTTCCTTGCGCTAAAATAGCTTTCGTAGATATGGAACCCCAAAGTGTGGTTGGGCAGAATCTGGGGGCTTGCATTGAGCTCCTTCACCGCAAACACCAAAGCCAAGACATGCTGATAGTTCTTCAACACCATGCTAAACCAGAAAACAGACAACGTATGATGTTTTAGATCCTTCCTTAATGAGTCCCTGTGCACTTTCTACAGAATCAGAGAGTATCAGAGAAAGTCTGACTGTATTTTTAATAGAAAAGGCATATAGATATTCTCCCATATTTTTCAACGTTTTTCAAGGGGACTTTCAGGAGAGGGCCTCAACTTGGATAGCCCAGGCAAGGCCAATCTTGTTAGTTGTCAGAAGCTAAGCAACCCTGTAGGGGTTGCTATACGTTGGCTAAGACTTGATGGGCACTTTCCAGACCAGCACTACTCAGAAGAGATGTATTGCATCGTGTATTACTCCCCTCTCAGTTTTTAAATTAAAAAAAACCCTCTTGTTATACTGCGCTATAGATTTTGAAAAGATCCAGAGGAGTTAGCCGTGTTAGTCTATAGTGGCAAAATCAAAAAGAGTCCAGTAGCACCTTTAAGACTAACCAATTTTATTGTAGCATAAGCTTTCGAGAATCACAGTTCTCTTCGTCAGATGCATGGAGGGCAGAAAGAAACTGGTCAAATATAGAGGAGGAGAGGGGAGGGGGGGAGGAGAGGGGAGATGTAAACAACTCCTTTGATATGGAGATGCAAACGGCTCCTTTTGATGTGGGGATCAGTTTGCTTGTGTAAAGGTTCAAAGGAGTTTGCCTTGTTAGTCTGTAGTAGCAAAACCAAAAAGAGTCCAGCAGCACCTCCAAGACCATCCAATTCCACTGCAGCACAAGCCTACGATAACCACAGCCGTCCCCGCCAGATGCATCTGACAAAGAGAACTGTGGTCCTCGAAAGCCCACGTCAGGTGCCACTGGACTCTCAGCTTCAAAATATACACAGCTTCAAGTATATACACATCTCCACTTTATGTCTGTGGATTCTAATCCAGCAAGTTATTCTGATATATTAGTAAGGTGTGCATATGGATCTCTCCTTAGCTCACGGACATTGGTGCTCCTATTAAAAAATAAAATAAGCCCCTGACTTGGGAATCAAACCACATACATGTCAGGATGAACTATAGTGACTGATACTGTTACAGAAGAGGTACTCACCAACAGCTCCTGTGAGACAGTGAAAATCCAGTAATGGCCTTTTGTTTAATGGAAGAGATGCTTTGGGGAAGGGGGAAGTGGCACCACGAAAAGTATTAACTGGCACCATGGAGCACAAGGGAACTGCCCTGGAAATCACTGTGGTACCAGTTTCAAATGAGAAGATGCTCAAAGCAATTATTACATATGGATCTTAAAATTATTTGTTTGTTGAATTCATTTATAGATTTCTTGTCTACCTGAAATGGATCTCAAGGGTGGCGTTCAACAAAATCCTGCCCTCTCCAAATTGCACTAGCATTCAGAGGGACTGGGGTAGAGACTCCACTATTCTTTACTAAAAACCTAATAGAACAGGGTAGTGTTTGCAAACTTTTTAAAGGTATCAAAGCATGTTCACTGCGTGGACTTCTCTTTGAAAAGGAAGTGCTCTGATTATAGCTAGAAGCAAGGATTAAAAGGACAGAGCTACTTTGGAATAGACAGCAGGGCTGTCAGCCAATTAGTCAGTTTATTGTTATGATCATTAATCAGTACATATCAAGCAAGTCAAGAATGCGTAAAAGGAGTATATACATGCTGTGAGGAACTCATAGCCTCAATATAATTATTAAAATAGTATATCGACTGTTTCCTTATCTTGCATATTGAAGCACAAACTTTATCCACCGTGATGGTGGTTTCATTAAAATGATCAGCAAGGAGGAAGGAGGTATAAAATTTATCAGATCTGACCAGCTATTTGGAAAGCATTCAGCATCCGCATGTAAGATCAGTTTGATTTTTTAAAAAGCAATTGCCCAGATTTTACACATCTCCCAAATTTAATCCCAGATGAAGCCAGGAGCCGAGTGCGGAGGCAAGGGGCAGCTCCTGCTTTTATTCGCAGCAGCTGGACTAGAGGGGGAACTGCCTCTGCAGGATCCAGTCCTCCTCCTGGCTGCCGCTGATTGGGCGGCCAGGATTTGAAACACTTGGCTGCCGGCTTGCATCGACGCCGAGCAAGCCGGCATGGCGGCCGCCATTCTCCCCTGATTCCAACATCGCGGCAGCAAACTCGGCGCCCGGTGAGTCAGGCGCCCGCACTTCCTAATATTGGCTTTTTGGTGCTGAAACAATAGCAATTTATATTCTTACATATAATCATTGACAACCATTCTCTGGGGGTCTTTCTCAAACAAAATTGGAGCGAACGTTGGGAAGAAAAGCTGAGAGACGATCCCACCAATGAGGATTTCTCCTGGCTGATAGTATTGGTGTTGCGCAGGGAGTCGTCCGTTCGCTTTGCACTGGGCCAGATTCACCTTGCCCCCCGATTGATGCAGAAGCTGGTCCAGGAGTAGCAGTGACAAGAGGAACTCTGGCATCTTCAGAGACAAGCCTTTCCTTCATACACAATCCCTCTGCTCTGTTTCACTGGATTGTGCACCGTCAGTCCAAACAGGAGCTTGCTGTTGTGAATGGTCTCTGAATGTATAAATAATAAATCTAGAAGGAAAAGTGCCAACAAACTAAATGACAGGACCTTCAAGTCATCAGCTCACTCTGCCCAACTTTGCATAACAGAGGATTATTTTTATATAAGCTTTGAGGCTTGGATTTTGCCTGTGCCTGTAAAATCTGAAATCTTTTCTTCCTGGGCGTTTGGGAGACAGGAAACAACTCATAATAATACTTTGAGATAAATACAGGCTTCACAGTCACATCCTTAGAGAATTGCACTCAGTTTAGTACCAATTGAAAACTTTTTTTTTGATTTGGCATTCCCTCAACAACTGTTTCCAGCCCTCCCACCAGTTCTTTGAGTTGTGTTTGTGCATTTATTGAAGAGTTTTGTACTTTTCAAAATGTTGTTTTAAAATGTTTAATGTTTTACTGTGCTGCCTTTGAATTCCTATTTAGGTGGAAAGGTGGCATATGAATATATATATAAATCAATTAGAAGGCCTTGAAGTAATCATATTTTCCCAGCCCAGTCTCATTTCTTCTCCATACCAGGAAGGGGGGGCAAACTACAGTGTTCATGAGTCATGGGCTTTGGATGGAATGAGACAAAGGACCACATTTTGGAGAGAAGTACGGCTTGGTAGCAGACCTAATAGCCTATACTAGACTGATCTTGTCAGAGCTCAGAAAGTTTGGTACTTGGATGGGAGAGACCACTAAGGAAGTTTAGGGTTGCAATGCAGAGGAAGGTAATGGAAAATCACCTCTGCTCAACTCTTATGGTTCGCCTGGAACCTACTTTACTGTCCTTCGAGTATCATTCCAAAACATCGGGTTGCTAGGTCCCTATACTCTCCCAGAAGGAGGTGGGGGACCTGACATTTAACTTCTTCAACGTCTCCCAGAATAACTGGGATGAGAATGGCCAGAAGTGTGCATGCACTCCCAAAGTGGCACAATGATGTCACTTCATCACACAGAGGTCGGGAGCGCACCGCTCTTTGCAGTGGGCCGATTTAGGTCCCAAACAGGCCCATTTGGAGTTCATATCAGCTAGCTGCTTGGCATGGGCACCCTCCAGGGAGGCTTATTCCCCCACCTTCCCCCCCACCAGCCAGGTTATTGGGGGGGGCGAAAGGGAGAGCAGGGAATCCCACTTTAATTAGGGGGTGTATCTTTTAAGCCATGGGAAACAGCCCCAGTGGCCCTTTGAGGTGTCTTGGAATGAACCAGTGGCAGTCCAAGTTGGGAAGCAAGAGGCCCTATAGAATCCGAAGTGTGGCTCAGCCTGGGGGTGGAGCAACAAGTGAGGAACTACTGGGCATATTCTGTGCTAGCCGAATCAAAGGATGATGGAAGCTACAAAGGGAAGTTATAGCATGTCGTTATTCACCCAGAGAGGAACAAAAGAGTCCTGAAGACTTAGACCCAGAATCTTCCCGTCACTGAGGTGTCCTCATATGTAAGAGGCCCTTGTCCTTGAGATTTGTGTGCAAGCATCAGCTTGAGAATGAAAAAGAGGATTCCCAATGAGGCCACACCATAGCTGTACAGTATCATCTGCAGATCAGTTGCAATGCCAGGAGATCTCCACTCCCTGGCCTCGTTGGGTGGCAACCTATTTCCCACTAAAATCCCAGGGTCTTTTCCCCTCTCAGTCTCAGCCACTTCAGGCCTCATAGGCACATATTTAAAGTGAGGAGTTTTTTTGTTCCATTGTGCATACGGTGTCCAGGCTCAAGTTGAGATTTTGGGGGTGAAGCCCAGATAGGGTGTGTTTTGGGGAGGGACCGCATTAGAGCAAAATGCCATAGAGTCCTCCCTCTAAAGTAGGTATTTTTTTTCCAGAAAAGCTGATCTCTGTGGCCTGTAGCTTACAGCTAAGCCACAAGTGATGCTTGACACTAGTTGGACACTTGTCAGCTCCCCAAGTTTTGATGGGAAATGTAGGCATCCTGGTCTTGCAGCTTGGCTCTCCGACTGCTGTCCAATGGACTTTTCAACTCTGCCTACATTTCCCATCAAAATTTGAGGGAAGCTGACAAGTGTCCAACTAGTGTCAAGCGTCACTTGTGGCTTAGCTCTGAGCTGGAATTAGGGTTGCCATGTCCTTATACCCTCCCAGTGGGGGTGCGGGGATCTGGCATTTTGCTCACGCATGCTCTGGTGCCTGTACAATAAGGTCACTCCTAGACATCATTGTGCTGTCAATGGGGGCACTCCTGTGCTCCACGCAGGGCCAATGTGGCCCCTTTGGGGCTCAAATGAAGTGTAAGAGCATTCCTGGGGGGGGGGTGGCGGCGGCACAACAACATCACTTCCAGGAGTGACATTGTCACATCGCTTGGGAGCACGTGTGTGTGTACTCCTGAGGCGCTTGTCACCTCCCATTGATCAGTTTACCCATGGAACCCCATGAGCTAGTGGTTTAGCCCAGGAGGGTGAAGTCTGTGTCTATGAAAATGAGTGAAAAGGGAGGGGGGAATTAATTTTTTTTTAAATTGTGATTGTGAAATCATATTATCCTTGCAGGGCTGTAATTCCCCAAGAAGAGGACAGAAGGCTGGGTTCCAGTTGCTTCAAAGTGGAAGGACTCATCATTTGGTGGATTTTCAAGGACATTGTTGGTTCAAAGTTTCTGTATGATTGCACTGATCTAAGTTTGTTAAAAGAAATAAACAGTTGTATAGTAGTAATTGAATTTTTTAAACATACATTTGTGTGAAAATTTGCATCCTAAGCCCCATAGAAACCATACAATAGAGGTTACACCCGACATCAGCGGGCACCTGGGAACTCTAGTTGTAATTCCAGGAGAACTCCAGCCACCACCTGGAGGCTAACAACAAAACAATGGCACTTCCCGTACTATAACAATAAATCTAAAGAGAACCCTCACGGGAAGGAACAACAATTACAAATTAATAAACAACTCTATTATAAGTGCCCAAAGGGCCATATGTATTTCTTATATAAATCAATCAGTGAGATGACCAAATACAATTTATACAATGATTCTTCCTTAAATCAGTGAGATGACCAAATACAATTTATACAATGATTCTTCCTTGAACTTGAAAAATACAAAGGTCCAAACAAAATGTGTCCTGTATCTTCTTTAAATAAAGTAGCATTCATGCACAGCTATGTCCACACATGGTAAGGGAATCCACGGCTGCACACCCAATCTGGGGCCGGCTGAAAAGCTCAGATTTCGTATAGAATCTTCCTCAGGGGCGTGGCCAAAACAAACATCTTACGTACTATACCATAAGCAATTTTACATGACATCCAATTTATACAAATTCATCATAATATACAATTGTCAGCAGATATCAACAACAAACCTGTGTGGTAGACCCTTAAACACTGTAACAATTATTCACTCCCGGACCTGAGCAGCTGTATCTTCTTTTAGCACCTGGAGGCTGGCAACTTTAAGTGCATCTCCTTGCAGTTAGCTACTTTTGCTCCTTGGGTTTGGTACTCTGCATCTGTTTGTTTCAGCCCTTTTCCCTGTCTCTATTTCCTGGCCCTTTGGGGATTCCATCTCATCTTACTTAACTCTTCATCATTGTCACAGTCCTAAAAGAGAAGATGTGGCCAGAGAGCCATCATTTGGCCTCAAATTTGCCCTTCCTGCTTCTAATGATACTAGAAGAGAAGATGTGGCCAAACAGCCATCATTTGACCCCTAACTGGCCATTTCTGGGCAAGGGGGTTGCCAGGAGCCCAGGCCTGAGGCTGAGGAAGGGAGCGGCCTGCAGTAGGCCTCAAGGCAGCCTTTCCCTCAGGAGCAGGCCTCCGGGCTGCCAATTCCCTGCAGGCCTGCGTTTCCAAGGCAACCTGCAAGCCTCAGGATTGGAACAGGGAAAATGGAGGGGAAAGCAGGAGCCAATGGCTGTGGAAAAGGCGGGGCTTAGAGAGAAGCTATAAAAGGCCCTGCCCAAAGAGGGCGGGTCTTCATTCCCCAAGGCTGAGGGGGAAGGAGGGAGGCTGAGCTTGGAGGGAGAGGATGCCTGGCTCAGAGTGGGGCATGGGGCAGGGAGGCTTGATTCCGTCCTGAAGGGGATCAAGGGATTAAAAGAGACAGGGAGTAAGTGAATTGCGTTGCTTTCCATTCGGGTTCTTTCCTTTGAACTTTTTGCTCTCTGTGTTTGTCTCTGGTTCATCTGCCCAGACTCCGTGACTGTTCTTTTATTTACCCTCTTGTTAAAGTACCTTTTAATATATTAGCCTTTTTTCCATTGTATAAAGGGCCCCCGCCCTTCAGGCGGGAGTCATGTAAAAAAAAAACAAGAAGGATGTTGAAGCCCTGCAGTCCAGTTAGACTGTTAAAAATTAAAAGGTGGCAGAACTTTTTGAAGGGTTAAAATGAGAAAATGTGCAGTCCTTAGAGAGGCTCCTGAGGGGGCATGTGGGAAAGCCATCCCCTCTTTTTTTCCTTAACCCCCCTCCCCAGAGCTCCTCAGTTTCCCTTGCTGCCTCTTGAATGGCTGGGAAGGATCTGCTGAACTCAGAGGGTTTAAAGGGAGCTGCTGTGCAAGACCCAAGAGTATGGAAAGGCGGGGGAAAGCAGGGTTGACAACCCTCCCCCCCCCATTTCCACCCTGCCCTTCGCTGGAGTTCCCCTTCCTGCCTCACAGATAGTCTCTTGGCCCCTTTGTGCACAGCCAGGTCATCCCTGGTTCAGAATCGGAAACTGGCACCTTTGGAGGTTGGACGGGCATCAAGTGGCTTCAAGGGCTATAGAGCCATTTTATATGAGGCAGGAGAGAGAGGAAGAGCCTTAAGGACCAAGCCAGATACGCAGGCTTGTGAAGAGTTGGGCCTGGGTTTCCTTGACCCAACTCGAGTTCCCTGCAGCCACACAGCAGCTTCTGATATCCTGATCAGCCTCCTGTAAATTCTTGGCTGCTTTTCTCATCCCCTGGAATGTGTGGAAGGGACTTCTCTCCTCAAGCTTCTATAGATTAATAACCACAGGTCGGAGGATCTGTTTGGGGTCAGCAGACAAGAGAAACAGCCCCTGTCTGACACATGCATAATTCTGAATCTTAGACCTGGTTCACCTATCAAAGAGAATTAAGTGGCAGAGACCTGAACTTACGGAGTGGACAGCATTAATTTAAGGAGGCTTCCCCTGCTTTTCCATGTGTGGATTCAAAGCTGTTTCACCTAAGACTGTGGGTGGAGGACTGGATTTGTGGATGCTTTCCTCTGCTAAAATCTTATTGCCCCTGAACGTCTTTAAGGCAAGCAGAGACATAATTCTTTTCCCCAGCAGGGCTGTTTTTCTCTGTGCGGGGAGATTTCATTTGTTAGCTGGCATCTTCCATTTGCCACCTCGAGTCGGGCAGTCCATCCCATCATCCAGTTGTGTGAGGCTTCCCTCAAAGTCGAGGGGGGAGTGGTTTCTCTTCAGCCAGTGTCAAAGACTCATCCCTCTGAAGTGGGCTTTTGGAGGAAGCCTTTCAAGGAGGGCAGGGGATGAATGAATAAGGAAGGCAGGACCTCTCTCCATATAGAACGGCTGGTTGTGGTGGAGGGCAAGAGATGTTAGGCCAAACACTCAGGAGCCTTCCTAGATCAAAATTGGTCTCTTGAATTGTGTCTGGAAGTCAATCCCGAGAGAGGTCCATTCGAGACTGGCCCAGGAAATGTATCTGTAGAAAAAATGGTTTCTCACCCTCTTTGTTTCTCACCTCCCAGGCAGCAGTGAAAAGACACTCTTGATGGCTTCTCTGCTCTCTCCTCCATGTGGTGAAGGGAAAAGGCCAGCCATGGAGCCAGCTGAGGTACTGGAAGGGGTGGGGGATAACTGGGGAGACATGCAGCAAAGGGCAGGGATGCCTCTGACTGTTGCAAAGCGCAGGATTGGGCTCCTCCTTGATTCCCCTGAGGCTGCCCACTAGGAAGGTGAGAAAATGGTCACCCCCCCCCCCCCCCGGTGGAGGATTACATATTCAGAAAAGAAACGGATATTGTACCACAAATTTCCACCCAAAAAGATTTGTTCCTCTACATGGACACCTCTTGCTTTTAGCCACTGGTGTTTGAGGACAGCACTTCTGGCCCCAAGATGTCCCCAAGGAGGGCTTGGGGAGCAGAATATCCCCATAGGGCTCTTCTTCCCTCTTCTTTTTGGCTGCTTTTCCAAAGCGCAGGATTGGGCTCCTCCTTTCTCCCACTTCATCTTCACCACAAGAAAAGCTTAGGTCGGGACTGTAATAAGCACAAGCTTCCACAGCACAGCGGAGATTAACAGTTAGTTGTCCCTGGTCCTAGTCCGTTATTCTACCCTGTACGCAACACCAGCTTTTTGTATTTTCTTTCTCAAGGATCACCTTTCCAGCAATACAAAAAAGAATGCTTTCTTCTCCTTGCAGGGTTGGGTGTCCTTTGAAGAGGTGGCTGTGCATTTCACCCAGGGGGAGTGGACCTTGATGAGCCCCCAGCAGAGATCCCTGTATATGGAAGTCATGCTTGAGAATTTTGAGAACGTGGCCTCTCTGGGTGAGGGTGCTTTTCTCCTGGGCTGTCCTCTCCTTGCTGTGACGATTGACTGAAAGGAATGCCTTAATGAGGAGGGGTGCGGTCCGGTTGTTTCCCTGGGGCCAGTGGTTGGTCTCTGCCACTCTCTATGATCCTTCTTCTGATCTGGGAGGGATTGTGGATTTTCTTGTACAGAAGGAACCCCTCCCTGGCAGCCTTGTGTTTGAATCACCGGAGAGGCCTCAAAAGAGGAGCCAAGAGATGTTTGGTCTGGAGAAGGTGGGCATGTCTAAGCAGGAGCTTCTTCCCAATCTGGCCCTTTTCTTGGCTGAGCTGAGATACAGCTGAAGAGGGGAGCTTTGTTGGTCTTTAAGATGCTTCTGGACTCTAGTCTGGCTGTGGAATGAGTTCTGGTTTCTCTGCCACGAACTAGGCTTGACATAGGAGTAGTACACCTTCGCCACCTTGGGGTCAAGTGGCAATTTCCCCCAGGCCAATTTGGCTAGGGACCATCTTCTGTGCATGGAGTGAGGGTCACTTGGGGTGTGTGGGGGGGCGGGAGGTATTTGTGAATTTCCTGCATTATGCCCGGGGTTAGACTAGATGACCCTGGAGATCCCTTCCAACCCTATGATTGTTCTCAAATGGCATTTCCATCTCAGCTGGGCAGGAAGGAGGCACAGAAATGCCAGTGTCAGAGGGATGATTCGTGGCTGTATACTGTCCACCCCACTCTTATAACTTGCCTGTTGTGTATTTCTGGAGGGACAGTCAACCTGACTTAGAATGGCTGGATTTTAATTTTGTGGGTTTTTTCCTGCTAAAAAGGACCTCAAATTGCCAAACCTGATCTGATTTCCTGGCTGGAGGAGGAGGAAGAAGGTTTTTTCCTGATCTCCGATGAAGAGGAGGGACCATCAGGTAGCTACTTCGATCTTTTGTGGGGCTGTGCGTTGCCTGTTTTTTCCTTCAACGGCTGGTGGCTTTCTTTGTTGTTTATCTCCACAATTAGAGCCTCTTTTTCAAAGAGCTTGGCTGGTTTGTCCTGGTGTAATTTCCTATAATGGTGGAAGTTGAATGGTGGTCCCCACAAATGCGGGATGAAAGCAAATAATGAGTATTTAAAATGAGCCATGAAATAAGACCTTAAAGCTACATGTTCCTATTTCTACGGCTCCAATTACTACAACAGTATAAATCCTGAGTTAATAACAGCTGTAGCTTAGAATGATGTTATTGTACAAACCCGGAATAGTCAATGAGAGTATTCAGACCAAAAGGTCCCAAACAATCTAACTCAAAGGTCCAGTATGCCTCCCTTCCCACAGGTTCCTTATTATGATCTCTAGATCTGTCTTTTTTAATGACCTGTAGAACCGAGAATCTGAATTGTCTGTCAGTGTTGTGATAATCTACAAAATGTTGTGTGAGGGGTGCATCAAAACGCTTCCTTTAATTCTAGAAATATGCTCTTGTATGCGCACTTTAATCTCAATGCTTGTGCTTCCAACATAAATGCGTGGGCAGCTGCATTCAATGGCATACACTACCCCGTTGGTGTTGCTACTTATTCTGGTAGATTGAAGGGGGTGGGCATTGCTCAGTTCCTCATCCTGACTGGGAGAAGGGAAGAAGGGAATTGCCTCCTGCTCTGTGCCTGATCCCAGCCAGGTGAAACCGTGGGGTGGGCACAGCCACATGCTCTGCTCGTGATCCCAGCAAGGAGAAGGGGCGGGCATTGCCGTCTGCTCTGCTCCTGATCACATCTGGTTGAAGGGTGCGGGCATTTCCACTTGTTCCGCTCCTAATACCAGTTGGGTTATGGCGGGGGTGGGCATTGCCACCTGCTCCACTCCTAATACCAGCTGAGTTCAGGTGGGTGTAGATATTTTCACCTCCTCCGCTCCTATCCCAGCTAGGTTAAGGCAGAGGTGGGCATCTCCATCTCCTCTCCTCCTGATCCCAGCTGTGTGAAGGGGAGGTGGGCATTTCCATCTGCTCTTCTGATACCAGCTGGGTTAAGGCAGAGGTTGGGAATTGCCAGGGCTGGGCATTGCTACCTGCTCCGCTTCTAATATCAGCTGGGTAAGATGGGGGGGCGGTCATTGCCACCTGCTCTGCTCCTGATCCCAGCTGGCTGAAGGGGGTGGGCATTGCCCCGTGCTCTGCTCCTAATAACAGGTAGGTGAAGGCAGGGGAAGCGGGCTTTGCCACCAGCCCTTCTCCTGATCACAGATGGCTGAAGGGAGGGGGCAGGCATTGCCATCTGCCCCGCTCCTAATACCAGGTCGGTTAAGGGGGAGTGGGCATTGCCACCTGCTCCACTCCTAATACCAAGACAGAGGCAAATCCAAGAAACCCAGAAATACAAACAAAACACTTGGGAAATAGAAATTATTGCACAATTAATGGTTATTTCGAAAATAGAAAAATCTATTAAGGTGCTCAGTGCACAAACTTGTTCACTGCCCAGAGCCCATGAGGATGGGCGGTATATAAATTGAAATATAAATAAAAAATAAATAAATAAAAATAAAATATATAACTTTGAACAGAAACGTGATAGTCCCAACAAGCCGAAGGAGTTGATCGGTCATAGACTGTGCCCCTTTAACACTTTTCCACCAATCATGCTAATGAGAAAGTGTTCAAGTTCACTGTTCTGTTTGTTTCCAATAAAAAAACCCAGCAGAGATTTCAAAAAGATCGGTTGAGGTGTGAAGCCCGGCGGATACATCCATTGGGGACCATACAACCTAGAGGCTTAAACTCTGAAAATAACCTAACTTGCTTTTTATGAGGTGTACTGCCCCTTTAACAATATGTAGCATGGGCTGCTTACTCTGTATTTAAGCTTCCTGGTGGGAGGGAGTTTTGTTGGCCCCTGAGGGAGTGGAAGTTCTGTGAAACAAGCTGAATCATCAAGCCAGCAGCTTGTAGGGCCAGGGACCTCTGCGGAGCTCCTCATTCTTCCTTGGAATCCATCTACAAAGGAGATTTGCTTTCCACACTCACATTTTCTACAAGTTCATCGCCTTACCTTTGAAATAGACACCTCCGTTTTCTCATTGACCTTGGTTGATAGCCCTTGGTCAAAGGAACAGTTCTATGTATGGGAGTCTCCGGAGCTTATTTACAAGAAGAAATTATTTATGAGACTGTTTAAATTTCCTCTGTGGGACTCTCTTAAAGGGACGCGGTCTATGACTGATCAACTCCTTTGGCTTGTTGGGACTATCAGGTTTCTGTATGCATAAATGCATTGTTCAAAGTGATACAATTTGTGCACTGAGCACCTTAATAGATTTATCTATTTTTGAAATAACCAATGATTGTGCAATAATTTCTATTTCTTAAGTGTTTTGTTTGTATTTCCACTCCTAATACCAGCTGGGTTAAGGTGGGGGTGGGCATTACCACTTGCTCCGCTCCTAATACCAACTGGGTTAAGGCATTCGATGGGCATTGCCCCCTGCTCTGCTCCTAATACCAGGTGGGTTAAGGCAGGGGTGGGCATTGCCACCTGTTCCACTCTTAATACCAGCTGGGTGAAAGCAGGGGGGGGGCTGATATTGGCACCTGTTCCTGTTCCCGGCCCGGCCTTCCTTCCACGGCACATTTTCTGGAGGGACAGGGTGCCTTGCCTGGGCTTCCCTCCCCGGCAGTGCCCTCTGGTGGTGCGCCAGGGTATAAAGTTAGTTGTCTTACTCCTGCTTACTCAATTATACAGTAAGATGTCATTTATAGTCCACCTTTCTCACTGAGACTCAAGGCAGATTACATAGTGCGAGATAAGTACAATCAGTATAAATGACATTTCCATACAGCGTCAAGTACATTTACATAAACAATGCCGTAGGATAAATAAATACAAGTTTACAAAGACATAGCATTAGGAAGGATCCAATACAGAGTTGAAGAACTGCTGAAACAGAACATAATCAATTCTAGGACTTACATTAGGCAATATGAAGCACAGGTAGTATATAGGAGTACATAATTTAAAGGGCCAGATAATATGTAAGGCAACGTGGCAACGGTGAGGTCTATGGTCTGTAACTCATTAGCAAAGCATCTGAGACCTCCTCCCTACAATACTGCCCTCCTATTTGAGTAAAAAGCCTTTTTGAATCATTGAGTTTTGCCTCATTTGCGGAAAGCCAGGAGAGTCAAGGAAGCAGCCCCTCCATTGTGAGGTGAAAGGAGGAGGATGTTTGTGCAGGGAACAGAGGACTCCGATTTCAGGAACAGAAATATTTACCTTAAAGATCGCAGTATACAATTGCTATGCACCAGAAAGAATGTGCAGCTGAACATCTTAAGGCAACAGTATCTGAGCACAGAGAACAAGAAAAAGGTAAAAATGAACCCCTCTTTCCATAAATGTTAAACATATCTCATGTCAAAGAGAGTGGGGGAAATACCTTAATAGTTTCAGGATTTTGATGTCAGATTATGTTCATTTCCATCTGGCTGCTCACCTCTCTTTTGACCTTCTGCTGTATGTTTTAAAGCAGGAGTAGCTGTCCCTCTTTTAAAGGGCATGTTTCTACCTCCCCCGCCCCCAGCAACTCTTTCTCCATAAATTCACCAAGGCAGTAAAATTACTGAGTAACAAAGAGGCAGAAAGCCTCCCTTAAGATTTCTGTCTTTTGTCCACTTGGGTTAGCCACATAACCATATGAATGGCTACTTTGCCAATTAACGCACCTTGGAATTTAGAAGGAGTGGAGTAGGCAAGGGGGAAAAGACTATTTCAGTTTCATCACTGAGCTTTCATGCAGCACAAAGACAAAAATTATAAAGCAAAGTAGAAAACTGTCAGGCAAACATTTGGGGGAAATGTTGCATCATCAGCCCAAATTTCTCTTTCTTTCAGGAGGAAGCATATGGGAGTCAGCGACTGACGCAAAAGAAAATCCAGTGACTGAGAAAGAAGATGCAAATTCAGATGTGAAAGAGAGCACTGAATTTGATGTTCATTGGAAGGCCTATAAAAGAAAGAAAATATATAAATGCTTGGAGTGTGGAAAAAGCTTCGAGGAGAGTGAAAAACTTACTGTCCATCAAAGAAGTCACACAGGGGAGACACCATATAAATGCCTGGAGTGTGGAAAAAGCTTCAGTCAGAGTGGAAATCTTACTGTCCATCAAAGAATTCACAGAGGGGAGGAATCGTATAAATGCCTGGAGTGTGGAAAAAGCTTCAATCAAAGTGGAAATCTTACTGTCCATCAAAGAATTCACAGAGGGGAGAAACCACATAAATGCCTGGAGTGTGGAAAAAGCTTTAGTCAGAGTGGAAATCTTACTGTCCATCAAAGAATTCACAGAGGGGAGAAACCGTATAAATGCCTGGAGTGTGGAAAAAGCTTCAATCGGAATGGAACTCTTACTATCCATAAAAGAAGTCACACAGGGGAGAAACCGTATAAATGCCTGGAGTGTGGGGAAAGCTTCAATCAAAGAGGAAAACTTGCTGTCCATCAAAGAATTCACAGAGGGGAGAAACCACATAAATGCCTGGAGTGTGAGAAAAGCTTCAGTCAGAGTGGAAATCTTACTGTCCATCAAAGAATTCACAGAGGGGAGAAACCGTATAAATGCCTGGAGTGTGGAAAAAGCTTCAATAAAAGTGGACATCTTACTGTCCATCAAAGAAGTCACACAGGGGAGAAACCGTATAAATGTCTGGAGTGTGGAAAAAGCTTCAGTCAGAGTGGAGATTTTACTGTCCATCAAAGAATTCACAGAGGGGAGAAACCATATAAATGCCTGGAATGTGGAAAAAGCTTCAGTCAGAGTGGAAGTCTTACTGTCCATCAAAGAATTCACACAGGGGAGAAACCGTATAAATGCCTGGAGTGTGGAAAAAGCTTCAATAAAAGTGGACATCTTACTGTCCATCAAAGAATTCACAGAGGGGAGAAACCGTATAAATGCCTGGAGCATGGGAAAAGCCTCAATCAGAGTAGAGATCTTACTGTCCATCAAAGAAGTCATACAGGGGAGAAACCGTATAAATGACTGGAGTGTGGGGAAAGCTTCTATTACACTGGACACCTTACTTCCCATGAAAAAACTCACAGGAGAGAGAATCCATAGAAATGACTGGAATGTTGAAGGATGTTTCATGAAATAAATTGGCTTGCAAAATTTGGAAACAATGCAGCAATCCCAAGTTATGTATATTCTGTTATTCAGTATAATGGTATAAAAGGTTTCAGAGATTACCAGCCAGATCCAGACAACTCGCCATCCATAGTTCAGATATGTAGAAGTGTGGCTCTGCTTCGGTTCTGTCCCTGATGGTTAGCTGCTGTTACAGTTGGAAGATAGTGCTGACTTTTCTGTCTGGAAATCTCCCTTAGACCAAGGTTTCCCCTGAAAACATCCTGGGAATTGGCTGCCACTACTCAGGGATCTCCTGAGAGCATCTAGCCTGCTGTGCTGAAAAGGTGCCTTTCCAGGTCAGTCCTAGCAGAATAATCATGTAACAGGGTGGAAAAACTGAAAAGTACAGTAAACTAAGGACCTCCAAGGCAATCTGGTATGTAGGGAACAGATTCAAGGAAATATTCCAAAGAAGCTGTAGGAAAAGGGACAAAATACAAAACGCACGGAAGAACACAGTATTTCACAGTACAGTTTCTCAAAAAAAAGCAGTAAAGTTGGAGGATAAAACATGATTCTTATGTAAGTCCCAAGGGGTCCCACCAAGAGCCCAGATGCTTAAGATGGTGTTCTTGAGACATATTGAATCTAGGGGTTCTGTCATGGCTCCCTAGGGCCGTTCTGTGGGGGAGAAGAAACAAGATGCCTCACTCTACATTGTCTAGGTTGCAGAGTGAGCATGCTGAGTCTTTCAACAACACCCACAACTCACAGAGCAGGGCCCAGTATGTAGTGGAAGAAAAGGGTACACGAACACATACCATATGTGCTGGAGTGCCAGTGAGCATGGGAGAATAACCCAGCTACTGCACAACCATAACAGAGGCCTGTGATTTCAGTAACCCTCCAGCGCATTCCAAGGATGAGTCCTGTAGGTTTAGGGCCCTCCCATGGGGCCTGGAGTTCACTTGGAACTACACCTGCAGACCAGAGAGACCACCAGTTCAGCTGGAATAAACTACAGGTTCTGAGTGGAGACTGTGGCGTCCCATCCCCTTTTAGGACCTCCCTGCCTCAATCTCCAAGCAAATCCTCCAAATCTCCAGGAACGTCCGAAGCCAGAGCTGGCCATCTTGGTATGAGAGTCCTATCCTGTGGTCCACTTCCTTTGTGCCAGGGAAGGCTGTAGTTGCAATCGAGAGGAGCACATGGCGGCACCTCCATCACAGTCTTTAACCCCTCCCCATAGTCTTCTACAAAAGGGCCTCCCTCTGTTAAGTGGTCCAGATGCATCCGAGCCCCTTTGGAGCAGAGACGGTGGTCAAAAGACAAAGCCCACTTGTTCTGCTGGCAGCAGTTAGTCCCTCTGGCAACACAATGCAAGGCAAAATTTGGGCACAATCCCAAGACCACCACACTCACGTGTACCACCCTTACCCCCTGGCCAAGCAGGCACTTGCACATCGTCAGGTGTTAGGAGGTGACATGTCAGGTGTTAGGCATTCCCCTGCAAATATAGGCGGAGCCCAGTGGGAAAACAGTGGAATAGGATGGCTAGGACCATTTTTGATCCCTACATGAAGAGAGGCCAGAGTCAGGCCAGGCAAGCTCAGCTGATGTTTTGCCCACAATAACTGAAAGGGGGGAGCATTGCAGCTGATGGGCTGCACCAGATGTTCCTTTGGGCTGACATGCCCCTTCACAACTCCTGCATGCCACACTGAAAGGGGCATCACAGCCAGCGGCCTCC
The DNA here is from genome assembly GCF_028583425.1 of Eublepharis macularius. Classification (NCBI taxonomy): domain Eukaryota; kingdom Metazoa; phylum Chordata; class Lepidosauria; order Squamata; family Eublepharidae; genus Eublepharis; species Eublepharis macularius. The sequence goes on from NC_072793.1 coordinate 177,230,804, forward strand.
CAACATCCCTACCTGCACATCTGCCCCACCATGCGTGGGACGGGATGGCAGCAGTGCTAGGGGGCATGTTCTACCTAGCTCTGCCTTGCAACTCCTTCATCTCCTCCTCTGATCTGCGTCTCCTCTGTTCACTGTGAAATCCACACTGATGCCAGCAGAACAGGTGAGTGGGAAGAGGCGGGGCCTGCAGAAGCGTGGATGAGTTAGCTGGTTGTAGGAAAGGCAAACAAGTTCAGTGGCTCTATAAAGACTAGCTACCTTTTTTCCAGCATGCACTTCTGTGAACCTGAGCGCGCATACACCCTTAACTTGTATGAAGAGGGAATCATTCTGGGAAATCCTATGGGGCAATTATGGAAGGCGAGGAGGAACCAGGTCAATGGCAGGGCATGGTGGGAAGCAAGCTTGCTTTCCCTGAAAGTCAAACATAGACACAACTTGATCACTTCAGGCATTGGAGCAAGGAGGCAGTAATGAGGTCGGATGCCAACTTCCTCAGCCCAGTACCGGCTCTCTTCACTTGTGAACTGCTCTGGGAAGCCATGGTTCTCGCCTCCTTTTGCAGACAGAAGAGAGCAACCCAGTTGCTCCTGCTCTAAGGCATATGCTCACTTCCTGCCTGCCTAACCCTTGCCCAGCCAGGATGGCCATCGTGCTACACTGGGGCATGTGGGCGGGCCTCAGCAGACAGGATGCTTGGGCTTTCCAGTTGGTTGAGCACCTATAGGCTACAGCCTTTTTTTTTTTTGCATTCTCCCTCTGCCATCTTATTCTCACAACAATAGCCCTGTAAGGTAGATCATACTAAGGGAAAGTGACTTGCCCAAAGTCAACCAGTGAGCTTTTTTCCCCATACAGTTTTCTATGAAATTCATACCAAGTTTAATGTCTACTGTAATTCCTCTTGGACATGCATCCCGTTCACAGAAGCACCACCTACACACAGGCTCTGGCAAGGAGATTCTTCTCCACCTGTGCACATGAACCCAGCCCTCCTCCAGAAGAGGTGCACAGCTGGTTGAGTGCTCTTGCGGACAGGTCAGCCCCCCCAAGGCAGATCCAGAAGGAAGACGGCAACCCTCCCTGGCTGCCCCTCTCCACACTTACCCTAAAGCTTAAGAGCCTTGTCTGCCCCCCTCCCCTTGCCCGTTGCCCGGCTTAGCGTTGAACCTGCATGCAGTGAGGGGAAGGCTCAGACTTTGCTTTGGCGGCACTTCTTTGCAAAGGAGCCAGGGAACAAAGAGGCATCTAGTCTCTCCCTATCTTGGCTCTTCCCAGTTGTGAAAGTTCCCTGGACCCATTGCTGTCAGTCTCTATAGGAGGACCCTGTTTATGGTGTGCAAGCTGGGCAGAATCTGTGCTTTCATTTGGGCGCTTTTGCAAAGAACCCGTCCTGTCCCACCCCAATTCCAGGATAGTTGCTTGCTTGTGAATCTCTCTGCGCTATTCCTGAGGAACCCTTCGACCCTACTTTTCGAAAGAAAGAAATAATACAAAATCTGTTCATTTTTGTACAAAATGAGAATTTCTAAGTGACACCCCAGGCACAGTGAACAGCCCGGCCATCTCTTGAGTCTTGAACACGTTCAGCCGGTGTAGTTAGCAGCAGGGAGGCTCACCAACCCAGTTACCTGTCTTTCTCCTGTGAATGGAGAACAGGAGAACAGGTTCCATCTTGGAACCATGGATTCCAGACACCATCTCCTCCTCCCTCCATCTTAGAACCATGGATAGGCATCTGTGCCTATCCTTAGACTAGATAGGTAGATAGCATCTGCCTTTCATATCAGAGTATGGAGTTCCTACAATGAAGAACTCATATTTCTTTTCTAAATATGAAGCTAGTATATGCTTTGTTATTCTCTCCTTTGTACACACACCAGCCAGCAGAAGCAGCTCACAACCACCTATAATCACACTTCCACTGCTAAACAATAAACACTGCTAACAGCCCAAACGTGGATTCCTTTCATTAGGTTTCTGGGGCCAACATGCAATTTATCAGTTCTGTTGTGTTTTTAATCCTTCCCACGTTTCTTGTGGTATTAGCATTTCTTTAGTACCTGTTCTGGCCTGTTCTGTGGTGTTCTAGGAGCATTTTGGCAGGGAAAAAGTGAACGAAAGCCGGATATTTCCATGTTCTCATTTCTACAATATTATTCTCTGATGTCTTTGATACTTCCCGCTATGTTTTGTGGCACTAGCATTTCTTTGGTGCCCATGCCAGCCTGTTTTGTGCTCTTCCGGGAGCATTTTCCAGGAAAAGGTGAATCAAAAGTATTTCCGTGTTTTCATTTCTATTGAACGCCTGTACCTTTAATGCTTCCCCCTGGATTTTGTGGTACTGGCATTTCATTATTGCCTGTTTCCTGGTGTCCCAGGAGCATTTTGGCAGGGAAAGGGTTAATAAAAGCACGCCTAAACTATTGTTCGCCAATGTCTTTAATACATCCCCTGTTCTTTCCGGGACCACGATTTGTTTCATGCCTTTTACTCCATCCCTAAAGAACAAGCGAGCTGCGCTTTCCGCCTGCTCTCCGCCCTTCCTTCTCTTTTGTATTCATGGGCTCCTTTTCAGATATATTTCCCCCCCCCCCCCTCTGAGCACTCTGCTTGTTGCTGCCCAAGATCCCGCGGGGGACCCCAAACTTGCCCAGTGTCTCCCTCCGCCCAGTGAAAAGGGGGATCCCGCTTTAATCCCATCGGATCCCCTGCAAAACAAAAAGCCACCTGGATGAGCCCCCATGCCCTCTCTAGGAAGAACCGCAAGCGCTTCTGGGAAGTGTAGTTCTCAGAGAACAAAGAGCAGAGAATATCAGGAAGATTTAGGCAGAAAAAGATGTCTTCTTCTGTCCGCCCTGCAGCGGGCCCGCATAAGAAGCTGCCCCAAGCCGGGACAGAAGAGCCACGGAACCTTCTCTTCCCCAGCGCTTCAGGCTTGTTTTCCCGCTTGGGTCTTGTTTAAGGAACTACAATCCCCGGGAGGCTGTGCAAGCAGTAGCGTGGCCAAGCCTGCGTTTTTCTCGCAAGGGCCTCTGGGAATTGTAGTTCTCCAGAGGGGAAGCCAAGGATCAGCTTTCCTTCTCTTTCTAGGAAAAACACTCTGTCTCCCACAGTCGGCTGAACCTAGAAAATCCTTTTGGGGCTCGCAAGGGCGTCTGGGATCTGTAGTTCACAGGGGAGCACAAGCGCCCTAAGAAGCCGGGGTACTTCGTCCCGAAGAGGCTGTGCTAGCAGCAGCGAGGCCCCGCCTGCGGGTCTTCCTCGGGAGGAGGACATCGGGGAGACATGGCGCTCCACGGGGCTTCTCCTCTCTCTCGGCTTCCTCGGATGGAGGGAGATTTTGGCTTTCGCCTGTCTGCGGGAAAGGCAAGTCTGGGGTCTCATAAGCAAATACCGGGGAAGGAGACGGGCGGGGGCAGAAATACGTCTGAACGGGATGGAGGGGGCGGGTCAGGTCGAGGGAGTGCAGAGAGATCAGCGCGAAACCCAGCCGATCCCTCTCCTAGATGGTCTTTCCCAGTAGGCAAAATAGTAAAAAGTCCGGTAGCACCTTTAAAACCAACCCACTTTATTGAGGCATAAGCTTTCGAGAACCACAGCTCTTTTCGTCAGATGCAAAGAGGGCAGTAGTTCTTGAAAGCTTATGCCTCATCGATAAAGTGGGTTAGTCTTAAAGGTGCTACCGGACTTTTTACTATTTTGCAGCTAGAGACTAACATGGTTCACTCCTCTGGATCATTCCCAGTAGGTGCGTTGAGGGTGATTCTAGCCAAGGAATGACAGCTCTGTTGTGGCTGCGGAAGAAGGGAGCTCTGACTCTCGAGTGCTTACACCCTGCAGAGCTTGTGGGTCTCTAAGGTGCCACTGGACTGAAATCCTGCTGTTCATTCGGCCAGTTTAAGTTGACAGAGTTGGATGCAAGCTTTATAGCAACACAGAACGCATGTTCAGGCAAAAATATTTAAAGAGGAAACTTGTGCAAACAGTTTCTTTCTTGAACATTGAGGAACAAGACTAGATGACCAAAATCCTCCCTGAGCTCACTGGTGTGGGGAGGGCGGACTAAAAATTGAATAAATTAAATTTACTGGGCAATATTTTCCTCTTTCAGGCATCCCTAGCGTCCTTTGAGGAGGTAGCCGTGTTCTTCACAGAAGAGGAATGGGCTCTGCTCAGTCCAGGCCAACGAAAACTCTACTGGGAAGTGATGGAGGAAAATTACGAGACCGTAGCCTCATTGGGTAAGAATCTTTTCCCTTTTCTCCTCAACACAGAAGAGAATAACAGGTGGCCTCTTCCTTTGGCCCTCTGGACCCCACCCCTCCCGTTCATTTGCCACAGAGGAAAGAATGGAACTCTCATACCTGGGAATCGTACAGCTTTTGAAAATGAAAGAGGAATTTGTTGATGAAGAGAGCTTTGATCAGGAGAGGTGGAAGAGATCCACTTAGACTCATGCCTGCAAATCCCTGAAGCTCTTCTTTCACTCTCTGGTCTTTCCTTTTTTACAGTGTGGCTCTCCCACAGTCCGACCCCCACCCGTTCACCACTCGTGGCTCACTGCACTTGCAGTATAGCCTTTCAGGGTTTGCCCCTGTAAGTTCTGCAGGCTAAACCCAAAGCAGCGTTTGGCCATTGATTTCTCCAATCTCTTTTGAATGTATTATGTATTCTCAGATAAATTTCAATACGCTGCCTTCCGCCAGATCTTTCTTTGCTGCTTCCTCGAGAGTATGGTTCCAACGTGCATCATGCTCAAGTTTCTCCTGGCCCAATTATGTCCTGGAACGCCATCTCCTTCCTATTTCCGGTTATTATAAATGTGATTCCACCTTTTTCTTGCCAGCCCCATAATCCACAGTCACAGTAATATTATTTTACTCAGGGTGTGCCCATTTGAGATTTTAAAGAGTTGTTTGAATACCGAATGAGCAGTTCTGCTGAGGGTTTTTACCCTCAAAGTGGGGACTGGAGATTTTCCTGCCTTTCAGCTCTGTACTGCACAGATCAGTTCCCCTGGAGAAAATAGATCCAGAGGAGTTAGCTGTGTTAATCTGTAGTCGCAAAATAGTAAAGAGTCCAGTAGCACCTTTAAGACTAACCAACTGTATTGTAGCATAAGCTTTCGAGAACCACAGTTCTCTTTGTGCAGATACATCTCAGGCATCTGACAAAGAGACCCAGAACAAATAACAAACAGTAATGTATTTATTTTTTTTTGTCACCATGGGCCATAACATCCTAACCTCATAGCACACTACATATCAGTACAAGCTAGACAGTCTGTCATAACAAAATACAAATAGCACTATTCATTTCAGTACCCGTTAGACAGTCCATCGTAACAAAATACAAGTTATAACATTTAAAATAGCTGTACAGATAAATACAATAAAACCCTAGAATAAAATATATTTATAATTTAGTTAAAATTCTTGTGGAAGCTAAAAGTCGTGTAGAGACCGCTGGGATTAGTCTCTTCTTTATGTTTGTCGGTAGATAAAAGTGGCCACCTTAAAAGTAACATCTAGGAGGGCGTCAGTCGATAAAACCTCAAAGGATTCTTCCTCTGAACCAGAGAGATTTGTGAGGAAGGGTTCAAAAATTTGTTTCTAATGAGCTCATGGAAGGGGCAGCATAAAATGTTTTGGGACATGCCAACACCGGCTCCTCGGTAAGCTTCCACCTCATTGGAACCGCAAGGGCAAAGCTGCTGAGCAGCGGGTATTTTTTGATATCTATCCTAGATATATGCCAGGGGTGACCAAACTGTGGCTCGGGAACCACATGCGACTCTTCTAGACATATTGTGCGGCTCCTGGAGGACTCTTGAGTATTGCCGTGACCATACATTATTTTAGTTTATTTCCCTCTCTCCCTTCCCTCCCTTTTCTCCTTTCTTTCCATGTCTTTTCCTCCCTCCCTTTCCTTCTTTCTTTCCATGTCTCTCAGCTTTTCAATAGAAATTTTGGGGTTGCCAGATCTGACTCAGAAAATACCTGTGGACTTTAGGGGTGAAGCCTAGCAAGGATGTAACATCACTTTCGTGATGTCACTTCCAAGTCAAAGGTCAGGTGATGGCTCTTCCCAAGCTCCATCACTTCCGACGATGTCACTTCCAGCATACTGCACCCAAATCCCACCTCTTCCTGTGATGTCACTTTCAGGGCACTCCCCCAAACCCACCTCTTCATCGGAAGTCACTTCAGTGTATCATGTCTTGTGGCTCTCAAACATTTGACATATATTCTATGTAGCTCTTATATTAAACAAGTTTGGCCACCCCTGATAAATGCTGATGGCATGGTTTGGAACTGCACTTAAGTAAATGCCTTCCTTAAATGAACGTTAGTAAGGTCAGCTAGGTAACGTGAAAGAAATATATTTTTCTTAAATCTAGGTACCAAAGAGAGAATTTAGAGTGGCATACCTGGCTAATATCACGTGAGGCATCCTTACCAAAAATTCACTCCCATATTTTGCCTGAATCCCAGCGCTTTACCGTCTCTAGAGAGGGCAAGGAATACAGATGTAAAATAGGTGATAGTAGTTTAGACCACTGGTTCACGTCACTGTAATAATGGAAACTGTATTTTACCAAAGGGTCACCCAGGGTGCTGCCAAGCTTTTTATAATATTTTAATAGCTTTGAATGCACTCTAGATTGATGTAGACCAAGTTCCAGTCTTAAGCGTGATGTGGGGGTTCCCAGGGGGTTTTCTGGGGGGCGTTCTGGATGATTTCTAATTGCTTTAAAGTTTTTTTCATTCTGCTCCCAAATTTCTGCCCCGTATAAAAGTTGCGCTATCACCTTGCCCTGAAAGACCTTTCGGGCCGGCGGGATTAATTGGCCACCCTTGAGAAAAAGAATTTAAAATTAATACCCATAGTGCATTGTACAGTCGATAGAGTAGTATTAAGGTGAACCTACCATGACTGGGACAACTATGCCTGGGTATTTAAATGAGGAACATTTCTCTGTTTCGTGGGCATTAACTGACCATCCATGCTTAAGACGGTTGTTGCCAAAGACAACAATTTTTCTTTCTATCTATCACAGTTGTCTGCTAGGCTGGCTAACAACCTTCTAAGACCGATTTGGGTAAACAACACTACTGCCATGTTATTGGCGTACAATAAAGCAGAGATTTTCTGACCAGCTAAGACGGTGGAAAAGGAATTCTGAGAAGTCACAGCCTGAATAAAATCATTGATATAAAAATTAAACAAAAAAGGGGCCAGCAAGCAATCTTGTTTGATGCCTCTTCTTAATGGAATGGAATCTGTAGGGTGCCAGCTTGTGGCTAGATAAGGCTCTTCCTACAGGTTCCCTTTCAAAAGCAAACAAGAGTCCATTGATTGAATAAGGAAACTTTACTGCAGAAAAGGTCCATTATAGTCCACTGTCCTGAATAGGAGACTCAGGATGGTACACAGTCATTGTTACCAATGAAGGGCAAAGCATGAGGTACAGAGTAACAGTTCCCATCTGCATCAGCCTCCCCCCACAGTTCTCAAAACAACATCTTTCAGTCTTGGGAAGCTGCTCTCCTTCAAGGCCAATGCCTGGTGGAACGGTGTTAGACAAAACAGTCTCCTCCGGTGGGAAAGCTGCCTGGGAACTGGTGCACCTGCGGGGAAAGCACTTAGACACTAGAAACATTAGAAAATGGAGTCAGTACAGTTTAAATACACACTGGACCTGACATTCTGCCCCCCTTAAAATAGATCCCCCCCTGGCTTATATGGGTAACGAGTATGAAAAGCTTTGGTTAATCTAGGAGCATGTACATGTACAGAATTCACCCACTCATCGTATCCAGAATCAAAGTCCTTCCACCTAATGAGGTAAAAAAGCTGATTCCGTTTGATCTTAGAGTCCAAAATTTGTTGCACTTCGTAGTGTATTTGGTCGTCTATCAAAGTTGGGATGGGTGGAGCTTTGATGTGCCACTTGTCGTCGGTGGGAGCTCTTTTAAGGAGACTGACATGAAATGTATCATGAACATGGCGTAAGTTCTTGGGTAAATTTATAGCAACAGTCACTTTATTAATTACTTTGCGCACAGGGAAAGGCCCAAGGAACTTTAATGCTAGTTTGCGGCTTGTCTGAGCTAATTTCAGGTTCTTGGTGGAAATATAAACATGATCTCCAGGTTGTAAATCCCATTCGGCCACACGATGGCGATCTGCGTACTTTTTGTAATCCAGTTTGGCTTTCTCGAGGTGTTTTTTAATAAGAGTCCATTGCTGCTTGGCCTCCCCCCACCAGGAAGATACATCAGGCGAATTAGAGGGATGGAGGGGGGGAGTGTCCAACGGGAAGGGATTGAAGTGAGTCCCATATACAATTTTGAAAGGGGCTTCCCCAGTGGAAGCATGCACACTGTTGTTGTATGAGAACTCGGCTAAAGGAAGAAGGTCCACCCAATTATCTTGTTGGAAATTAATGTAGCAACGAAGGAACTGTTCTAAAATCTGATTAGTTTTTTCGGATTGTCCGTCGGTTTGTGGGTGGTGGCTTGAACTGATTCCTTGCTCAATATTCAACATTCGCAAAAGCTCCCGCCAGAAGGTGGCAACGAACTGTCCGCCGCGATCCGAAATCACCTTGGACGGAAAAGAATGTAATTTTACGATGTGTTTTAAGAATAAATCTGCCAGTTTTCGAGCGGTGGGTATAGCAGTACATGGAATAAAATGAGCTTGTTTGGAGAACAGATCTACCACTACTAAAATGCAATTATGTCCTTTTGAATTGGGTAAATCAGTGATAAAGTCCATGGATATTATTTCCCACGGTCTGTCAGGCGTCTCCAATGGTTGTAGGAGGCCTGGAGGTTTCCCTTTCCGGGTTTTGGCGCTGAGGCAAATGGGGCAGGAGCTGATGTATTGGGAAATGTCTTTGCGCATGCCCGGCCACCAGAATTGCCGTTGTATTAGATGCAACGTTTTCAGATACCCATAATGACCAGCAGTGGGGGCATCGTGACATCTTTGTAATATCTCCCGTCGGAGGCTGTCTGGGACATAAAATTTGCTTCCAGCTAGCCAGTCCCCCTGTGGGGATTGCGTCAGTTTGCTTTTAGGCGCTTTACCCCCCTCCTTTTCCACCTCAGCTTTAAGTTTCGATTTCCACTCCAGGTTATGCGGGAGGGGCTGTCTTGCGCGGCTGCGGGTAGTTACCACGCCTCCCAATTGCGTAGGGGAGAAGACTGTGTCTACAGTCTCCTCCCGTTTGCTCTTGTGTTGGGGCATGCGCGATAGGGCGTCTGCAAGAAAGTTAGTTTTGCCCGGGAGGTAATTTAAAGTGAAGTTGAATTTGGAAAAGAATTCTGCCCATCGCAATTGTTTGGCATTCAGTCTGCGAGGGCTGCGAAGGGCCTCCAAATTTTTATGATCTGTCCAGACCTCGAAGGGATATCGCGCCCCCTCCAGCCAATGTCTCCAGTTAGTGAGGGCCGCTTTCACTGCAAAAGCTTCCTTCTCCCACACATTCCAATTCCTTTCTGCTTCTGAAAATTTCCTTGACAGGAATGCACAAGGCCGTAGTTTCCCATCCTCCCCCTTCTGCAATAATACCCCTCCTATCGCCGCATCGCTGGCGTCGACTTGCACTACGAAAGGGTAATTTTCGTTGGGGTGGCAGAGGATGGGTTCCGTTACGAATTGTTCTTTTAGGCATTCGAAAGCAGTTTGGCAATCGGATGTCCACTGTATTTTGGAGGAGGGTTTTTTAGCCTGGTCCCCTTTATTTTTCGTCCTTAACAATTCGGTTAAGGGGAGCGTGATTTGAGCAAAGTTTGCTATAAAGTCTCTATAGAAGTTGGCAAAGCCCAGGAAGGACTGCACTTCTTTGCGGGTGGTGGGAGTTTGCCATTCTTGGATCGCTTGTATTTTGGCTGGATCCATTTTTAACCCCTCTTGGGAGATACAGTACCCAAGGTAAGTGAGTTCAGTTTTGTGGAATTCACATTTGGACAGCTTAATGGGGAGTTTATTGTTCATCAAAGTGGACAGGACCTTTTGCACCATTTGAACGTGTTCCTCCTCCGAGTCTGAATAAATTAATACATCATCAAGGTACACCACTACACCCTTATAGAGGAATTCGTGTAGAACTTCATTTATCATGGACATGAATACAGACGGGGCTCCCGCCAATCCAAAGGGCATAACTAAATATTCATACTGTCCGAGGGGTGTATTAAATGCGGTTTTCCACTCATCCCCTGCCCTGATACGGACGTGGAAGTAAGCATCTTTTAAGTCTAATTTTGTAAAGATCTTACCTTGGGCCACGACGTTGAGAAGATCTCGGATGAGTGGGATGGGATAGGCGTTGTTGGTAGACACAGCATTAAGTCCTCTAAAGTCCGTGCACAGTCGAAGTCCCCCATCTTTTTTCTTCACGAAGAGTACCGGAGCGGCATGGGGGCTATTGGCTGGGCGGATGAACCCTCTTTGAAGATTGGTGTCGATGAATTTTCGGAGCTCCTCTCGTTCATGGAGACTCATGGGATAGAGTCGTCCTTTGGGCAATGAGGCTCCAGGTACTATTTCCACCGCACAGTCAGTTCGTCGGTGCGGGGGTAGAGTATCAGCTTCTTCTTCGGAGAAGGCATTCAGAAAGGGCCAGTACGGTTCGGGAATTTGGTTTATTTCTTCTTGGGTGAGAAGAGCCTTCTCGGTGTGAGTTGGATCACTACCCCAGTTTTGGTTCCAGCTATGGTTTTTACAGTTGGAGTGAGTGAAGGTGATGCACCCCTCTGCCCAATTTATGTAGGGATTGTGATCACATAGCCACTTACTGCCTAAAATTAACGGGTATTTGGCAGTGGAGCTGATGACAAAAGACCTTTTCTCCCAGTGTTGGCCCATGCCGGTGATTATTGGGATGGTTTCAGTGGTAACAGGGTTCATATTGGTGCCATCCATTTGTTCAAAAATCACTGGGTTTTGCAATTCACGAGTTGGTAGCACTAGTCCGTTGACTAGGGCCGGGGCGATAATGTCTCTCGAGCAACCCGAGTCGATGAGGGCTTGCACTCGGATGTGCCTTTTCCTCTCTGGGTTAAGTAAAGTCACTGGCATGAATAAGATGGACCCAGGTGGCCGGTTCCGTGCAGGGACGGGCTTGGGGCGGATCTGTCGTTTGGGCCCTTTTACGACAGATCCATCTCGTTTCCCGACTGGGGGCTTTCTGGATTTACCTCTGCGTTTGGGGAAGCGGGGTCGTATTCCATAACTTCTTCCGCTTCCAGTCCCCTCTCTGAGGCGGGCCTTTGGGAAGCGCCGTGGCCTCTGTTCGTGCGTGGCGCGGGAATCGGGCGTTGGAGAGTAGGAAATGGAGCAAGGGTTGGACGCCGTAGTTGAAGCGGAGGTCTTTGCACAGGCCGGTAGGGGCATTGTGCTGCAAAGTGACCGGCTTGTCCGCATTGCAAACACAGCCCTTGTTGCCATCTAGCATCTCTCGCTCCACGGGTGGCATACCCAGCTCCCCGTCCTCCCTTCTGTAAAGTCAAGGGTCTTCTTTGTCCCGTTTGTTGTTGTTGTTCAACCAAACGGACTTCCAAGATGCGATTTTCAACTTCGCATGCAAGTTGGATCCAACCTAACAAGGTAGGGGGATTGTCCTGCATAAGGGCTCTGTCCAGAAGTCTCGGGTTTAGCCCTTGCTTGAACAGGATGATTTTGGTGGACTCCTCACACCTAGGGCATTTGGCAGCCAATTGTCGGAATTTCGTGATATAGTCTCTCGCCGACATGCTGCCCTGTTTAATGGCTTGCAATTCTGTTCGGGCCCTGGTTTCCTCTAAGGGGTCTTCATATTGCGCTCGAATAGCATCCACCAACCCCTGGAGAGTATTGAGTTCCGGGGCCCCGATATTGTATAGTCCTACATACCAGTCCACTGCTTTGCCTTGTAAGCGGGAGCCGAGATGTTCAATTTGACTGGCCTTGCTGCCGAAGAGGTGTCCCCACCGGTTGAAGAATTGCACGACTTGCACTAGGAAAAATCCCAGTTTGGAGGGATCCCCATCAAAAGTAGCTTCCAGTTTCACCCAGCCCATCGGGAGGTCTTGCCTCGGAGCCGGTGCTGGGTAGAAGTCCGTCGGAAGCATCAATGGCACTTGAGGTACGGGGGGACCCAGTTGTGGTAGCGGCGCTGGTTGCGCTGGCGGCGGCATCACCGGCTGAGCCGGGGGTGGTGGCCTCGGCTGGGCTGGCGGTGGCGCCCTCGGCTGGGCTGGCGGTGGTGCCCTCGGCTGGGCCGGTGGCTGCAGCCGTGGTCGGGCAGGCGGCTGCAACCTTGGACGGGCTGGTGGTGGCAATACCGGAGGTGCTGGCAGTAGCGGTTGAGGTGGAGGTGGCCGGTGCGGGTGAGTAATGACAGGCCACTGAGGGGCGGGTTGGTGGGGTCGTAGTGGTGTAGGCCCCACCGGTTGGTTCGGAGGTGGTATTACGGGCTGCTCAAGTGGCAACCGTATCGGTTGCTGCAAAGGGGTTAGTTGCGGTCGAAGCGGAAGGGGCCGCAGCGGCGAAGGCCTGATGGGTGGTGGGCCGCATGGGCTTGCCCCTCCCGGCGTCGTGTCTCTGGGACGCAAAGGCTGGTCTTGTGGCGCCGGTAGACCGTCCCTCGGGGTTTGCTGAATGGGAACCACTTCTAGCGGTCGTTGCGGTAATTCCTCCCCAGAAGGGGCCGGAGGTTCTTCCGTCTGATCCGGCCGAACTGTTATTGGAGAAGTGGGAGGGGGTATCACCGTCGTCTCGGTTGGACGGGCTGGCCCTTCTTCCCCTTCTCTAGGCTCCTCCACTGGAGTCTCCTCGGGAGATGGATCCCCGTCCGATTTAAGGGGTTCCGTCGGAGTCTCTCCAGGTACCTCAGCTGGAGTATCCCCGCTCGGCGGAGTTTCGTCTATTCTAGGAAGTTCCGCGGGCGATTCTCCCGGTTCTCCAGGGTAGGATTCCTCCTCTCCCGAAGGCAGGGGCTGCTGCGGGGCGTCCTCCACTGGATAGGACATAACACTTTGGAGGGTGGCGATTTGTACCGCCATTTCTTCAGGTGAGATTCTCTCTCCTGCCCCCATCGCTGAGATTAGGTGAATGGCATGAGCCAAACTTTCCTCCATATCGATCAGCCTAGCTTCCAACTGTTGCATTCGACTAGGACCCGGTTGCCCCATCACGGAACCCCCCTCGGTTGTACTCACCGGGGAAAACGGCCCCCAAGGCGGAGGATCTCCTTGATCGACTCGCGATCTCGCTGCTAGAATTCCTTTGGCTAGGCCCGTCACTGCCGAGATGCCGGAATCTACAGCATGGGTGCGACTTTGCATTTGCACCCAACTTTGTTCAGGAACTTCCGTTGGCTCTTTCCATGGGGCAAGTTCCGAATAACCCCAACTCAGGGCGCCGCGGCGGGATGTGTTCCCGTCCGTCTGTTCGGCCGTCCTGTTCCAAAACAGCCACGGTTGGCTGCTATCCAGCTCAGGGACAGTCTCTAGGCTTCGGCGTCCGTCCATCGAAACTCTTGGATGTAGCCCTCCGGCCCGGCGCTCTCGCATTTCTCGGGGTCTGGCTCCCCACTCCGACGGGGTGGGTAGCGAGATCAAGGGGAGAGCGGCAGCCGTCGGCCTTGTCCCCTCACTGCCGAGGTCGATGAGAGGCGGTGTAGAAGTCGAGGCTCCGGCCCCGGCTGGCACCTGAGATTCTTGGGGTTGCGTTGTTTGACTGTCGGGGGACGCATACGGATCAAACAAAGGATCCCTGTCCGGGACTACCTTGGATTCCGCTGGGCCCGACTCAGGCATGATTGGTAACAAAATGTCAGCTTGTGGCTAGATAAGGCTCTTCCTACAGGTTCCCTTTCAAAAGCAAACAAGAGTCCATTGATTGAATAAGGAAACTTTACTGCAGAAAAGGTCCATTATAGTCCACTGTCCTGAATAGGAGACTCAGGATGGTACACAGTCATTGTTACCAATGAAGGGCAAAGCATGAGGTACAGAGTAACAGTTCCCATCTGCATCAGCCTCCCCCCACAGTTCTCAAAACAACATCTTTCAGTCTTGGGAAGCTGCTCTCCTTCAAGGCCAATGCCTGGTGGAACGGTGTTAGACAAAACAGTCTCCTCCGGTGGGAAAGCTGCCTGGGAACTGGTGCACCTGCGGGGAAAGCACTTAGACACTAGAAACATTAGAAAATGGAGTCAGTACAGTTTAAATACACACTGGACCTGACATAGGGGAGGCAAACTGGATGAAGCAACAGCCTCAGAGGCCATGCTTTGCTGGAAAACTAGGTGAAATTAGATATTCATAAGAAATGGGTTCCCTATGAGGACCCCAGATAGCTTACATTTTTCTTTTCCGCATTTCATCTGCACAACAACTTGGTGAGGTAAGTTAGGCTGAGAATCCATGCCTGAACCAAGGTCAACCAGCAACTTTCTGTGCTGAATCCTTGACCTCCTACAGCCAAGAGAAGCTGCTGTATAAGAGTGGTTAAGTGGTTCAGCTGCGAATCAGTACTCTACAGGTTTGAATCCCACTACTGGCGTGAGCTCAACAGGTGGCCTTGGATAAGCTACTTCTCTCAGCCCCTGCTCCCCAGTTGCATCATGGGGATAATAATGACACTAACTTGTTCACTGCTCTGGATGAGACACTAATCTGTCTAGAAGAGCAGGATATAAGCGCAGTTGTTGTTAGTCAGGCCCTCTGCCAATAAACCACAGTGGCTCTGATAGCTGAGGGACATTCTTAAACTCCCTTTATTTAGTAAAGAAGGGGTTATTTTTCAACTCTTTTCCTGTGCTAGCAGGTGCCCAATTTTGTCTTGAAATATCCTGAAATCTAGGTGCCCAACCTACATTTCAAGACAAGTTAGGCAGTCCATCATAACAAAATACAAGTTAATAAAATTTAAAATATCTGTACAGATAAATACAAATAAATTTTGAGACCCCCTCACTTTTTAAAAAATGAATTATGCCTACTCCAGTCCACTGTACATTCCAGTACAAATTGGAGGAAGCGATTCTGGAAATTAACAGGGCCAAGGTTGAACTTGTAAGGAATTCTGAGGAACCCCTCACTTCCCACTATATCCCCTTTCCTAACACTATTCCTTCGTTCCCTCCTCCTGACAACCTCCTTATTGTCAACCTTTCTCTTCTCACCCATGAGCGAAGCTGTCTGTGGTCAATTTTCCCTCCTTACCTCCCCAAGGCACAGTGATGAAGTGCCAGCCCAGCCACTGGAAATGCCAAAACACCTCTTAAAAGGACCCTACTCTCCCCGCAACCAGAGGTGGAAGGCTGGCAATACTGTGTGGTTGGCTGGCAACAGCCAAAGAGGGCATTAGATTTCTGAAGTGTTTCCACCCTTCCCCTTTTCTATAAAGGAAAAAAAATCAATGCAGCAGGATTTGAGTCCAGTGGCATCTTAGAGGCCAACACGATTTTCAGAGTATAAGCTTTCGAGATTCTAAGCTCCCTTTCCAGACAAGAAGTTATCTAGCCTCATGCGTGCTGCGGGCGATAGGAGCAACTCCTCCAACAATATTGTCAGCCGTTCGTAGCGCACTCTCAGTCCACCAGTGGAATCTGTTCTTTCACGTGGACTATTTATCCTTTTGGACCACAAGATCTGCACAGATGATACAATTCTGTGGTGACTTGTAGGCCTTTTGCATCTTCTCTGTCTGAAGGAGTACTTCCATTGAGCCTCAGAACAGCAGATGGATGCTATCCCTTCTAAATAAACACATAAATACATAAATGAAAGGTGTCTGAAGAAGGGAGCTCTGACTTTCAAAAGCTTACACTCTAATCTTGTTGGTCTCTAAGGTACCATTGGACTCTCATCCTGCTGTTCTTCTGCAGATCAACACAGCTACCCCCTTAAAACTATTTCAATAAAATTCAAGGTTTTATTTTTTAACAATCCTGTACTGTCTTCATGTGCTTCCTAAATTAACACTAAGAAACACATTAAGCATTCAGCAACAAAAGCAAGGAATTCCCTTCGATCATGTGGTAACCTCTTCGACATTTCCAAGACATCCTGGAACATAGTAAGAGATTGCTGAGGTTTTTCCAGGCTCTTGCTGCAGCTTTATCATTCAATACTGACTGTACCTGCTAATAGTCATTTTTTCCTTTTCCTTTTTATTTGATTTCTGTCTCTCTTTTCCATCTGTAGATGTGAGGGGCGTGACGAATGAGAAGGAAGCAGAAAGGATGATTGGGGAAAGAGATGTAGATCTGCAGGTAGAAGTGAAATCTGAGGATCAAGTGGTACCCAAGAGGGAGCAGAGAAGCAACACGAAAGCAAAACAGAAGCAGAGGAAGTATTTGGTGGCCTGTCCGAGCAGGAAGATACCTGAGGTCCCAGCCCAAGAGGAAATACAGAAAAGAAAGAGAAGGCTTACAGGGACAGTGATTGTGAAAGGATTGAGTTACACGCCCAGAGTTAAAAACTATCAGAACATTACAGGATGCTGGAAAAGAGATAAATATTTGAAGTATGGAAAGACCTTCTTTCAGAATAGCAAGCTAGCAAAACAACAGAGGAAGCGCACAGGGGAGAAGCCATATAAATGCTTGGAGTGT
The DNA here is from genome assembly GCF_028583425.1 of Eublepharis macularius. Taxonomy (NCBI): domain Eukaryota; kingdom Metazoa; phylum Chordata; class Lepidosauria; order Squamata; family Eublepharidae; genus Eublepharis; species Eublepharis macularius. The sequence continues at coordinate 177,247,425 of NC_072793.1, forward strand.
GGGAAAAGCTTCTCTGAGAATAGCTACCTAACTAAACATCACAGGATTCACACAGAGGAGAAGCCATATGAATACTTGAAGTGTGGAAATAGTGTCTCTCAGAATGCTGATGTAACTAGATGTCAAAAAGTTCACCCGAGGGAGAAACCATATAAATGTTTGGAGTGTGGGAAGTCCTTCTTTCAGAATGGCCACCTAAATAGACATCAAAAGTTTCACACGGGGGAGATGCCATATAAATGCTCGGAGTGTGGGAAGAGTTTCACTCATAATAGCTACCTAACTGGACATCAAAAGGTTCACATGCGGGAGAAGCCATATAAATGCTTGGAATGTGGGAAAAGCTTCTCTGAAAATGGCATCCTAACTAAACATCACAGGATTCATACAGGAGAGAAACCATATAAATGCTTGGAGTGTGGGAAGAGCTTCTCTCAGAATGGCCACCTAAATAGACATCAAAAGGTTCACACGGGGGCGAAGCCATATAAATGCTTGGAGTGTGGGAAGAGCTTCTCTGAAAATAGCACCCTAGCTACACATCTAAAGGTTCATACAGGGGAGAAGCCATATAAATGCTTGGAGTGTGGGAAAAGCTTCTCTCAAAACGGCACCCTAAATAAACATCACAGGATCCACACAGGAGAGAAGCCATATAAATGTTTGGAGTGTGGGAAATGTTTTTCTCAGTGTAGTTCCTTAATTACCCATGAAAAGTTTCATATAGGAGAGAAGCCATGTAAATGCTTGGAGTGTGGGAAGAGCTTCACTGAGAATGGCACCCTAACTAGACATCTAAAGGTTCATACAGGGGAGAAGCCATATAAATGCTTGGAGTGTGGGAAGAGCTTCACTGATAATAGCACCCTAACTAAACATTATAGGATTCACACGGGGGAGAAGCCATATAAATGCTTGGAGTGTGGGAAGAGCTTCACTGAGAGTGGCACCCTAACTAGACATCTAAAGGTTCACATGCGGGAGAAGCCATATAAATGCTTGGAGTGTGGGAAGAGCTTCACTGAGAGTGGCACCCTAACTAGACATCTAAAGGTTCACATGCGGGAGAAGCCATATAAATGCTTGGAGTGTGGGAAGTGTTTCTTTCAGCGTAGTAACTTAATTATCCATGAAAAGTTTCACATGGGGGAAAAGCCATATAAATGCCTGGAATGTGGGAACAGCTTCTTTCTGAATGGCCACCTAAAACGACATCTCAAGGTTCATACAGGGGAGAAGCCATATAAATGCTTGGAGTGCGGGAAGAGCTTCTCTCAAAATGGCCACCTAAATAGACATCAAAAGGTTCACACAGGAGAGAAGCCATATAAATGCTTGGAATGTGGGAAGAGCTTCTCTGATAACGGCAACCTAACTAAACATCACAGAAGACACATAGGGGAGAAGCCGTATAAATGCCTGGAGCTGAATGCTTAGTGTGGGAAGAGCTTGTCTCTGAATAACAAGCTCGCTAAACATCAAGAGGTTGCACTCGGGAGAAGCCATATTAGATGGGGTCACACAGGGGAGAAGCTATATAAATGTTTAGAATGTAGAAAGATGTTTGGTGAGAGCTGAAGCCTTACTTGCAGCACAAGTTTCACACAGGAGAATAGTCATCCAATCCAAGTTAGTGTGTGGGACACAACTTTGTTTGTCTGACCTTGCCTGCTTATGAACATGATGTGATTTATGCTTGTTGCCCTGACAAGGGAACATCTTTATGCCTAACTTCCTTCTTGTCCATCTTACTTTTTTTTTTTGTTAGCATCAAATATATGCATGTAGGACTCCTGGTGTGCAAAATATATGTATTTTTTCTGTATTCTCCTAAAGCCTCTCATGTTAATGGATTATTCACTGAGGTGGTGAGATTAATTACCTCTTACAAAATGCTAGAATTTACCAATGGTAAGAACTTTGATTCTGTCTGTTTGAAAAGTTGTCATGTTGTGGATTATTTTTTTATTCTTCCCCTTGAAGGTCAATAACGAATGTAACTTACCATCTATGTGTATCTTAGGGCTACAATATCCCCTTTCTGGAAATTTTATTTTAAATATTACTAATAAATTTACTAACAGTTATCACTTTAGTAAGTTTTCTTCTCTAGGAATTTTGTTCAGATCAGTTTTGCAAGGTTCTGCACATTTAGTCAAAAGGAGTGCTGCTTATCCCTTCTTTCCTCATTTTTCAGTTATCTGATTCATAATTTTTATCAGTTTTATTTTTAAGTGGTTTGCTAGTTTAGATTCTTAGTTTAGTTTAGTTTAGTTTACAGAAGATTCTCTTTTGTAAAAAATGAATAGGTGTCTCCTGCTTGGACAAGATCGCTTGCATCTTTGTCTCCTCAGTTTTGCTTGGCCGATGGCATTGGAGAGCATGGAATATATCAAATGCATTTGGCAGTTTTCCTTAGTGTCATGGGAAGATCTTCCCTTCTTTCAGTGCAGTTAATGTGATGCAAGGGTCCTGCTTCCTATATTTTATAATATTTTACCTATTTCCAGTCCTGGGAGGGGAGGGATGATGTATTTCAGGTATAAACCACCTTTACGTATTGTTATCTGTATTCTAAAGTAGTTTCCAGTCTCTCAGCACGTATTTCCACTTCTGATCAAAATAATCATTTCCCCCTGTATCTCTGCATCGTTCCTCCTGCTGGCCCTTCTGTGTAACTTCCACCTCCTGAACAGGATGTGATGACTGATGTGTCTTCATTCTCGCTTGCATCTGAGGAAGTGAGTTGTAATTCACAGACTCTTATACTCCGGAAATTTAGTCTTTTTAAAGGTGCTACTGAACTGAATTTTTTTCTAGTTATACCGACCAACATGACTACCCGCCTTAAAATACTTGCATTACCTTTGTAAGTTTAATAGCTATGTGAGAGTGTAATGAGACATCAAAGCCCTTTGTTCAGTCTGTTATCTCTTTATGACTGAGTTTGTGAATAAACATTTAAGGATCTGTATGTAATATGAAACCATCAAGTTTGACCAACCTACTATGAAACCAATTTGCTTATTGATACTCTGCAACAATTATGCATTTGTATTTACAAATAAATTATATTTCTGTTTGAGCCAAATGTGTGTGTCATCTGATATAAATACATTTTATGATGTATCAGTTGATAATTTAGTATAACAAGATTCTGTTCCTTATGATCTTCTTGAATGGCCTCCTGTTTCCAGTGAAATTAAATGTTTAATCAGCCAACTAAAGGTTGGGGAGGTCCCGGGGACATCGGAATTATCGAAGTAGCATTTAGAATGGTGGACGTCCCCTATGGCTACCCTCTTCCCTCTTATTGATAAAAGGTGGAGGATTCTGTACTAAGACCCATAATGGGTGTTTTAATAAAAGGTAATCCCCAAATTCCTGGGAACTATCATCCAATAAATCTCTTATCTGTCAGTCTATGGAAAGCAAGACACTCTGATTTCATCTCCCACCCCTTGCAGCAAAAAATCCAAGTTCTCTTGAGTCAAATGTTATTTATTAAGAGAATATATATTCAGAAAGTGCAAGTGTCCATAGGTTATCCAAAGGCTAAAGAAGCTTCTGGCTGTACACAGATCTCTTGTTGAGAATGACGTATTAAGGACTTGCTACCGTATATCAAACCCTCTAAACCACCCCCCATCTCCCAGCTAGTACAGAAGGTGGAAAAGTGAAAGGAGCTGTCTCAAGGTCGCTGTGGTCGGCCATCCTAGATAAGACTGTCTTGGTAACCAGGCTGCTCCTGTGAACATACACATACCTAAACAGTACTGGAAAAATACAGCAAGTAAGCAATATGGAAGGCCTATGGGTAACAGACCTGACATTTTCCATTGTGGGTAAACTTTACAAGAGACACCCATCAGACAAGTTCTGTTCTTGGCTGAATGACCAAACAGTTTTGAGTTTGTAAGACACTTATTTCTGTCCTGATTAATGACCATTGTGTTATTCTTGTCCAACTGCGAAGAAAAGTAGAATGCTTGTGGGAAGAAACTGTTTTCTGCTTTCTTCAGTTTAAAGGGTTTTTTCTCTTTTGTTCCCAGAAACCTTCTGAGGAATAAATTGAGTAAGTCTTTGATGGAGAAAAGATTACTTCTTCTTATTCACAAATTATATTCTTTATCATGAAATTCCTTCAACTTGTGGGGTTAGACAGGAGTTTATCTTGGCTCTTTACATTTTCAACTTATTATGATCAACCTGTTGCCCATTTTGAGGATAGTGGATGGTCACTTTCCTAAACTTGGCTTCCTTAACTTTCCATTATTGCATTATGCTGATATTACTGTAATATTATCCCTTACATAATTGGGCCTTAGATCCCTATTGTCCCCATTTGTGGCTTGCTGTGATTCTAATCTATTCTCAACTTTGAAAAGCTATAGTGGTTAGGAGCACGGGACTCTAATCTGGATTGCTGGGTTTGATTCCCCACTCCTCCACTTGAAGCCAGCTGGGTGACCTTGGGCTAGTCACAGTTTTCTGGAGCTCTCTCAGCCCCACCCACCTCACAGGGTGTTTGTTGTGGGGATAATAATGACATACTTTGTAACCGCTCAGAGTGGGCATTAAGTTGTCTTGAAGGGAGGTACATAAATTAAATGTTATTATGTTATTAAAAATCTAAAATCATGGTATTTTCAAAGAGTTGGAAACATTTTTGTTGGAGATTCAAGGGCAATGTTATTGAACAAGTAATATAATAACAGTTGAACAGCCCAACAGAAATCTGCTCTTAATCGCTGCAATAATATGGCGCCAATCATGACACTGGTCTCAACCAGGAAGAATAGGCTTAGGTCTGGGTAGCATAGTTGAGGATCACTTGCAAAATGTGTTTTCAGCTCTGGAAAGCCTGTTGAGATGCTATCAACAAATGGAAGATTTTCCATGGCTGTAGCAACTTGGTGAGGGACACAGCTAGGGAAGTGAAGTCCAGGATGAACTCCTGATAATAATTGGTGAAGTACAGGAGCCACTGTATGTCCTTCCACTTCCAGTGTGCCTGCTAAAATAGCACAGCCTCCACCTTTTGGAGGTCCATTTTTATGCCCCATGAGATGATGAGGTGAACCAGGAATTCCATAGCATCCAGATCAAAAGCACATTTTTCCAGCTTGGCATACAGACTATGTTCCTGGAGAGGGTGCAGGATAGTTCAAGCATGTTCCATGTCTTCAACTGGGTCCTGTGAGAAGATTCAGTTAAATTACTTCATTGAGATAAATTATGACCCAGTGGTTCAGCACTTCCAGCATGTCACAGAAAACATAATTCATAAAATGCTGGAACACGGTTGGAGCATTACACCGGCCAAATGGCATGACTAAATATTCATACTGTCCTCATTGGCTACCAAACATGGCCTTCTATTCATCCCCAGAATGTTTGCACACAATGTTGTTAGCATCTCTCAAATTCAGCTTGGTGTACTTCTGGGACCCCCATAGCTAGATCCCCATAACTTGTTTGTGGGATAAATGTTGAGGGATCCTCCATATTCAGAAGCCATCTATCTACAAATGCAAATTACTTGTGTAATAAATGATGAGAGGGGTCCTCCATGTTCAGTGGTAATGCTAATCTATCCACTTTGTCACAGCAGCGCCGCCACTTCCTCATCCCCCCCTGCTGAAAGCAGCAATGGAGCTGCGAACATTCCTCCAAAGACCTCTCACCCTTCTCCCCTTGCTGCTGCTGCTGGGCACAGCGGGCACTACCAGGTAGAGCTAGCAAGGTAATCTCCCCCCTGCTGGCACTCCTCTAGCCTGGAGCAGCGGAACGACTCACTTTTATCCCCAAAGAGGGGCCTGCGAGTGCACTTGCCCAGGGACAAAAAGTGAGTCCTCGCCAATATAGCTTGGCTTTTAGATAGGTAGGTAGGTAAGTAAAGGTAAAGATCCTAGCACTGAGTCATTACTGACCCATGGGGGATGTTGCATCACGACGTTTTCTTGGCAGACTTTTTATGGGGTGGTATGCCGTTGCCTTCCCCCATCATCTACACTTTACCCCCAAGAGATTGGGTAATTTTACCGAAATTTTACCGACCTCGGAAGGATGGAAGGTTGCGTCAACCTTGAGCCGGCTACCTGAACCCAGCTTCCGCCAGGATTGAACTTAGGTCATGAGCAGAGCTTGGGCTGCAGTACTGCAGCTTACCACTCTGCACCACGGGGCTCGAGGTAGGTAGGTAGGTATCAACTAATAATAATATATCTTTTTTAAAACAAAGAAAACAACTTGTGAAATGTAAATAGTTAAACTGTTAGGTAAAAGGTAAAGTTAGTCCCCTGTGCAAGCTCCAAGTCATTACTGACCCATGTGGGGGGTGGCACATCATGATGTTTTCTTGGCAGACTTTTAATGGGGTGGTTTGCCAGTGCCTTCCCTAATCATCTACACTTTATCTCCAGGAAACTGGGTACTCATTTTACCAACCTCGGAAGGTTGGAAGGCTGAGTCAACATTGAGCCGGCTACCTAAATCCGGCTTCCGCTGGGATTGAACTCGTCATGAGCAGAGCTGGGACTGCAGTACTGCAGCTTACCACTCTGCGCCACGGGGCTCTTTTAAACTGTTAAACTGTTAGTGTCAGATTATTATTGTCTCTCATCTCAAATGTACTTGTACACTGGTTATCCTGCAATATATCTGCATTATGGCATATTCGCAGCTAAGCAAGGAAAGTGGAAGGGCTTATTTTTGTAGCATGAGTCTTTTCCTGATTTAATTAGAAAGTGGAATTGTCGCAAGAGATATTGGAGATCAGGGGATACAACCTTGTTGAGCCTAAGTGCACTTCTAGATTTGCAGAAATGTTAGTGAGCATCGCCACAAAGTGGATGTGAGGGAGTGTGCAGTGAACCACAAAATGGCTGCCACAAGGTGGAGGTATCTTTATTCAAATGAAGAACATTATTCTGCCAGGGCTGTGCTGACATACCTCCTTGCCCAGTGGGGTGGAAGAAAGGCAATCTCTGCTCCTTGGATTTGGGGAGCAGGGGAGCAGGAGCCAGCAAGCAAATCAGAGGGGTCTGAAATACTTCTTAGACGTTTTTGTGAACAATGATATCAAGACAAAGACCTCTAATTCTCAACTCAGGGGTGTCAAACATAATCTGTTCTCCTGCAAAACAGGTTTGTCACAAAGTTCAAGAATACCAAATTTGTACATCAGGGAGTATCTCTTTGGGTTGAAGTGACATTCTGCTATGTCAGAATTCTGCCAGCTCACTCCTTGGTAGGTGTAGACAGTGCCTCAGATGAAGCTAAAGTCCAGTCATATCTGGGGATTTCCTAGCTTTCTTTGCTAGGAAACTGCCTGAATTCTAGATGGGAGGTACCTTCCAACCCCCCTATGATTCTGATTCGAAGCCAAGTTTATCACTTCCAGCATGTTGCTGTTTTGCAGGGTCTGGATTTCATTTGTTCCACACTAACTCAGTAAGAAAGGAAAATATATGGAGGCTATGCAGATATTCTCCACCTTGGCCCCAGGCACTTGATTCTGGGCTGCATCTTTTCCTCCAAATTTCATTTAATGATCTTAAAACCTGAATTGAACAACAAGAACAAGCTAATAAGAGATAACAAGAAGAGATCTTTGAGATTGCAATTGCTATATTTCTATTATTCTGTAAATGCTGACTTTGATTTTTTTTCTACTTCTGTGTCCTGGAAGATTATTCTTTTGCCTTTCTCTAGAATAACTTTCCATCTTATACGTACCATTTTTTACTAAATTTCTGTAAAGTAGAATAATTCTGTGGTTTTGCTGGTTTTCAGTTGATTGATCTACATGGTTCAATGTCACAGGCTGAGACAATGTTGTTGAACACATTCAGTACTGAAATGAATTCTGTATGAAAAAACAGCTGTCATTGTTGATTTCTGTGGTTCATAGTTTGAGGATTAAAGGTATTTTGTTTTCTAACTTGCCCCTCACTTGGCTGTTCTTTCTTTCTTATGGTCCACTTAGGATTGCCAACCACTAGGTGGGGTCTGGAGATCTCCCAGAATTCCAACTGGACTGCAGACAACAGAAATCACCTCTTTTGTAGAAAATGGCTGCTTTGGAGGGTGGACTGTATGCCATTATAATCCACTGAGGCCCCATTTTCCTCCTCCAAACCTACCCTCCTTAGGTTTCACTCCCAAACCTCGATGGTTGGCAACCTTAGGTCCATAGGATGTTCCTTAATGGCTCTGCTCACTCTGTCATGAAGCTCCTTTGATGACTCTGGGCCAGTCAGTCTTAGCCTAGCCTGTTCTACAGTATTGTTGGTGAGGATAAAATAGATAACAACAACAACATTTGATTTATATATTGCCCTTCAGGATGACTTAACACCCACTCAGAACAGTTTACGAAGTATCTTATTATCCCCATAACAATAAACACCCTGTGAGGTAGGTAGGGCTGACAGAGCTTCAGAGAACTGTGACTAACCCAAGGTCACCCAGCTGGCTTCAAGTGGAGGAGTGAGGAATCAAACCTGACTCTCCAGATTGGAGTCCTGCGCTCTTAACCACTACACCAAAATGGCTCTCGGCGAGTCATGTATGTTTCCCTCTCCTACCTGGAAGAAGAGCAGCATATAATTGTACTAGAGAGTCAAGAGGGATGATAATATTCTAAGATCAAAAGCATTCATCTTATATGGATCATAGAATCTGATCTCTTTTGAAAATTATTTCTATTCGGGTGGCTGAGACCCAGTTTACTATACATGTCCCACAAATCTCGCTGTCCATGGAAGTATTCCTTGAAAACAATTCTTTTTGAGCCCTTTGCTTTTTGTTTCTATTTTTAGTGCTCCTGAGAAACAGCAGCTGAGACTCCAGATTCTTTGCTTTCTGCATTTTTGTGAAGAAGAGATTATTCTCAATTAGGATCTTTTCGTTAGTATATACACAACAGTTACATTGGTTGTATTATTTATTTCTGCTTTTCACTCTTTCATTTTCCTCTGTCAAAGCCCTGGGAACAAAGAATATGATTGTTTCTGATATTCCTCCATTGTGAAATTTCTGTTCTCTGCACACTTACATGTGTATGGTTGATTTTACTGTATTTTTTATTATTGGAACTTTGAACAATGTAAGCTTAATGAGATTGTATCATTGATTTTATGTTATTGTTTTTCAGCATTTATCTTAGAGGCTCGATAACCGGTTCTCTTTAAGCGGAAGGCTTCTGCTGTTGTACGACTTTATTCCTGTGGTGGGTACATGACTGCAAGAAGAAAGACAGAAACTCAAAATTGTTGCTGATATCAATGAGAAGGTTTATTGGAAGGCAGTGTGCATAAAATACCACAAAAGCAAAATGACTCAAATCAAATGCATCATGCAACAATAAACATCAAAAGGAGTGGATATAATAAATACCAAGAAGGCTCATATAACTGAAGAAAATAATAAAGAATGCATACACATTCTACATAGAGCTACAGCAAAGAATATGGAATACATATGCAATAAATAAATAAATCAGGTGGAAATTTGCGGTATCTTTCTCAACCAGTTCTCAGTAGGGGACACCTTGGTAGTGGAGAGTTAAACCACAGACTGGTATGCAGTCTGCAGATATCTGGAAAAGGTTACCTGAAGATGAAAGCAAGCATAGCACATATTAGCCTCCCTACCACTCTCCTGCCTTTCAGCTTACCCATTTAAGGATCAAAGAAGATTAGGACAATTTGACCCTCATACTATTGGGGGCCTCTCAGTTGCAAGAGGACTAGGAGGCGGGGAGCATAAGGTGTAGGTCAGCCCTTCATAGACCTCAAAAGAAAGCAAGACAGAATCCTCAAGGCAGGCAGACCTGAAAGAAAGAAGGCTGGTTTCCCTCTCCTCTTGCCTCCTGGTCTTTTATACATTTACCATCCTCAGGCCAATATCGTGGTGACACCACAGCCATTAGAGGTGGGGGTGGAGATGTGGACTTAATTCCCTCATATATTTTTAACCTTCCCACCCAATGGCCCCATACATATAACATTTTCCCATATCCTCCCAAAATATTCAAGCCAAAATGTTGAGTGTGGAGAGGGTATGTCCGTTGAAGGTACTTTGATTGAGGAAGATTAAGGGGAAATTATTCTGGCTGTTAGTGTTTGGTCCACAGTCTTAAGGCTCCATACCATCGATATAGATTTCCCCAACTCAATAAGGAGATAGACAAAAGAGAAAGAAACTGACAAAAAAAGATATGAACATTTACATGCCAGTTATTTTTTCCTTCCTAGCTGCTCCCTGGTGTTCAGTTGAGATTTGAATATAATAATGTAGCATTTGGGGAAGAAGATACAAGCCAATAAGCCTCCACTAGAGACCAAGATGGAGAAGATCTCAACGGCCACCATGTCTTTCCCTTTGGTGCTCAGATAGGTGGGGACAAAGGAGATCCAAACACTGCAGAAGACCAGCATGCTGAAGGTGATCAGCTTAGCTTCATTGAAGGAATCAGGCAATGTCCGGGCTAGGAAGGCCACCATGAAACTGATGGTGGCCAGAATACCCATGTAGCCCAGTACAAGGTAGAACATGATATCTGAGCCTTCATTGCATTGAATGATGATATGGTCCATTTGGGAGTGTGTGTCAAAGTCTGTGAAAGGAGGAGAAGTTGCCAGCCACAGCGCACAGATGCCGGTTTGAATGAAACAACAGGGAATGATGACTGACATGGCCAGTCTCTTCCCCAGCCATTTCCTCATCCTGTTCCCTGGCTTGGTGGCCATGAAGGCAACCACCACAGTGAGGGTTTTGGCCAATATGCAAGACACGGCAACAGAGAAGATGATGCCAAACAGCATTTGCCGGAGGAGGCAGTTCACTGTCCCAGGCCGGCCCATGAATAGGAAGGAGCATGGAAAGCCGAGCAGCAGAGAGGAGAGTAGGACACAAGTGATGCTTCGATTGTTGGCTTTGACAATTGGTGTGTTCCAGTGTGTGGCAAATATCCCCATCACTATCACTGTGGCCACAAAACATAAAACAGCGACAGAAGCCAAGCCTGCTCCCACGGGGTCCTCATAGGATAAGTAGGTTATGGATTTCAGGACGCACTGATCCTTTTTCTGGTTTGGATATTCATCTTCTGGGCATTTCTCACATTGGTCTGCATCTGAAATTCATAATTGTTACAATCATGAATGAGTGTACAACTTTTAATTACTCCAAATTGTGCCACTTGAACAATGCTGCTGACAAGAGTGTTCAGAGAAATTCTCTTCATTCCTCTTTACTCAGTTTCTATGCGGAACTCCCCGTTGCCATGAAGGAAGGGAATGGAGAGACCTTGGCCCAGGTTATGTGCAGATGTTGCCTGCTAGTCTTGCAACAAAGGGTCGGATTTTTCATAGTCTTGCAACAGAGGGTCAGATTATTTATACCTTGTTTAATTCACCCAAAACTAAAGATGGGAGCCTCAAAATTGGACACTGGCTTCTGTATGATCCTGGGAGTTGCACTCGTGAAAGGAATTGGAACATCCTACTGACATAATCGTGGGCGTTGCAGTGCCAAAAACAGAGGGAATTAGAACATCTTGGCACAGATTAGCCCCACTTTACTATTTCAAATGAAGCAAAACTTTACTCATGAGAAGCCAACAAGGGCAGGCAGCATAGGCAGGCTTGGTGGAAGATTATCCTTTCTTTGAACAGCTTCCCTGACTCATCAGTACCTCTGCGGAGTAGCGGTTAGAATGCAGGATTAGGATCAAGGAGATCTGGGTTCTAATATTGCCAAGGAAGGTTGTTTACTGACTGTGGGTGGGTCACACCCTCTCAGCCTGACCTACCTCAAAGGTCTGTTGTGGTGAGGTGATCCTGGAGAACAATGTCAGCTGTTATGGGTCACCAATGGGGAGAAATGCAGACTACGACATTTGCTATGCATCTGTTTTGATCTACAGCTCACCAACAAAAGATAATGGCTCTTGCTGTGGCTTCATCTGCTTTTGCTGCAGCTTTTGGGGCAGGAGGAAGAATTGCTTCTTCAGTATTCAAATTACTGTTAAATATCGCAAGGAGGTGGTGCTTCCAGGTTGGTGTACGGAGGCCCAGTACAAGAGAAAACAACTGCCAGGGCTGAAGTTACAATAGGGTCCAATAATGTCTTTTCAAAGAGAAATAATAAAGGGCTCCATCTATGACTATTTTCAATGAAATGAATTTCACCAAAACAAACTCCCTTCCCCTTAACAAGCCAACTTTGGAGTTTATGCAAGGAAACCTTGTTTAACATCAGTGCAGAATACTTTCTCAGTACTGCACCCAAAGGTGTTCAATAAATTTATTGGAACAATTAGTGGAGCCCACATATGAGAATTGCCTTTGTGATGCTTCTTCACACTTCCTTGGAGCGGTTTGCTTGGACTGCACCCACTTTGGATGGACCTGGGATGATTTCCAGTCCTTTTGGACATATGTTACCTTCACTGGCCCTCATTCTCTGACACATATATTTTAGTCTTAATTGTGTCTTCCATGTGCTAACTGCTTAGAGAATCCCTTGTTATGTATAGTTGGGTCTTGAGTCTGCTTAGACTCTCCAAGGACTTGGCTTGATTACAACAACATGATTCATACGAACAAGATAAGTGTAAGAATGACGTGGTGGGGGGCTCACTTCCATAGTTCCTCAATTCATCTCATTGCCAAAGCAAACAGCTCTTCCTTGCTTTCTTCCCCCACCGTTTCGCCCCTGGTGCTTTAGAACAGCCCAGGAGACACCACCCTTCAGCCTTCCGGAAGCAATTGTTCAGAAACAGCTGCCACTATCACAAGAGGACACTCGATTTGAAAACCCCAAATGTTTTACGAGTGGCAGAAGTTCCCATGGCAGCCATGCTGGACACAACAGTCATTTTATCATGGTACCTACAACAGATCCTCAAAAGCCCAACTGTTCTCACGGGCTCAAGTATGTTAAGCAGCCCTGTCCTAAGCGGCCATTTTGTTTATACATTAGATGAAGTAGGTCATAAAACTCTTATTGACTGTCCATTTTCCAGAAAGTGGAGACTGGTAAATCCTTTGGTATATTCAGTGCACAGACAAGTTCTAGTAATGGAGTAGGATCAAATAGGACACATCTGGAGCTTTTCTCTTGTAATTGGATCCTTTTACTTACCCATCTGGGCTGCAATTTTTCCTTCTGGGCATTGAATACAATCATAGCAACAAACTTGCTTCCCCTCTTGAACTATCTTGCTGTGTCCAGTGGAGCAGCTCTCAACACATGTGCTGTGTGGGACACTCTAAAAAGAAGCACAAAGAAGGGGTTGGTGAGGGAAATATGCTGCTTTTCCCTACAGCTTTGATTCTTGCATTCTGAACCCTTTGCCCAAAAACACTCCCTAAGTTGGAACCAAAGCAATCTGGGGTGCCTCTCCCTGCTGGCTTTCATAGTATCCTCAAAGCAGAATGGGACAATCTTGCTAAGCCCAAGGCATATCAGTCTGTATTCAATAAGTTCTATTCCCTGATACCTGACTCAGCCAAAAAGATCAGACTACCCATTGTGGATGATCCAGTCTCAATCCTTGCTACGTCCTCAATTCTGCCTATGGATGCAGAGGGAGTACTGAAGGACCCATCAGATAAAAAGATAGAACAGGCTCTGTGTAGAAATTATGAAGCATCGTCAGCAGCTCTGAGAGCCTTGGCTACAGGATTCCTGTTTGCCAGGGCAGTATACACTTGGGCTTCAGACCTGGCGGCAGTGGGGAGCGAGGTCCCCAAGGAGGTGAAAAATGAAGCAAAGAAGATAGCTCTGGCCTCAGCCTTTGCAGCAGATGCCACCCTAGATTCATTTCATATGTCTTCCAGGGCCATGGGTTTCAATGTCACCGCATGACGTAACACGTGGCTTAGGAATTGGGATGTGGACCCACAAGCACGTAGTAGAGTAGCAGCAATTCCCTTCACTGGGAATAAACTGTTTGGGGAGGCCTTGGACAGGTATCTGGTGGAAGACACTGAGAAGAAAAAGGTTTTGCCCTCCAGGAAAAAGGACTCAAAGTACAAGGGCAGACATTCCTTTTGGGATGGCAAAAGAGCCCCAAGACTGGGGTCTGACAGACCATTTCAGAGTCGCTGGCAGTCCAGACCGAGGAATGAAAATAGACCCTTTGCCTTCAGGAAGTCAGCTACGCAAGCAAAAGGCCAAAAGAAGGGAAATCAAGCATGACTATCAATGGACAGACACACAAATTGGAGGACGACTGCAGAATTTCTCAGATCAGTGGAATCAAACAGTTTCAGACAAATGGGTACTGGACATAGTATCCAAGGGCTATTCTTTGGAGTTCGACAAAATTCCATGAAGGTGCTTCATTCACGTACCGAGGAATTCCCTTCTGCAGAAGCACACCAAGATGAAGGAGGCCATTCAGCACCTGTTGAATATAAAGGCCATAGAACCAGTACCAGTGAGACATCAGAGGCAGGGAGTGTATTCGGTGTTCTTCATCGTTCCAAAGAAGAACGGGGATGTCAGAGCCATATTGGATCTGAAATGGCTGAATCATCACATAAAATCACGCAGATTCAAGATGGAGACGATGAAGACCACTACCCAGGCCATTCTGAAGGGAGACTTCCTAGCCTCCATAGATCTATAAGAGGCTTACTTACACATCCCCATAAGGAAGGCTCACAGGAAGTTTCTTCGCTTCGCCTACGATGGAGAACACTACCAATACAGAGCCCTGCCATGTGGTCTGAAGTCCTCTCCAAGAGTGTTCACCAAAGTGCTGGTGATGGTAATAGCCTTTCTCAGGACCCAAGGGATAGCCCTATCTCCTTACTTAGACGACATCCTCATAAAAGCTCCATCCCTGCAGTTAGCCAAGCAAGCAGTGAGAACAACAGTAGACTGTCTGGAGAAGCACGGGTTCGTCATCAACAGACAGAAAAGCACGCTGACTCCAACACAGGTGATTATTCATCTGGGAGTGATTTTAGACACAGTCAGGGACAGGGCATTTGTGTCCCTAGAGAAGCAACGGAAAGTAGTGGCTATGATCCTGGAGGTAAAGACAAGTGGAAGTGATGCTACTAGCGAAACTGTTAGGAATGATGGTATCTTGCCAAGAGACACTCCAATGGTCGAGGTTCCACGCATGTCCACTACAACGTTTCCTCCGTCCGTACTAGAAGGTCATAACTCACAAGTGGAGCAAGGTAGTGGAGATCCCAGAAACCTTGTCCAAAGAGATGGAGTGGTGGACGGATCCGAACAGATTCTCAGACGGTGCACCACTCAGAGAACCGAGAAGGTTAGTCCTAACCACAGATGCGAGTCTGTGGGGTTGGGGAGCACACATGCAAGACAGAATGATTCAAGGGTCTTGGGATGACATCGAAAGAACATTCAACATAAA
The DNA here is from genome assembly GCF_028583425.1 of Eublepharis macularius. Classification (NCBI taxonomy): domain Eukaryota; kingdom Metazoa; phylum Chordata; class Lepidosauria; order Squamata; family Eublepharidae; genus Eublepharis; species Eublepharis macularius. The sequence continues at coordinate 177,262,834 of NC_072793.1, forward strand.
CCTGCTAGAACTAAGAGCCATAAAAAATAGTATAAAGTAGCTGCAGACCCGGCTGAGGGGCCATCATGTCCTTGTCCAAACAGACAACATGACAGCAAAGGCTTACATGAACAAGCAAGGCGGCACCAGGTTCAAAGCTCTAAATGCAGAGGCGAAAGAAATCTTCCTCTGGGCAGAGACGAACCTGAAGTCCTTGAAGGCAGTGCATGTGGCAGGTCAACAGAACCATCTGGCGGACTGGCTGAGCAGGAACCTCGTAGATCAAGCTGAATGGAGGCTGAACACTCAGGTTTTCACTCAAATATGCAAGAGATTCGGAACGCCGGAGGGGGATTTATTTGCTCGGGCGCAGAATACTCAAGTTCCAAAGTTCTTCTCCAGACAAAAAGAGCAACAAGCACTGGGGACAGATGCATTGAATACGGATTGGACGAGGGGCCTTCTATATGCCTTTCCATCACTGAGGATTATTAACAGAGTAATACAAAAAGTAGTGGAACAGCAGGCAGAAGTGATTCTGATTGCACCCTTCTGGCCCAGACGGCCATGGTTTCAAGAGCTGTGGAGACTATCACAGACGGGACCATGGAAAATTCCATGCAGGGTGGATCTGTTAACCCAAGAAGGAATTTTTCATCCGAATCTGGGATCCCTAAACCTCGCAGCTTGGAAGTTGAGCGCAGTCAGTTAAAGGAACTAGGATATGCGGAAACTGTTATCGATACGATGCTGGCATCAAGGAAAAGCGCAACAAATAGAAGCTATAATAATACCTGGCAAGTGTTCCACTCCTGGTGCACGGAAAGAGGGGAAGATCCGATGTCCTTACCAATTGATCAGATTTTATTGTTTTTACAAGAGGGACTGGACAAAGGTCTCAGCACTAGCACGCTTAAGAGACAGGTGGCAGCACTGTTGGTAGTGAGAGGATCCAAAAAGGGAGGGTCCCTCACACAGCACCCGCATGTCAAGAGGTTCCTGAGGGGCGCCATGCTGCTGAATCCACCACAAATCCGTAGGTTTCTGACGTGGAATCTTAATTTGGTGCTTACAGCTCTCATGAGAGAACCCTTTGACCCTATGGCAACCTGTTCTCTTAAAATGTTGACACTAAAAACAATTTTCTTAGTAGGAATTACCTCAGCAAGGAGGGTATCTGAGATAAGGGTGCTTTCAGTGAGTAAGGAGCTGTGTATTTTCCATAATGACAAGGTAGTGCTTAGATTGGATCCCTTCTTTTATGCCAAAAGTGAACTCCATTTTTCACAGGGAAGAGGATATCGTTTTGCCTTCCTTTTGTACTAACCCTAAGCATGACAAGGAAAAGGAGTGGCATAAGTTAGATGTAAAGAGGGCACTGAGTTATTATGTAGACAGGACTAGACATTTCCGTAAGGTGGAGAATATGTTTATTTCCTTTTGGAAGTGTTCAGTGGGTGAAAGAGTGTCAACTTCCACACTAAGTAGGTGGATTAGGGAGTGTATTATATTAGCATACAGAGCTTGAAAAGTTGAACTGCCCACGGGGATCACAGCACACTCGTTTAGGGGGGCAGCCACTTCCGCTGCCTACAGGTCCTTTCTGTCCTTGGAGAAGATATGTAGGGCGGCCACTTGGAAGTCGGTACATACCTTTACTAGACATTACAGGGTAGACGAGTTAGCGTCAGCAGAGGTGGCCTTTGGGAGGCGTGTGTTACAACACATTTTGTAAATCTGATTGATGAACTCCCACCCAGGGGTACACTGCTAGATTTGTTTACACTCACCGTGAAGATTCCTTTCTCTGTGGTCCGGGAGTGGGGCATTTTCCCACCCCAAAACAAAAAAAAACAAAAAAAGAGAGAGAGAGAGAGAGGCCGACCTGTTCACTTTACATGGTAAGGGAGTGCAAGGAAAGATAATGGACATGTCTAAGTTCATATGTTTTGTGTTCACACTTGTTCTGTTAGTGTTTTAGTGTATAATTCAGTCACTGACAGGTGAAGACAATGAAGGATGTTCTGGGCTTGAAAACAAACTGGAGAGCAGAGGGGAGCCCTTCCTCCTAGGATCGCAAGTTCGTCCGACCCTGCTCGAAGAGGAGGAGGAGCTACCCAAGAGTTATGGCTGACTGCCCCACTCCCGGACCACAGACACAGGAATCTTCACAGCGAGTGTAAATGAATCTTCCATTCACAGCTGTATTTAGATTAATCCACTGAACTCATAGGGAATACAAACATTCCACTACTCCAACAACCATATAAATTTCAATCATTTTTAAATAAAGGATTCACTTTCCAACCCCCCAAAATAGCTGGATTTCTGTACAAAGCACTTCTCTCCACTGACTCCTGTCACTGGAAACTGGCAAGCAAAGCAATGGCGAAGTAGAACAGAAGTGCCAGTTGGTCAGCAATTTTTTTAAAAAAACGTAATGTTAATTTTATGCATAATCTCTTTTGGTGAATAATGCAGTGCCAATTATACCCTGAAAGAGTTATTTTCAGATTTCTTCCAATGTTAATTTTTTTAATTCACACCCCTGTTTATCAGTATTAAGAGCGATATTGTCCATGACATTTTGATTAATGTATACTGAGTGTTAAACATTTGCACTATACCTCAATTGTTATATCTTTACAGGAGTTTGCAGAAATCCAGGAGAAAATTCAGGCACAGGCAACAGGTGACATAAGAAACTGCTCTCACTCTTTCTCTCTCCCCCCTCCCCCTAAGCCATGTAAAGAAAAGTCCATGGGCTACATGAACCCATGATAATGTCTGACAACAGTGCTTGCTCTTTTATGGCTCCAGAGGAGAAGAATTGGCTATAACTTTGGAGGATATTTCTATGGCTTGGATTTCCAAGAAGAAAGAAGTTCATGAAAAGCTTCTCCCATTTTTGAAAAAAAGGCCACGTACTTCTAAAAAATATTACCCATACCTGTTGAAATCTGTGATTCCATATCAGCAAACTTCTATTGAGAGTAAACTCTTCACCTGCAATTCTTTTAGATATTACCCGACCAACTTGGATTTTTTGAAAAGTTTGATTTGGGAATGTGACCAAGTTCACAATATCGTAGCCAGCTGCCAGGTCCCCATTTTCATCAAAAAAGATTTCATCTCCAGCAGAATTGTTAAAGCGAACTTTTCTCAAAAATGAACAAAGCTAAATTGGAGGAGAAACAATTTATGTTCTAATAAAATCTAGATAAAATTATGAAAACATCTTTCTGGAATTCAACATGGAACCCGTTTTTCAGAAATACAGACCTGCAATTGTATTACTTTTATAAAATATGAATTTGACTGATTTTTTATTTAATCAAAATGCAAAACTTAAAAATAAGAGGGGAGCTGCCTCATACATGAATCTGTTACCCAAAAAGAGATCTCCTTAATTAGTTGAGGGAATTTGGATTAAGGAGGCAGTGAGAAGGGGTAACTGAGATAGTCTCAGTATGTCTATGGTGATTGTTTCCTTAGAGAACTCTCAAATGAACAGGAAGATGTTTTAAAGTTTTTTTATTAACAGAAATAAAAGGCAAGCATACACAAAACCACACCTGGCATTCAGACATATTGTGACAAAAGGAACTGTGACTGACCTGCCAGGGCTGAGCATTGAGAAGAGCCCCTTTCCTCATCACTCTCTGCTGAGATCTTGATGAATACATGGCATGGAGTGCATGTGCCACAGCATGGACAGCATTGTAGATGCCATAGCTCTGTCCGGACACTCCCATTTCAAACACAGTGCCAGGGATGCTGTCAAACTTCTCTTTCCCTGTGCAGTTTTTGTTGTGGGGCCAATAAAGGTTATAGAGTGGTAGCGAACAGAAAAATACACTATACCAAAACTGCTGGATGAAATAAATCTTGGACTGAGATGGATTTATGTCCTCAATGAAGTCTTGAAATCCTGGCACCTTATTCGTGTGCAGCGCAAAGGACAAACTGCCATTGAGGGATTTTGCTGTGAATTTCCCTCGAGGTAAAATAGATGTGACATCCCATTGGGAAGTTGCAATCCAAACCCGCTCTATAGGCACTCTATGATCAATTTCAAAATACTGCAGAATTGCTCGGAAACCATCCATATACTCATCATCACCATAGAGAAGAATGACATTGAGTTTGCTAAACCAGATTTTTTGAACTACGCTCCCCAAGATTATACCAAGATAGTTACTTTCGGTGAAAATTCCCGCTGTCGGAATACTTTCTTTCCAAGCAATACAAATATTACTCTGGAACAACCTTGGTATCAGATTTTGAAGGAAATTTTCTCCACTGTCATCCTCTGATGTGAGGAGGCCAATCCAATTCCATCCAAAATGCTTCAGGAGATGAACAATCCCAACACACTGAGGTGTTTCATTTGGAACTATCCGGAATAAATAAGGGAACTGATTTTTTTCAGTCATCGTAGCATGAAAGGAACCATAACTGACCTAAGATTAAAAGATCGTCATGACTTTATGAGACATGACAAAAATCTTCATTTCTTTTTCAAAGTACGGTTCTTCATCCCAATACATACTAATATAAATTCATTTGTTCTATTTGGTTAGTGAAGAAATGTTATACTTTAGAAATCATCCTTCTTATCTAAAAGTTCTAATGATGCTGTCTAGGCAGGGCAATGAAGAACCTCAATTGCCCCACTAGTCGGAATGAGAGACAGACACAGTATTTTGGGTACTAAAATGGGCCGCTTTATTTAAACAGACAACAGGCATACATAAACTACGTCAAGGGCCTAACTAGCGGTACAGGTCAGGCCCTGGGGTCACTCCGTACCCCCCCCGACCTGTCTGGGCGAGACACCTGCTGCCCTGGGTGCAAGCCATCAGTCCAATGGCTGAGACCCGGCCTGGCCAGGCGAAGTGGTTCACCCCTGTAAAGCTCCCCCACCCGGCCAAACAGCAGCGGGGGGAGACTGACTTGTCCAGGGGTTCCCCACCCAGGGCATCTAGCCACACAACTAGGCCGTGCGGCAGCCAGCCGCTTCTGGCAGACCCCAATTCCCCACCAATGGGGAGGTGCCAAGGGTGCTCACCAGCCCGCTACAGATTCTTCCCTAACTACCATCTTGCCACCCGTAGCATTAACTCAGACCCACCAAGCCAATTATCCCCCTCTTATACAGTGTGAGGTAGGCGAAAAAACTCCTGCCCAAAGGCCAATCATGGACTGTGAGATAAAAAATTCCTACCTGGCCCCGACAATGGCAACCGGCTCGTCCCACACTGAAATAGGGTGAGGTGGGTGGGCCAAGCACGAGGCAAGACTGAAACCACGGGGTCGGAGGAGCCAGCAAATGCTGTAAGACGCCGCCCCCAAGTCTGGGCCCCGGATATAGGGCTAGCAGTCTGCCTTATCCAGACAGTGAAGCAAAGTACTGCCACCTGCCAAAATGGCTGAGCCAAGCATTGTCCAAGGTTGGTTCAGGCTGAGGACAAAGCATGGCACTGGATAAGATAGACCTAAGGAAAGATATTAGCCTATCATTCCAGCAGTCATGAGTTAAGCACTGGATCCTCGATAGTAGACTAAAATGAGCCTTCTAACATTAGAGGTCTTAGAGAAAAAGATTATTGGAAAGGAATACTGTTCCCATGTCTACATTTCTTTATATCTACGAACACAAGTACCTGTGGGATCTTGTATGTCATTAAAATGTTGGCCATCTGGATGGAGTTTTGGGAGGTGAAGCCACCAATGACAGCCATTACTTTCTTCTTCCTGTCGCAGTCATAATTGACACGAGTCAGCTTTTCTCTGAAGAGTAGATCCAGAAGGGCTTGGGAGCTTCTCAGTGAGTTAAAACCGTTCTCATAGATGTGTGATCCCAGTGTGGTGTTGGGTGAGAGTTTGGAATTCTTCTTGATTTCATTCAAGGCAAAAACAAAGGCTAGGAGATGCTGATATTGTTTACTCAAAAACCTGCAATGAGAGTTTTGTTTACTCTTGTGCCTCCGTATTATAAGAAACAATTGTGGCTTCTTTATTACAATACTAGTTATGGCAAGAGTATATCGTTCAAATACTTTTAGAGCTGCCATGCTTCCCCCACCCCCCATCAAGAAAGAGGAATGTAACTGAGGCTACTCTTTCCACCTCAGGAATTCAGTCACTGAATGTCATTTTAGGTGGGCGGCCATGTTTGCCTGCAGTGGAGCAGCAGAATTCGAGTCCAGTGGCACCTTAGAGACCAATAAGATTTTCAAAGTGTAAGCTTTTGAGAGTCAGAGCACCCTTCTTCAAATACTAAATAAACACCTTGTCTATGGTATATTTACCGTTTATCAGTCGCGATAGTATCTTAATTTCAGTAACATCTCTTTCTGAGTCCCAGTGCTCTGCACCTGAGGACTGATTAATGACAAGAATGTGGATGGATCAAGAGAAATAAGAAATATATTGATGGCCATTGCAGAAGAAGTATTAGTGATGATCTTCAGAGATTTGGTGGCTCATACAAATTTATGCCGTCTGCTCCCCTAGGGAACAAAGCGGTGGCCTCAGGAGGAGAGAAAAGGACCAGAGAATTGCTCACATGTCAGGCATATGAAGGACCCTGCTTGATATGAATTCTCTGGACAAATCAAGGCATGAGCCTCACAACAGCAGCTCTCCCAAATGGTGGCTGATTGTCAGGTGATGAGTTAGAAAGGCCCTCTAAGGGATCTGCCGCTTGGTTTCTTCACACAGGTTTCTGGCACCATGAGTTCAGCAGAAGCACTACGCTGAAGTCACTGAAAATAGGAGACGCTTGCATTTTCCACTGTACTCAAATTTGTGTTCTGTTGAGAAACTCGTTTTTCTACTGGGTAATCATTTTTAGGATGAAAACCATTCTTTGATGGGATGTGTGTGTGAAAATACTTGTTTTTAAATGCGTATAAGTTGTTTAATATGTTTGTCAGTTCAACCTTCTGTCTGTGGCACACAGAACTCATCAAAAAACAAAGTCAGGGTTTTTGAAAATGGCATCTGGCTTCAGGAAGCCTGTGGGAGTTAATGTGCCTAGCTCAAAGGGAATCAGAATGTCATGCAGCGATCCCAAAGCCCTTCCCTCTGCATTTTCAATTGAAGCCACGGTTTACTCTGGCAAGTATAGCAACCAAAAATAAAGGAAAGAGCATCAAAATTGGTCCCCAACTCCAGAATGAGGGTGGGAGTTGCTGTGCCAAAGGAAGGAGGAATAGAAATGTTGCCGCCCTCTGACAGATGCCCCACAAAGTTGTCTGCAATGGAAGTTAACTTTGGCAAGCATAAGATCTGTGACTAGCCAGGAGCCTCAAAATTGGTAAGCTGGCATCAGGCTGGTTATGGGGATTCTAGTGCTAGATGAGAATTGAAATATCACAGCTCAAATGTTATCGCCTGAACCTGCCTCCAACAATGGAAGCAAAAGTTGTTCATGGCAGGTGGTTGCAATAACACCCCTCCCTTGTTGTTTCCCGTTGAGGCTAAAATACTCTGTTTGCGACAGGCATAACACATCAGAACATTAAAGATAGGCGGTTCAAGACTGGCCACCATCTTCAGGGTGATCAAATGCCAGAAGTAAAGGGTATTGCGCTGTCCTCCAGCCCTCCATTTTACCCACATAACAACCCTGTGAAGTAGCACTGACTGACAGTCACAGATGGGGAATTCAAAGCTGGATCTCCTTGTTCCTAATCCTAGATTCTAACCACTAAACAACACAGGATCTGATAATTCATAGATGTTGTTATGCTCCACAAGTTTATTGACAAATGGGATATTTTAACCCTCCCTGTTTGTGCTGCCAACACTTTCCTGGCTTCTCGTGATTCAACCTTCAGTTCCATTGCAAACAGCAGAGGGAAGTTGCAGAGGTCATCTATGCCAGAACCGACCGATTGCCTTCCTTTTTGGCATTGCAATTCCTACCATCATCTTGAAGTGGGTGGCCCATGTTGAGAAGACCCCTAGTTTTTTCTTCAGATGAGTTGTGCCCTCCCAAACATGGCATGGATTAGAGGGATGTGTAGTCCGCGATGTTTCAGTTCCTTTCATGTTTGGCACTGCTACACCCATGACTATCCTATAGCTGGTGGCCAACTCAGAAATGTCTCGCTTTCCTTTCGGAAGAATTATGCCTGCCACTGACAGATAGAAGGACATATTAATGGGCAGCCATACAGCAGTAGAGATTGCAGGGCGAATGGTTCCTCATGTTATTATAAGTGATTGTTCATGGAATTTGTGAACAGACTTCCTGGAAAACAAAATAAAATTATTTGAGACAATAATTCTAATTGTTGTGTTAGATGTATGATGTTCATTTCACACTTCGAAAGCATCATTTTATGAACATGCAAGTTTGAAAAGGCACTTCGCAGTCTGAGTCTCCTCAGCTTTGCATTCTCATGTTTCAATTACATTAGAATGGTTTTAAAACTTGACGCAGACCTTTTAAACATTAAAGAACTGCAGTGCTTACCATCCGCTTGAGGCAATCTCTGGACGTACAGTAAAGTTGAGGAAAAACAGTTTAAGGTGTATGGTGGATACACATTCTCCAATGATAATTTCCTCTCTAAAACTCTGCAAATGCTGTGGAACTCCTGGCTGCCCACTGCTTAAGGATTCCAACTTGTGGCTGGAAGTATAAGGCAGCAGTGGCAGGAGGAATAAGAGCAGCAACGTACATCTGAGTGCCAGCAATATATTCCATCTGTAGATCTTCATTTTCTCACATAATCCTGCTCGCATTTCTGAGAAAAGGACCAGCCAATTGTCTGCCTTGTAACTTTTACTCTTTGTTCCTATGCGGGCTTTCCTTCTCTATTTTTGTCCTTGGATTTATAGTAGTTTTATTTTGTAAACACGGGCTATTCAGTTTTCAATGCAAAATATGCTATTTTTATATGTTATGATTTCTGCCATGAATATATATAATATATACAAAATATACAGTGTCATTTACTGTTATATAATAAAAATCTCCACCTGAAATAGTTATAGGTAGGACAAAATGATATGATTTTAAAGAATCACAGAAAGGAGGAAATAAATTGTTTTAAAGGAACTCCATAGATGGCCAGTGGATCCCCTCTGTCCAATACCAGCAGACAGCCATTTCTCAGATATAAGAAGTTTTTGCCCCCAGGTCTTTTCTGAGTTAGGCATAAAGGATGAAGTTTGAAACATACATATGACGGATCCTGCCTGATGCCATTTAATTTCCCATATCTCTGAGGTCCAGGTTGCTTTTATAGAGCGAATGCCGTATAGCACAAGCTCTGGGGTTGAACTTGCCTCTTGATTTTCAAATTATCATTCACTCACTGCGAATCTACAAAAAGGGAGTTTAATTGTAGTATTTTTAATAATTATAGGGCAAAGCACCTTTTTTCCCAGGGCTTCATAGTTTCCATGCCACAGTGTACCTTGTTTTTCTCAAAAATTGTTAACGGTGTTTGTGAGACTGCAACTTGACCGATGTTTTCTTTCAGGCCTCTGATGTGGCTCAGTTAGCTTTCTGGCTTTCAGAATACATTCAATTGTATAACCTAACCTCCCTTTGGGTGACTAGGCCTGCATTTTATTCCCCTATCTTTTGATATCAAGTAAACCTGGTCAAGGTGATATCAAAATCTTTGGACAGCATGGGACACGGGACCGTAATTAAAGTCCATCCACATTGATATGCATATGTACATCCCGATAGGGCCAATAACAAGCCCATGTGTTTTTTTTAGATGGGGGAATGGTTAAAGCCTTCAAAGACCATTTAATTCAGTAAGCATATGTGGGTGTAGCTCTCCTTAGCTAGTACTGCCTATATGCCCGGACATTTTTGTGCATCTATATCAGCAATTCATGGATATAAAATATCATAAAACCTCTTTCTCAAAGCGCAAAACATTGCCCAGCCAGGCCTCTGCCCAAAGACTGGAAATATAGCAGAATGTGAGCCAAAAATGGGCTAATTGACTGCCCCCACACCCCAGAGAGCAGGAGAGATAAAGAAGGCTTCCTGAGACACCTCCCTGCCTAATCCTATCAACACCTTCCTCCACTGCTTACCTAATCAAGGTCTATTCAGCAAATCTGATAGCCTCCTTATTTGATAGTTATCAGGTCAACAAGTTATATTTTAATGTATAGTACAACTCCAATAGTCATGTCACACCTTTCCCAACAATGTCTCACCTCCAGAGACAGCCATTAAGCTATTGTTGTGAGGAAGAAATGCCAATTTTGCCCCAGGATATGTTTTGCACTATAATTGGGCTGGCCAGCCATTCCAGTGTGTCTGTGCTCTAAAACCATGCATGTGTTCTATTCTAAACCCTAAGATACCTCTGAGCCAATGCGGGCATGGAGAAGGGGGCAATGTCTGGTCTGACAGCCCTGCCTTCCCCCCACCCAGATCACAGATCATGGGAAAGCTCCCACATTTCCCACCAGGCCAACTTTGGCCTCAAATTGACCAATTCTTTAAGAATTGGCCCAGGGAAAATTGGAGGAGCACTCCCGCCATTGTTTAGGCCACTCAGGGGCAGCACAACTCCTTGCTGGCATCCCTATAGCCTGGAGCAGTGGCACAGCCAATGACTCACTTTTTATCCCCACAGAGGGGCCTGCGAGTGCACTTGCATGGGGATAAAAACGGAGTCGTCGCCAATACAACTTGGCTGATAGATAGATACATGGACAGATGGATAGATAGATAACAACTAATAACAATGTATCTTTTTTTAAAACAAGGAAAATAAATCACAAATGTAAATAGTAGCTACTATCTGTGGGCCAAGCTACAAGTGACGAATGACATGTGAACGGCAAGTGGATTGAGTGGAGGGCAAGTGAACAGGGAGAAATACACTTGTCGTTCAAGTGTCATTCTTCACTTGTAGCTTGGCCCTGAGTGTCTCAGATGGAGCTGAAATCCAGTCATATCTGGGGATTTCCTAGCTTTCTTTGCTAGGAAGCTGCCTGACTTCTAGATGGGAGTTGGACAAGATGACTCTGGAGGTCCCTTCCAACCACCCTATGATTCTAAGCCAAGCTTATCACTTTCAGCATGTTGGTGTTTTGCCGGTTCTGGATTTCTGTCCCCAAGACTATGAGGGTTAAATCTTCCTGATCTTCTTTGATCCTTCAGTGGGTAAGCTGAAAGGCAGGAGAGTGGTAGGGAGGGAAATAAAACTTTTAACATTTAGACATCTTGCAAATGGCTAATATGTGCTATGCTTGCTTTCATCTTCAGGTAACCTTTTCCAGATACCTTCAGACTGCATTACTGTCTGTGGTTTAACTCTCCACTACCCAGGTGTAGTCCTTTTGATCTTAGAATAGTCTCATCTATCTTAACTCTCTAGCACAATTATATGCTGCTCTTCTTCCAGGTAGGAGAGGGAAGCATACATGACTCTCCGTTCTCTATTTTATCCTCGCAACAATACTGTGGGAAAGGCTAGGCTGAAAGTGACTGGCCCAGAGTCACCAAGTGAGCTTCCTGGCAGAGTGAGCAGAGCCATTAAAGAACATCTAAGTGGGCCTAAGGTTTCGAACCATAGAGGTTTGGGAGTGGAACCTAAGGAGGGCAGGTTTGGGGGAGGAAAACGGGGCCTCAGTGGGTTATAATGGCATACAGTCCACCCTCCAAAGCAGCCATTTTCTACAGGAGAACTGATCTCTGTTGTCTGTAAATATAGGATGGAAAGTTATTCTAGAGATAGGGAAGAGAAAAGTCTTCCAGACTTTTCTGTCTTCCAGAACACAGAAGTAGAAAACAGAGCCAGTTTGGTGTAGTGGTTAAGAGCATGTGGACTTAATATCTCCATGTTGGGTGGGGGAGGGTATGTCAGTTGAAGGTACTTTGATTGAGGAAGGTTAAGGTGAAATTATTCTTGTTGGTAGTGTTTTGTCCACAGTGTTAAGGATCGATGCAATCCAATGAGTCCACATCCATACAGATTTTACCAAATAATTAATAAGGAGATAGACAAAAGAGAAAGAAACTGACAAAAAAAGATCTGAAGATTTACGTGCCAGTTATTTTTTCCTTCCTAGCTGCTCCCTGGTGTTCAGTTGAGATCTGAATATAATAATGTAGCATTTGGGGAAGAAGATACAAGCCAATAAGCCTCCACTAGAGACCAAGATGGAGAAGATCTCCACGGCCACCATGTCTTTCCCCTTGGTGCTCAGATAGGTGGGGACAAAGGAGATCCAAACACTGCAGAAGACCAGCATGCTGAAGGTGATCAGCTTGGCTTCATTGAAAGAATCCGGCAATGTCCGGGCTAGGAAGGCCACCATGAAACTGATGGTGGCCAGAAGACCCATGTAGCCCAGTACTATGTAGAACATGATGTCTGAACCTTCATTGCACTGAATGATGATATGACCCGTTTGGGAGTGCGTGTCAAACTCTAGGAAAGGGGGCGAAGTTGCCAGCCACAGCGCACAGATGCCGGTTTGAATGAAACAACAGGGAAAGATGACTGACATGGCCAGTCTCTTCCCCACCCATTTCCTCATCCTGTTCCCTGGCTTGGTGGCCATGAAGGCAACCACCACAGTGATGGTTTTGGCCAAAATGCAAGACACAGCAATGCAGAAGATGATGCCAAACAGCATTTGCCGGAGAAGGCAGGTCACCGTCCCAGGCTGGCCAATGAATAGGAAGGAGCATGGAAAGCCAAGCAGCAGAGAGGAGAGCAGGACACAGGTGATGCTTTGATTGTTGGCTTTGACAATGGGGGTGTTCCAGTGTGTGGCAAAGATCCCCATCACTATCACTGTGGCCACAAAACATAAAGCAGCAATAGAAGCCAAGCCTGCTCCCACGGGGTCCTCGTAGGATAAGTAGGTCCTGGATTTGGGAATGCACTTATCCCTCTTCTGGTTTGGATATTCATCTTCTGTGCATTTCTCACATTGGTCTGCATCTGAAATTCATAATTGTTAGCATAATTAATGAATTTACAACTTATTTCCATCATAATTACTCATAATTGTGCCACTGGAATGATGTTGCTGAGAAGGGTGTTCAGAGAAATTCTCTTCATTCCTCTTTAGTCGGTTTCTATGGGGAACTCCCCATTGCTGTGAAGGAAGGGAATGGAGAGATCCTGGCCAGGTTCTGTGCAGATGTCGCCCGATAGTCTTGCAACAGAGGTCTGGATTGTTCAGATAGATATTTATGGCTGATTTAATTCACCCAAAACTAAAGATGGGAGCCTCAAAACTGGACACTGGCTCCTGTGTGATCCTGGGAGTTGCACTCGTGAAAGGAATTGGAACATCCTTGGGGGAGTAGCAGTGCCAAAAACAGAGGAAATCACAACATCTTGGCACAGATTAGCTCAGCTTTACTGTTTCAAATGAAGTAATCCTTTACTCATGAGAAGCCAACAAAGACAGGCAGCATAGGCAGGCTTGGTGGAAGATTATCCTTTCTTTGAACAGCTTCCTTGACCCATCAGAACCTCTGTGGAGCAGTGGTTAGAATGCAGGATTAGGATCAAGGAGATCTGGGTTCTAATATTGCCAAGGAAGGTTGTTTACTGACTGTGGGTGGGTCACACCCTCTCAGCCTGACCTACCTCACAGCTCTGTTGTGGTGAGGAGATTGCGGAGAACAATGTCAGCAGTTTTGGGTCACCAATGGGGAGAAATGCAGACTATGACATTTGTTATGAATCTGTTTTGAGCTACAGCTCACCAGCAAAAGATAATGGCTCTTGCTGTGAATTCTGCTATTGCTGCAGCTTTTTGGGCAGGAGGAAGAATTGCTCCTTCAGTATTCAAACTACTGTAAAATATCGCAAGCAGGTGGAGCTTCCAGGGTGGTGTGCGGAGGCCCAGTACAAGAGAAAACAACTGCCAGGGCTGAAGTTACAGCAGGGTACAATAATGTCTTTTCAAAGAGAAATAACAGAGAAAGGGCCCCATCTATGGCTATTTTAAGGAAATGAATTTCACCAAAACAAATCCCCCTCCCCTTAACAAGCCAACTTTGGAGTTCATTTTAGGAAACCTTGTTTAATATCAGTGCAGAATACCTTCTCAGTACTGCACCCAAAGTTGTTAAAGAAATTTAGTGTAACAAAATTAGTGGAGCCCACCAATGAGAATTGCCTTTGTGATACTTCTTCAAACTTCTTTGGAGCGGATTGCTTGGACTGCACCCACCTTGGATGGACCTGGGATAGTTTCCAGTCCTTTTGGACACGTTACCTTTACTTGCCCTCATTCTCTGACACTTATTTTAGTCTTAATTGTTTCTTCCATGGGCTAACTGATGAGAGTGTAAGCAGTAGGCCCAGCCTCCGCCATTTTAATACCAGCTTCATATATATAGCTGCTTGTAATATTAAAGATGTTCAGGCCTCTGGTGTAAAATGGCTGCTGTTTGGCCACCAGAAGGCCTCCAGCAGTTGCTGAATGCCACCCGGGAGAATATGGCATGAATGGAATGCCACACAGGAATGCGGAGTGATTGAGAGGCGATTGGATTTACTATCTTCCCGGCCCTGCCGGTGCCCAGCACAACAAAGGTCTCGCAGTGTCAGTCCCACTTAGCACATTCCTTTCCCTCCTTCCGTGATGGGATGTCCTGTCCTTGATTGAGGAGCTAATCAAATGACATTCATAAGTCTATACAGTTATTCCTGGGAAAGAACCGTCCCTCCCTAAAAGTACTTAACTTAGCTCCGGTGGACTTTATTATCAACAAGCTATTCCTTTTTGCAGTTGCCGGAACGCACATTGCATTTGCTTTCACACACCCCAGCAGCCATCAACCAAAGCCATCAAACCTTTTGTTCAACCCAGGAACTAACCATTGGAGTCTTTGTCCTAACTGCTAGGAGGACTATCCTCCACCTCAGGGCACATTTTACCTATAAAGGTTGAGCCCTGGCCCCATTCAAATCGAACACATTTCCAGATCCACAAGCTTTGTTCCCTTGAAGTTTACCCTAAGCCTCTTGTCCTCTCAGATGAAGATGCTGGACGTTTGAAGCTCTCTCTCTCTCTCTCTCTCTCTCTGGACTTCCCTGCTCTCCAAGATAAGTATTTGCTCCCTCTCCCTCTATTCCCAACTTCTGGCTAAGCTCCTAGGACTCTGTGTGAGTGAGTGTGTGTGTAACTATTTTTACTCAGTAATTGTGAGTATATGTGCATGCTATTTTGTTCTTAATAAAAGTTTTTGTTTAATATTAAGAACCAGCCTTGTTTGCTATTTCGAAAGGGACCTGGTATACACTGGTGAGAGATCCCTGTTACCGCCTCTCGTATAGCTGTCTTCCTTGCATGCTAATTCTCCCACAAATCATATTTATTGCAAGGAGACCATTCCGGTAACAAGAGAATCCCTTGTTATGTATAGTTGGGTACTGAGTCTGCTTAGACTCTCCAAAGGTTTGGCTTCATTAGAAGAACATGATTCATACAAACAAGATAAGTGTGAGAATGACGTGGTGGGGGGCTCTCTTCCATAGTTCCTCAATTCATCTCCTTGCCAAAGCAAACAGCTCTTCCTTGCTTTCCTCCCCCACAGTTTTACCGCTGGTGCTTCAGAAGAACCCCGAAGACACCACCCATCAGCCTTCCAGAAGCAATTGTTCAGAAACAGCTGCCTCTATCACAGGAGGACACTCGATTTGAAAACTCCAAATGTTTTACGATTGGCAGAAGTTCCTATGGCAGCCATGCTGGACACAACAGTCATTTTATTGTGGTACCTACAACCGGTCCTCAAAACTTCAACAGTTCCCATGGGCTCAAGTATGTTAAGGAACCCTGTCCGATTTGGGGATTTTGTTTATACATTAGAAAACAGGAGGGGAAAAGAGAAAATGTACATCAGGTGGAAGTAGGTCATAAAACTCTCATTGACCATCCATTTTCCAGAAGGTGGAGACTGGTAAATCCTTTGGTATATTCAGTGCACAGACAAGTTCTAGTAATGGGAGTAGGATCAAATTGGACACATCTGGAGCTTTTCTCTTGTAATTGGATCCTTTTACTTACCTGTCTCGGCTGCAATTTTTCCTTCCGAGCATTGAGCACAATTGTAACAACAAACTTGCTTCCCCTCCTGAACTATCTTGCTGTGTCCAGTGGGGCAGCTCTCAACACATGTGCTGCGTGGGACATTCTACAGATAAGCACAAGGAAGGGGTTGGTGAGGGAAATATGCTGCTTTGCCCATACAGCTCTCTCTCTCCACCCCCCCCCCCCCCGCTTAAGCCATGTAAAGAAAAGTCCATGGGCTACATGGACCCATGATAATGTCTGACAACAGTGCTTGCTCTTTTATGGCTCCAGAGGAGAGGAATTGGCTATAACTTTGGAGGATATTTCTATGGCTTGGATTTCCAAGGAGATAAGAGTTCATAAAAAGCTTCTCCCATTTTCAAAAAAAGGCCACACACTTTGAAAAATATTACCCATACCTGATGAAATCTGTGATTCCACATCAGCAAACTTCTATTGAGAGTAAACTCTTCACCTGCAATTCTTTTAGATATTACCCAACCAACTTGGATTTTTTGGAAAGTTTCATTTGGGAATGTGACCAAGTTCACAATATCGTAGCCAGCTGCCCAGTCCCCATTTTCATCAAAAAAGATTTCATCTCCAGCAGAATTGTTAAAGCGAACTTTTCTCAAAAACAAACAAAGCTAAATTGGAGGAGAAACAATTTATATTTTAATAAAATCTAGTTAGAAATTATGAAAACACCTTTCTGGAATTTAACATGGAACCCATTTTTCCAAAATACGGATATGCAACTGTATTACTTCTATAAAATTTGAATTAGGGTGATTTATTTGACCCAAACACAAAACATAAAAACAGAAGAGGCATCACCTCATACATCTGACATCCTAATAGAGAATCTGTTACCGCAAAAGAAGATCTTCTTAATTAGTTGAGGGAATTTGGATTAAAGAGGCAGTGAGAAGGGGTTGCTGGGATTCTCTCAATATGTCTATGACGATTGTTCATTTAGAGAACTCTGAAATAAACCACACTCAGCATCCTACTATATAATTGAGTAAGCATGTTTCAGACAACTCATTTTATACCCTGGTGCACCACCAAAGGGTGCTGCCACAGAGGGAAGCTGAGGCGAGGCACCATGTTCCTCCAGAAAATGTGTTGTGGCAGGAAGGCCAGGCCAGGATCGGGAAACAGGTGGCAATACCAGCCCCCTGCTTTCACCCCACTGGTATTAGGAGCAGAACAGGTGACAATGCCCACCCATGCCTTAACCCAGCTGGTATTAGGAGCGGAGCAGTTGGCAATGTCCGTCAAATACCTCGACCCAGTTGATAGTAAGAGAGGAGCAGGTGGTAATGCTCACCCCCCCCCCAACTTAACCCAGCAGGTATTAGGAATGGGGCAGGTAGCAATACCTGCCTCCCTTCAGCCATCTGGGAACAGGAGCAGAGAAAGTGGCAATACCCATCTACCATCTTCACCCAACTAGTATTAGGAGCAGACCAGATGGCAATGACCAGACCCCTTCAGCCAGTTGGGATCAGGAGTGGAGCACGTGGCAATGCATGCCCCCCGGCCTTACCCATCTGGTATTAGCGGCAGACCAGATGGCAATGACTACTCCATTTCAGCCATCTGGGACCAGGAGCAGAACAGGTGGCAATGCCCTTCCTCATCCTTACCCAGCTGGTATTAGGAGCAGAGCAGGTGGTGGTGCCCACCCCCGGCAATTCCCACCTCCTGCCTTAACCCATCTGGTATTATGAGCGGAGCAGGTGGCAATGCCCATCCAATGCCTTGACCCAGGTGCTTTAGGAGTGGAGCAGGTAGCAATGACCATCCAATGCCTTAACCCACTTGATATTAGGAGCAGAGCCGGTGGTCATGCCCATCCCCCACCTTAAACCAGGAGGTATTAGGAGCAGGGCAGGTAGCAATACTCGCCCCCCTTCAGCCATCTGGGATCAGGAGTGGAGAAAGTGGCAATGCCCGCCTACCGTCTTTACCCAGCTGGTATTAGGAGCAGAGCAGATGGCAATGACCGCTCCCCTTCAGCGAGTTGGGATAAGGTGCAGAGCAGGTGGTAATGACTGCCCCCACCTTACCCAGCTGGTATTAGGAGTGGGGCAGGCAGCAATGTCCACTGCCCTTCAGCCATTTGAGACCAGGGGTGGAACAGGTGGCAATGCCTGCCCCCAGCCTTACACAGCTGGTATTAGAAGCAGAGCAGGTGGTGATGCCCACCCCCAGCAATTCCCACCCCAGTTTTAACTCAGCTAATATTAGAAGTGGAGCAGGTGGCAATGCCCACCTCTGCCTTAACTCAGCTGATATTAGGAGCAGAGTAGGTGGCAATACCCCTCCAATACATTAACCCAGCTGATATTCAGAGCAGACCAGATTGCAATGCCCAACACCCACCTTGACCCAGCTGGTATTAGGAGCAGGACAGGTGGCAATGCCCATCCAATGCCTTATCCCAGGTGGTATTAGGAGCAGAGCAGGTAGCAATGACCATCCAATGTCTTAACCCACTTGATATTTGGAGTGGAGCATGTGGCAATGCCCACTCCCCACCTTAACCCAGCTGGTATTAAGAATGAGATAGGTAGAAATACCCTCCCCCCGCAATTCCCACACCCCACATTAACCCAGCTAATATTAGGAGTGGAGCACATGGCAATGCCCACCCCTGCCCTAACCCAGCTGGTATTATTAGCAGAACAGGTGGTAATGGCTACCCCACCTCAACCCAGTTGTTATTAGGAGTGGAGCAAGTGTCAATGCCTGCCCCCTGCTTTCACCCAGGTAGTATTAGGAGCAGAGCAGGTGGCAATGCCCACCCACCACCTTAACTCCCCTGGTATTAGGAGCAGAGCAGATGGCAATGGCCACCCCACTTCAGCCAGCTGGGATTAGGAACAGAGAGGGTGGCAATGCCTGCCCCTGCCTTACCCAACTGGTATTAGAAGCAGAGCAGGTGGCAATACCCACCCTGGCAATTCCCACCCTCCTCCTTAACCCAGCTGATATTAGGAGTGGACCAGATGGGAATGCACAGCACCTGCCTTAACCCAGCTAGTATTAGGCGTGGAGCAGGTGGCAATGCCCACTCTCACTACCACCATCTGGGACCAGGAGTGAATCAGGGGCAATGCCCACCCCTCTGCCATAGCCCAGTTGGGATTAGGAATGGAGCAGGTAGCTAGGTTCAGTCGCAGACCAGGAGGTAATGCCCTTCTTCACCTCAGCTGGGGTAAGGAGTGGAGCAGGTGGGAATAATCCCTCCCTCCAACCTTCTGGAATAAGGCACTGGGCAGGCAGCCATACCCACTCCTTTCGCCCATCTGTAATCAGGTGTGGAGCAGGATGCAATGCCCGCCCCCTTTACCTATCCTGTATCAGGCACGGAGCAGGTAGCAAAGCCCCTCACCGATTCATGTGGCTGAGATCATGCATGGAGCAGGAAGCAATGCCCGTTTCCCCTTTACCCAGCTGGAATCAGGCATGGAGCCGGTAGCAAAGCCCACTGCCTGGCTGAGATCATGCGTGGAGCAGGTGCTGCCCCCCGTCACCAGCCACGATCCTATCCGCCCTCCCCTTTCTAGATCTCATTGTATTTTCCTCCCACAACAGGCTTCGTTTCTAGTACAGACATATTGTGACAAAAGGAACTGTGACTGACCTGCCAGGGCTGAGCATTGAGAAGACCTCCTTCCCCCATCACTCTCTGCTGAGTTCTGGATGAATACATGGCATGGAGTGCATGTGCCACAGCATGGACAGCATTGTAGATGCCATAGCTCTGACCTGACATTCCCATTTCAAACATAGTGCCGGGGACGCTGTCAAGCTTCTCTTTCCCTGTGCAGTTTTTGTTGTGGGGCCAATAAAGGTTATAGAGTGGTAGTGAACAGAAAAATACACTGTACCAAAACTGCTGGATGGCATAAATCTTAGATTGAAATGGATTTATGACCTCAATGAAGTCTTGAAATCCTGGCACCTTATTCGTGTGCAGCGCAAAGGACAAACTGCCATTGAGGGATTTTGCTGTGAATTTCCCTCAAGGTAAAATAGACGTGACATCCCATTGGGAAGTTGCAATCCAAACCCGCTCTATAGGTAGTCTACGATCAATTTCAAAATATTGCAGAATTGCTCGGAAACCATCCATATACTCATCATCACCGTAGAGAAGAATGACATTGAGTTTGCTAATCCAGATTTTTTGAACTATACTCACCAAGATTATAATAAGATAGTTACTTTCGGTGAAAATTCCCGCTGTCGGAATACTTTCTTTCAAAGCAATGCAAATATTACTCTGGAACAACTTTGGTATCAGATTTTGAAGGAAATTTTCTCCACTGTCATCATCTGATGTGAGGAGGCCAATCCAATTCCATCCAAAATGCTTGAGGAGATGAACAATCCCAACACATTGAGGTGTTTCATTTGGAACCATCCGGAATAAATAAGGGAACTGAGTTTTGTCATTCATTGTAGCATGAAAGGAACCATAACTGACCTAAGATAAAAAGATCATCATGACTTTATGAGACATGACAAAAATCTTCATTTCTTTTTCAAAATACGGTTCTTCAACCCAATACATACTAATATAAATTCATTTGTTCCATTTGGTTAGCGAAGAAATGTAATACTTTAGAAATCATCCTTCTTATCTAAAAGTTCTAATGATGCTGTCTAGGCAGGGCAATGAAGAACCTCAATTGTTCAAGGTTGGTTCAGGCTGAGGACAAAGCAGGGCACTGGATAAGATAGACCTAAGGAAAGATATTAGCCTATCATTCCAGCAGTCATGAGTTAAGCACTGGATCCTCAACGGTAGACTAAAATGCGCCTTCTAACATTAAAGGTCTTAGAGAAAAAGATTATTAGAAAGGAATACTGTTCCCATGTCTACATTTCTTTATACCTACGAACACAAGTACCTGTGGGATCTTGTATGTCGTTAAAATGTTGGCCATCTGGATGGAGTTTTGGGAGGTGAAGCCACCAATGATGGCCATTACTTTCTTCTTCCTGTCACAGTCATAATTGACACGAGTCGGCTTTTCTCTGAAGAGTAGATCCAGAATGCCTTGAGAGATTCGCAGTGGATTGAAAGCATTTTCATAGATGTGTGATCCCAGTGTGGTGTTGGGTGAGAGTTTGGAATTCTTCTTGATTTCATTCAAGGCAAAAACAAAGGCTAGGATATGCTGATATTGTTTACTCAAAAACCTGAAATGAGAGTTTTGTTTACTCTTGTGCCTCCGTATTATAAGAAACAATTGTGGCTTCTTTATTACAATACTAGTTAAGGCAAGAATATATCGTTCAAATATTTTTAGAGCTGCCATGCTTTCCCGCCCCCCTCAAGAAAGAGGAATGTAACTGAGGCTACTCTTTCCACCTCAGGAATTCAGTCAGTGAATGTCATTTTAGGTGGGCGGCCATGTTTGCCTGCAGCAGAGCAGCAGAATTCGAGTCCAGTGGCACCTTAGAGACCAACAAGATTTTCAAAGTGTAAGCCTTTGAGAGTCAGCGCTCCCTTCTTCAAATACTACACCTCTGAGTATGCCAGCCACAGCTGCTGGCGAAACGTCAGGAACTCTAATGCCAAGACCACGGCAATACAGCCCGGAAAACCCACAACAACCATCACTAAATGAACACCTTGTCTATGGTATATTTACCGTTTATCAGTCGCGATAGTATCTTAATTTCAGTAACATCTCTTTCTGAGTCCCAGTGCTCTGCGCCTGAGGACTGATTAATGACAACAATGTGGATGGATCAAGAGAAATAAGAAATATATTGATGGCCATTGCAGAAGAAGTATCAGTGATGATCTTCTTCAGAGATTTGGTGGCTCATACAAATTTATGCCGTCTGCTCCCGTAGGGAACAAAGCGGTGGCCTCAGGAGGAGAGAAAAGGACCAGAGAATTGCTCACATGTCAGGCATATGAAGGACCCTGCTTGATATGAATTCTTTGGACAAATCAAGGCATGAGCCTCACAACAGCAGCTCTCCCAAATGGTGGCTGATTGTCAGGTGATGAGTTAGAAAGGCCCTCTAAGGGATCTGCCGCTTGGTTTCTTCGCACAGGTTTCTGGCACCATGAGTTCAGCAGAAGCACTACCCTGAAGTCACTGAAAATAGGAGACGCGTGCATTTTCCACTGTACTCAAATTTGTGTTCTGTTGAGAAACTCGTTTTTCTACTGGGTGATCATTTTTATGATGAAAACCATTCTTTGATGGGATGTGTGTGTGAAAATACTTGTTTTTAAATGCTTATAAGTTGTTTAATATGTTTGTCAGTTCAACCTTCTGTCTGTGGCACACAGAACTCATCAAAAAACAAAGCCAGGGTTTTTGAAAATGGCATCTGGCTTCAGGAAGCCTGTGGGAGTTAATGTGCCTAACTCAAAGGGAATCAGAGTATCATGCAGCGATCCCAAAGCCCTTCCCTCTGCATTTTCAATTGAAGCCTCGGTTTTCTCTGGCAAGTATAGCAACCAAAAATAAAGGAAAGAGCATCAAAATTGCTCCCTAACTTCAGAATGAGGGTGGGAGTTGCTGTGCCAAAGGAAGGAGGACTTGAAATGTTGCCGCCCTCTGACAGATGCCCACAAAGTTGTCTGCAATGGAAGTTAACTTTGGCAAGGATAAGATCTGTGACTAGCCAGGAGCCTCAAAACTGGCCGCTGGCATCAGGCTGGTTATGGGGATTCTAGTGCCAGATGAGAATTGAAATATCACAGCTCAGATGTTATCACCTGAACCTGCCTCCAACAATGGAAGCAAAAGTTGTTCATGGCAGGCCTAACTCTCAACCATCATGTCCAGGATGGTGATGGGAATTGCAGTTCTAAAAATAAAGGGAATGAGAACATCCTGGCTCATATTCGATACCCCCGATGCTCTGTGCAATGGAAGTAAACAATGTCCTTAGCACTCAGGTCAAATAAAGCAAGGGGTTAAAAAAATTGCCACCAGTTTCAGAGCGATGGTGGGCATTGCAGTGCCAAAAGTGAAGGGAACCAGAACCTCTTTGCCCAGGCGGTTGCAATAACACCCCTCCCTTGTTGTTTCCCGTTGAGGCTAAAATACTCTGTTTGCGACAGGCATAACACATCAGAACATTAAAGATAGGCAGTTCAAGACTGGCCACCAGCTTCAGGGTGATCAAATGCCAGAAGTAAAGGGTATTGCACTGTCCTCCAGCCCTCCATTTTACCCACATAACAACCCTGTGAAGTAGCACTGACTGAGAGTCACAGATGGGGAATTCAAAACTGGATCTCCTTGTTCCTAATCCTAGATTCTAACCACTATACAACACAGGATCTGATAATTCATAGATGTTGTTATGCTCCCCATGTTTATTGACAAATGGGATATTTTAACCCTCCCTGTCTGTGCTGCCAACACTTTCCTGGCTTCTCGTGATTCAACCTTCAGTTCCATTGCAAACAGCAGAGGGAAGTTGCAGAGGTAAACTATGCCAGAACCGATCGATTGCCTTCCTTTTTGGCATTGCAATTCCTACCATCATTTTGAAGTGGGTGGCCCATGTTGAGAAGACCCCTAGTTTTTTCTTCAGATCAGTTGTGCCCTCCCAAACAAACATAGCTTCAAAGGCAAACGGCGGAGGGGGGTGCTGATTAGGGGAATGTGTGGTCCACGACGTTTCAGTTCCTTTCATGTTTGGCACTGCTACACCCATGACTATCCTATAGCGGGTGGCCAACTCAGAAATGTCTTGCTTTCCTTTCGGAAGAATTATGCCTGCCACTGACAGATAGAAGGACATATTAATGGGCAGCCATACAGCAGTAGAGATTGCAGGGCGAATGGTTCCTCATGTTATTATAAGTGATTGTTCATGGAATTTGTGAACAGACTTCCTGGAAAACAAAATAAAATTATTTGAGACAATAATTCTAATTGTTGTGTTAGATGTATGATGTTCATTTCACACTTCGAAAGCATCATTTTATGAACATGCAAGTTTGAAAAGGCACTTCGCAGTCTGAGTCTCCTCAGCTTTGCATTCTCATGTTTCAATTACATTAGAATGGTTTTAAAACTTGACGCAGACCTTTTAAACATTAAAGAACTGCAGTGCTTACCATCCGCTTGAGGCAATCTCTGGACGTACAGTAAAGTTGAGGAAAAACAGTTTAAGGTGTATGGTGGATACACATTCTCCAATGATAATTTCCTCTCTAAAACTCTGCAAATGCTGTGGAACTTCTGGCTGCCCACTGCTTAAGGATTCCAACCTGTGGCTGGAAGTATAAGGCAGCAGTGGCAGGAGGAATAAGAGCAGCAACGTACATCTGAGTGCCAGCAATATATTCCATCTGTAGATCTTCATTTTCTCACATAATCCTGCTCGCATTTCTGAGAAAAGCACCAGCCAATTGTCTGCCTTGTAACTTTTATTCTTTGTTCCTATGCGGGCTTTCCTTCTCTATTTTTGTCCTTGGATTTATAGTAGTTTTATTTTGTAAACACGGGCTATTCAGTTTGCAATGCAAAATATGCTATTTTTATATGTTATGATTTCTGCCATGAATATATATAATATATGCAAAATATACAGTGTCATTTACTGTTATATAATAAAAATCTCCACCTGAAATAGTTATAGGTAGGACAAAATGATATGAATTTAAAGAATCACAGAAAGGAGGAAATAAATTGTTTTAAAGGAACTCCATAGACGGCCAGTGGATCCCCTCTGTCCAATACCAGCAGACAGCCATCTCTCAGATATAAGAAGTTTTTGCCCCCAGGTCTTTTCTGAGTTAGGCATAAAGGATGAAGTTTGAAACATACATATGACGGATCCTGCCTGATGCCATTTAATTTCCCATATCTCTGAGGTCCAGGTTGCTTTTATAAAGCGAATGCCGTATAGCACAAGCTCTGGGGTTGAACTTGCCTCTTGATTTTCAAATTATCATTCACTCACTGCGAATCTACAAAAAGGGACTTTAATTGTAGTATTTTAAATAATTATAGGGCAAAGCACCGTTTTTTCCCAGGGCTTCATAGTTTCCATGCCACAGTGTACCTTGTTTTTCTCAAAAATTGTTAACGATGTTTGTGAGACTGCAACTTGACCGATGCTTTCTTTCAGGCCTCTGATGTGTCTCAGTTAGCTTTCTGGCTTTCAGAAGACATTCAATTGTATAACCTTCCTTTGGGTGACTAGGCCTGCATTTTATTCCCCTATCTTTTGATATCAAGTAAATCTGGTCAAGGTGATATCAAAATCTTTGGACAGCATGGGACACGGGACCGTAATTAAAGTCCATCCACATTGATATGCATATGTACATCCCGATAGGGCCAATAACAAGCCCATGTGTTTTTTTTAGATGGGGGAATGGTGTGAGGGTAGCTTTAATCTTCCTACTGCTTCTGTCACTGCCCTGATGTGAACAGTCCCTTCCTTAACCATGTTCTTATATTTTGGTATAGTAAGTTATTGAAGTCATTCATAGAAAAAGTCCTGAAGGAAAGGTAGTGGAAGTAGTTCGTCAGCGGTATGTAAATCAGCTGGCACAAGATGTATAAGACGGATATTCCGACTTTCATGAATTCTGGTATAGCTAACTCTCACCCCCTCCTCAGACCACAGAGTGGTGGCTTGTTACAAACCAGCTAAAACAGCTGCTCCATAGTTAGAAGTTTCCAGTGCCATTTCCAGGTCCTTCCTTCAGAAGTCCTCTGACTCAGCAGTTGATCACATTATCGATAAGCAGAAAAATGGGTGTTCCGTTCTTGATACTTCGAAGGATCTAAAAAAAATTGTGTGTCCTACAGAATGAAGTTGTAATGTTACATGCATGATAACCAATGCACTTCAGATGGTAGGGGATCATGTGTTTGTTTTCTTTAATTATTCATAGTTCAATACTAAGCAGAGTTAAACCCTTCAAAGACCATTTAATTCAGTAAGCATATGTGGGTGTAGCTCTCCTTGGTTAGTACTGCCTATATGCCCGGACAGGTTTTTTTGTGCATCTATATCGGCAATTCATGGATATAAAATATCATAAACCTCTTTCTCAAAGCGCAAAACATTGCCCAGCCAGGCCTCTGCCCGAAGACTGGAAATATAACAGAATGTGAGCCAAAAATGGGCTGACTGACTGCCCCCACACCCCAGAGAGCAGGAGAGATAGAGAAGGCTTCCGGAGACACCTCCCTGCCTAATCCTATCAACACCTTCCTCCACTGCTTACCTAATCAAGGTCTATTCAGCAAATCTGATAGCCTCCTTATTTGATAGTTATCAGGTCAACAAGTGATATTTTTATGTATAGTACAATTCCAATAGTCATGTCCCACCTTTCCCAACAATGTCTCACCTCCAGAGACAGCCATTAAGCTATTGTTGTGGGGAAGAAATGCCAATTTTGCCCCAGGATATGTTTTGCACTATAATTGGGCTGGCCAGCCATTCCAGTGTGTCTGTGCTCTAAAACCATGCATGTGTTCTATTCTAAACCCTAAGATACCTCTGAGCCAATGCGGGCATGGAGAAGGGGGCAATGTCTGGTCTGACAGCCCTGCCTTCCCCCCACCCAGATCACAGATCATGGGAAAGCTCCCACATTTCCCACCAGGCCAACTTTGGCCTCAAATTGACCAATTCTTTAAGAATTGGCCCAGTGAAAATTGGAGGAGCACTCCCGCCATTGTTTAGGCCACTCTGGGGCAGCACAACTCCTTGCTGGCATCCCTATAGCCTGGAGCAGTGGCACAGCCAATGACTCACTTTTTATCCCCACAGAGGGGCCTGAGAGTGCACTTGCATGGGGATAAAAACGGAGTCGTCGCCAATACAACTTGGCTGATAGATAGATACATGGACAGATGGATAGATAGATAACAACTAATAACAATGTATCTTTTTTAAAACAAGGAAAATAAATCACAAATGTAAATAGTCGCTACTATCTGTGGGCCAAGCTACAAGTGACGAATGACACGTGAACGGCAAGTGGATTGAGTGGAGTGCAAGTGAACAGGGAGAAATACACTTGTCGTTCAAGTGTCATTCGTCACTTGTAGCTTGGCCCTGAGTGTCTCAGATGGAGCTGAAATCCAGTCGTATCTGAGGATTTCCTAGCTTTCTTTGCTAGGAAGCTGCCTGACTTCTAGATGGGAGTTGGACAAGATGACTCTGGAGGTCCCTTCCAACCACCCTATGATTCTAAGCCAAGCTTATCACTTTCAGCATGTTGGTGTTTTGCCGGTTCTGGATTTCTGTCCCCAAGACTATGAGGGTTAAATCTTCCTGATCTTCTTTGATCCTTCAATGGGTGAGCTGAAAGGCAGGAGAGTGGTAGGGAGGGAAATCAAACTTTTAACATTTAGACATCTTGCAAATGGCTAATATGTGCTATGTTTGCTTTCATCTTCAGGTAACCTTTTCCAGATACCTTCAGACTGCATTACTGTCTGTGGTTTAACTCTCCACTACCCAGGTGTAGTCCTTTTGATCTTAGAATAGTCTCATCTATCTTAACTCTCTAGCACAATTATATGCTGCTCTTCTTCCAGGTAGGAGAGGGAAGCATACATGACTCTCCGTTCTCTATTTTATCCTCGCAACAATACTGTGGGAAAGGCTAGGCTGAAAGTGACTGGCCCAGAGTCACCAAGTGAGCTTCCTGGCAGAGTGAGCAGAGCCATTAAAGAACATCTAAGTGGGCCTAAGGTTTCGAACCATAGAGGTTTGGGAGTGGAACCTAAGGAGGGCAGGTTTGGGGGAGGAAAACGGGGCCTCAGTGGGTTATAATGGCATACAGTCCACCCTCCAAAGCAGCCATTTTCTACAGGAGAACTGATCTCTGTTGTCTGTAAATATAGGATAGAAAGTTATTCTAGAGATAGGGAAGAGAAAAGTCTTCCAGACTTTTCTGTCTTCCAGAACACAGAAGTAGAAAACAGAGCCAGTTTGGTGTAGTGGTTAAGAGCATGTGGACTTAATATCTCCATGTTGGGTGGGGGAGGGTATGTCAGTTGAAGGTACTTTGATTGAGGAAGGTTAAGGTGAAATTATTCTTGTTGGTAGTGTTTTGTCCACAGTGTTAAGGATCGATGCAATCCAATGAGTCCACATCCATACAGATTTTACCAAATAATTAATAAGGAGATAGACAAAAGAGAAAGAAACTGACAAAAAAAGATCTGAAGATTTACGTGCCAGTTATTTTTTCCTTCCTAGCTGCTCCCTGGTGTTCAGTTGAGATCTGAATATAATAATGTAGCATTTGGGGAAGAAGATACAAGCCAATAAGCCTCCACTAGAGACCAAGATCTGAATATAATAATGTAGCATTTGGGGAAGAAGATACAAGCCAATAAGCCTCCACTAGAGACCAAGATGGAGAAGATCTCCACGGCCACCATGTCTTTCCCCTTGGTGCTCAGATAGGTGGGGACAAAGGAGATCCAAACACTGCAGAAGACCAGCATGCTGAAGGTGATCAGCTTGGCTTCATTGAAAGAATCCGGCAATGTCCGGGCTAGGAAGGCCACCATGAAACTGATGGTGGCCAGAAGACCCATGTAGCCCAGTACTATGTAGAACATGATGTCTGAACCTTCATTGCACTGAATGATGATATGACCCGTTTGGGAGTGCGTGTCAAACTCTAGGAAAGGGGGCGAAGTTGCCAGCCACAGCGCACAGATGCCGGTTTGAATGAAACAACAGGGAAAGATGACTGACATGGCCAGTCTCTTCCCCACCCATTTCCTCATCCTGTTCCCTGGCTTGGTGGCCATGAAGGCAACCACCACAGTGATGGTTTTGGCCAAAATGCAAGACACAGCAATGCAGAAGATGATGCCAAACAGCATTTGCCGGAGAAGGCAGGTCACCGTCCCAGGCTGGCCAATGAATAGGAAGGAGCATGGAAAGCCAAGCAGCAGAGTGGAGAGCAGGACACAGGTTATGCTTTGATTGTTGGCTTTGACAATGGGGGTGTTCCAGTGTGTGGCAAAGATCCCCATCACTATCACTGTGGCCACAAAACATAAAGCAGCAATAGAAGCCAAGCCTGCTCCCACGGGGTCCTCGTAGGATAAGTAGGTCCTGGATTTGGGAATGCACTTATCCCTCTTCTGGTTTGGATATTCATCTTCTGTGCATTTCTCACATTGGTCTGCATCTGAAATTCAAAATTGTTAGCATAATTAATGAATTTACAACTCATTTCCATCATAATTACTCATAATTGTGCCACTGGAATGATGTTGCTGAGAAGGGTGTTCAGAGAAATTCTCTTCATTCCTCTTTAGTCGGTTTCTATGGGGAACTCCCCATTGCTGTGAAGGAAGGGAATGGAGAGATCCTGGCCAGGTTCTGTGCAGATGTCGCCCAATAGTCTTGCAACAGAGGTCTGGATTGTTCAGATAGATATTTATGGCTGATTTAATTCACCCAAAACTAAAGATGGGAGCCTCAAAACTGGACACTGGCTCCTGTGTGATCCTGGGAGTTGCACTCGTGAAAGGAATTGGAACATCCTTGGGGGAGTAGCAGTGCCAAAAACAGAGGAAATCACAACATCTTGGCACAGATTAGCTCAGCTTTACTGTTTCAAATGAAGTAATCCTTTACTCATGAGAAGCCAACAAAGACAGGCAGCATAGGCAGGCTTGGTGGAAGATTATCCTTTCTTTGAACAGCTTCCTTGACCCATCAGAACCTCTGTGGAGCAGTGGTTAGAATGCAGGATTAGGATCAAGGAGATCTGGGTTCTAATATTGCCAAGGAAGGTTGTTTACTGACTGTGGGTGGGTCACACCCTCTCAGCCTGACCTACCTCACAGCTCTGTTGTGGTGAGGAGATTGCGGAGAACAATGTCTTTTTTTTTTTTTGAAATTTTTTTTTATTGGGTTAGAATCCATTATTTTTACATTTACATTCAATTTTCCCCAATTTTTCATCTCTAACCCCCTCCCTTTCCCCCCTTTTGTTGACTTCCAACAGCTTTCCAACCCTTTGTCCCCTTTCCCTTACTTCTATTAGATTCCTCTATCTAAAACAAATATATATTCTCCATTAATCTAAGCAGTACACCCTTAACTATTTTTAACATTGTATACCCAAACTGTAAGTCTTTGTTTCCATCTTAGATAAACAATTTATCCCATTTTTCAATTTCAAATATTTCTATATATCATAAACCATGTAAATCATACATTCATTTAAAACAAACAATTTGACTTATTCTCTATATATTACTCATTCTATCTTTTTGTAATAATTCTGTATAACTCTCATCACGTAGTCAATCAATTTGACTCATCTGTATCTTCAGACAATCAGTTTGGTACATTTTACAAAACTTACCAAAGAAAGAAAATATTATTAGTTAATCAATCCTTATATTTAGTCCTTATAATTAATTATTTTCTATCTATATTCTGTTTGTTAACCTATATATATCTATATATATGTCAATCTATTAGTCTAACTGCTTATTAAAACTTAAAATCGAAACAGCGATTACAACCCGAGAAAAGTGAAGAGAAGGTAAAGATCATTATCTTCTGATACGGGACAGATTGATAAAAACAGAGAGGAAAAAAAGTAGATTTTTAAACTGCAACAGACTAGCGAAAAGGAGGGGAAGACTCGGCAGGAGTTGTATTTGAAAAGAGACTAAGTTTAAAGAAGTTATTAAAGAAATCGGACTATTGTTTTGAATACCTGTGGCTTTGGAGCTGTGAGAAAAAGACACCATCGCGAGATCTGCTGTGGGAAGACGGGAGACAGGAAGTGCGTAATAACAATAGAGTGGCTGGAGAGAAGCGGCCCTTGCTGGAGGGCAGGAAGAAGGGAATCGCCATTTTTGAAAGGGGAAGGGTCGCGGCTTCAGCGGAAAAGGAAGTAGGCCATCTTGGATTACAAAATTATAGAGAAACCATAGAGAAAAGACGCCCGACATTTTGGACTCTTTAAAATTTAATTTTTGCAAGAAGACCGGGACATTTAAAATAAAAAAAACGTTAAATTTTACGCCATGGAGTTAAGGAAGAGAGCGGATTCGTGGGAGCGAGCTAAAGCAAGCCCCACGATGTCAAAAAAAGAGTGGCAATCGGCAATAGAAAACCTGGATAAAAACCTGGACAAAAAACTTTTAGATGTGATTAAAGAACTTAAGGACACGAAATTGGAGCTGATTAAAGAGGTTAAAGAGGTTACACAGACAGTAAAATCGGAGCTGTCAGAAGTGAAAAAAGGTATGGAAACAATACGAAGTGAATTACAAGGAACGCAGCAGAGAGTTAAAACAGTAGAAGACGCGATGGAGAATTTAGCAGACACGCAACAAACAGAGATGAGACTGGTGAAGGGGAGAATGTCAGTTGCAGAAACTAAGCATATGGAGAAGCAGCTACGTTTTCGTGGCTTGCCAGAAGTGGAAGGAAAGTCAGCGCAAGAACAGATGACTGAGGTGTTGGCTGAATACCTGGGGAAGGAGGAGGAGGAAGTTGTGGCTATCCTAGATGTGGCATACCGTGTGAACTCGAGAATCGCAACCCAGAGGAAACTACCAAGAGATGTGATTGTGCAGTTTATAACACGAAATATGAAGGAGAAGATTGTGACAAAACAGTTTCAAGATCCATTGGAGATTGATGGCAAGACGATTATTATAATGAAGGAATTGCCCAGATCAGTGTTATTAGACCGGAAAAAATACAAAGTGCTAATTCAGATTTTGAAGGACATGAAAATCAGGTACAGATGGGAGTTACCAGAAGGAGTGTCCTTTGAGTTTGGAGGGGCCAAAAAACGCATCAGATCTGAGCGAGAGATGGAGCGATTTATTAAGGACAATGAAAAAGACTTACCAACAAGATTATGAGTATGGAGTGTAAAGTATTATCTTGGAATGTAAATGGACTAAATTCACCGAATAAGAGGAAAAATATTTTTCACTGGCTACTAAAACAAAAATGTGACATTGTTTGTTTGCAAGAGACCCATATTAGAAAACAGGATGTAAAATATTTAAAATCTGGAAAACTGGGCAAAGAATTTGTAGCGGCCTCTAACAAGAAAAAAAGAGGAGTGGTGCTGTACATAAAAGAGGAGCTACAGCCAAAATTTGTTATGAGAGATGTGGAAGCTAGATTTGTAGCAGTGGAATGTATTTGGAATTTAAAGAGAGTGTTGGTAGTCGGACTTTATGCACCTAACGGTGCAAAAGAAAGCTTCTTTGAGGACTTGAGGAAGCATTTAGACGATTTTTCATATGACCAGATAATTCTTGCTGGAGACTTCAATGGAGTGACAGACTTGGAACTAGATAAAAAGACTACAACGGCACAAAAGAAAAGAGGACTATTACCAAAGCTTTTTTTTGAGTTGATTCAACAAGAGACTCTTGAAGATGTATGGAGGAGAGAATATCCTAAAAGCAGACAGTTTACTTTTTACTCTGCAAGGCATTCTACATTATCAAGAATTGACATGATCTGGGCCTCAAAAGACTTAGCGTTATGGACTAAGGAGGTAGAAATAATGCCGATGGTAGGCTCAGATCACAACCCAATTATGTGGAAACTAGGAAAAAGGAGAAAAAGGAAAGCATGGAGAATAAATGAGGACTTGTTACAGGAAAGAGAGAATATGGAAATATTGAGAAGAGAGACAAAGTTTTTTATACAATACAACGTGAATAAAGAAGTACCAACCAATAAAGTTTGGGATGCTTACAAGGCGGTTATAAGGGGCATACTAATGGACTTAAATGGTAGAGCAAGAAAGAAGAAAGAGGAGAAAAGACAAGAGATTGAGGAGAAAATAAAAGCCAAAGAAATACAGCTAAAAAAGAGACCAGGGAAAAAGAAAGTATATCAGGAAATTAAAATACTTCAAGAACAGCTAACAGCAATGAGTAATAAAGAATTGGAGTGGAATCTTAAAAGACTGAATCAAAAAGCGTTCGAGGGTGCCAACAAACCTGGGAAGTACCTGGCATGGCAATTGAAGAAGAGAAGGGAAAAGAAAATAATAAATAAAATTTGTGAAGACAACAAAACGTATTTGGAGCAGACTACCATTAGTAGAGCCTTTTATAAATTCTACGCTAAGCTGTATAATAAGAAAGAAGTAAATAAAGAATCAATAGCATTATATTTGGAGAAAACCAAACTTCCAGAAATCTCGGAAGCTTGGAGAAATAAGTTGAACAGTGAAGTAACTGACGAGGAAATAAGTAAGGCAATACAATCTGCAAATCTAGGAAAGGCGCCAGGGCCAGATGGACTTACGGCTAAATTTTATAAGACAATGGCTAATGAACTGGCACCATTCCTAAAAGAGGTGATGAATGGAGTTTTAAGGGATCAAAGGATTCCAGACACTTGGAGTGAAGCGAACATATCATTGATCCCAAAAGAGGGCCAAGACCTGACCAACGTGAAAAATTACAGACCTATACCGCTACTTAATAATGACTATAAAATTTTTGCGAAGATATTGGCGGAGAGATTGAAGGGGTGGCTCTCGGAAGTTATAGAGGAGGAACAAGCAGGCTTTTTGCCAGACAGACAAATAAGAGATAATTTAAGGACAGTGATCAATGCTATTGAATATTATGACAAGCGTTGTGACAAAGAGGTTGGTTTCTTCTTTGTTGACGCTGAAAAAGCGTTTGACAATTTAAACTGGGACTTTATGTTTGCCACTATGGAAAAGCTACAATTGGGAGAAAGATTCATCAGAGCAATTAAGGAAATTTACAGAGACCAGACTGCAGCAATCGTGGTGAATGATGAAGTGACCAAGAAACTGACGATAAGTAAAGGAACAAGACAAGGTTGCCCGTTGTCTCCACTGTTGTTCATTTTAGTATTGGAGATTCTGATGATACAAATACGACAAGATGAGGAAATTCGTGGAATAAAAATAAAGGACTATTCATATAAGGTCAGAGCATTTGCGGATGACATAATGTTAATTGTAGAGGACCCATTGGAGAACATGCCAAGAGTGATAGATAAGATCAAGGAGTTTGGAGACTTGGCAGGTTTTTATATCAACAAAAAGAAGTCAAAGATATTATGTAAAAATATGACTAAGCAGAAACAACAATTATTAACGGAAACAACGGACTGTGAAGTAACAAGTAAAGTGAAATATTTGGGAGTCGAATTAACTGCAAAGAACATAGATTTATTCAAAAACAATTATGAAAAACTATGGACTCAGATAGAGAGAGACTTGATTAAATGGAACAGACTGAATTTGTCATGGTTGGGTAGGATTGCAGCAGTTAAGATGAATGTGTTACCAAGAGTAATGTTTTTGCTACAGACAATACCAATCATCAGAGACTCTAAACAATTTGAAAAATGGCAGAGGAAAATATCAGATTTTGTTTGGGCAGGCAAGAAGCCTCGAGTGAAAGTGAAAGTTTTACAAGATGCAAAGGAAAGAGGCGGAATGCAACTGCCCAATCTGAGACTTTATCATGATGCAATCTGCCTAGTTTGGTTGAAAGAATGGATGACATTAAAGAACAAGAAACTACTAGCCCTAGAGGGATATAAAAAAATATTTGGATGGCATGCATATCTATGGCATGATAAAGTAAAGGTCAACTCGATGTTCCTGCACCATTTTGTACGGAGAAGTCTGTACATGATCTGGAAGAAGTACAGAATTTATCTACAAGAAGGAACTCCCTTGTGGGTGGTTCCATATGAGGTGATAGACCCGAGAGCTGTTGATAATGAACAACAATGTTTAACGTATAAAGAAATAACTAAAACTGAAGCATCCAAACTTAGAATAAAGACGCAAGAGGAACTATCACCTAATTACGACTGGTTCCAGTATAGACAGATCAGAGACTTATATAACTCAGACTCTGTAAAGGGAGGTATACGAATAGAGAATTCGGAACTAGAGCAGACCCTTCTTAAAGAAGACAAGAAAAGAATATCCAAGGTATACCAAGTACTGTTGAAATGGTATACCGAGGATGAGACAGTTAAAACACAAATGGTGAAATGGGCTATAAATTTTAATAAAGAAATAACAATGGAGGCATGGGAATACTTGTGGAAAACTACAATGAAGACAACGACATGTACTAATATTAAAGAGAACATTTACAAAATGATCTATCGTTGGTACATGACACCAAAGAAGATTGCGCTAGGGAATTTGAACACTTCTAATAAATGC
Source organism: Eublepharis macularius (assembly GCF_028583425.1). NCBI lineage: Eukaryota > Metazoa > Chordata > Lepidosauria > Squamata > Eublepharidae > Eublepharis > Eublepharis macularius. Next base: position 177,298,085 of record NC_072793.1, read on the forward strand.
TGGAAATGTAAGAAGCATGAGGGCTCCCTCTATCATATGTGGTGGTCGTGTGAGGTAGCCAGGCAGTACTGGGGGGAAATAATAAGAGAAATGAGTGAAATTTTACAATTTCAAATCAATAAGAACCCAGAACTCCTGCTACTGAACTTGGGAATGGAGGGAATTCCAGCCCAACACAGGACGTTGATATTTTATATGACAGCAGCAGCTAGACTTTTGCATGCGCAAAAATGGAAAGTACAAGAAGTGCCAACTATTGAAGATTGGATTTACAAATTGCTGTATATGGCTGAAATGGACAAGATGACAAGAAAACTGAGAGATCTGGACTCAGGGCAGTTCAACATAGACTGGGAGAAGCTGAAACAATACCTGGAGAAGAAATGGGAGGTGGGAGGAAAACTGTGGCAGTTTGAGAACTACTGAAGTACTGAAGTAGAGGGGGGAGACTTTACCGGGGGGAGAAGAGATAAATGTGAATTAATAAGCGGAGAACAACGTCAGCAGTTTTGGGTCACCAATGGGGAGAAATGCAGACTATGACATTTGTTATGAATCTGTTTTGAGCTACAGCTCACCAGCAAAAGATAATGGCTCTTGCTGTGAATTCTGCTATTGCTGCAGCTTTTGGGGCAGGAGGAAGAATTGCTCCTTCAGTATTCAAACTACTGTAAAATATCGCAAGCAGGTGGAGCTTCCAGGGTGGTGTGCGGAGGCCCAGTACAAGAGAAAACAACTGCCAGGGCTGAAGTTACAGCAGGGTACAATAATGTCTTTTCAAAGAGAAATAACAGAGAAAGGGCCCCATCTATGGCTATTTTAAGGAAATGAATTTCACCAAAACAAATCCCCCTCCCCTTAACAAGCCAACTTTGGAGTTCATGCTAGGAAACCTTGTTTAATATCAGTGCAGAATACCTTCTCAGTACTGCACCCAAAGTTGTTAAAGAAATTTAGTGTAACAAAATTAATGGAGCCCACCAATGAGAATTGCCTTTGTGATACTTCTTCAAACTTCTTTGGAGCGGATTGCTTGGACTGCACCCACCTTGGATGGACCTGGGATAGTTTCCAGTCCTTTTGGACACATGTTACCTTTACTTGCCCTCATTCTCTGACACTTATTTTAGTCTTAATTGTTTCTTCCATGGGCTAACTGATGAGAGTGTAAGCAGTAGGCCCAGCCTCCGCCATTTTAATACCAGCTTCATATATATAGCTGCTTGTAATATTAAAGATGTTCAGGCCTCTGGTGTAAAATGGCTGCTGTTTGGCCACCAGAAGACCTCCAGCAGTTGCTGAATGCCACCCGGGAGAATATGGCATGAATGGAATGCCACACAGGAATGCGGAGTGATTGAGAGGCGATTGGATTTACTATCTTCCCGGCCCTGCCGGTGCCCAGCGCAACAAAGGTCTCGCAGTGTCAGTCCCACTTAGCACATTCCTTTCCCTCCTTCCGTGATCGGATCTCCTGTCCTTGATTGAGGAGCTAATCAAATGACATTCATAAGTCTATACAGTTATTCCTGGGAAAGAACCGTCCCTCCCTAAAAGTACTTAACTTAGCTCCGGTGGACTTTATTATCAACGAGCTATTCCTTTTCGCAGTTGCCAGAACACACATTGCATTCGCTTTCACACACCCCAGCAGCCATCAACCAAAGCCATCAAACCTTTTGTTCAACCCAGGAACTAACCATTGGAGTCTTTGTCCTAACTGCTAGGAGGACTATCCTCCACCTCAGGGCACATTTTACCTATAAAGGTTGAGCCCTGGCCCCATTCAAATCGAACACATTTCCAGATCCACAAGCTTTGTTCCCTTGAAGTTTACCCTAAGCCTCTTGTCCTCTCAGATGAAGATGCTGGACGTTTGAAGCTCTCTCTCTCTCTCTCTCTCTCTCTGGACTTCCCTGCTCTCCAAGATAAGTATTTGCTCCCTCTCCCTCTATTCCCAACTTCTGGCTAAGCTCCTAGGACTCTGTGTGAGTGAGTGTGTGTGTAACTATTTTTACTCAGTAATTGTGAGTATATGTGCATGCTATTTTGTTCTTAATAAAAGTTATTGTTTAATATTAAGAACCAGCCTTGTTTGCTATTTCGAAAGGGACCTGGTATACACTGGTGAGAGATCCCTGTTACCACCTCTCGTATAGTTGTCTTCCTTGCATGCTAATTCTCCCACAAATCATATTTATTGCAAGGAGCCCATTCCGGTAACAAGAGAATCCCTTGTTATGTATAGTTGGGTACTGAGTCTGCTTAGACTCTTCAAAGATTTGGCTTCATTAGAATAACATGATTCATACAAACAAGATAAGGGTAAGAATGACGTGGTGGGGGGCTCACTTCCATAGTTCCTCAATTCATCTCCTTGCCAAAGCAAACAGCTCTTCCTTGGTTTCCTCCCCCACAGTTTTACCGCTGGTGCTTCAGAAGAACCCCGAAGACACCACCCATCAGCCTTCCAGAAGCAATTGTTCAGAAACAGCTGCCTCTATCACAGGAGGACACTCGATTTGAAAACTCCAAATGTTTTACGATTGGCAGAAGTTCCTATGGCAGCCATGCTGGACACAACAGTCATTTTATTGTGGTACCTACAACCGGTCCTCAAAACTTCAACAGTTCCCATGGGCTCAAGTATGTTAAGGAACCCTGTCCGATTTGGGGATTTTGTTTATACATTAGAAAACAGGAGGGGAAAAGAGAAAATGTACATCAGGTGGAAGTAGGTCATAAAACTCTCATTGACCATCCATTTTCCAGAAGGTGGAGACTGGTAAATCCTTTGGTATATTCAGTGCACAGACAAGTTCTAGTAATGGGAGTAGGATCAAATTGGACACATCTGGAGCTTTTCTCTTGTAATTGGATCCTTTTACTTACCTGTCTCGGCTGCAATTTTTCCTTCCGAGCATTGAGCACAATTGTAACAACAAACTTGCTTCCCCTCCTGAACTATCTTGCTGTGTCCAGTGGGGCAGCTCTCAACACATGTGCTGCGTGGGACATTCTACAGATAAGCACAAAGAAGGGGTTGGTGAGGGAAATATGCTGCTTTGCCCATACAGCTCTCTCTCTCCACCCCCCCCCCCCCCGCTTAAGCCATGTAAAGAAAAGTCCATGGGCTACATGGACCCATGATAATGTCTGACAACAGTGCTTGCTCTTTTATGGCTCCAGAGGAGAGGAATTGGCTATAACTTTGGAGGATATTTCTATGGCTTGGATTTCCAAGGAGATAAGAGTTCATAAAAAGCTTCTCCCATTTTCAAAAAAGGCCACACACTTTGAAAAATATTACCCATACCTGATGAAATCTGTGATTCCACATCAGCAAACTTCTATTGAGAGTAAACTCTTCACCTGCAATTCTTTTAGATATTACCCAACCAACTTGGATTTTTTGGAAAGTTTCATTTGGGAATGTGACCAAGTTCACAATATCGTAGCCAGCTGCCCAGTCCCCATTTTCATCAAAAAAGATTTCATCTCCAGCAGAATTGTTAAAGCGAACTTTTCTCAAAAACAAACAAAGCTAAATTGGAGGAGAAACAATTTATATTTTAATAAAATCTAGTTAGAAATTATGAAAACACCTTTCTGGAATTTAACATGGAACCCATTTTTCCAAAATACGGACATGCAACTGTATTACTTCTATAAAATTTGAATTAGGGTGATTTATTTGATCCAAACGCAAAACATAAAAATAGAAGAGGCGTCACCTCATACATCTGACAGCCTAATAGAGAATCTGTTACCCCAAAAGAAGATCTTCTTAATTAGTTGAGGGAATTTGGATTAAAGAGGCAGTGAGAAGGGGTTGCTGGGATTCTCTCAATATGTCTATGACGATTGTTCATTTAGAGAACTCTGAAATAAACCACACTCAGCATCCTACTATATAATTGAGTAAGCATGTTTCAGACAACTCATTTTATACCCTGGTGCACCACCAAAGGGTGCTGCCACAGAGGGAAGCTGAGGCGAGGCACCAAGTTCCTCCAGAAAATGTGTTGTGGCAGGAAGGCCAGGCCAGGATCGGGAAACAGGTGGCAATACCAGCTCCCTGCTTTCACCCCACTGGTATTAGGAGCAGAACAGGTGACAATACCCACCCACTCCCACCTTAACTCAGCTAATATTAGGAGCAGAGCAGGTGGCAATGCCCACCCATGCCTTAACCCAGCTGGTATTAGGAGCGGAGAAGTTGGCAATGTCCGTCAAATACCTTGACCCAGTTGATAGTAAGAGAGGAGCAGGTGGTAATGCTCACCCCCCCCCCCAACTTAACCCAGCAGGTATTAGGAATGGGGCAGGTAGCAATACCTGCCTCCCTTCAGCCATCTGGGATCAGGAGCAGAGAAAGTGGCAATTCCCATCTTCCATCTTCACCCAGCTAGTATTAGGAGCAGACCAGATGGCAATGACCACACCCCTTCAGCCAGTTGGGATCAGGAGTGGAGCACTTGGCAATGCCTGCCCCCCCGCCTTATGGGAACAGGGCATTGCCACCTGTTCTGCTCCCTGTCCCAGATGGCTGAAATGGAGTTGTCATTGCCATCTGGTCTGCCCCTAATACCAGATGCCATCTGGGACAGGGAGCAGAACAGGTAGCAATGCCCTCCCTCACCCTTACCCAGCTGGTATTAGGAGCAGAGCAGGTGGTGATGCCCACCCCTGGCAATTCCCACCTCCTGCCTTAACCCATCTGGTATTATGAGCGGAGCAGGTGACAATGCCCATCCAATGCCTTAACCCAGGTGCTTTAGGAGTGGAGCAGGTAGCAATGACCATCCAATGCCTTAACCCACTTGATATTAGGAGCAGAGCCGGTGGTCATGCCCATCCCCCGCCCTAACCCAGGAGGTATTAGGAGCAGGGCAGGTAGCAATACTCGCCCCCCTTCAGCCATCTGGGATCAGGAGTGGAGAAAGTGGCAATGCCTGCCTACTGTCTTTACCCAGCTGGTATTAGGAGCAGAGCAGATGGCAATGACCGCTCCCCTTCAGCGAGTTGGGATCAGGTGCAGAGCAGGTGGTAATGACTGCCCCCACCTTACCCAGCTGGTATTAGGAGTGGGGCAGGCAGCAATGCCCACTGCCCTTCAGCCATTTGAGACCAGGGGTGGAACAGGTGGCAATGCCTGCCCCCAGCCTTACACAGCTGGTATTAGAAGCAGAGCAGGTGGTGATGCCCACCCCCAGCAATTCCCACCCCAGTTTTAACTCAGCTAATATTAGAAGTGGAGCAGGTGGCAATGCCCACCTCTGCCTTAACTCAGCTGATATTAGGAGCAGAGTAGGTGGCAATACCCCTCCAATACCTTAACCCAGCTGATATTCAGAGCAGACCAGATTGCAATGCCCAACACCCACCTTGACCCAGCTGGTATTGGGAGCAGGACAGGTGGCAATGTCCATCCAATGCCTTATCCCAGGTGGTATTAGGAGCAGAGCAGGTAGCAATGACCATCCAGTGTCTTAACCCACTTGATATTTGGAGTGGAGTATGTGGCAATGCCCACCCCCCACCTTAACCCAGCTGGTATTAAGAGTGGGATAGGTGGAAATACCCTCCCCCCGCAATTCCCACACCCCACATTAACCCAGCTAATATTAGGAGTGGAGCACATGGCAATGCCCACCCCTGCCCTAACCCAGCTGGTATTATTAGCAGAACAGGTGGTAATGGCTACCCCACCTCAACCCAGTTGGTATTAGGAGCGGAGCAAGTGTCAATGCCTGCCCCCTGCTTTCACCCAGGTAGTATTAGGAGCAGAGCAGGTGGCAATGCCCACCCACCACCTTAACTCCCCTGGTATTAGGAGCAGAGCAGATGGCAATGGCCACCCCACTTCAGCCAGCTGGGATTAGGAACAGAGAGGGTGGCAATGCCTGCTCCTGCCTTACCCAACTGGTATTAGAAGCAGAGCAGGTGGCAATACCCACCCTGGCAATTCCCACCCTCCTCCTTAACCCAGCTGATATTAGGAGTGGACCAGATGGGAATGCACAGCACCTGCCTTAACCCAGCTAGTATTAGGCGTGGAGCAGGTGGCAATGCCCACTCTCACTACCACCATCTGGGACCAGGAGTGAATCAGGGGCAATGCCCACCCCTCTGCCATAGCCCAGTTGGGATTAGGAATGGAGCAGGTAGCTAGGTTCAGTCGCAGACCAGGAGGTAATGCCCTTCTTCACCTCAGCTGGGGTAAGGAGTGGAGCAGGTGGGAATAATCCCTCCCTCCAACCTTCTGGAATAAGGCACTGGGCAGGCAGCCATACCCACTCCTTTCGCCCATCTGTAATCAGGTGTGGAGCAGGATGCAATGCCCGCCCCCTTTACCTATCCTGTATCAGGCACGGAGCAGGTAGCAAAGCTCCTCACCGATTCATGTGGCTGAGATCATGCATGGAGCAGGAAGCAATGCCCGTTTCCCCTTTACCCAGCTGGAATCAGGCATGGAGCCGGTAGCAAAGCCCACTGCCTGGCTGAGAGCAGGTGCTACCCCCCGTCACCGGCCACGATCCTATCCGCCCTCCCCTTTCTAGATCTCATTGTATTTTCCTCCCACAACAGGCTTCGTTTCTAGTACAGACATATTGTGGCAAAAGGAACTGTGACTGACCTGCCAGGGCTGAGCATTGAGAAGACCTCCTTCCCCCATCACTCTCTGCTGAGTTCTGGATGAATACATGGCATGGAGTGCATGTGCCACAGCATGGACAGCATTGTAGATGCCATAGCTCTGACCTGACATTCCCATTTCAAACATAGTGCCGGGGACGCTGTCAAGCTTCTCTTTCCTTGTGCAGTTTTTGTTGTGGGGCCAATAAAGGTTATAGAGTGGTAGTGAACAGAAAAATACACTGTACCAAAACTGCTGGATGGCATAAATCTTAGATTGAAATGGATTTATGACCTCAATGAAGTCTTGAAATCCTGGCACCTTATTCGTGTGCAGCGCAAAGGACAAACTGCCATTGAGGGATTTTGCTGTGAATTTCCCTCGAGGTAAAATAGACGTGACATCCCATTGGGAAGTTGCAATCCAAACCCGCTCTATAGGCAGTCTATGATCAATTTCAAAATATTGCAGAATTGCTCGGAAACCATCCATATACTCATCATCACCGTAGAGAAGAATGACATTGAGTTTGCTGATCCAGATTTTTTGAACTATACTCACCAAGATTATAATACTTTCGGTGAAAATTCCTGCTGTTGGAATATTTTCTTTCAAAGCAATGCAAATATTACTCTGGAACAACCGTGGTATCAGATTTTGAAGGAAATTTTCTCCACTGTCATCATCTGATGTGAGGAGGCCAATCCAATTCCATCCAAAATGCTTCAGGAGATGAACAATCCCAACACATTGAGGCGTTTCGTTTGGAACCATCCGGAATAAATAAGGGAACTGAGTTTTTTCAGTCATTGTAGCATGAAAGGAACCATAACTGACCTAGGATAAAAAGATCATCATGACTTTATGAGACATGACAAAAATCTTCATTTCTTTTTCAAAATACGGTTCTTCAACCCAATACACACTAATATAAATTCATTTGTTCCATTTGGTTAGCGAAGAAATGTAATACTTTAGAAATCATCCTTCTTATCTAAAAGTTCTAATGATGGTGTCTAGGCAGGGCAATGAAGAACCTCAATTGTTCAAGGTTGGTTCAGGCTGAGGACAAAGCAGGGCACTGGATAAGATAGACCTAAGGAAAGATATTAGCCTATCATTCCAGCAGTCATGAGTTAAGCACTGGATCCTCAACAGTAGACTAAAACGCGCCTTCTAACATTAGAGGTCTTAGAGAAAAAGATTATTGGAAAGGAATACTGTTCCCGTGTCTACATTTCTTTATACCTACGAACACAAGTACCTGTGGGATCTTGTATGTCGTTAAAATGTTGGCCATCTGGATGGAGTTTTGGGAGGTGAAGCCACCAATGACGGCCATTACTTTCTTCTTCCTGTCGCAGTCATAATTGACACGAGTCGGCTTTTCTCTGAAGAGTACATCCAGAATGCCTTGAGAGCTTCGCAGTGGATTGAAAGCATTCTCATAGATGTGTGATCCCAGTGTGGTGTTGGGTGAGAGTTTGGAATTCTTCTTGATTTCATTCAAGGCAAAAACAAAGGCTAGGAGATGCTGATATTGTTTACTCAAAAACCTGCAATGAGAGATTTGTTTACTCTTGTGCCTCCGTATTATAAGAAACAATTGTGGCTTCTTTATTACAATACTAGTTATGGCAAGAGTATATCGTTCAAATACTTTTAGAGCTGCCATGCTTTCCCGCCCCCCTCAAGAAAGAGGAATGTAACTCAGGCTACTCTTTCCACCTCAGGAATTCAGTCAGTGAATGTCATTTTAGGTGGGCGGCCATGTTTGCCTGCAGCGGAGCAGCAGAATTCGAGTCCAGTGGCACCTTAGAGACCAATAAGATTTTCAAAGTGTAAGCCTTTGAGAGTCAGAGCATCCTTCAAATACTAAATAAACACCTTGTCTATGGTATATTTACCGTTTATCAGTCGCGATAGTATCTTAATTTCAGTAACGTCTCTTTCCGAGTCCCAGTGCTCTGCGCCTGAGGACTGATTAATGACAACAATGTGGATGGATCAAGAGAAATAAGAAATATATTGATGGCCATTGCAGAAGAAGTATTAGTGATGATCTTCTTCAGAGATTTGGTGGCTCATACAAATTTATGCCGTCTGCTCCCCTAGGGAACAAAGCGGTGGCCTCAGGAGGAGCGAAAAGGACCAGAGAATTGCTCACATGTCAGGCATATGAAGGACCCTGCTTGATATGAATTCTCTGGACAAATCAAGGCATGAGCCTCACAACAGCAGCTCTCCCAAATGGTGGCTGATTGTCAGGTGATGAGTTAGAAAGGCCCTCTAAGGGATCTGCCGCTTGGTTTCTTCGCACAGGTTTCTGGCACCAGGAGTTCAGCAGAAGCACTACCCTGAAGTCACTGAAAATAGGAGACGCTTGCATTTTCCACTGTACTCAAATTTGTGTTCTGTTGAGAAACTCGTTTTTCTACTGGGTAATCATTTTTATGATGAAAACCATTCTTTGATGGGATGTGTGTGTGAAAATACTTGTTTTTAAATGCTTATAAGTTGTTTAATATGTTTGTCAGTTCAACCTTCTGTCTGTGGCACACAGAACTCATCAAAAAACAAAGCCAGGGTTTTTGAAAATGGCATCTGGCTTCAGGAAGCCTGTGGGAGTTAATGTGCCTAGCTCAAAGGGAATCAGAATGTCATGCAGCGATCCCAAAGCCCTTCCCTCTGCATTTTCAAGTGAAGCCACGGTTTACTCTGGCAAGTATAGCAAACAAAAATAAAGGAAAGAGCATCAAAATTGCTCCCTAACTTCAGAATGAGGGTGGGAGTTGCTGTGCCAAAGGAAGGAGGAATAGAAATGTTGCCGCCCTCTGACAGATGCCCCACAAAGTTGTCTGCAATGGAAGTTAACTTTGGCAAGCATAAGATCTGTGACTAGCCAGGAGCCTCAAAACTGGCCGCTGGCATCAGGATGGTTATGGGAATTCTAATATCACAGCTCAGATGTTATCGCCTGAACCTGCCTCCAACAATGGAAGCAAAAGTTGTTCATGGCAGGCCTAACTCTCAACCATCATGTCCAGGATGGTGATGGGAATTGCAGTTCTAAAAATAAAGGGAATGAGAACATCCTGGCTCATATTCGATACCCCCGATGCTCTGTGCAATGGAAGTAAACAATGTCCTTAGCACTCAGGTCAAATAAAGCGAGGGGTTAAAAAAATTGCCACCAGTTTCAGAGCGATGGTGGGCATTGCAGTGCCAAAAGTGAAGGGAACCAGAACCTCTTTGCCCAGGTGGTTGCAATAACACCCCTCCCTTGTTGTTTCCCGTTGAGGCTAAAATACTCTGTTTGCGACAGGCATAACACATCAGAACATTAAAGATAGGCAGTTCAAGACTGGCCACCAGCTTCAGGGTGATCAAATGCCAGAAGTAAAGGGTATTGCACTGTCCTCCAGCCCTCCATTTTACCCACATAACAACCCTGTGAAGTAGCACTGACTGACAGTCACAGATGGGGAATTCAAAGCTGGATCTCCTAGTTCCTAATCCTAGATTCTAACCACTAAACAACACAGGATCTGATAATTCATAGATGTTGTTATGCTCCCCATGTTTATTGACAAATGGGATATTTTAACCCTCCCTGTCTGTGCTGCCAACACTTTCCTGGCTTCTCGTGATTCAACCTTCAGTTCCATTGCAAACAGCAGAGGGAAGTTGCAGAGGTCATCTATGCCAGAACCGATCGATTGCCTTCCTTTTTGGCATTGCAATTCCTACCATCATCTTGAAGTGAGTGGCCCATGTTGAGAAGACCCCTAGTTTTTTCTTCAGATCAGTTGTGCCCTCCCAAACAAACATAGCTTCAAAGGCAAACGGCGGAGGGGGGTGCCGATTAGGGGAATGTGTGGTCCACGATGTTTCAGTTCCTTTCATGTTTGGCACTGCTACACCCATGACTATCCTATAGCGGGTGGCCAACTCAGAAATGTCTCACTTTCCTTTCGGAAGAATTATGCCTGCCACTGACAGATAGAAGGACATATTAATGGGCAGCCATACAGCAGTAGAGATTGCAGGGCGAATGGTTCCTCATGTTATTATAAGTGATTGTTCATGGAATTTGTGAACAGACTTCCTGGAAAACAAAATAAAATTATTTGAGACAATAATTCTAATTGTTGTGTTAGATGTATGATGTTCATTTCACACTTCGAAACCATCATTTTATGAACATGCAAGTTTGAAAAGGCACTTTGCAGTCTGAGTCTCCCCAGCTTTGCATTCTCATGTTTCAATTACATTAGAATGGTTTTAAAACTTGACGCAGACCTTTTAAACATTAAAGAACTGCAGTGCTTACCATCCGCTTGAGGCAATCTCTGGACGTACAGTAAAGTTGAGGAAAAACAGTTTAAGGTGTATGGTGGATACACATTCTCCAATGATAATTTCCTCTCTAAAACTCTGCAAATGCTGTGGAACTCCTGGCTGCCCACTGCTTAAGGAATCTGACCTGTTGCTGGAAGTATAAGGCAGCAGTGGCAGGAGGAATAAGAGCAGCAACATACATCTGAGTGCCAGCAATATATTCCATCTGTAGATCTTCATTTTCTCACATAATCCTGCTCGCATTTCTGAGAAAAGCACCAGCCAATTGTCTGCCTTGTAACTTTTATTCTTTGTTCCTATGCGGGCTTTCCTTCTCTATTTTTGTCCTTGGATTTATAGTAGTTTTATTTTGTAAACACGGGCTATTCAGTTTTCAATGCAAAATATGCTATTTTTATATGTTATGATTTCTGCCATGAATATATATAATATATGCAAAATATACAGTGTCATTTACTGTTATATAATAAAAATCTCCACCTGAAATAGTTATAGGTAGGACAAAATGATATGAATTTAAAGAATCACAGAAAGGAGGAAATAAATTGTTTTAAAGGAACTCCATAGACGGCCAGTGGATCCCCTCTGTCCAATACCAGCAGACAGCCATCTCTCAGATATAAGAAGTTTTTGCCCCCAGGTCTTTTCTGAGTTAGGCATAAAGGATGAAGTTTGAAACATACATATGACGGATCCTGCCTGATGCCATTTAATTTCCCATATCTCTGAGGTCCAGGTTGCTTTTATAAAGCGAATGCCGTATAGCACAAGCTCTGGGGTTGAACTTGCCTCTTGATTTTCAAATTATCATTCACTCACTGCGAATCTACAAAAAGGGACTTTAATTGTAGTATTTTAAATAATTATAGGGCAAAGCACCGTTTTTTCCCAGGGCTTCATAGTTTCCATGCCACAGTGTACCTTGTTTTTCTCAAAAATTGTTAACGATGTTTGTGAGACTGCAACTTGACCGATGCTTTCTTTCAGGCCTCTGATGTGTCTCAGTTAGCTTTCTGGCTTTCAGAAGACATTCAATTGTATAACCTTCCTTTGGGTGACTAGGCCTGCATTTTATTCCCCTATCTTTTGATATCAAGTAAATCTGGTCAAGGTGATATCAAAATCTTTGGACAGCATGGGACACGGGACCGTAATTAAAGTCCATCCACATTGATATGCATATGTACATCCCGATAGGGCCAATAACAAGCCCATGTGTTTTTTTTAGATGGGGGAATGGTGTGAGGGTAGCTTTAATCTTCCTACTGCTTCTGTCACTGCCCTGATGTGAACAGTCCCTTCCTTAACCATGTTCTTATATTTTGGTATAGTAAGTTATTGAAGTCATTCATAGAAAAAGTCCTGAAGGAAAGGTAGTGGAAGTAGTTCGTCAGCGGTATGTAAATCAGCTGGCACAAGATGTATAAGACGGATATTCCGACTTTCATGAATTCTGGTATAGCTAACTCTCACCCCCTCCTCAGACCACAGAGTGGTGGCTTGTTACAAACCAGCTAAAACAGCTGCTCCATAGTTAGAAGTTTCCAGTGCCATTTCCAGGTCCTTCCTTCAGAAGTCCTCTGACTCAGCAGTTGATCACATTATCGATAAGCAGAAAAATGGGTGTTCCGTTCTTGATACTTCGAAGGATCTAAAAAAATTGTGTCCTACAGAATGAAGTTGTAATGTTACATGTATGATAACCAATGAACTTCAGATGGTAGGGGATCATGTGTTTGTTTTCTTTAATTATTCATAGTTCAATACTAAGCAGAGTTAAACCCTTCAAAGACCATTTAATTCAGTAAGCATATGTGGGTGTAGCTCTCCTTGGTTAGTACTGCCTATATGCCCGGACAGGTTTTTTTGTGCATCTATATCGGCAATTCATGGATATAAAATATCATAAACCTCTTTCTCAAAGCGCAAAACATTGCCCAGCCAGGCCTCTGCCCGAAGACTGGAAATATAACAGAATGTGAGCCAAAAATGGGCTGACTGACTGCCCCCACACCCCAGAGAGCAGGAGAGATAGAGAAGGCTTCCTGAGACACCTCCCTGCCTAATCCTATCAACACCTTCCTCCACTGCTTACCTAATCAAGGTCTATTCAGCAAATCTGATAGCCTCCTTATTTGATAGTTATCAGGTCAACAAGTGATATTTTTATGTATAGTACAATTCCAATAGTCATGTCCCACCTTTCCCAACAATGTCTCACCTCCAGAGACAGCCATTAAGCTATTGTTGTGGGGAAGAAATGCCAATTTTGCCCCAGGATATGTTTTGCACTATAATTGGGCTGGCCAGCCATTCCAGTGTGTCTGTGCTCTAAAACCATGCATGTGTTCTATTCTAAACCCTAAGATACCTCTGAGCCAATGCGGGCATGGAGAAGGGGGCAATGTCTGGTCTGACAGCCCTGCCTTCCCCCCACCCAGATCACAGATCATGGGAAAGCTCCCACATTTCCCACCAGGCCAACTTTGGCCTCAAATTGACCAATTCTTTAAGAATTGGCCCAGTGAAAATTGGAGGAGCACTCCCGCCATTGTTTAGGCCACTCTGGGGCAGCACAACTCCTTGCTGGCATCCCTATAGCCTGGAGCAGTGGCACAGCCAATGACTCACTTTTTATCCCCACAGAGGGGCCTGAGAGTGCACTTGCATGGGGATAAAAACGGAGTCGTCGCCAATACAACTTGGCTGATAGATAGATACATGGACAGATGGATAGATAGATAACAACTAATAACAATGTATCTTTTTTAAAACAAGGAAAATAAATCACAAATGTAAATAGTCGCTACTATCTGTGGGCCAAGCTACAAGTGACGAATGACACGTGAACGGCAAGTGGATTGAGTGGAGTGCAAGTGAACAGGGAGAAATACACTTGTCGTTCAAGTGTCATTCGTCACTTGTAGCTTGGCCCTGAGTGTCTCAGATGGAGCTGAAATCCAGTCGTATCTGAGGATTTCCTAGCTTTCTTTGCTAGGAAGCTGCCTGACTTCTAGATGGGAGTTGGACAAGATGACTCTGGAGGTCCCTTCCAACCACCCTATGATTCTAAGCCAAGCTTATCACTTTCAGCATGTTGGTGTTTTGCCGGATCTGGATTTCTGTCCCCAAGACTATGAGGGTTAAATCTTCCTGATCTTCTTTGATCCTTCAATGGGTGAGCTGAAAGGCAGGAGAGTGGTAGGGAGGGAAATCAAACTTTTAACATTTAGACATCTTGCAAATGGCTAATATGTGCTATGTTTGCTTTCATCTTCAGGTAACCTTTTCCAGATACCTTCAGACTGCATTACTTTCTGTGGTTTAACTCTCCACTACCCAGGTGTAGTCCTTTTGATCTTAGAATAGTCTCATCTATCTTAACTCTCTAGCACAATTATATGCTGCTCTTCTTCCAGGTAGGAGAGGGAAGCATACATGACTCTCCGTTCTCTATTTTATCCTCGCAACAATACTGTGGGAAAGGCTAGGCTGAAAGTGACTGGCCCAGAGTCACCAAGTGAGCTTCCTGGCAGAGTGAGCAGAGCCATTAAAGAACATCTAAGTGGGCCTAAGGTTTCGAACCATAGAGGTTTGGGAGTGGAACCTAAGGAGGGCAGGTTTGGGGGAGGAAAACGGGGCCTCAGTGGGTTATAATGGCATACAGTCCACCCTCCAAAGCAGCCATTTTCTACAGGAGAACTGATCTCTGTTGTCTGTAAATATAGGATAGAAAGTTATTCTAGAGATAGGGAAGAGAAAAGTCTTCCAGACTTTTCTGTCTTCCAGAACACAGAAGTAGAAAACAGAGCCAGTTTGGTGTAGTGGTTAAGAGCATGTGGACTTAATATCTCCATGTTGGGTGGGGGAGGGTATGTCAGTTGAAGGTACTTTGATTGAGGAAGGTTAAGGTGAAATTATTCTTGTTGGTAGTGTTTTGTCCACAGTGTTAAGGATCGATGCAATCCAATGAGTCCACATCCATACAGATTTTACCAAATAATTAATAAGGAGATAGACAAAAGAGAAAGAAACTGACAAAAAAAGATCTGAAGATTTACGTGCCAGTTATTTTTTCCTTCCTAGCTGCTCCCTGGTGTTCAGTTGAGATCTGAATATAATAATGTAGCATTTGGGGAAGAAGATACAAGCCAATAAGCCTCCACTAGAGACCAAGATGGAGAAGATCTCCACGGCCACCATGTCTTTCCCCTTGGTGCTCAGATAGGTGGGGACAAAGGAGATCCAAACACTGCAGAAGACCAGCATGCTGAAGGTGATCAGCTTGGCTTCATTGAAAGAATCCGGCAATGTCCGGGCTAGGAAGGCCACCATGAAACTGATGGTGGCCAGAAGACCCATGTAGCCCAGTACTATGTAGAACATGATGTCTGAACCTTCATTGCACTGAATGATGATATGACCCGTTTGGGAGTGCGTGTCAAACTCTAGGAAAGGGGGCGAAGTTGCCAGCCACAGCGCACAGATGCCGGTTTGAATGAAACAACAGGGAAAGATGACTGACATGGCCAGTCTCTTCCCCACCCATTTCCTCATCCTGTTCCCTGGCTTGGTGGCCATGAAGGCAACCACCACAGTGATGGTTTTGGCCAAAATGCAAGACACAGCAATGCAGAAGATGATGCCAAACAGCATTTGCCGGAGAAGGCAGGTCACCGTCCCAGGCTGGCCAATGAATAGGAAGGAGCATGGAAAGCCAAGCAGCAGAGTGGAGAGCAGGACACAGGTGATGCTTTGATTGTTGGCTTTGACAATGGGGGTGTTCCAGTGTGTGGCAAAGATCCCCATCACTATCACTGTGGCCACAAAACATAAAGCAGCAATAGAAGCCAAGCCTGCTCCCACGGGGTCCTCGTAGGATAAGTAGGTCCTGGATTTGGGAATGCACTTATCCCTCTTCTGGTTTGGATATTCATCTTCTGTGCATTTCTCACATTGGTCTGCATCTGAAATTCAAAATTGTTAGCATAATTAATGAATTTACAACTCATTTCCATCATAATTACTCATAATTGTGCCACTGGAATGATGTTGCTGAGAAGGGTGTTCAGAGAAATTCTCTTCATTCCTCTTTAGTCGGTTTCTATGGGGAACTCCCCATTGCTGTGAAGGAAGGGAATGGAGAGATCCTGGCCAGGTTCTGTGCAGATGTCGCCCAATAGTCTTGCAACAGAGGTCTGGATTGTTCAGATAGATATTTATGGCTGATTTAATTCACCCAAAACTAAAGATGGGAGCCTCAAAACTGGACACTGGCTCCTGTGTGATCCTGGGAGTTGCACTCGTGAAAGGAATTGGAACATCCTTGGGGGAGTAGCAGTGCCAAAAACAGAGGAAATCACAACATCTTGGCACAGATTAGCTCAGCTTTACTGTTTCAAATGAAGTAATCCTTTACTCATGAGAAGCCAACAAAGACAGGCAGCATAGGCAGGCTTGGTGGAAGATTATCCTTTCTTTGAACAGCTTCCTTGACCCATCAGAACCTCTGTGGAGCAGTGGTTAGAATGCAGGATTAGGATCAAGGAGATCTGGGTTCTAATATTGCCAAGGAAGGTTGTTTACTGACTGTGGGTGGGTCACACCCTCTCAGCCTGACCTACCTCACAGCTCTGTTGTGGTGAGGAGATTGCGGAGAACAATGTCTTTTTTTTTTTTTGAAAAATTTTTTTATTGGGTTAGAATCCATTATTTTTACATTTACATTCAATTTTCCCCAATTTTTCATCTCTAACCCCCTCCCTTTCCCCCCTTTTGTTGACTTCCAACAGCTTTCCAACCCTTTGTCCCCTTTCCCTTACTTCTATTAGATTCCTCTATCTAAAACAAATATATATTCTCCATTAATCTAAGCAGTACACCCTTAACTATTTTTAACATTGTATACCCAAACTGTAAGTCTTTGTTTCCATCTTAGATAAACAATTTATCCCATTTTTCAATTTCAAATATTTCTATATATCATAAACCATGTAAATCATACATTCATTTAAAACAAACAATTTGACTTATTCTCTATATATTACTCATTCTATCTTTTTGTAATAATTCTGTATAACTCTCATCACGTAGTCAATCAATTTGACTCATCTGTATCTTCAGACAATCAGTTTGGTACATTTTACAAAACTTACCAAAGAAAGAAAATATTATTAGTTAATCAATCCTTATATTTAGTCCTTATAATTAATTATTTTCTATCTATATTCTGTTTGTTAACCTATATATATCTATATATATGTCAATCTATTAGTCTAACTGCTTATTAAAACTTAAAATCGAAACAGCGATTACAACCCGAGAAAAGTGAAGAGAAGGTAAAGATCATTATCTTCTGATACGGGACAGATTGATAAAAACAGAGAGGAAAAAAAGTAGATTTTTAAACTGCAACAGACTAGCGAAAAGGAGGGGAAGACTCGGCAGGAGTTGTATTTGAAAAGAGACTAAGTTTAAAGAAGTTATTAAAGAAATCGGACTATTGTTTTGAATACCTGTGGCTTTGGAGCTGTGAGAAAAAGACACCATCGCGAGATCTGCTGTGGGAAGACGGGAGACAGGAAGTGCGTAATAACAATAGAGTGGCTGGAGAGAAGCGGCCCTTGCTGGAGGGCAGGAAGAAGGGAATCGCCATTTTTGAAAGGGGAAGGGTCGCGGCTTCAGCGGAAAAGGAAGTAGGCCATCTTGGATTACAAAATTATAGAGAAACCATAGAGAAAAGACGCCCGACATTTTGGACTCTTTAAAATTTAATTTTTGCAAGAAGACCGGGACATTTAAAATAAAAAAAACGTTAAATTTTACGCCATGGAGTTAAGGAAGAGAGCGGATTCGTGGGAGCGAGCTAAAGCAAGCCCCACGATGTCAAAAAAAGAGTGGCAATCGGCAATAGAAAACCTGGATAAAAACCTGGACAAAAAACTTTTAGATGTGATTAAAGAACTTAAGGACACGAAATTGGAGCTGATTAAAGAGGTTAAAGAGGTTACACAGACAGTAAAATCGGAGCTGTCAGAAGTGAAAAAAGGTATGGAAACAATACGAAGTGAATTACAAGGAACGCAGCAGAGAGTTAAAACAGTAGAAGACGCGATGGAGAATTTAGCAGACACGCAACAAACAGAGATGAGACTGGTGAAGGGGAGAATGTCAGTTGCAGAAACTAAGCATATGGAGAAGCAGCTACGTTTTCATGGCTTGCCAGAAGTGGAAGGAAAGTCAGCGCAAGAACAGATGACTGAGGTGTTGGCTGAATACCTGGGGAAGGAGGAGGAGGAAGTTGTGGCTATCCTAGATGTGGCATACCGTGTGAACTCGAGAATCGCAACCCAGAGGAAACTACCAAGAGATGTGATTGTGCAGTTTATAACACGAAATATGAAGGAGAAGATTGTGACAAAACAGTTTCAAGATCCATTGGAGATTGATGGCAAGACGATTATTATAATGAAGGAATTGCCCAGATCAGTGTTATTAGACCGGAAAAAATACAAAGTGCTAATTCAGATTTTGAAGGACATGAAAATCAGGTACAGATGGGAGTTACCAGAAGGAGTGTCCTTTGAGTTTGGAGGGGCCAAAAAACGCATCAGATCTGAGCGAGAGATGGAGCGATTTATTAAGGACAATGAAAAAGACTTACCAACAAGATTATGAGTATGGAGTGTAAAGTATTATCTTGGAATGTAAATGGACTAAATTCACCGAATAAGAGGAAAAATATTTTTCACTGGCTACTAAAACAAAAATGTGACATTGTTTGTTTGCAAGAGACCCATATTAGAAAACAGGATGTAAAATATTTAAAATCTGGAAAACTGGGCAAAGAATTTGTAGCGGCCTCTAACAAGAAAAAAAGAGGAGTGGTGCTGTACATAAAAGAGGAGCTACAGCCAAAATTTGTTATGAGAGATGTGGAAGCTAGATTTGTAGCAGTGGAATGTATTTGGAATTTAAAGAGAGTGTTGGTAGTCGGACTTTATGCACCTAACGGTGCAAAAGAAAGCTTCTTTGAGGACTTGAGGAAGCATTTAGACGATTTTTCATATGACCAGATAATTCTTGCTGGAGACTTCAATGGAGTGACAGACTTGGAACTAGATAAAAAGACTACAACGGCACAAAAGAAAAGAGGACTATTACCAAAGCTTTTTTTTGAGTTGATTCAACAAGAGACTCTTGAAGATGTATGGAGGAGAGAATATCCTAAAAGCAGACAGTTTACTTTTTACTCTGCAAGGCATTCTACATTATCAAGAATTGACATGATCTGGGCCTCAAAAGACTTAGCGTTATGGACTAAGGAGGTAGAAATAATGCCGATGGTAGGCTCAGATCACAACCCAATTATGTGGAAACTAGGAAAAAGGAGAAAAAGGAAAGCATGGAGAATAAATGAGGACTTGTTACAGGAAAGAGAGAATATGGAAATATTGAGAAGAGAGACAAAGTTTTTTATACAATACAACGTGAATAAAGAAGTACCAACCAATAAAGTTTGGGATGCTTACAAGGCGGTTATAAGGGGCATACTAATGGACTTAAATGGTAGAGCAAGAAAGAAGAAAGAGGAGAAAAGACAAGAGATTGAGGAGAAAATAAAAGCCAAAGAAATACAGCTAAAAAAGAGACCAGGGAAAAAGAAAGTATATCAGGAAATTAAAATACTTCAAGAACAGCTAACAGCAATGAGTAATAAAGAATTGGAGTGGAATCTTAAAAGACTGAATCAAAAAGCGTTCGAGGGTGCCAACAAACCTGGGAAGTACCTGGCATGGCAATTGAAGAAGAGAAGGGAAAAGAAAATAATAAATAAAATTTGTGAAGACAACAAAACGTATTTGGAGCAGACTACCATTAGTAGAGCCTTTTATAAATTCTACGCTAAGCTGTATAATAAGAAAGAAGTAAATAAAGAATCAATAGCATTATATTTGGAGAAAACCAAACTTCCAGAAATCTCGGAAGCTTGGAGAAATAAGTTGAACAGTGAAGTAACTGACGAGGAAATAAGTAAGGCAATACAATCTGCAAATCTAGGAAAGGCGCCAGGGCCAGATGGACTTACGGCTAAATTTTATAAGACAATGGCTAATGAACTGGCACCATTCCTAAAAGAGGTGATGAATGGAGTTTTAAGGGATCAAAGGATTCCAGACACTTGGAGTGAAGCGAACATATCATTGATCCCAAAAGAGGGCCAAGACCTGACCAACGTGAAAAATTACAGACCTATACCGCTACTTAATAATGACTATAAAATTTTTGCGAAGATATTGGCGGAGAGATTGAAGGGGTGGCTCTCGGAAGTTATAGAGGAGGAACAAGCAGGCTTTTTGCCAGACAGACAAATAAGAGATAATTTAAGGACAGTGATCAATGCTATTGAATATTATGACAAGCGTTGTGACAAAGAGGTTGGTTTCTTCTTTGTTGACGCTGAAAAAGCGTTTGACAATTTAAACTGGGACTTTATGTTTGCCACTATGGAAAAGCTACAATTGGGAGAAAGATTCATCAGAGCAATTAAGGAAATTTACAGAGACCAGACTGCAGCAATCGTGGTGAATGATGAAGTGACCAAGAAACTGACGATAAGTAAAGGAACAAGACAAGGTTGCCCGTTGTCTCCACTGTTGTTCATTTTAGTATTGGAGATTCTGATGATACAAATACGACAAGATGAGGAAATTCGTGGAATAAAAATAAAGGACTATTCATATAAGGTCAGAGCATTTGCGGATGACATAATGTTAATTGTAGAGGACCCATTGGAGAACATGCCAAGAGTGATAGATAAGATCAAGGAGTTTGGAGACTTGGCAGGTTTTTATATCAACAAAAAGAAGTCAAAGATATTATGTAAAAATATGACTAAGCAGAAACAACAATTATTAACGGAAACAACGGACTGTGAAGTAACAAGTAAAGTGAAATATTTGGGAGTCGAATTAACTGCAAAGAACATAGATTTATTCAAAAACAATTATGAAAAACTATGGACTCAGATAGAGAGAGACTTGATTAAATGGAACAGACTGAATTTGTCATGGTTGGGTAGGATTGCAGCAGTTAAGATGAATGTGTTACCAAGAGTAATGTTTTTGCTACAGACAATACCAATCATCAGAGACTCTAAACAATTTGAAAAATGGCAGAGGAAAATATCAGATTTTGTTTGGGCAGGCAAGAAGCCTCGAGTGAAAGTGAAAGTTTTACAAGATGCAAAGGAAAGAGGCGGAATGCAACTGCCCAATCTGAGACTTTATCATGATGCAATCTGCCTAGTTTGGTTGAAAGAATGGATGACATTAAAGAACAAGAAACTACTAGCCCTAGAGGGATATAAAAAAATATTTGGATGGCATGCATATCTATGGCATGATAAAGTAAAGGTCAACTCGATGTTCCTGCACCATTTTGTACGGAGAAGTCTGTACATGATCTGGAAGAAGTACAGAATTTATCTACAAGAAGGAACTCCCTTGTGGGTGGTTCCATATGAGGTGATAGACCCGAGAGCTGTTGATAATGAACAACAATGTTTAACGTATAAAGAAATAACTAAAACTGAAGCATCCAAACTTAGAATAAAGACGCAAGAGGAACTATCACCTAATTACGACTGGTTCCAGTATAGACAGATCAGAGACTTATATAACTCAGACTCTGTAAAGGGAGGTATACGAATAGAGAATTCGGAACTAGAGCAGACCCTTCTTAAAGAAGACAAGAAAAGAATATCCAAGGTATACCAAGTACTGTTGAAATGGTATACCGAGGATGAGACAGTTAAAACACAAATGGTGAAATGGGCTATAAATTTTAATAAAGAAATAACAATGGAGGCATGGGAATACTTGTGGAAAACTACAATGAAGACAACGACATGTACTAATATTAAAGAGAACATTTACAAAATGATCTATCGTTGGTACATGACACCAAAGAAGATTGCGCTAGGGAATTTGAACACTTCTAATAAATGCTGGAAATGTAAGAAGCATGAGGGCTCCCTCTATCATATGTGGTGGTCGTGTGAGGTAGCCAGGCAGTACTGGGGGGAAATAATAAGAGAAATGAGTGAAATTTTACAATTTCAAATCAATAAGAACCCAGAACTCCTGCTACTGAACTTGGGAATGGAGGGAATTCCAGCCCAACACAGGACGTTGATATTTTATATGACAGCAGCAGCTAGACTTTTGTATGCGCAAAAATGGAAAGTACAAGAAGTGCCAACTATTGAAGATTGGATTTACAAATTGCTGTATATGGCTGAAATGGACAAGATGACAAGAAAACTGAGAGATCTGGACTCAGGGCAGTTCAACATAGACTGGGAGAAGCTGAAACAATACCTGGAGAAGAAATGGGAGGTGGGAGGAAAACTGTGGCAGTTTGAGAACTACTGAAGTACTGAAGTAGAGGGGGGAGACTTTACCGGGGGGAGAAGAGATAAATGTGAATTAATAAGCGGAGAACAATGTCAGCAGTTTTGGGTCACCAATGGGGAGAAATGCAGACTATGACATTTGTTATGAATCTGTTTTGAGCTACAGCTCACCAGCAAAAGATAATGGCTCTTGCTGTGAATTCTGCTATTGCTGCAGCTTTTGGGGCAGGAGGAAGAATTGCTCCTTCAGTATTCAAACTACTGTAAAATATCGCAAGCAGGTGGAGCTTCCAGGGTGGTGTGCGGAGGCCCAGTACAAGAGAAAACAACTGCCAGGGCTGAAGTTACAGCAGGGTACAATAATGTCTTTTCAAAGAGAAATAACAGAGAAAGGGCCCCATCTATGGCTATTTTAAGGAAATGAATTTCACCAAAACAAATCCCCCTCCCCTTAACAAGCCAACTTTGGAGTTCATGCTAGGAAACCTTGTTTAATATCAGTGCAGAATACCTTCTCAGTACTGCACCCAAAGTTGTTAAAGAAATTTAGTGTAACAAAATTAGTGGAGCCCACCAATGAGAATTGCCTTTGTGATACTTCTTCAAACTTCTTTGGAGCGGATTGCTTGGACTGCACCCACCTTGGATGGACCTGGGATAGTTTCCAGTCCTTTTGGACACATGTTACCTTTACTTGCCCTCATTCTCTGACACTTATTTTAGTCTTAATTGTTTCTTCCATGGGCTAACTGATGAGAGTGTAAGCAGTAGGCCCAGCCTCCGCCATTTTAATACCAGCTTCATATATATAGCTGCTTGTAATATTAAAGATGTTCAGGCCTCTGGTGTAAAATGGCTGCTGTTTGGCCACCAGAAGACCTCCAGCAGTTGCTGAATGCCACCCGGGAGAATATGGCATGAATGGAATGCCACACAGGAATGCGGAGTGATTGAGAGGCGATTGGATTTACTATCTTCCCGGCCCTGCCGGTGCCCAGCGCAACAAAGGTCTCGCAGTGTCAGTCCCACTTAGCACATTCCTTTCCCTCCTTCCGTGATCGGATCTCCTGTCCTTGATTGAGGAGCTAATCAAATGACATTCATAAGTCTATACAGTTATTCCTGGGAAAGAACCGTCCCTCCCTAAAAGTACTTAACTTAGCTCCGGTGGACTTTATTATCAACGAGCTATTCCTTTTCGCAGTTGCCAGAACACACATTGCATTCGCTTTCACACACCCCAGCAGCCATCAACCAAAGCCATCAAACCTTTTGTTCAACCCAGGAACTAACCATTGGAGTCTTTGTCCTAACTGCTAGGAGGACTATCCTCCACCTCAGGGCACATTTTACCTATAAAGGTTGAGCCCTGGCCCCATTCAAATCGAACACATTTCCAGATCCACAAGCTTTGTTCCCTTGAAGTTTACCCTAAGCCTCTTGTCCTCTCAGATGAAGATGCTGGACGTTTGAAGCTCTCTCTCTCTCTCTCTCTCTCTCTGGACTTCCCTGCTCTCCAAGATAAGTATTTGCTCCCTCTCCCTCTATTCCCAACTTCTGGCTAAGCTCCTAGGACTCTGTGTGAGTGAGTGTGTGTGTAACTATTTTTACTCAGTAATTGTGAGTATATGTGCATGCTATTTTGTTCTTAATAAAAGTTATTGTTTAATATTAAGAACCAGCCTTGTTTGCTATTTCGAAAGGGACCTGGTATACACTGGTGAGAGATCCCTGTTACCACCTCTCGTATAGTTGTCTTCCTTGCATGCTAATTCTCCCACAAATCATATTTATTGCAAGGAGACCATTCCGGTAACAAGAGAATCCCTTGTTATGTATAGTTGGGTACTGAGTCTGCTTAGACTCTTCAAAGATTTGGCTTCATTAGAATAACATGATTCATACAAACAAGATAAGGGTAAGAATGACGTGGTGGGGGGCTCACTTCCATAGTTCCTCAATTCATCTCCTTGCCAAAGCAAACAGCTCTTCCTTGGTTTCCTCCCCCACAGTTTTACCGCTGGTGCTTCAGAAGAACCCCGAAGACACCACCCATCAGCCTTCCAGAAGCAATTGTTCAGAAACAGCTGCCTCTATCACAGGAGGACACTCGATTTGAAAACTCCAAATGTTTTACGATTGGCAGAAGTTCCTATGGCAGCCATGCTGGACACAACAGTCATTTTATTGTGGTACCTACAACCGGTCCTCAAAACTTCAACAGTTCCCATGGGCTCAAGTATGTTAAGGAACCCTGTCCGATTTGGGGATTTTGTTTATACATTAGAAAACAGGAGGGGAAAAGAGAAAATGTACATCAGGTGGAAGTAGGTCATAAAACTCTCATTGACCATCCATTTTCCAGAAGGTGGAGACTGGTAAATCCTTTGGTATATTCAGTGCACAGACAAGTTCTAGTAATGGGAGTAGGATCAAATTGGACACATCTGGAGCTTTTCTCTTGTAATTGGATCCTTTTACTTACCTGTCTCGGCTGCAATTTTTCCTTCCGAGCATTGAGCACAATTGTAACAACAAACTTGCTTCCCCTCCTGAACTATCTTGCTGTGTCCAGTGGGGCAGCTCTCAACACATGTGCTGCGTGGGACATTCTACAGATAAGCACAAAGAAGGGGTTGGTGAGGGAAATATGCTGCTTTGCCCATACAGCTCTCTCTCTCCACCCCCCCCCCCCGCTTAAGCCATGTAAAGAAAAGTCCATGGGCTACATGGACCCATGATAATGTCTGACAACAGTGCTTGCTCTTTTATGGCTCCAGAGGAGAGGAATTGGCTATAACTTTGGAGGATATTTCTATGGCTTGGATTTCCAAGGAGATAAGAGTTCATAAAAAGCTTCTCCCATTTTCAAAAAAGGCCACACACTTTGAAAAATATTACCCATACCTGATGAAATCTGTGATTCCACATCAGCAAACTTCTATTGAGAGTAAACTCTTCACCTGCAATTCTTTTAGATATTACCCAACCAACTTGGATTTTTTGGAAAGTTTCATTTGGGAATGTGACCAAGTTCACAATATCGTAGCCAGCTGCCCAGTCCCCATTTTCATCAAAAAAGATTTCATCTCCAGCAGAATTGTTAAAGCGAACTTTTCTCAAAAACAAACAAAGCTAAATTGGAGGAGAAACAATTTATATTTTAATAAAATCTAGTTAGAAATTATGAAAACACCTTTCTGGAATTTAACATGGAACCCATTTTTCCAAAATACGGACATGCAACTGTATTACTTCTATAAAATTTGAATTAGGGTGATTTATTTGATCCAAACGCAAAACATAAAAATAGAAGAGGCGTCACCTCATACATCTGACAGCCTAATAGAGAATCTGTTACCCCAAAAGAAGATCTTCTTAATTAGTTGAGGGAATTTGGATTAAAGAGGCAGTGAGAAGGGGTTGCTGGGATTCTCTCAATATGTCTATGACGATTGTTCATTTAGAGAACTCTGAAATAAACCACACTCAGCATCCTACTATATAATTGAGTAAGCATGTTTCAGACAACTCATTTTATACCCTGGTGCACCACCAAAGGGTGCTGCCACAGAGGGAAGCTGAGGCGAGGCACCAAGTTCCTCCAGAAAATGTGTTGTGGCAGGAAGGCCAGGCCAGGATCGGGAAACAGGTGGCAATACCAGCTCCCTGCTTTCACCCCACTGGTATTAGGAGCAGAACAGGTGACAATACCCACCCACTCCCACCTTAACTCAGCTAATATTAGGAGCAGAGCAGGTGGCAATGCCCACCCATGCCTTAACCCAGCTGGTATTAGGAGCGGAGAAGTTGGCAATGTCCGTCAAATACCTTGACCCAGTTGATAGTAAGAGAGGAGCAGGTGGTAATGCTCACCCCCCCCCCAACTTAACCCAGCAGGTATTAGGAATGGGGCAGGTAGCAATACCTGCCTCCCTTCAGCCATCTGGGATCAGGAGCAGAGAAAGTGGCAATTCCCATCTTCCATCTTCACCCAGCTAGTATTAGGAGCAGACCAGATGGCAATGACCACACCCCTTCAGCCAGTTGGGATCAGGAGTGGAGCACTTGGCAATGCCTGCCCCCCCGCCTTATGGGAACAGGGCATTGCCACCTGTTCTGCTCCCTGTCCCAGATGGCTGAAATGGAGTTGTCATTGCCATCTGGTCTGCCCCTAATACCAGATGCCATCTGGGACAGGGAGCAGAACAGGTAGCAATGCCCTCCCTCACCCTTACCCAGCTGGTATTAGGAGCAGAGCAGGTGGTGATGCCCACCCCTGGCAATTCCCACCTCCTGCCTTAACCCATCTGGTATTATGAGCGGAGCAGGTGACAATGCCCATCCAATGCCTTAACCCAGGTGCTTTAGGAGTGGAGCAGGTAGCAATGACCATCCAATGCCTTAACCCACTTGATATTAGGAGCAGAGCCGGTGGTCATGCCCATCCCCCGCCCTAACCCAGGAGGTATTAGGAGCAGGGCAGGTAGCAATACTCGCCCCCCTTCA
This sequence comes from Eublepharis macularius, assembly GCF_028583425.1. NCBI lineage: Eukaryota > Metazoa > Chordata > Lepidosauria > Squamata > Eublepharidae > Eublepharis > Eublepharis macularius. Next base: position 177,325,012 of record NC_072793.1, read on the forward strand.
GCCATCTGGGATCAGGAGTGGAGAAAGTGGCAATGCCTGCCTACTGTCTTTACCCAGCTGGTATTAGGAGCAGAGCAGATGGCAATGACCGCTCCCCTTCAGCGAGTTGGGATCAGGTGCAGAGCAGGTGGTAATGACTGCCCCCACCTTACCCAGCTGGTATTAGGAGTGGGGCAGGCAGCAATGCCCACTGCCCTTCAGCCATTTGAGACCAGGGGTGGAACAGGTGGCAATGCCTGCCCCCAGCCTTACACAGCTGGTATTAGAAGCAGAGCAGGTGGTGATGCCCACCCCCAGCAATTCCCACCCCAGTTTTAACTCAGCTAATATTAGAAGTGGAGCAGGTGGCAATGCCCACCTCTGCCTTAACTCAGCTGATATTAGGAGCAGAGTAGGTGGCAATACCCCTCCAATACCTTAACCCAGCTGATATTCAGAGCAGACCAGATTGCAATGCCCAACACCCACCTTGACCCAGCTGGTATTGGGAGCAGGACAGGTGGCAATGTCCATCCAATGCCTTATCCCAGGTGGTATTAGGAGCAGAGCAGGTAGCAATGACCATCCAGTGTCTTAACCCACTTGATATTTGGAGTGGAGTATGTGGCAATGCCCACCCCCCACCTTAACCCAGCTGGTATTAAGAGTGGGATAGGTGGAAATACCCTCCCCCCGCAATTCCCACACCCCACATTAACCCAGCTAATATTAGGAGTGGAGCACATGGCAATGCCCACCCCTGCCCTAACCCAGCTGGTATTATTAGCAGAACAGGTGGTAATGGCTACCCCACCTCAACCCAGTTGGTATTAGGAGCGGAGCAAGTGTCAATGCCTGCCCCCTGCTTTCACCCAGGTAGTATTAGGAGCAGAGCAGGTGGCAATGCCCACCCACCACCTTAACTCCCCTGGTATTAGGAGCAGAGCAGATGGCAATGGCCACCCCACTTCAGCCAGCTGGGATTAGGAACAGAGAGGGTGGCAATGCCTGCTCCTGCCTTACCCAACTGGTATTAGAAGCAGAGCAGGTGGCAATACCCACCCTGGCAATTCCCACCCTCCTCCTTAACCCAGCTGATATTAGGAGTGGACCAGATGGGAATGCACAGCACCTGCCTTAACCCAGCTAGTATTAGGCGTGGAGCAGGTGGCAATGCCCACTCTCACTACCACCATCTGGGACCAGGAGTGAATCAGGGGCAATGCCCACCCCTCTGCCATAGCCCAGTTGGGATTAGGAATGGAGCAGGTAGCTAGGTTCAGTCGCAGACCAGGAGGTAATGCCCTTCTTCACCTCAGCTGGGGTAAGGAGTGGAGCAGGTGGGAATAATCCCTCCCTCCAACCTTCTGGAATAAGGCACTGGGCAGGCAGCCATACCCACTCCTTTCGCCCATCTGTAATCAGGTGTGGAGCAGGATGCAATGCCCGCCCCCTTTACCTATCCTGTATCAGGCACGGAGCAGGTAGCAAAGCCCCTCACCGATTCATGTGGATGAGATCATGCATGGAGCAGGAAGCAATGCCCGTTTCCCCTTTACCCAGCTGGAATCAGGCATGGAGCCGGTAGCAAAGCCCACTGCCTGGCTGAGAGCAGGTGCTACCCCCCGTCACCGGCCACGATCCTATCCGCCCTCCCCTTTCTAGATCTCATTGTATTTTCCTCCCACAACAGGCTTCGTTTCTAGTACAGACATATTGTGGCAAAAGGAACTGTGACTGACCTGCCAGGGCTGAGCATTGAGAAGACCTCCTTCCCCCATCACTCTCTGCTGAGTTCTGGATGAATACATGGCATGGAGTGCATGTGCCACAGCATGGACAGCATTGTAGATGCCATAGCTCTGACCTGACATTCCCATTTCAAACATAGTGCCGGGGACGCTGTCAAGCTTCTCTTTCCCTGTGCAGTTTTTGTTGTGGGGCCAATAAAGGTTATAGAGTGGTAGTGAACAGAAAAATACACTGTACCAAAACTGCTGGATGGCATAAATCTTAGATTGAAATGGATTTATGACCTCAATGAAGTCTTGAAATCCTGGCACCTTATTCGTGTGCAGCGCAAAGGACAAACTGCCATTGAGGGATTTTGCTGTGAATTTCCCTCGAGGTAAAATAGACGTGACATCCCATTGGGAAGTTGCAATCCAAACCCGCTCTATAGGCAGTCTATGATCAATTTCAAAATATTGCAGAATTGCTCGGAAACCATCCATATACTCATCATCACCGTAGAGAAGAATGACATTGAGTTTGCTGATCCAGATTTTTTGAACTATACTCACCAAGATTATAATACTTTCGGTGAAAATTCCTGCTGTCGGAATATTTTCTTTCAAAGCAATGCAAATATTACTCTGGAACAACCGTGGTATCAGATTTTGAAGGAAATTTTCTCCACTGTCATCATCTGATGTGAGGAGGCCAATCCAATTCCATCCAAAATGCTTCAGGAGATGAACAATCCCAACACATTGAGGCGTTTCGTTTGGAACCATCCGGAATAAATAAGGGAACTGAGTTTTTTCAGTCATTGTAGCATGAAAGGAACCATAACTGACCTAGGATAAAAAGATCATCATGACTTTATGAGACATGACAAAAATCTTCATTTCTTTTTCAAAATACGGTTCTTCAACCCAATACACACTAATATAAATTCATTTGTTCCATTTGGTTAGCGAAGAAATGTAATACTTTAGAAATCATCCTTCTTATCTAAAAGTTCTAATGATGGTGTCTAGGCAGGGCAATGAAGAACCTCAATTGTTCAAGGTTGGTTCAGGCTGAGGACAAAGCAGGGCACTGGATAAGATAGACCTAAGGAAAGATATTAGCCTATCATTCCAGCAGTCATGAGTTAAGCACTGGATCCTCAACAGTAGACTAAAACGCGCCTTCTAACATTAGAGGTCTTAGAGAAAAAGATTATTGGAAAGGAATACTGTTCCCGTGTCTACATTTCTTTATACCTACGAACACAAGTACCTGTGGGATCTTGTATGTCGTTAAAATGTTGGCCATCTGGATGGAGTTTTGGGAGGTGAAGCCACCAATGACGGCCATTACTTTCTTCTTCCTGTCGCAGTCATAATTGACACGAGTCGGCTTTTCTCTGAAGAGTACATCCAGAATGCCTTGAGAGCTTCGCAGTGGATTGAAAGCATTCTCATAGATGTGTGATCCCAGTGTGGTGTTGGGTGAGAGTTTGGAATTCTTCTTGATTTCATTCAAGGCAAAAACAAAGGCTAGGAGATGCTGATATTGTTTACTCAAAAACCTGCAATGAGAGATTTGTTTACTCTTGTGCCTCCGTATTATAAGAAACAATTGTGGCTTCTTTATTACAATACTAGTTATGGCAAGAGTATATCGTTCAAATACTTTTAGAGCTGCCATGCTTTCCCGCCCCCCTCAAGAAAGAGGAATGTAACTCAGGCTACTCTTTCCACCTCAGGAATTCAGTCAGTGAATGTCATTTTAGGTGGGCGGCCATGTTTGCCTGCAGCGGAGCAGCAGAATTCGAGTCCAGTGGAACCTTAGAGACCAATAAGATTTTCAAAGTGTAAGCTTTTGAGAGTCAGAGCACCCTTCTTCAAATACTAAATAAACACCTTGTCTATGGTATATTTACCGTTTATCAGTCGCGATAGTATCTTAATTTCAGTAACATCTCTTTCTGAGTCCCAGTGCTCTGCGCCTGAGGACTGATTAATGACAACAATGTGGATGGATCAAGAGAAATAAGAAATATATTGATGGCCATTGCAGAAGAAGTATTAGTGATGATCTTCTTCAGAGATTTGGTGGCTCATACAAATTTATGCCGTCTGCTCCCCTAGGGAACAAAGCGGTGGCCTCAGGAGGAGAGAAAAGGACCAGAGAATTGCTCACATGTCAGGCATATGAAGGACCCTGCTTGATATGAATTCTCTGGACAAATCAAGGCATGAGCCTCACAACAGCAGCTCTCCCAAATGGTGGCTGATTGTCAGGTGATGAGTTAGAAAGGCCCTCTAAGGGATCTGCCGCTTGGTTTCTTTGCACAGGTTTCTGGCACCATGAGTTCAGCAGAAGCACTACCCTGAAGTCACTGAAAATAGGAGACGCGTGCATTTTCCACTGTACTCAAATTTGTGTTCTGTTGAGAAACTCGTTTTTCTACTGGGTGATCATTTTTATGATGAAAACCATTCTTTGATGGGATGTGTGTGTGAAAATACTTGTTTTTAAATGCTTATAAGTTGTTTAATATGTTTGTCAGTTCAACCTTCTGTCTGTGGCACACAGAACTCATCAAAAAACAAAGCCAGGGTTTTTGAAAATGGCATCTGGCTTCAGGAAGCCTGTGGGAGTTAATGTGCCTAACTCAAAGGGAATCAGAGTATCATGCAGCGATCCCAAAGCCCTTCCCTCTGCATTTTCAATTGAAGCCTCGGTTTACTCTGGCAAGTATAGCAACCAAAAATAAAGGAAAGAGCATCAAAATTGCTCCCTAACTTCAGAATGAGGGTGGGAGTTGCTGTGCCAAAGGAAGGAGGACTTGAAATGTTGCCGCCCTCTGACAGATGCCCACAAAGTTGTCTGCAATGGAAGTTAACTTTGGCAAGCATAAGATCTGTGACTAGCCAGGAGCCTCAAAACTGGTAAACTGGCATCAGGCTGGTTATGGGAATTCTAGTGCCAGATAAGAATTGAAATATCACAGCTCAAATGTTATCGCCTGAACCTGCCTCCAACAATGGAAGCAAAAGTTGTTCATGGCAGGCCTAACTCTCAACCATCATGTCCAGGATGGTGATGGGAATTGCAGTTCTAAAAATAAAGGGAATGAGAACATCCTGGCTCATATTCGATACTCCCGATGCTCTGTGCAATGGAAGTAAACAATGTCCTTAGCACTCAGGTCAAATAAAGTGAGGGGTTAAAAAAATTGCCACCAGTTTCAGAGCGATGGTGGGCATTGCAGTGCCAAAAGTGAAGGGAACCAGAACCTCTTTGCCCAGGTGGTTGCAATAACACCCCTCCCTTGTTGTTTCCCGTTGAGGCTAAAATACTCTGTTTGCGACAGGCATAACACATCAGAACGTTAAAGATAGGCAGTTCAAGACTGGCCACCATCTTCAGGGTGATCAAATGCCAGAAGTAAAGGGTATTGCACTGTCCTCCAGCCCTCCATTTTACCCACATAACAACCCTGTGAAGTAGCACTGACTGACAGTCACAGATGGGGAATTCAAAGCTGGATCTCCTTGTTCCTGATCCTAGATTCTAACCACTATACAACACAGGATCTGATAATTCATAGATGTTGTTATGCTCCCCATGTTTATTGACAAATGGGATATTTTAACCCTCCCTGTCTGTGCTGCCAACACTTTCCTGGCTTCTTGTGATTCAACCTTCAGTTCCATTGCAAACAGCAGAGGGAAGTTGCAGAGGTAAACTATGCCAGAATTGTCCGATTGCCTTCCTTTTTGGCATTGCAATTCCTACCATCATTTTGAAGTGAGTGGCCCATGTTGAGAAGGCCCCTAGTTTTTTCTTCAGATCAGTTGTGCCCTCCCAAACATGGCATGGATTAGAGGGATGTGTAGTCCGCGATGTTTCAGTTCCTTTCATGTTTGGCACTGCTACACCCATGACTATCCTATAGCTGGTGGCCAACTCAGAAATGTCTCGCTTTCCTTTCGGAAGAATTATGCCTGCCACTGACAGATAGAAGGACATATTAATGGGCAGCCATACAGCAGTAGAGTTTGCAGGGCGAATGGTTCCTCATGTTATTATAAGTGATTGTTCATGGAATTTGTGAACAGACTTCCTGGAAAACAAAATAAAATTATTTGAGACAATAATTCTAATTGTTGTGTTAGATGTATGATGTTCATTTCACACTTCGAAAGCATCATTTTATGAACATGCAAGTTTGAAAAGGCACTTTGCAGTCTGAGTCTCCCCAGCTTTGCATTCTCATGTTTCAATTACATTAGAATGGTTTTAAAACTTGACGCAGACCTTTTAAACATTAAAGAACTGCAGTGCTTACCATCCGCTTGAGGCAATCTCTGGATGTACAGTAAAGTTGAGTAAAAACAGTTTAAGGTGTATGGTGGATACACATTCTCCAATGATAATTTCCTCTCTAAAACTCTGCAAATGCTGTGGAACTTCTGGCTGCCCACTGCTTAAGGATTCCAACCTGTGGCTGGAAGTATAAGGCAGCAGTGGCAGGAGGAATAAGAGCAGCAACGTACATCGGAGTGCCAGCAATATATTCCATCTGTAGATCTTCATTTTCTCACATAATCCTGCTCGCATTTCTGAGAAAAGGACCAGCCAATTGTCTGCCTTGTAACTTTTACTCTTTGTTCCTATGCGGGCTTTCCTTCTCTATTTTTGTCCTTGGATTTATAGTAGTTTTATTTTGTAAACACGGGCTATTCAGTTTTCAATGCAAAATATGCTATTTTTATATGTTATGATTTCTGCCATGAATATATATAATATATGCAAAATATACAGTGTCATTTACTGTTATATAATAAAAATCTCCACCTGAAATAGTTATAGGTAGGACAAAATGATATGAATTTAAAGAATCACAGAAAGGAGGAAATAAATTGTTTTAAAGGAACTCCATAGACGGCCAGTGGATCCCCTCTGTCCAATACCAGCAGACAGCCATCTCTCAGATATAAGAAGTTTTTGCCCCCAGGTCTTTTCTGAGTTAGGCATAAAGGATGAAGTTTGAAACATACATATGACGGATCCTGCCTGATGCCATTTAATTTCCCATATCTCTGAGGTCCAGGTTGCTTTTATAGAGCGAATGCCGTATAGCACAAGCTCTGGGGTTGAACTTGCCTCTTGATTTTCAAAGTTCTCTTTCACTCACTGAGAATCTACAAAAAGGGACTTTAATTGTAGTATTTTAAATAATTATAGGGCAAAGCACCGTTTTTTCCCAGGGCTTCATAGTTTCCATGCCACAGTGTACCTTGTTTTTCTCAAAAAGTTAACGATGTTTGTGAGACTGCAACTTGACCAATGCTTTCTTTCAGGCCTCTGATGTGGCTCAGTTAGCTTTCTGGCTTTCAGAAGACATTCAATTGTATAACCTTCCTTTGGGTGACTAGGCCTGCATTTTATTCCCCTATCTTTTGATATCAAGTAAACCTGGTCAAGGTGATATCAAAATCTTTGGACAGCATGGGACATGGGACAGTAATTGAAGTCCATCCATATATATATTCATATGTACATCCTGATAGGGCTAATAACAGGCCCATGTGTGTTTTTTTGATGGGGGAATGGTGCAAGGGTAGCTTTAATCTTGCTACTGCTTCTGTCACTGCCCTGATATGAACAGTCCCTTCCTTAATCATTTTCTTATATTTTGGTATAGTAAGTTATTGAAGTCATTCATAGAAAAAGTCCTGAAGGAAAGGTAGTGGAAGTAGTTCGTCAGCGGTATGTAAATCAGCTGGCACAAGATGTATAAGACGGATATTCCGACTTTCATGAATTCTGGTATAGCTAACTCTCACCCCCTCCTCAGACCACAGAGTGGTGGCTTGTTACAAACCAGCTAAAACAGCTGCTCCATAGTTAGAAGTTTCCAGTGCCATTTCCAGGTCCTTCCTTCAGAAGTCCTCTGACTCAGCAGTTGATCACATTATCGATAAGCAGAAAAATGGGTGTTCCATTCTTGATACTTCGAAGGATCTAAAAAAATTGTGTCCTACAGAATGAAGTTGTAATGTTACATGTATGATAACCAATGAACTTCTGATGGTAGGGGATCATGTGTTTGTTTTCTTTAATTATTCATAGTTCAATACTAAGCAGAGTTAAACCCTTCAAAGACCATTTAATTCAGTAAGCATATGTGGGTGTAGCTCTCCTTGGTTAGTACTGCCTATATGCCCGGACAGGTTTTTTTGTGCATCTATATCGGCAATTCATGGATATAAAATATCATAAACCTCTTTCTCAAAGCGCAAAACATTGCCCAGCCAGGCCTCTGCCCGAAGACTGGAAATATAACAGAATGTGAGCCAAAAATGGGCTGACTGACTGCCCCCACACCCCAGAGAGCAGGAGAGATAGAGAAGGCTTCCTGAGACACCTCCCTGCCTAATCCTATCAACACCTTCCTCCACTGCTTACCTAATCAAGGTCTATTCAGCAAATCTGATAGCCTCCTTATTTGATAGTTATCAGGTCAACAAGTGATATTTTTATGTATAGTACAATTCCAATAGTCATGTCCCACCTTTCCCAACAATGTCTCACCTCCAGAGACAGCCATTAAGCTATTGTTGTGGGGAAGAAATGCCAATTTTGCCCCAGGATATGTTTTGCACTATAATTGGGCTGGCCAGCCATTCCAGTGTGTCTGTGCTCTAAAACCATGCATGTGTTCTATTCTAAACCCTAAGATACCTCTGAGCCAATGCGGGCATGGAGAAGGGGGCAATGTCTGGTCTGACAGCCCTGCCTTCCCCCCACCCAGATCACAGATCATGGGAAAGCTCCCACATTTCCCACCAGGCCAACTTTGGCCTCAAATTGACCAATTCTTTAAGAATTGGCCCAGTGAAAATTGGAGGAGCACTCCCGCCATTGTTTAGGCCACTCAGGGGCAGCACAACTCCTTGCTGGCATCCCTATAGCCTGGAGCAGTGGCACAGCCAATGACTCACTTTTTATCCCCACAGAGGGGCCTGCGAGTGCACTTGCATGGGGATAAAAACGGAGTCGTCGCCAATACGACTTGGCTGATAGATAGATAGATAGATAGATAGATAGATAGATAGATAGATAGATAGATAGATAGATAGATAGATAGATAGATAGATAGATAGATAATAACAATGTATCTTTTTTAAAACAAGGAAAATAAATCACAAATGTAAATAGTAGCTACTATCTGAGTGTCTCAGATGGAGCTGAAATCCAGTCATATCTGGGGGTTTCCTAGCTTTCTTTGCTAGGAAGCTGCCTGACTTTAGATGGGAGTTGGACAAGATGACCCTGGAGGTCCCTTCCAACCACCCTATGATTCTAAACCAAGTTTATCACTTGCAGCATGTTGGTGTTTTTCAGGGTCTGGATTTCCTTTGTTTCAAGTTAGTAAGAGAGAAAATTTATGGAGGCTATGTAGATATTCTCCATCTTGGCCCCAGGCACTTGATAGTGGGTTGCATCTTTTACTCCAAAATTTATTTAGTTTTCTTAAGACCTGAATTGAACAACAAAGAAAAGCTAATAAGAGATAACAAGAAGGGAAGAAGTCTTTGAAATTATGATTGCTCTATTTCAATTATTCAATAAATGCTGACTTTGATTTGATTTTTATTAACAACAACAACAACAACATTCAATGTATATACCAGCCTTCAAGACACCTTAATGCCCACTCAGAGCGGTTTACAATGTATGCCATTATTATCCCCACAGCAAACACCCTGTGAGGTGGGTAGGGCTGAGAGAGCTCCAGAGAACTGTGACTAGCCCAAGGTCACCCAGCTGGCTTCAAGTGGAGGAGTGGGGAATAAACCCAGCTCTCCAGATTAGAGTCCCATGCTCTTAACCACTACACCAAACTGGCTCTGTTTTCTACTTCTGTGTCCTGGAAGACTTTTCTCTTGCCTATCTCTAGAATAATTTTCCATCCTATATTTACCACTTTTAAGTACATTTCTGGGATGTAGAATAATTCTGTGGTTTTGCTGCTTTTCAGTTGATTGATATAAGTGGTTCAATGCCACAGGCTGAGACAACATTGCTGAACACATTCAGTGGTGACATGAATTGCATATGAAAAAACAGCTGTCATTGTTGATTTCTGTGGTTCATAGTTTGAGGATTTCTCATTTTGGTTTTCTAACTTGTCCATCACCTGGCTGTCCTTTGTTTCTCATGGTCCAATTAAGATTGCCAGCCTCCAGGTGGGGTCTGGAAACCTCCCAGAATTCCAACTGGACTGCAGACAACAGAGATCAGTTCTCCTGTAGAAAATGGCTGCTTTGGAGGGTGGACTGTATGCCATTATAACCCAGTAAGGCCCCATTTTCCTCCTCCAAACCTGCCCTCCTTAGGTTCCACTCCCAAACCTCTTTGGTTGGAAACCTTAGGCCCACTTAGATGTTCTTTAATGGCTCTGCTCAATCTGCCAGGAAGCTCACTTGGTGACTCTGGGCCAGTCACTCTCAGCCTAGCCTGTCCCCAGGGCTGGATCAAGGGGGGCAGGGAGGGTAGTCTGCCCCCAGCACCACCAGGGAGGGAGGGCCGGGAGCAGCTCCCAACTGCTGGAGCACGCAGGCGGAGCACTGCAGGGCAGGCAAAGGGCAGTGTGGATGCCCATGCCATTTGCTTGCCCTGCAGGAGAGAGGGCAGCTGGCCACCCCTTGTTCTGTGGGGCAGGTGCATGGTGTGGGCAGCCTCGCAGCCCCCCGCACTGTCTTTTGCCTGCCCCACAGGACAGGGGGCGCGCAGCAAGCCGGTCACCCCCTGTCCCGCGGGGCAGGCAAAAGACAGCATGGGGTGTTGCAAGGTCTCCTGCGCCATTCGCCTGCGGAGAAGCGAATGGCGTGGGCAGCTTCCCAGCCCCGCATGCTGCCTCCAGCACCCACGTGATGAGGTCACCAAAATGACATCATCATGTTGCATTGGGAGCGCTCACGCGCGTGCACACATCCCAACAAGGGTTGCCCCGGGTGCCAGCAATGCTAGATCCAGCCCTGCCTGTCCCACAGTATTGTTGTGAGTATGAAATAGAGAACGGAGAGTCATGTATGCTTCCCTCTCCTACCTGGAAGAAGACCAGCATATAATTGTGCTAGAGAGTTAAGACAAATGATAATATTCTAAGATCAAAAGCACTCATATAGATCATAGAATCTGATCTCTTTTGAAAATTATTTCTATTCGGGTGGCTGAGACCCAGTTTACTATACATGTCCCACAAATCTCGCTGTCCATGGAAGTATTCTTTGAAACCAATTCTTTTTGAGCCCTTTGCTTTTTGTTTCTATTTTTGGTGCTGCTGGGAAAGAGCAGCTGAGACTCCAGATTCTTTGCTTTCTGCATTTTTGTAAAGAAGAGATGACTCTCAATTAGGATCTTTCTATTAGCATATACACAACAGTTACGTTGGTTCTGTTATTTATTTCTGCTTTTTACTCTTTCATCCTCCTCTCTCAAATCCCTGGGAACAAAGAATAGGATTGTTTCTGATATGTCTCCCTTCTGAAATGTCCTTTCTCTGCACACTTTCATGTGTATGGTTGATTTTACTGCACTTTTAAGAATTGGAACGTTGACCAATGGAAACTTAATGAGATTGTAACATTGATTTTATGTTACTATTTTTCAACATTTATTTGGGGAAGGAAAGCACAAGGCATAGGCTAGCCCTTCATAGACCTCAAAAGAAAGCAAGACAGAATCCTGAAGGCAGGCAGACCTGAAAGAAAGAAAGCTGGTTTCCGTGTCCTCCTGTCTCCTAGTCTTCCTACACTGACCATCCTTGGGGCCAATATCATTGAAGCGCCACAGTGATTAGAGGTGGGAGCAGAGATGTGGACTTAATTCCCTCATATATTGTTAACTTTCCCACCCAGAGTCAATGGCCCCATACACATAACATTTCCCCAAATCCCCCCAAAATATGCGAGCCAAAAAGTTGGGTGTGTGGAGTGTATGTCAGTTGAAGGTAGTTTGATTGAGGAAGATTAAGGTGAAATTATTCTTGTTCTTAGTGTTTTGTCCACAGCGTTAAGGCTGCATGCAATCCAATGAGTCTACATCTACATCGATTTTCTCCAATCATGAATAAGGAGATAGAGAAGGAATTGAATAAACAAATCTGAAGAACTATGTGCTAGTTATTTTTTCCTTCCCAGCTGCTCCCTGGTGTTCAGTTGAGGTCTGAATATGATAATGTAGCATTTGGGGAAGAAGATACAAGCCAATAAGCCTCCACTAGAGGCCAAGATGGAGAAGATCTCCACGGCCACCATGCCCTTCCCTTTGGTGCTCAGATAGGTGGGGACAAAGGAGATCCAAACGCTGCAGAAGACCAGCATGCTGAAGGTGATCAGCTTGGCTTCATTGAAGGAATCAGGCAAGGTCCGGGCTAGGAAAGCCATCATGAAACTGATGGTGGCCAGAAGACCCATGTAGCCCAGTACAATGTAGAACATGATGTCTGAGCCTTCATTGCATTGTATGATGATATGACCCACTTGGGAGTGCGTGTCAAACTCTGGGAAGGGGGGTGAAGTTGCCAACCACAGTGCACAGGTGCCAGTTTGAATGAAACAACAGGGAATGATGACTGACATGGCCAGTCTCTTCCCCACCCACATCCTCATCCTGTTCCCTGGCTTGGTGGCCATGAAGGCAACCACCACAGTGAGGGTTTTGGCCAATACGCAAGACACGGCAACAGAGAAGATGATGCCAAACAGGGTTTGCCGGAGAAGGCAGTTCACTGTCCAAGGATGGCCAATGAATAGGAAAGAGCATAGAAAGCCAAGCAGCAGAGAGGAGAGCAGGACACAAGTGATGCTTCGATTGTTGGCTTTGACGATCGGTGTATTCCAGTGTGTGGCAAAGATCCCCATCACTATCACTGTGGCCACAAAACATAAAACAGCGACAGAAGCCAAGCCTGCTCCCATGGGGTCCTTGTACGTTAAGTAGGTTATGGATTTTGGAACGCACTTATCCTTCTTCTGGTTTGGATATTCATCTTCTGTGCATTTCTCACATTGGTCTGCATCTGAAATTCATAATTATTACAATCCTTAATGAATTTACAACCAATGCCCATCATAATTACTCATAATTGTGCCACTTGAATGATGTTGCTGAGAAGGCTATTCAGAGAAATTTTCTTCATTCCTCTTTACTCAGTTTCTACGGAGAATTCCCCATTGCCATGAAGGAAGGGAATGGAGAGATCCTGGCCAGGTTCTGTGCAGATGTCGCCCGATAGTCTTGCAACAGAGGTCTGGATTGTTCAGATAGATATTTATGGCTGATTTAATTCACCCAAAACTAAAGATGGGAGCCTCAAAATTAGACACTGGCTCCTGTATGATCCTGGGAGTCGCAATCATGAAAGGAATTGGATCATCCTACTGACATAATTGTGGGAGTTGCAGTGCCAAAAACAGAAGGAATCAGAACATCTTGGCACAGATTAGCTCCGCTTTACTATTTCAAATGAAGCAAAAGTTTACTCATGAGAAGCCAGCAAGGGCAGGCAGCAGGCTTGGTGGAAGGTTATCCTTTCTGTGAACAGTTTCCCTGACCTATCAGAACCTCTGTGGAGTAGTGGTTAAAATGCAGGATTAGGATAAAGAAGATCTAGGTTCTAATATTGCCAAGGAAGGTTGTTTACCGACTGTGGGTGGGTCACACCCTCTCAGCCTGACCTACCTCACAGCTCTGTTGTGGTGAGGAGATCGCGGAGAACAATGTCAGCAGTTTTGGGTCACCAATGGGGAGAAATGCAGACTATGACATTTGTTATGAATCTGTTTTGAGCTACAGCTCACCAGCAAAAGATAATGGCTCTTGCTGTGAATTCTGCTATTGCTGCAGCTTTTGGGGCAGGAGGAAGAATTGCTCCTTCAGTATTCAAACTACTGTAAAATATCGCAAGCAGGTGGCGCTTCAAGGTTGGTGTGCGGAGGCCCAGTACAAGAGAAAACAACTGCCAGGGCTGAAGTTACACAACAAACAAACAATTCCGGGAATATATATTTAACTATCAATTTTTTATATTTTTATATAGTGCATAAGTGCAAAGTGCAAAGTGTATTACATAAATATTCAATAAATACAATAAAAATCTGATAACTCTGTCTCAACATGCAATAAATACAATAAAAGTACAAAATTTTATCCTGGTTGTTATAAAGTTAATTTTTGAAAATCAATGTCCATAGGCTATATATGGTGGAAATATAGCAGCATACAAAATTCCATATATAGAGTTCCAATGCGGGTGTTAAGAAGTGGGTGTTGGGAAGCTCCAGTCCAAACTAAAGATTACTCCAAGAGCGCCGACGGGATTATGCATGCATATTTATACAATTCCCGTTTCGTATAGCATACTTCTTCATGGGCACAATTAAATGTGGACGGCCCCCAATTCACTGGTAACTCAAGTATTGCTGCTTATGCCATTTTAATTCAACTTCAATACACAACACGCATGGATTGACAAAATATAAAAAATTGATAGTTAAATATATATTCCCGGAATTGTTTGTTTGTTGTGATTCATTACTATCCGGGCAGATTCCCTTGTTTTGTATAGGGCTGAAGTTACAACAGGGTACAATAATGTCTTTTCAAAGAGAAGTAACAGAGAAAGGGTCCCATCTATGACTATTTTAAGGAAATGAATTTCACCCAAACAAAGTCCCCTCCCCTTAACAAGCCTACTTCTGAGTTTACGCAAGGGAGACTTATTTAATATCAGCGCAGAATACTTTCTCAGTACTGCACCCAAAGTTGTTCAAGAAATTTAGTGTAACAAAATTAGTGGAGCCCACATATGAGAATTGCCTTTGTGATACTTCTTCATACTTCTTTGGAGCGGATTGCTTGGACTGCACCCACCTTGGATGGACCTGGGATGGTTTCCAGTCCTTTTGGACACATGTTACCTTCACTGGCCCTCATTCTCTGACACACATATTTTAGTCTTAATTGTGTCTTCCATGTGCTAACTGCGTAGAGAATCCCTTGTTATGTATAGTTGGGTCCTTCTGAGTCTGCTTAGACTCTCCAAGGATTCGGCTTGTTTACAGCAACATGATTCATGGGAACAAGATAAGGGTAAGAATGACGTGGTGGGGGCTCACTTCCATTGTTCCTCAATTCATCTCATTGCCAAAGCAAACAGCTCTTCCTTGATTTCCTCCCCCACCGTTTCACCCCTGGTGCTTCAGAAACGCCCAGGAGACACCACCCTTCAGCCTTCCGGAAGCAATTGTTCAGAAACAGCTGCCACTATCACAAGAGGACACTCGATTTGAAAACCCCAAATGTTTTACGATTGGCAGATGTTCCCATGGCAGCCATGCTGGACACAACAGTCATTTTATCATGGTACCTACAACAGATCCTCAAAAGCCCAACTGTTCTCACGGGCTCAAGTATGTTAAGCAGCCATGTCCTAAGCGGCCATTTTGTTTCTACATTAGATGAAGTAGGTCATAAAACTCTTATTGACTGTCCATTTTCCAGAGAGTGGAGACTGGTAAATCCTTTGGTATATTCAGTGCACAGACAAGTTCTAGTAACGGGAGTAGGATCAAATTGGACACATCTGGAGCTTTTCTCTTGTAATTGGATCCTTTTACTTACCTGTCTCGGCTGCAATTTTTCCTTCTGGGCATTGAGCACAATCGTAGCAACAAACTTGCTTCCCCTCTTGAACTATCTTGCTGTGTCCAGTGGGGCAGCTCTCGACACATGTGCTGCGTGGGACACTCTAAAGATAAACGCAAGGAAGGAATGGGAGATGGAAATATGCTTCTTTTTCATTACAGCTATGATTCTTTACTCCAGACCCTTTGCCCAAGAACACACCGGAAATCACATTCTCCCCACATACACAAGTTCTTACAAAGATGAAACAACTGATAAGAGAAAGAAAAGATCCAGGTAAGCAGAGGAACAAGGGTTATGGCCTTGGTATGCATCTCTCCTTCCTCTAATCATGCATCCCTCTCACCCTCTGTATTTGCACTCTTTGACACTTCCATTCTGATTAATAAAAACCAAGCCAAGTTTCCATCCTTCACAGCATGAGCTAGAAATGGTTTCATTCCTGAATTGGCATTCCTATTCTGAGGAAGTGTGTGCAAAGTGCCGTCAAGTCACAACTGTCTTATGGCAATGCCAGCAAGGGGCTACCAAGGCAAGTGAGAAATAGAAGTCTTTTGCCTTTGCCTTCATACTGAGGAACTACCAGTTGAGAATCCTTCCTATAATTTGAGACAAATACTGCCCGCAATCAATAAAACTAAAACATTAGGGAGAAAATTGTTGCATAGCCTGCTCCATACTTTTCTAGTTTTTAATTTCTAGCAAATTTTCAGACAGGCAAAGATTTGAAATTGTGAACCTCCATCGGTAGTGGTATGTGCCCTCTCTCCCACTTCATTCCCATCTCGGTGGCTTGAAGTCCAGCCAAAAAAAAAATTACAGAATAACATGGTCTCCAGACTCTTGTATACAATACATTGTGGACCTACTATGGAATTTTGCAAATGTAAATCTGATGGAATCAGAAATATTCTGTGCCCATTCCCCATTTCTTTTTTATGAGTTATGGGAAAGGGTGTAAGGTTTGTGAGAAGTTAGATTAAAGAGAGCATATCCAGCTTTTGCCTTATTTCTTATAATCTTTGGATGATAGTTCCTCTGTGGATATTCACTCTGTGTATTGTAGGGAGCAAGATGGTGCTTTTCTCTCAAGGATACTAGATATTACTACACAATAGACTCTTTCCAAGTGGTTCCTGCTAACCATGAGACCAAGTAATGTTTGATAAAGTTATAAGGCAAGAAATCCAATGAATGTAAACTCACAACACATACGTTATAGAGGTGTACTTCTAGAAAATGTTTGTTGTGGTTTTGGATCTGGGTAAAAGAGTCAATCTCTTACCACCCCGGCAAAAGCTGTTTTGCAGCTAGGAGGTTATGAGTTCATGATTCAATTCCAGGTGTAGTTTTTCATGCTCCAGATTTTCGTTCCATTTTGTTCAATGAGGAACTAATTATTCACAGCTGTTTTTAAAGATTAATCCACTAAACTCATTGGGATTGCAATCGTCCCACTAACCCAACAACCATATAAATTTCAATCACTTTCAAAGAAAGGATTCACTTTCCAATCCCTCCCAAATAGCTGGGTTTCTGTACAAAGCACTTCTCTCCACTGACTCCTGTCACTGGAAATTGGCAAACAAAGCAATGGTGAAGTAGAACAGAAGTGCCAGTTGGTCAGCAATTTTTTTAAAAATCGTAATGTTAATTTTATGCTTAATCTCTTTTGGTGACTAATGCAGTGCCAATTAGACCCCCGAAAGAGTTATTTTCAGGTTTCTTCCAACGTTAATTTTTTTTAATTCACACCACTGTTTATTATTATTAAGAGGGATATTGTCCATGACATTTTGATTAATGTATACTGAGTGTTAAACATTTGCGCTATACCTCAATTGTTATATCTTTACAGGAGTTTGCAGAAATCCAGGAGAAAATTCAGGCACAGGCAACAGGTGACATAAGAAACTGCTCTCACTCTTTCTCTCTCCCCCCTCCCCTTAAGCCATGTAAAGAAAAGTCCATGGGCTACATGGACCCATGATAATGTCTGACAACAGTGCTTGCTCTTTTGTGGCTCCAGAGGAGAGGAATTGGCTATAACTTTGGAGGATATTTCTATGGCGTGGATTTCCAAGGAGAAAGAAGTTCATGAAAAGCTTCTCCCATTTTCAAAAAAAGGTCATACGCTTTTAAAAATGTTACCCATACCTGCTGAAATCTGTGATTCCATATCAGCAAACTTCTATTAAGAGTAAACTCTTCACCTGCAATTTCTTCAGATATTACGCGACCAACTTGGATTTTTTGAAAAGTTCGATTTGGGAATGTGACCAAGTTCACAATATCGTAGCCACCTGCCAGGTCCCCATTTTCATCAAAAAAGATTTCATCTCCAGCACAATTGTTAAAGTGAATATTTCTTAAAAATGAAGCAAGCTAAATTGGAGGAGAAGCAGTTTATATTTTAATTAAATCTTGTTAGAAATTATGAAAACACCTTTCTGGATGTATTGTTGAAGGCTTTCACGGCCGGAGAACGATGGTTGTTGTGGGTTTTCCGGGCTGTATTGCCGTGGTCTTGGCATTGCAGTTCCTGACGTTTCGCCAGCAGCTGTGGCTGGCATCTTCAGAGGTGTAGCACCAAAAGACAGAGATCTCTCAGTGTCACCTTTCTGGAATTTAACATGGAACCCGTTTTTCCGAAATATGGACCTGCAACTGTATTACTTCTATAAAATTTGAATTAGGGTGATTTATTTGATCCAAACGCAAAACGTAAAAATAGAAGGGGAATCACCTCATACATCTGACAACCTAATAGAGAATCTGTTACCCAAAAAGAAGATCTTCTTAATAAGTTGAGGGAATTTGGATTAAGGAGGCAGAGAAATAAAAGGTAAGCATACAGAAAACCACACTCGGCATACAGACATATTGTGACAAAAGGAATTGTGACTGACCTGCCAGGGCTGAGCATAGAGAAGACCTCCTTCCCCCATCACTCTCTGCTGAGATCTTGATGAATACATGGCATGGAGTGCATGTGCCACAGCATGGACAGCATTGTAGATGCCATAGCTCTGACCGGACATTCCCATTTCAAACACAGTGCCAGGAACACTGTCAAGCTTCTCTTCGCCTGTGCAGTTTTTGTTTGGAGGTCCATAAAGTTTATATTGTGGTAGTGAACAGAGAAATACATGCATCCAGAACTTCTGGATGAAATAAATATTAGATTGGTGTGGATTTAGGGTCTCAATGAAGTCCTGAAATCCTGGCACTTTATTCGTGTGCAGTGCAAAGGACAAGCTACCATTGAGGGATTTTGCTGAAAATTTTGTTTCTGGCAAAATAGATGTGACATCCCATTGGGAAGTTGTAATCCAAACCCGCTCTATAGGCACTCTATGATCAATTTCAAAATAAAGTAGAATTGCTCGGAAGCCATCCATGTTCTCATCATCTCCATAGACGAGAATGACGTTGAGTTTGCTGAACCAGATTTTTAGACCTATCCCCCCCAAGATTTTTTCACGATATCTATATTCAGCAAAACTTCTAATTGTCGGAATACTTTCTTTCAAAGCAATGCAAATATTACTCCGGAACAATCTTGGTATCAGATTTTGAAGGAAATTTTCTCCACTGTCATCATCTGATGTGAGGAGGCCAATCCAATTCCATCCAAAATGCTTAAGGAGATGAACAATCCCAACACATTGAGGTGTTTCATTTGGAACTACCCGGAATAAATAAGGGAACTGAGTTTTGTCATTCATTGTAGAATGAAAGGAACCATAACTGACCTAAGATAAAAAGATCATCATGACTTTATGAGACATGACAAAAGTCTTCATTTATTTTTCAAAATATGCTTCTTCATCCCAATACATACTAATATAAATTCATTTGTTCCATTTGGTTAGCTAAGAAATGTTATTCTTTAGTACTTGGTCCAATTGTCTGAAAATGTGCTCTACTGTTCTGGAGTACCACTTTACAATTTCGGCCATTTTGGCATTATACTTTAGTAATGATCTTTCTTATCTAAAAGTTCTAATGTTGCTGTCTAGGCAGGACAATGAAGTACCTCAATTGTTCAAGGTTGGTTCAGGCTGAGGACAAAGCAGGGCACTGGATAAGATAGACCTAAGGAAAGATATTAGCCTATCATTCCAGCAGTCATGAGTTAAGCACTGGATCCTCAACAGTAGACTAAAATGTGCCTTCTAACATTAGAGGTCTTAGAGAAAAAGATTATTGGAGAGAAAATCTGTTCCCATGTCTATATTTCTACATGTCTACGAACACAAGTACCTGTGGGACCTTGTATGTCGTTAAAATGTTGGCCATCTGGATGGAGTTTTGGGAGGTGAAGCCACCAATGATGGCCATTACTTTCTTCTTCCTGTTGCAGTCATAATTGACACGAGTCGGCTTTTCTCTGAAGAGTAGATCCAGAAGGGCTTGGGAGCTTCTCAGTGAGTTAAAAGCATTCTCATAGATGTGTGATCCCAGTGTGGTGTTGGGTGAGAGTTTGGAATTCTTCTTGATTTCATTCAAGGCAAAAAAAAAGGCTAGGATATGCTGATACTGTTTAGTCAAAAACCTGCAATTAGAGTTTTGTGTAGTCTTGTGTCCCTGTATCATAAGAAACAATTGTGGCTTCTTTATAAAAATACTAGTTTTGGCAATAGTATATTGTTCAAATACTTTTAGAGCTGCCATGCTTTCTCGCCCCCCTCAAGAAAGAGGAATGTAACTGAGGCTACTCTTTCCACCTCAGGAATTCAGTCACTGAATGTAATTTTAGGTGGGCGGCCATGTTTGCCTGCAGAAGAGTGACCGGATTCAAGTCCAGTGGCACCTTAGAGACCAGGAAGATTTTTAGAGTGTAAGCTTTTGAGAGTCAGACATTGAATGAAAACTCTGTCTACGGTATATTTGCCTTTTATCAATTGAGATAGTACCTTAATTTCAGTAACATCTCTTTCTATATGGTAAAGACTGGACTGGACAGACTGGAAAATGTACCCAAATTTTCCATAGACCAGGCCGGTTTGGCATTCATGAGCTGACGCATCATGAGACATGCATTTTTTCACAGTCATAATGAAATTTGGCTGGTCTGTCGGTCTATTGGTCTATGAAACCAGACATTCCAGCACTGAGCAATCAATTCCCTAGGCAATGTAGGAGCATCCTGCAGACCTTCTGTTGCCCTTGAAACACACCAATCTTACCCTGAAAACCTTGATAGGCAGGTCTCGCTGCCAACCAGAGAGCTCCCATTATTTTTTATGTGAGCATTTAGTATATAAGACACTTTCCAGGTGGTCACTGGCTGAGAAGAACTGCTTGTTGCGGGAGTTTTTTTCATATTGTGCCAGAGGAAGGCTTGGGGTTTGTGTTGCAGAAAGGCTTGGGGTGGGAGAAGTCTTATTGGGTTTCCTCAGCTGAGTGCTCATTCTTGTTTCTCCTTTTTTTCCTTTCAACTATTATTTGCTTGTGGAGTGGTGGGCTAGCCTAGGTCTGTGCTGCAACCCAGTCGCAGAGCTGCAGTCAGGTTCTGGATGCAAGCTTATTGTTTTTCTTGGCTGAGGGCTTATTCTTGTTTGTCCTTTTTTTTCTTTAATGATAATGATAGTAACATTCAATTTAGATACTGCCCTTCAGGAGAACTTAATGCCCATTCAGAGCTGTTTACAAAATATCTTATTACTAGAAAAAAAGTCCGTTGTGGGGAAAAAAAACAACAGGCTCTAGAAAGGGGAGAGCAAGCAGGCAGGCATTCCCTCCTCCTCCATCACTGATCCTGGCCAGTGAAGGAAGGGGGTAGACATTGCCAGCTGCTCCACACCTAATCTCAGTAACCTGAAGGGGTGGCGGGCTTTGCTACTTGCTTCACACCTGATACAGGTCGGGTAAAGGGGGGCAGGCATTGCCACCTGCTCCGCTCTTGACCCTAGCTGTGTGAAGGAAAATGGGCATTGTCACCTGCTCCGCTCCTAATGTCAGCTTGGTTAATGTGGGAGTGGGCATTGCCACCTCCTCTGCTCCTATTACCGGCTGTGTTAAGGTGGAGAGAGGGCATAGCCACCTGCTCTGCTGCTTATACCAGCTAGGTGAAGAGGGGAGGGCATTGCCACCTGCTCCGCTCCTAATAACAGCTAGGTTAAGCCAGAGAGTGGGCATTACCACCTGCTCCGCTCCTGATCCCAGCTGACTGAAGGAGGAGGCAGGCATTGCCACCTGCTGTGCTCCTAATATCAGCAGGGTTAAGACGGGGGGTGGGCATTGCCACCTTCTCCACACCTAATACCAGCTGGGTTAAGGTGCAGGGAGGGCATTGCCATCTGCTCCGCTCTTGTTTCCGGCCTGGGCTTCCCACCAAGGCATGTTTTCTGTAGCGATATGGTGAGTTGCCTGGGCTTTCCTCTGTAGCAGCACCCTCTGGTGGTACACCAGGGTATAAAGTGAGTTGTCTGAAACACGCTTACTCAATTATATAGTAAGATTATCCCCAAAACAAAACACCCTGTGAAGTGGGTGGGGCTGAGAGAGTTCCTAGAAGCTGTGACTGAGCCAAGGTCACCCAGCTGGCTTCAAGTGGAAGAATCAAACCTGGTTCTCTTGATTAGGGACCTGCGCTCTTATCCACTACACCAAACTGGCTCTTTCAATTCTTATTTGCTTGTGGGGTGGTGGGATAGTCTATGGGTGTGCCCCAACCAAATCTCAGAGCTGCAGTGAGGCTCTTGGTGCAAGCTCTTGGTGCAAGCTCCTTGAAGGCTCATTCTTATGTCTCATTCCCTCCCCCTTTCAATTATTATTTGATTGGGCTAGCCTAGGTGTTGGAATCTGTGCAAGTGTCCTACATTCAGCCATGAAAGAGTTAAATTGTTATTCTGTTTGTTTAATCAGATAGCTAGTTAGCATAGGACCACTTAGGCTTTGAGAAAAGTTCCCACCTGAGAAAATGTGAGTCTTTAGTCTTAATGAGGGAATCCAGGATTTTCCATTGGATGAGCCAGTTTATTGGGGGGGCAATTAGCTAGCAACATATACTAAGGTTTTATGGCTCTTTGTTCAGAGAGAGTCTCTTCTCTTCACTTTCCAGTCTCATGCAGTCTAAGTCCAGTCTAAGTCTCTAAATTTCTCTTTGAGTTCCTTAGTATAGCCATCAAGATGTAGCCAGTTAGGCCTTTCTTGTTTTTTCTACCCAATTTACCCTTTTTATCCTATTAAGTAAAGAATTTTTATAGAGCTAGAACCACAGAAAGTCTATCTACTTATTCCACTGCACTATTATCATACTCTGCTATATATATCTCATGGCTGCTGCACCCCCAACACTAGGTCTCTGCAAATTACCACAAGCCAATGCAAGTCAATTGGTATTTGCAGCTCCTATTCTATGTACTGGAAGTTTCTTGGGGGTGGGTCTGTAACTGGGACATCCAAAATGCAATCTTGGCTAAACTTGGAGGGTGGCTGAAGGAGATCCTGCTGAAGACACGCTGCGAGTTTAAGTGTGAAGGGGGCAGCTTTAGGGCCCCCAGAAGTGATGGACCATGGGCCAACAAACTGGTATGCGAACTAGGGCAGGTCCATGAATGGTCTGTGGTCTGTGGTCCATGAAACATGATGGACTAATGGTCTGTGGCTTTTCCCAAGTGGTGGCTGATTGTCAGCTGATGGATTAGAAAGAACCTCTAAAGGAACTTCCTCTTTCTTTCTTCACACAGGCGTCTGGCACCAGGAGTTTAGCAAAAGCACTGCCTTACAATCACTGACAAGCACAGTTCTGGTACTTGAAAATTGGGGACGCTTGCATTTTCCACTGTACTCAAATTTGTGTTCTGTTGAGAAACTTCAGTGTCTCCACTGGGTTATCGTTTTTATGATGAAAGTCATTCTTTGATGGGGGGGGTTGAAAATACTTGTTTTGAAATGCTTACAAGTTGTTTAATATGTTACAGAGATGTTAATAATCTAGAAGTCTGCAGAATTAGTGTTGGTTCACACATATAACTGCTATGTATAATAATAAAGGGGTCCATCTGTCAGTCCATTCTTCTGTCTGTTGCACACAGAACTCATCAAAAAAGAAAATCAGGGTTTTTGAAATTGGCATCTGGCTTCAGGAAGCCTGTGGGAATTAATGTACGTAATTCAAAGGGAATCGTAGGATCATGCAGCGATCCCAAACCCCTTTCATCTGCATTTTCAATTGAAGCCACGGTTTACTCTGGCAGGTATAACATCCGAAAATAAAGGAGAGATCCTCAAAACTGGCCCATAACATCAGAATGAGAGTTGCTGTGCCCAAAGAGGAAGGAATAGAAATGTTGCAGCCTTCTGACGGAAGCCCCACAGTGGAAGTTAACTTTGGCAAGCATAACATCTGTGAGTATAGCCAGGAGCCTCAAAATTGGCCGCTAGCATCAGGATGGTTATGGGAATTCTAGCATCAAATGAGAAGGGAATTGAAATATCACAGCTCAAATGTTATTGCCGGAACCTGCCCCCCACACCAATGGAAGCAAAACTTGTTCACGGCAGGCGTAACTCTCAGCCATCACGTCCAGGATGGTGATGGGAATTGCAGTTCTAAAAATAAAGGGAATGAGAATGTCCTGGCTCATATTATCCCCAATACCTCCAAATGCTCTGTGCAATGGAAGTAAACAATGTCCTTAGCACTCAGGTCAAATAAAGCGAGGGGTTAAAAAAAATTGCCACCAGTTTCAGAGGGCATTGCAGTGCCAAAAGTGAAGGGAACCAGAACCTCTTTGCCCAGGTGGTTGCAATAACACCCCAGGCATAACACATCAGAACATTAAAGACGGAAGGTTCAAGACTGGCCACCAGCTTCAGGGGGATCAAATACCTCGAAATGCCAGAAGTAAAAGGTATTGAGCTGTCCTCCAGCCCTCCACTATCCACATAACAACCCTGTGAAGTAGCACTGACTGAGAGGATGTGACTGGGCCCAAATCAGGCAGGAACCATCTGTGACAGATGGGGAATTCAAACCTGGATCTCCTTGTTCCTAATCCTAGATTCTAACCACTATGCAACACAGGCTCTGATAATTCATAAGTGTTGTTATGCTCCCTGTGGTTTTTGACAAATGGGATATTTTAACCCTCCCTGTCTGTGCTGCTAACACTTTCCTGGATTCTTGTGATTAAAGCTTTCCTTCCATTGCAAATAGCAAGTGGATGTTGCAGAGGTAATCTATTCCAGAATGATCTAATTGCCTTCCTTTTTGGCACTGCAATTCCGACCATCTTTGTAAATTAGGTGGCCCATTTTGAGACTCCCCCAGACAAACAAAGCTTCCAAATAAAAATAACAACAACAACAACAACAACAACAACAACAACTGTCGAAGGCTTTCACGGCCGGAGAACGATGGTTGTTGGGGGTTTTCCGGGCTGTATTGCCGTGGTCTTGGCATTGTAGTTCCTGACGTTTCGCCAGCAGCTGTGGCTGGCATCTTCAGAGGTGTAGCACCAAAAGACAGAGATCTCTCAGTGTCACAGTGTGGAAAAGATGTAGGTCATTTGTATCTACTCAGGAGGGGTGGGGTTGAGCTGAGTCATTCTGTAAGAGTTTCCCAGGGTGTGGAATGCTAATGGTGGGAGGCTTCACTGTAACCTGAGGAGGTTCTTTTGCATATGGATTGGTGCTTGATGTGCTAATCTTCTCTGCAGGGCTATTGTCGGGTGTGGAGTGTTTTGTTGGCCTGGTGTTTTTCAGAACTGGAGCCCATGCTCTGTTCATTCTTAAGGTTTCTTCTTTCCTGTTGAAGTTTTGCTTATGCTTGTGGATTTCAATGGCTTCCCTGTGCAGTCTGACAAAGTAGTTGGAAGTGTTGTCCAGTATTTTGGTGTCCTGGAATAAGATACTGTGCCCTGTTTGAGTTAGGCTATGTTCAGCCACTGCTGATTTTTCAGGCTGTCCAAGTCTGCAGTGTCTTTCATGTTCTTTTATTCTTGTCTGGATGCTACGCTTTGTGGTCCCGATGTAAACTTGTCCACAGCTGCAGGGTATACGGTATACTCCTGCAGAGGTGAGGGGGTCTCTGCTGTCTTTTGCTGATCGTAGCATCTGTTGTATTTTTCGGGTGGGTCTGAATACTGCTTGAAGGTTATGCTTTTCCATAAGCTTTCCCATCTGATCAGTAATTCCTTTGATATATGGCAACAACACTTTTCCTGTAGGTGACTGTTTTTCCTTGGTTGTTTGATTCATCCTGGGTTTGATTGCTCTTCGGATTTCATTTCTGGAGTAGCCATTTGCCTGAAGTGTGTGGTTTAGATGATTAATTTCCTCATTGAGAAAGCGCGGCTCACATATCCGTCTTGCACGATCCACTAATGTTTTCATTATGCCTCTTTTCTGTCGGGGGTGGTGATTGGAGTTTTTGTGTAAGTACCGATCAGTGTGAGTTGGTTTCCTGTAGACCTTGTGACCTAACTGAAAGTTTGCTTTGCGGATGACCAAGGTATCCAGGAATGAGAGTTTTCCCTCACTTTCTTTCTCCATTGTGAATTGTATGTTCAGGTGGATGTTGTTGAGATGATTCAAAAACTCCCTCAATTCTTCCTCCCCATGGCTCCAAATGATGAATGTATCATCCACAAACCGGAACCATACACTGGGTTTGTGGGGTGCTGATTCTAGAGCTGTTTTTTCAAAATGTTCCATGTAGAAGTTTGCTATAACTGGGCTGAGTGGGCTCCCCATGGCCACCCCATCCATCTGTTCATAGAATTCGTTGTCCCATTGGAAGTAACTGGTTGTCAGACAATGATGGAATAAGGCTGTTACATCCTCTGGGAAAATCTGATTAATCAGTGCAATAATCAGACAAGAATAAAAGAACATGAAAGACACTGCAGACTTGGACAGCCTGAAAAATCAGCAGTGGCTGAACATAGCCTAACTCAAACAGGGCACAGTATCTTATTCCAGGACACCAAAATACTGGACAACACTTCCAACTACTTTGTCAGACTGCACAGGGAAGCCATTGAAATCCACAAGCATAAGCAAAACTTCAACAGGAAAGAAGAAACCTTAAGAATGAACAGAGCATGGGCTCCAGTTCTGAAAAACACCAGGCCAACAAAACACTCCACACCCGACAATAGCCCTGCAGAGAAGATTAGCACATCAAGCACCAATCCATATGCAAAAGAACCTCCTCAGGTTACAGTGAAGCCTCCCACCATTAGCATTCCACACCCTGGGAAACTCTTACAGAATGACTCAGCTCAACCCCACCCCTCCTGAGTAGATACAAATGACCTACATCTTTTCCACACTGTGACACTGAGAGATCTCTGTCTTTTGGTGCTACACCTCTGAAGATGCCAGCCACAGCTGCTGGCGAAACGTCAGGAACTACAATGCCAAGACCACGGCAATACAGCCCGGAAAACCCCCAACAACCAACAACAACAACATTCAATTTATATACAGCCCTTCAGGACAGCTTAATGCTCACTCAGAGTGGTTACTATTATCCGCCCTGAGCCTGCGAAAGCGGGGAGGGCGGAATATAAATGTAATAAATTAAATTAAAATTAAATTAAATTATCCCCACAACAAAATGCCCTGTGAGGTCGGGTGGGGCTGAGACAGCTTCAGAGAGCAGTGACTAGCCCAAGGTCACCCAGCTGGCTTCAAGTGCAGGAGTGGGGGATCAAATCCAACTCTCCAGATTAGAGCCCCATGCTCTTAACCACTACACCAAACAAAAAATCGGTGAGATGGTGCTGGTTTGAAGAATACATGGCCAAGGATGTTCCAATTCCTTTTATGTTTGGCTCTGCAACACCCATGACTATTCTATAGCGGGTGACCAGCTTTGAAATGTCTAGCTTTCTTTTTGAAAGAATTATGCCTGCCACTGACAGATAGAAAGACATATGGACGGGCAGCAGTAGAGACTGAGTGGTGAATGGTTCTTTATGTTGTTATAAAGGATTGTTCATGGAATCTGTGAACAGACTGCATGGAAAATAAACGGAATAGCATGTTATATATACGTATGTAGTTTGGCTTCTTTCTTTAGTTAGTATATCTACCTATTATTACTTATATAAGTTCTATATTTTTAACTAGGATAAGAAATATAGTAAGTGTGGCATTAAGTGGTAAGTGTTGCCACAGGAGGTGGTGGCAGCTACAAGCATTGCCAGCTTCAAGAGGGGACTGGACAAATATATGGAGCAGAGGTCCATCAGTGGCTATTAGCCACAGGAGATAGATGGTATTCTCTTTGTGGGGAGGTGGTGCTCTGTTGTCTTGGTGCTGGAAGGAAGGCAGTGGGAGGGCTTCTGGTGTCCTGGCCTCACTGACAGTCCTTTAGATGGCACTGGATTTCTAGCCACTGTGTGTGACAGAATGTTGGACTGGATGGGCCACTGGCCTGATCCAACATGGCTTTGCTTATGTTCTTACTATATTAATACTATAGACCTTAAGAATTTATATGATATACTTTTTAGACTAAGTTGGGTATGGAAAACTGCTGGGAGTCACCAGAAAAGAGGGGGGGGGGAAGGATGGGGAAAGTGTAATGGGGTGAATAATGATAATGTTCCTTATACGTTTGTTTGTGAACCCATCCAATAAAAATTCTTTTTTTCAGAAAAAGGAAAATAAAAGGAAATTGTCTGAGACAACAGTTCTAAATGTTGTGTTAGATGTATGGTGTTCATTTCACAGTTCGAAATAATCGTTTTCTGAACATGCATGTTTGAAGAGACATTTTGCAGCCGCAGTCTCCTCCACTTTGGATTCTCGTGTTTCAATTACATTAGAATGGTTTTAAAACTTGATGCAGACCTTTTAAACGTTAAAGATCTACTTACCATCCTCTTGAGAAAATCTCTGGATGTACAGTAAAGTTGAGTAAAAACAGTTTAAGGTGTATGGTGGATACACATTCTCCAATGATAATTTCCTCTCCAAAGCTCTGCAAATGCTGTGGAACTTCTGGCTGCCCACTGCTTAAGGATTCCAACCTGTGGCTGGAAGTATAAGGCAGCAGTGGCAGGAGGAATAAGAGCAGCAACGTACATTGGAGTGCCAGCAATATATTCCATCTGTAGATCTTCATTTTCTCACATAATCCTGCTCGCATTTCTGAGAAAAGGACCAGCCAATTGTCTGCCTTGTAACTTTTACTCTTTGTTCCTATGCGGGCTTTCCTTCTCTATTTTTGTCCTTGGATTTATAGTAGTTTTATTTTGTAAACACGGGCTATTCAGTTTTCAATGCAAAATATGCTATTTTTATATGTTATGATTTCTGCCATGAATATATATAATATATGCAAAATATACAATGTCATTTACTGTTATATAATAAAAATCTCCACCTGAGATAATAGGTAGGACAAAATGATATGAATTTAAAGAATCACAGAAAGGAGGAAATAAATCGTTTTAAAGGAACTCCATAGACGGCCAGTAGATCCCCTCTGCCCAATACCAGCAGACAGCCATCTCTCAGATATAAGAGGTTTTTGCCCCCAGGTCTTTTCTGAGTTAGGCATAAAGGATGAAGTTTGAAACATACATATGACGGATACTGCCTGATGCCATTTAATTTCCCATATCTCTGAGGTCCAGGTTGCTTTTATAGAGCGAATGCCGTATAGCACAAGCTCTAGAGCTGAACTTGCCTCTTGATTTTCAAATTATCATTCGCTCACTGTGAATCTACAAAAAGGGAGTTTAATTGTAGTATTTTTAATAATTATAGGCAAATCACTTTCTTTCCCAAGGCCCCAGGGTTTCCCATGCCGCTGTGTACCTTGTTTTTTCTCAAAAATTGTTAATGATGTTTGTGAGACTGCAACTTGACTGATGCTTTCTTTCAGGCAGAGTTACGAGGGAAAATGTGCAACTTCCATTTTCCCCTTATAGCGCTATGAAAAAGGGGAGGGCTAGAAACTCATTTAAAAAAATGAAACCTGGGAATTCAGAAGAGGTAGCAATAGTTTGTTAGATTAATGCACAATAGCACTAATCTATTTTTCTTTTGAAAAACCTCTCAAAAAGATTTCTAATAATATAGCGGGGGGAAATGGGGTGCATTAGTGCGTGGATGCAACCATGGACAGTTAAATTAGCCACAATATCAGTCATAAATAAATGCTGTTTAAAAAAAAATCCTGTCCTTTGGTGGTTGGTTGCCTGAGCAGTCCATAGTGTCATTCATGGTTTCCAACCAGTCTGGATTGGTAGTATCTGTATCTGCATCGCTTTGAAAGAAACCTCAATTGCTCAATTGCATGCAGAAGACATTCAATTGTATAACTTCCATTTTGGTGACTAGGCCTGCATTTTATTCCCGTGTCCTTTGATATCAAGGAAACATATATTATAGTACTAGTAATAAAGCCCATTTTGGGGGAAAATACAACGGGCTGTAGAAAGGGGAGGATGGATAGGCAGGCATTCCTTCCTCCTCCATCACAGAACCTGGCCGATAAAGAAGGGAGTGGGCATAGCTGTTCCATGTGTGATCTTGGCTATGTGAAGTGGGAGATGGGCTTTGCCACCTGCTCCACTCCTAATACCAGCTGAGTTAAGGCAGGGGTTGGCATTGCCACCTACTCTACTCCGAATACCAGCTGTGTTAAGGCGGGGTGGACATTGCCATCTGCTCCACTCCTTTTTTTGTGTAAGTTATTATTATTATTATTATTATTATTATTAATAATAATAATAATAATAATAGCTGGAAAGTATAGAGTAAGAGGGGTAGGGGAAGGAAATACATATTGGTTCATTCAAATACATTGCACCGTTCAATCAAAAATGTTTTCTCGTTGTCCTTTTTATAGTCCATCGGTCGGCTCATTATTACAGCTTTTCCATTTATTTTTGCACTGTCCATAAAAGTCTTCAGCTTATCTAGGAATTAAGTTTCTTGGAAGCACTTTTAAATCCAATTGTAGAAGGAGTCCCAAATGTCATCATATGTCATATTATCTCTATCTTTCAGTAAACTGGATAGCTTATCCATTTCCACTGTGTTGAGTATTCTTTCAATCAAATTGTCTTGCGTTGGGACACCTGTCATTTTCCAGAATTTTGCATATAAAATTCTACTTGTAGTAATTATATTCAAACTCAAATGTGTTTGGTTTTTATTCACCTGGATCATTATATGGTTCAACAAAAAAAGTTCAGGATTCAGTGGTATAGAGATTTTGAGAATCTGCTGGATCATTCTGTGAATCATTTCCCAAAATTCCCCCGCTTTTTTACAAGTCCACCACATATGATAATAAGTACCCACCTTAGTTTCACACTTTCAACATTTATTGGACCCATTTGGAGACATTTTGGCTATTCTAATAGGAGTCAAATGCCATCTATAAAACATTTTATAAATATTTTCTTTTAAAGAAGCAGATTTTGTCATCTTTAAATTTTCTTTCTATATTTGGGACCATTGCTCCAAATAAATTTGTCTGACTCCCACATTTTCTGCCCATAGTATCATCTTATCTTTAACTTCTTCCCCCTGTAATTTTACATTTAGAAGCTCACCATATATTTTCTTTATCATTTTAACATTGGTACCACACATTATCATATCAATTTTCCCTTCTGTCTCATACAAACCTATTGTCTTATCTTTTTTACATCTAGATTCCAATTGTGCCCAGCCCCATCAACCCAATTCTATATTTAGCTCTGCTAATTCTTTAGTATTTTTAATATAGCACCTGGATAGAGCAAGACCTTGTAAGTGGGAACCTTCCCCTCTTTTTTCAAAGTAGGTTGAGTAAATGCTTCAGTTGGGGATACCCATAATGGAATTTTCTCATAAAAGATATATCTTATTCTTTCCCAGACAGAGATTAGTGCTTTCCTTACCCAGTGATTTTTGAAGTATTTATTTTTTATACCACAAAAAACCATGCCAACCCAACATTAAGTCATGCCCTTCCAAATTTAAGAGTCTTTCATTTTCAAGGGTGATCCACTCTTTCAACCAAGTCAATACACAGGCTTTATAGTATAGTAACCAGTCTGGTAAGGAGAGGCCAGCTTTTTCTTTTGTATCTTGTAAAGATTTCATCTTAATTCGTGGTTTTTTATTCTGCCAAATGAAGGATTGTACTATCTTATTCAGTTCTTTGAAGAATATTTGGGGGACCCCTATTGGTATAGATTGGAACAGAAATAGAACTCTGCCACCTGCTCCACTCCTAATGCCGGAACAACTAAGAGGCAATCACCCAAATGCTCACCCAACCAGACAAGGTAACGAAAAGGTAAGCAACACAATATTATACTAAATAGTGCAACAATTCTTCTCCAGATGCTTTATAAAAGATTCATGTAAATTCATACAAATAGTGAAAAACAATGAACAGTCACTAAATACAGTATTCCAAAAATATGACAGAGTGTTACAAGACTGAATAGTGTATGAACCCTCAAGCAAGGACGCAGTCTTATGAGTTCTCTTATGAATACATTCCAAAAATAAATGCTGAGGACTCCCGCTGATGTAACGGGAGCAATCGAAGAATCCCCCGGGGGAGAGGTGGAAAGAAGCTGTGACTCTGGGAGGAGATGATGTTATCTTCAGGTGGGGATGTGATGATCAATTGGGAGACCCCCGAAGGAGGCTCCCCCACCCGGCAAGCTTCCGGATACCTTGGGCTTGTTTCATAGGCACTTCTTCATGGGGCAATACACCTCCCACCACGATATTATCTCTCCGACTCTCCCACACAGAAACGAACTCTCACATGCTGATTCTCAACGCACCATCAGGGATCAAAACTTTTATAAAGCATCTGGAGAAGAATTGTTGCACTATTTAGTGTAATATTGTGTTGCTTACCTTTTTGTTACCTTACCCAACCACTCCTAATGCCAGCTGACTTAAGGCGGTGGTGGGCATGGCTGCCTGCTCAGTGACTTGGTCCAGTAGATTGAAGGGGATGGGCATTGCCACCTGCTCTGCTCCTTATTCTGACTGGGAGAGGGGAAGAAGGGCATTGCCTCCTGCTCTGTGCCTGATCCCAGCCAGGTGAAAGCATGGGGTGGGCATTGCCACTTGCTTCACTCCTGATCCCAACTGGATGATGGCCGGGGAAGACACTGCCATACCAACTGGGTTATGGTGGAGTGTGGTCATCGCCACCTGCACCACTACTACCAGCTGTGTTAAAGCAAGGGGTGGGCATTGCCATCTACTCCGCTCCTAATACCAGATGGGTGAAGGGGGTGTGGGTATTGCCACTTCTCTGCTCCTCATTCTGGCAGGCTGAAGGGGGAAGGGCATTGCTGCCTGCTTGTTGCTTGTTTCCGGCAGGGTGAAGATGGGAGGGCATTGCCACCTGCTCAGTGACTTCTTCCCATAGATTGAAGGAGGTGGGCATTGCCTCCTGCCCGGCTCCTTATCTTGGATGGGTGAAGGGAAGAAGGGCCTTGCCTCCTGCTCTGTGCCTGATACCAGCCAAGTGAAGGCATGGGGTGGGCATTGCCACCTTCTCTACTCCTGATACCAATTGGGTGTTGGTGGGGGTGACCATTGCCACTTGCTCTCCTCCTGATCCCAGCTGGATGAAGTGGGGTGGGCATTGCCACCTGCTCCTTCCCTAATACCAGACAGGAGAGGGCAAACAGCCCCCCCAAAGCATACAAGTGGGCATTACCGCCTGCTCTGCTCTTAATATTAGCTGGCTTAAGTCAGGGGATGGGAATTGCTGGGGGTTGGCATTACCACCTGCTCTGCTTCTAATACCAGCTGGGTAAGTTGGGGGCCGGCATTGCCCCCTGTTCCACTCCTGATCCAAGCTGGCTGAAGGGGGATGGGCATTGCCACCTTCTCTGCTCCTTATAGCAGCTGGGTTAACATGGTGGGTGGGTATTTCCACCTGCTCCACTCCTAATACTGCGCTCCTAATATTAGCTGGGTTTAGGTGAGGGGTAGGTATTGCCACCTGTTCCACACCCAATACCAGCTGGGTTCAGGCATTGGACGGGCATTGCCAACTGCTCCTCTCCTAATATTAGCTGGGTTAAGGTGGGGAGTAGGTATTGCATGTGTCCCGCTCCTAATACCAGCTGGGTGAAGGCAGGGGGCTGGTATTGCCCCCTGTTCCCCTCCCGATCCCGGCCTGGCCTTCCTGCAACAGCACATTTTCTATAGTGACATAGAGCCTTGCCTGGGCTTCCCTCTGCAGCAGCATCCTCTGGTGGTGCACCAGGGTATAAAGTGAGTTGTCTGAAACATGCATACTCAATTATATAGTAGAATATTGTTGATCTAGTTCATAGAAAAAGCCTCAAAGAAAGGAGGTGTTAGTAGTTCTTCGGAGCTATGTGAAATGAGGAGGCACAAGATGTATAGGATGGATATTCCGGCTTTCATGAACTGTATTGTGTAGCTGTCTCACTTACCTCCCCAGTCCAAAACCTCACAAGGAGACTCCCTTTAATGTAACACCTGGTGACTTTTTAACTGTATCTTCTTTTGTTGCAATAAGTGTATGGTTAACTTAGATCACATTATATTCCATTACATTATAGGAGGCAAGGTGGTATGGCATAGCCCCAGGGCTTTTTTTCTGGGAAAAGAGGTGGTGGAACTCAATGGGTTGCCCTCAGAGAAAATGGTCACATGGCTGGTGGCCCCGCCCCCTGATCTCCAGACAGAAGGAAGTTTAGATTGCCCTCTGCACATGGCGGGGCCACTAGCCATGTGACCATTTTCAAGAGGGTCTCGAACTCCATTATCCCGCGTTCCTGCTGAAAAAAAGCCCTGCATAGCCAAATGTTCTTAGATCTCAGAAGCCACTTATCTCATTCTCCTTGTCACTATATTAACCTCACAAATACCCTATAAGGTAGGTTAGGCTGAAAGTGTGTGACTGGCCCGCTAATGAGTAAGGGACCACAGACGTCACTCATTGAATTCACCACTTTACTTTTCCTTCTGCTTCTGTCACTGCCCTGATTTGAACAGTTCCTTCCTTAACCTTCTCTTATGTTGTGGTACAGTAAGTTATTGAACTCATTCATAGAAATAGTCCCCAAGGAAAGGAGGTGCAAGTAGTTCTTCAGTGGTATGTGAAATCAGGAGGCACAAGAGGTATAAGATGGGTATTCCAACTTTCATGAACTCTGGTATAGCTAACTCTCACCTCTCCTCTCTCCACAAATTAGAGGCTTGTTACAAATCAGCTAAAATAGCTGCCCCATAGATACCAGTTACTAATTCCAGCCCATTCCCAGGCTCTGAATTCCTGTGACTCAGGGCCAAACTACAAGTGACGCTTGACACTAGTTGGACACTTGTCAGCTTCCCTCAAGTTTTGATGGGAAATGTAGGCAGCTTGGCAGAATGTTGGACAAATGACTGTTGAAAAGTCCATTGGACAGCAGTTGGAGAGCCAAGCTGCAAGACCAGGATGCCTACATTTTCCATCAAAACTTGAGGGAAGCTGACAAGTGTCTAACCTGCATCAAGCATCACTTGTAGCTTGGCTCTCAGTGGTAGTTCACATTCTCAATATGAAGAAAAACAAGTGTTCTGTTCCTGATACTTGGAAAGATCTCAGAAGGAATGCACGTGTCCTACAGGATGAGGTGGTTACATGTATGTTACCCAATGAACTTGAGGTGGTAGAGGATCTTTTTTTTCCTTTTCCAGGAATTTGTTTGCCTCTATGTTTCCTTTCATTAGTAACAATTCAATACTAGGCATTGAATTCAATAAGCAATATGCAGATGGAACTATCCATAGCTGGGAGCACCTTAACAGGTCTTAACAGGTGTGCGTGTGTGTCCATCTGTATTGTTTATTGACTTTTAATCTGTACATATGATAGGAGTCAGAGTCTACCCTCATGCTAGAAGGGCAGTTTATAGATATGAAATATCATAAACCTCTTCTGCAGTGTGTCATAAGCACAAAAACTCTGTCCAGTCAGGCAGAACAGATGACGGCCTCCTGCCTGGGGACTAGAAATTTACCAGAATGTGAGTCACAAATGTGGGTTACAAATGTGAGTCACAAATGACTAGCTGCCCCCACGAAGCGAAGGCTTCTTGAGACACTTTCCTGCCTAATCCTGTCAACACCTTCCTCCACCACTTACCTAATCAAGGGCTATTCAGCAAATCCAATAACCTCCCTATCTGATAATTACCAGGCCACCCAGCAGTATTTAGCTATCGTACAACCCCAATAGTCATGTCACACTCCTTTCCCAACTTACTGTCTCACCTCTGGAGACGGCAATTAAGCTATCATTTTGGGGCAGAAATGGCAATTTTGCCCCAGGATACATTTTGCACTATAATTGGGCTGGCCAGCCGTAGCAGTATGTTTGTGTTCTAAACCTTCAGATATGTCTGAGCTTTCCCCTCTTCTCTCTATGAAGTGCTGGTCTTCTTCACTGCTGCCTCCATGGAACCTTCCTCTTTAAGACTAGTAACTATACTCCTCCCTGAAACTGCTTTCCCATTTCCTCACTGTTTTCTTAGACGCTTTTGACACATGTTCTTTACATGTCAGGAGACAGAATTTTAGCTGGGAAGCATGATTTTAAATGACAGAGCTGGTGGAGATCGCTCTGGAGGAGATGGATTCTGTCACAGCCATCTGCCGCTTCTGGCATTTCTCCTTATGGAGCCTTTGCCCTGCCAAAGTTTGGTTAATTCAAAGTTTTAAGCAGCAAGGGTGGCAGGCTAAAAGCTCCGGAAGGGCTGACAGTCCTGCAGGCCAGAGGCGGCAGAGGGCTGTGAGAGAGTCCAGCCCTTCCAGAGTGATCTCTGTTGGCTCTGCCTTTCAAAACTATGCTTCCAGGCTAACATTACGTTGCCTGACACTTGATGGATACATACACCAGCATCTTGTGTAGAGATACTCTTAGTTAGCCCTATGTATATATGGTGTGCATTTTCTGTATGCTTTCCTTTTATTTATCTGTTAATAAAGAAACCTTTCCTGTTAGGCATGTTCTTGTTTATTTGAGAGTTCTCGAAGGAAACAATCCTGGTGTACACTGGAGGAAGATCTTGCAGTTACCCTCTCTCACAGCATTTCCTTGTATGCTTAACGCTCATTCCCCCAACTCGCAAAGAGACCCCCTTTAGGGTAACACTTGGTGACTTTTTCTTTATCTTCTTTTGTTGCAATATGTGTATGGTTACATTATCTCACATAATATTGCATTACATTACAGGAGAGGGAAGGTGGCATGATATACCCCAATGTTGTTAGATTTCAGAAGCTGCTTACCTCATTCTCCTTATCTCTTTATTATCCTCACAACTACCCTATAAAATAAGTTAGGTTGAAAGTGTGGTACTGGCCTGAGGTCACATATTTAGCTGCATGGTTAAGCAGGAATTTAATCTCGGATCTCTCTAGTCTTAGAACAACACTCTACAACTACTCTGCTCACATACTAGATACTCAGCGTGAATCTCCAAACAAGTCTCAGAATCCAGAGTAAATACTGGTGCCTCAGATACCTTTGCCTTAAAATATGGGAGCATTTATCTCATTCAAGTAGAGTTCAGGACAGCACCTTAATTTCTATATTTGAGGAACCAGTTTTATATCCCCCCCACCAAGTACTGATGCACAGAGACAAAGGCTAAAGACAGAAATATTCTCATCTCATCTCTTCTGAAATCAACTTAATTTCCATCATTTGAGCCATGACCTTCTGTTCACACACATACCTCAGCACACAACTTCCAATATTTAGGCAACAGGCATTTGCATACACTCCCAAATACACAAGGCAAAATATAAAATGGAGATGGAATTATGGTTGTTGTGGGTTTTCCGGGCTGAGAAGTTATAATCCAAACTCGCTCTATTGGCAGCCCATAATTAATCTCATAATTTTGTAGAATAATTCGTAAACCTTCCATAGACTGATCATTCCCATAGACAAGAATGACGTTGAGTTTGTTAAACCAAATTTTTAGAGCTATCTTCCCCAAGATTTTACCAAGATAGATATTTTCCATGTAACTTCTTGCTGTTGGAATACTTTCTTTCAAAGCAATGCAAATATTACTCTGGAACAACCTTGGTATCAAATTTTGAAGGAACGCTTCTCCACTGTCATCCTCTGATATGAGGAGGCCAATCCAGTTCCATCCAAAATGCTTAAGGAGATGAACTATCCCAACACATTGAGGTGTTTCACTTGGAACCATCCGGAATAAATAAGGGAACTGAGTTTTATCATTCATTGTAGGGTCAAAGGAACCGTAACTGACCTAAGATGACAGAACATGACTTCATGAGACAAAAATCTTCATTTATTTTTGAAAATATACTTCTTTGTCTGAATGCATGAAAATATAAATAAGTCTGGTGGTTGTTGTGGATTTTCCGGGTTGTATCGCCGTGTTCTTGGCATTGTAGTTCCTGATGTTTCGCCAGCAGCTGTGACTGGCGAAACATCACAGCTGCTGGCAAAACGTCAGGAACTACAATACCAAGACCATGGCTATGCAGCCTGGAAAATCTACAATAACCATCGTTCTCTGGCAGTGAAAGCCTTCGACAATACATCGGAGATGGAATTACTTCTTTATTTGAAGGATGACCTAGTGAGTAGAATAAACTTGCCACTTCTGAGGAACCAGTTTCCCTCCTTTCCCCAACAGATAGCTAAAGATAACATAGAGATGGGACCAATTTTATGTCTAAGACAGTGTTGTTACACAGAGGCAGGCAATGCTCAAATATGTCTGTTAGTTTCTTGCCCAGAAATTCTCAGCAGGGCTCGCCATAAGCCATAAGATGGCACGTTGCACCTCATGAAATTAGAAAGTACATTCATTATTGAAGACAGGTGAGATTTCTCTTGCTGTTAGTGTTTGAGCCAAAGTCGTAGGGCTGTATGCCATTCAATAACTCTGTATTCATACAGATGGAGAGAGATGAAAGAGAAGGAATTAGCTCATATATTTTACAAAAAGAGCTGAAGATTTATGTGCCGGTTATTTTTTCCTTACTAGCTGCTCTCTGGTGTTGAGGTGAGACCTGAATATAATAATGTAGCATTTGGGGAAGAAGACACAAGCCAATAAGCCTCCACTAGAGGCCAAGATGGAGAAGATCTCCACAACCACCATGTCTTTCCCCTTGGTGCTCAGATAAGTGGAGACAAAGGAGATCCAAACACTGCAGAAGACCAGCATGCTGAAGGTGATCAGCTTGGCTTCGTTGAAAGAATCAGGCAAGGTCCGGGCTAGGAAGGCCACCATGAAACTGATGATGGCCAGAAGACCCATGTAGCCCAATATAATGTAAAACATGATGTCTGAGCCTTCATTGCACTGAATGATGATATGACCCACTTGGGAGTGTGTGTCAAGCTCTGGGAAGGGGGGCAAAGTTGCCAACCACAGTGCACAGATGCCAGCTTGAGTGAAACAACAGGGAATGATGACTGACATGGCCAGTCTCTTCCCCACCCACATCCTCATCCTGTTCCCTGGCTTGGTGGCCATGAAGGCAACCACCACAGTGACCATTTTGGCCAATATGCAAGACACGGCAATGGAGAAGATGATGCCAAACAGGATTTGCCGGAGAAAGCAGGTCACCGTCCCAGGCTGGCCAATGAATAGGAAGGAGCACGGAAAGCCAAGCAGCAGGGAGGAGAGCAGGACACAGGTGATGCTTCGATTGTTGGCTTTGACGATGGGGGTGTTCCAGTGTGCACCAAAGATCCCCATCACTATAACTGTGGCCACAAAACATAAAACAGCAATAGAAGCCAAGCCTATTCCCATGGGGTCCTCGTAGGATAAGTAGGTTATGAATCTGGGAATGCACTGATCTCTTTTCTGGTTTGGATATTCGACTTCGGGGTATTTCTCACATTGATCTGCATCTGAAATTCATAATTCATAATTGTTACAATCATTTCCAAATGTACACTTGTAATCCTACTTAATAATTCCTAATTGCCAGCTTAGCCGGAATAACAGACAGACACAGGCTTGGAGATAAATGGCCGTTTATTAATATAACAATAACATAACATAACTACA
Source organism: Eublepharis macularius (assembly GCF_028583425.1). NCBI lineage: Eukaryota > Metazoa > Chordata > Lepidosauria > Squamata > Eublepharidae > Eublepharis > Eublepharis macularius. Next base: position 177,364,470 of record NC_072793.1, read on the forward strand.
ACTACAGCAAGGGCCAACTATGCAGTACAGGTCAAGCCATGGGGTCACACCTGACCGCCACCTTGGCCTGTCTGGGTGAGCCCCAAAGCCCCGGATGTAGGCCAGCCCTTGAATGGCTGCAACCCGGCCAGCCAGGCTAACGGATCCCCCCATCAAGCTCCTAATGCCCCAGCCGTACAGCATGAGGGAAGGACTTGTTCCTGGGGATCCCTGCAGGCATCTGCCTGTGCTGTGGTAGCTGTCACAAGCATACCGCACTGATGGCAGACCCTGTTCCCCCACGTATGGGGGAAATGCCAGTGGGTGCTCACCAGCCCGCTCCCTATTCCCCGATAATCTCCTGCCAGGGGAACCTAAATGGCACCACCCCAGCCAAAACCATCAACCTCTGCCAGCAGTGCAAAGTAGGCGGAAAAAAACCCAAACCAACAGCCAATCCGGTAACAGGGGCAAAAAATTCCTACCTGGCTCTGGAAACAGCAGCCAGCTAATCTTGCTCTATGACAGGGTGAGGTGGGTGGGCCGAGCGAAGGCAGCAACTTTTGGCTGGGAGAGCGGAGCCACCTTCTAAGGCACTGGCTCCGCCCCCAGCCAGATACCCATATGCCCGGGAAGGGAGTCTGTCTCTCTCCCGGGCAAGCAGGCAAAACACGGCCCCCGGCTTAGCTGCAGCCGGGAGTGCCAAATTATAGCAGTTTAGCGAGGCTGCTGAGAAGGGTTGTTAAGAGAAATTCTCTTCATTCCTCTTACTTTCTCCCTGGAATCCCCCATTACCGTCAAGGAAGGGGAGAGATCCTGTCCCAGGATATGTGCAGAAGTCCCTGCTACTCTTGCAAGAGAAATCCGGATTGTCTGTTACAGGCAATGTGACTATGTTAAGGAACACTGTCTTAAGTAGTCACATTGTTCATACTTTAGAAAATGGGAGGGTAAAGATGAATGGCAGCAAGTCATGGGATTCTTCATGACGATCCATTTTCTAGAAGGTGGAGGTTGGCAAATCATTGCCCAGGGAACTTCTAGTAAGTAGAGTAGCACTAAAGTGACAACATCTGGAGCTTTTATCTTGTACCTTGATATCCTTTTACTTACCCGTCTCGACTGCAACTTTCCCTTCCGGGCATCGAACACAATCGTAGCAACAAACTTGCTTCCCTTCTTGAACAATCCTGCTGTGTCCGGTGGGGCAGCTCTCGACACATCTGCTGTGTGGGACAATCTAAAGATAAGCACAAGGAAAGGGGCTGATGATGGAAACGCGCTTCTTTTTCCTTTCAGCTATGATTCTTGATTCCACCCCCTTTGCCAAAGAACAGAACAGAAATTGTATTCTCCCCTTTTGTATATACACAAAATCAAATAATTGACAAGAGAAAGAAAAGCAGCTGGGTAAACAGAGGGTCTGGGAAGATCGCTCCTTCCCTCTTGAAATACAGCTTCCACCAGCTTTGAATACTTGGCCCCCATTGGGGAAAAGCCCCCAAAAGCTTGGGGCTCATTGTGCATCTTAGACATCCTCTGAATGTCCACTCTCTGGCACTCGCACATCTATTTACCGTGGCAGTCTGTGTTCTGATTATTAAAAGCCAAGGCAAATTTCCATTCTTCACATCATGAGCTAGAAATATTTTTATTCCTGCATCAGAATTCCTGTTCTGAAGAAATATCAGTTTGGAATCTTTTCCATATTGAGAGACAAACACTGCCTGTAAGCAAGAAAGCTAACATATCAGGGAGAAAGTTGGTATGTAACCTGCTTCTTACTGTCCTGGATTTTCATATCTAGAATATTTTTATGCTGGGGAATATTTGAAACTCTCTCTCTCTCTCTCTCTCTGTCTCTCAGTAGTAATATAGTGCAATCTCTCTCACCTCATTCTCACCTGTTCTTGGTGGCTTGTATTTATTTATTTATTTGTTTATTTGTTTATTTAATTCGATCTATACCCCGCCCTCCCCACAAATGGGCTCAGGGCGGCTCAAGACAAAAAAACCCCAGAAGAATAATGTGGTCTCTGTATTCTTGCATCCAATGGATACTTCTCTTTTATATACAGAAAGTCCATGAACTTTCATCTTACATAGATCATAGAATCGGATCCTTTTTGAAAACTATTTCTATTGGGGTAGATGAGGCCCCATTTACTGTACATGTCCCACAAATATCACTGTCTGTTTAAGTATTCTTTGGAATAAAATTAGAACATAAGAACATAAGAGAAGCCCTGTTGGATCAGGCCAATGGCCCATCCAGTCCAACACTCTGTGTCACACAGTGGCCAAAAATCCAGGTGTTCTCAGGAGGTCTGCCAGTGGGGAAGGGACACTAGAAGCCCTCCCACTGATTGCCCCCCCAAACACCAAGAAAGCAGAGCATCACTGCCCTAGACAGAGAGTTCCATGTATACCTTGTGGCTAATAGCCACTGATGAACCTCTGCCCCATATGTTTATCCAATCCCCTCTTGAAGCTGTCTATGCTTGAAGCTGCCACCACCTCCTGTGGCAGTGAATTCCATGTGTTAATCACCCTTTGGGTGAAGAAGTATATCCTTTTATCCCTTCTAACCCGAATGCTCAGCAATTTCATTGAGTGCCCATGAGTTCTTGTATTGTGAGAAAGGGAGAAAAATACTTCTTTCTCTACCTTCTCGATCTCATGCATAATCTTGTAAACCTCTATGATGACACCCCTCTGTCATCATTTCTCCAAGCTAAAGAGCCCCAAGTGCTTTAACCTTTCTTCATAGGGGAAGTGGGAAGTGTTCCATTCCTTGAATCATTCTAGTTGCCCTTTTCTGCACTTTTTCCAGTGCTATAATTTCTTTTTTGAGGTGTGGTGACCAGAATTGTACTCAGTATTCCGATTTGTTTTCAATTCCCTTCCTAATATTCCCCAGCATAGTGTTGGCCTTTTTTATTGCTGTTGCACACTGTATTGACATTTTCAGAGTGTTATCTACCGGGACTCCAAGATCACTCTCTTGGTCAGTCTCCACCAGTTTGGACCCCAACATTGTGTATTTACATTTGGGATTTTTGGCCCCAATTTGCATTACTTTGCACTTGGCCACGTTGAACCTCATTTGCCACATCGATGACCACTCGCCCAGCCTCAACAGATCCCTTTGGAAGGCTTCACATTCCTCCCTGGTTCTCATCACCCTGAACAATTTGGTGTCATCTGCAAACTTAGCCGCTTCACAGCTTACTCCCAACTCCAAATCATTAATGAACAAGTTAAAAAGCACCGGACCCCATACTGAGTCCTGCGGTACCCCACTGCTTACCACCCTCCACTGTTAATATTGTCCATTTATACTCACTCTCTGTTTCCTATTCATTAGCCAGTTTTTGATCCACAAGAGGACTTGTCTTTTTACCTCATGACTGTTGAGCTTACTTAGCAGCCTTTGGTGAGGAACTTTATCAAAAGCTTTCTGAAAGTCCAGGTAGACAACATCTATTGGTTCCCCCTTGTCCACATGTTTGTTCATTCCCTCAAAGAACTTTAACAGGTTCATGAGACAAGATCTTCCCTTACAGAACCCATGCTAAGTCTTCCTCAATAGCTTTTGTTCATCAATGTGCCTACTAATTCTTTTTTAACAATAGCTTTCACCAACATACCCGGTATTGACATTACACTGAGTGGCCTGTAATTTCCTGGATCTCCTCTGGAACCCTTTTTAAAGATGGGGGTGACATTAGCTAGCTTCCAGTTCTCAGGAATGGAGGCAGATGTTAATAAAATGTTACATATCTTTGTCAGGAGATCAACAAGTTCACATTTGAGTTCTTTCAGAACTCTTGGATGTATGCCATCTGGGCCTGGTGATTTATTAGTTTTTAAATTGTCTATCAGTCATAGGACCTCCTCTGTCATCACCTCAATCTGACTAAGGTCTTTCAACACTCCTCGCGAAATCAGCGGTTCTGGAGTGGTTCTGGATGTTTTTGAGCCCTTTGCTTTTTGTTTCTATTTTTGGTGCTGCTGGGAAAGAGCAGCTGAGACTCCACATTCTTTGCTTTCTGCATTTTTGTGAAGAAGACATGATTCTCAATCAGGAACTTTTTATTAGTAATATACACAACAGTTATGTTGGTTGTGTTATTTATATTTGCTTCTCATTCTTTCATTCTCCTTTCTCAAAGCCTTGGGAATAAAGAATAAGATGGTTTCTGATATGCCTCCATTCTGAAAACTCCATTTTCTGCACACTTATACGCCTATGGTTGTTTTCACTGTATCTTTTACAATTTGAGCTTAATGAGATTGTAACATTGATTTTATGTTCCTGTTTTTCAACATTAATCTCAATGGGCCAGTAACTGGTTTTCTTTAAGCAGGAGGCCTCTGCTATTGCAAGACTTTGTCCCAGTGGTGGAAATGTGACTGCAAGCAGAAAGACTGAAACTCAAATGGCAAAGAGGTAGATACAATAAATACCAAGAAGGTGTATATAGCAACAGAAAATAATATGGAATACATACACATTATGCATCTAGCTAAAGCAAATAATATGGAATACATGTGCTGTAAAATAAGCAAATAAGGCAGGAATTGGCAGTATGTTTCTCAACTGGTCTTCAGTAGAGGGCACACTGGATAGTGGAGAGAGAAATCACAGACCATTATGCAGTAAGAATATATTTAGAAAAGTGCATGTCAGCCATTCTCAAGACTTCTAAATATTAAAATTTCATTTCCCTCCCTAAGAATGTCCTACTCATCTGCCACATGAGGAAGATTGGGAAGATCAGACCTGCATGGGATTCAGGGCCTCTCAGACTCATGTGGACTATGACAAGTAGAGGACAAGTCATATAACAATCCTTTGGAGGCCTCAAGAGACAGCAAGACAGCATCCATGAGGCAGGCAAACCCTAAAGAAAGAAGGATAATTTCCCATTCCTCCACCCTCCTGTTGATTATCATCAGGGCCAATACCGTGGTGGCACCACAGTCATTAGAAGTTTGGGCAGAGATATGGACTTAATTCTCCTCATATACTGTGTAGTTTCCCATCCAGGAGAAAAATCCCCATACCTATAAGTAGACATGGGCACGAACCAAAAAAAAATTAACAAACCAGCGGTCTGTGGTTCGGTGCCGCCGACGAACCCGAACTAATAAACCATAATGAACATTTCCTGCTGACGAACTGGTTCCAGGTTTGTGGTTCGTTGGTGTCAGAATGGCCCCCGTTGCACTTAGGGAGCCCATATTCACAGGCAGTGTTTAGCAGGCTCTCCTCCAGCCAGCAACCAAGTTTGGTCAAGATTGCAATAGGGATCTTGGAGTTATATCCTCTCCAATCCGAGGCCCCCAGGAAACTCCCATTTGATACAGTTAGAACCACCAGTTGACATTAGCCCAGTGTACAAGGGGTTGGCTGTCAGAACTGCCTATCAGGGTTTGCAGGGATGAGATTGGAGTGCCCATGGCTACAGAACATCCCCTTTCCCCCTCCTTCTCCCTTGGTGTCTTCTCCCATGTAACCAATTGTAACCAATTTGCAGCTCTATGGTTGGAAGGAAGACCTGATGATCAAGGTAAGCTGGGCTTCAATTCAGGTTTCCAAGGTGACAGAAGGATTGCAGACAGAGTTCAGGCATTCCCCCAGCTCCGTTTCCAAGGGAATTGATTGATGGTGCCTGACTGTCTGGCTTCATGAACCATGGCTGAATGCAATGAACTAGGCTTCCAACGAATGTTGGTTCATTGGTCATGGACCCTCACGAACCGCTGATTCGCGAACAGAAAATCAGGCGGTTCATGGGTTTTTTTGGTTTGTAATGCGGTTCGTGGCCATGTTTACCTATAACATCTTTCCATATCCCCCTCAAAATATGTCAGCCAAAACACCGGTAAAACCTTGGTTTGAATAGCCCAGACAAGCCTGATCTCGGAAGCTAACTAGGTAAGCGTTGTTTAGTAACTGGATGGGAAATTTTGAAGGAAGACCAGAGTTTCAGAGGAAAGCAAAGCCAAACCACATTTGTGAGTCTCTTTCCATGAAAACCCCAGCAGGGGTGGCCATTAGCGATAAGATGGCACTTTCCACCTGATGACTGTAGAAGACACATTCACAATTGAACACAGGTGAGCTTTCTTTTCCTGCCAGTGTTTGATTCACAGAGTTAGGGCTTCATTCAATGCAATGACGCTGTATCAGTAAAGATTTTTTCCCTCATCATTAGTAAGGAGAGGCATGAAAGGAAAGGAGTTGAATGAAATATTTTAAAAAACAAATCTGAAGAGTATTGTTTCACTTATTTATTTTTTCTTCCCAGCTGCTCTCTGGTGTTCAGTTGAGATCTGAATAAAATAATGAAGCATTTGGGGAAGAAGATACAAGCCAATAAGCCTCCACTAGAGGCCAAGATGGAGAAGATCTCCACGGCCACCATGTCTTTCCCCTTGGTGCTCAGATAGGTGGGGACAAAGGAGAGCCAAACACTGCAGAAGACCAGCATGCTGAAGGTGATCAGCTTGGCTTCATTGAAAGAATCAGGCAATGTCCGGGCTAGGAAGGCCACCATGAAACTGATGGTGGCCAGAAGACCCATGTAGCCCAGTACAAGGTAGAACATGATGTCCGAGCCTTCATTGCATTGAATGATTATATAACTGATTTGGGAGTGCATGTCAGACTCTGGGAAGGGGGGCGAAGTTGCCAACCACAGTGCACAGATCCAAGTTTGAATTGAACAACATGGAATGATGACAGACATGGCCAGTCTGTTCCCCACCCACTTCCTCATCCTGTTCCCTGGCTTGGTGGCCATGAAGGCAACCACCACAGTGATGGTTTTGGCCAATATGCAAGACACAGCAATGGTGAAGATGATGCCAAACAACGTTTGCCGGAGGAGGCAGGTCACCGTCCCAGGCTGGCCGATGAATAGGAAAGAGCACAAAAAGCCAAGCAGCAAAGAGGAGAGCAGGACACAGGTGATGCTTTGATTGTTGGCTTTGACAAGAGGTGTGTTCCAGTGTACACCAAAGATCACCATCACTAGAACTGTGGCCACAAAACACAAAACAGCAACAGAAGCCAAGCCTGCTCCCATGAGGTCCTCATAGGATAAGTAGGTTATCGATTTTGGAACGCACTGATCCCTTTTCTGGTTTGGATATTCATCTTCTGGGCATTTCTCACATTGGTCTGCATCTGAAATTCATAATTGTTACAATCATTTCCAAATGTACTGTTTTCCGTTGTGCCAGTTGAACGATGCTGCTGAGAAGGGTTGTTAAGAGAAATTCTCTTCATTCCTCCTTACTCAGTTTCTCCCTGCAATCCTCCATTGTCACGAAGGAAGGGAATGGAGAAGTCCTTCAGAATGTGCAGAAGTCCTTCAAGAGGATAGTGGAACTTGCAGTAAAAAAAATGAAGGGAATCATACTGACCTAGAGCAGATTACCTCCCAAATAAAACTTTGCTAATTACAATGGAAGCAAATGTTGACTTAACAAAGGCCAACGCGAACAGATAGGAATAGTAGATAAATGGCTCTAGTAAAAGATGATAAGAAGAATCTATGACTATAATTAAGGAACTGAATTTTGCCAAATGAAATTCCCCTCCCAGTAACAACCCTGCTGCTTAGTTTATGTAAGGAAACCTTGTTTAATATCAGTGATGAATACTTGGTCAATAGTGGACCCTAAGTTGTAAAAGTGCATTAGTATAACAGAATTAGCAAAGCCCATATTGGAAATTGCCACAGTGATGTTTCTTCAGACTCCTTTGGACCTGACAGCTTAGACTGCAGCCACTTTGGATTGAACTGGTATTCTTCCTAATCCTTTCACACACATGTCACTATTTCTAGCCTTCACTCTGATGCATATGTTTAGTATTAATTTTGTCTTCCATGTGCATTGTGATTAGAGAGATCCCCTTGTTACATTTAGTTTGGTTTCTAGACTCTCTGAGGATTTTGATTACAGCAACGTGATTCATGTGAAAAAAAAAATCTGTAAGTATATGGTGGGTGCTCATTTTCTTTGTTTCTCGATGCATTTTCTCGCCAAAACAAACAGCCTTTCCTCGCTTTCCTCCACCTCAGTTGGACACCTGGTGCTTCATAAGAGCCCATAAGAGCCCAGGAGACATCACCCGTGTGCCTTCTGGAAGCAACAGATCAGAAACAGCCGCCTCCATCACAAGAGAACACTCGGTTTGAAAACTCCAAACATTTTATGATTGGCAGCAGTTCCTATGGCAACCATTTTGGCCAGGGCAGTCATTTTATCATGGTACCCACAACCCGTCCTCAAAATCCCAAGAGTTCCCATGGGCTGAACTAAGTTAAAGAACGCTGTTTTAATGGAGGATACTGTTTATATATCAGCAAATGGGTTGGGAAAGTTGAAAATTCACATAAGGGCCGTTTCCACATGTTGTTAAAGCAACGGGCTACTTACTCAATGCTGGCTGGGTTTTTTACAGATTCCAGATGTCTCTGATTTCAAAGCGGAAGCAAGCTGTTTTTCTTTCGTCTGATCAGCCTGCTTCCGCTTTGAAATCGGAGGCATCTGGATTCTGTAAAAAAACCCCACACCAGTGTTGAGTAAATAGCCCGTTGCTTTAACAACATGACGAAATGGCCCAGGTTGAAACAGCCCATGAGGCTCTCACTGAAAATCCATTTTTCAGAAGGTGGAGGTTGGCAAATCCATTAGTATGTTTATTGCACAGACAAATCCTAGTAACTGGAGTAGCACCAAATTGGAAACATCTGGAGCTTTTTTCTTGCATCTTGATATCCTCTTACTTACCCATCTGGACTGCAACTTTCCCTTCCGGGCACTGAGCACAATCGTAGCAACAAACTTGCTTCTCCTCTTGAACAATCCTGCTGTGTCCGGTGGGGCAGCTCTCGACACACGTGCTACGTGGGACACTCTGAGAAAAAGGCAAAATGAAGGTGTTGGTGATGGAAATATGATCCTTGTCCCTTACAGCTATGATTCTTGATTCCAACCCCTTTGCCAAAACTGAGCGGAAATTATATTCTCCCCTCGTGTATATACACAAAATCAAACAACTGATAAGAGAAAGAAAAGCAGCTGGGTAAACGGAGGGTCCGGGAAGATCTCTCCTTCCCTCTTGAAATACAGCTTCCACCAGCTTTGAATACTTGGCCCCCATTGGGGAAAAGCCCCCAAAAGCTTGGGGCTCATTGTGCATCTTAGACATCCTCTGAATGTCCACTCTCTGGCACTCGCACATCTATTTACCGTGGCAGTCTGTGTTCTGATTATTAAAAGCCAAGGCAAATTTCCATTCTTCACATCATGAGCTAGAAATATTTTTATTCCTGCATCAGAATTCCTGTTCTGAAGAAATATCAGTTTGGAATCTTTTCCATATTGAGAGACAAACACTGCCTGTAAGCAAGAAAGCTAACATATCAGGGAGAAAGTTGGTATGTAACCTGCTTCTTACTGTCCTGGATTTTCATTTCTAGAGATTTTTTATGCACAGGAATATTTGAAACTGTGTCTTTCTGTCTGTAGTGGTACAGAGCAATTTCTCTCACCTCATTCTCATCTCTTCTTGGTAGCTTGTAGAGCTCAGGACAAAAAAACCCCAGAAGAATAATATGGTCTCTGTATTCTTGTATCCAATGGATACGTTATGGACATACTATAGAATTTTGCAAATGGAGATCTGCCAACAGAAACAGAACCATTCGCAGTGCCCATCCCACGTTACTTTTTTTAATGCGTTATTGAAAAGGCTGGATGCATTTGTAAGGAGTGAAATCAAAGATGGCATATGCAGTTCTAACATGCCTTATTTCTCGTAATCCTAGAGTGATACTTGCTCTGCATTCACTCTGCATTGCAGGGAGCAAGATGTTTTTTCCTCAAGGGTACTAGATGTCACTACGTGTAAGCTCTTTCCAAGGGTTCCTGCTATCTGTGTGACCAAGTAATGTTTGATAAAGGTATAAAGTAAGAAATGCAATGGATCACAACATATACATCATGAATGATTCAATTTGGCATACAATTTTTCCGGCTCCAGATTTGGGGGGCTTTTTCCCCAATGGGGGCCAAGTATTCGCAGCTGGTGGAAGCTGTATTTCAAGATAACACCACCAAACTCACAGGGGTCAAAGTCATCCCACTAATCAAACAACCATCTGTGTTTCAATCACTTACAATGAAGGGATTCACTTTCCAAACCCCCAAAGTAGCTGGGTTTCTGTGCAGAGCACTTCTCCCCACTAACTCCTGTCGCTGGAAACTGAAGCAAAGCAATGGCCAAACAGCACAGAAGTGCAAATTAACTTTCTGCTGGGAAGTTTGCTTCTGGCATCCTTCCTTATTGAGGTCATTTTGAGAGTTCCCTTTGATACCTCTGTGCTGATTTCTCTGAATGGAGGGAATAAATGTGTCCAGTCGCCTGTGAAATCATCACAGAAAAACCAGGTGCTTTGGAGGAAATATCTATGGTTTGGATTTCCAAGAGCCCAGGTGGTAACATAAAGCTTCTCCTCTTTTTTTAAAAAAAAATATGCATTTTAAAAATTATTATCCATACCTGCTGAAATTTGTGATTCCATATAATCAAACTCCTATTAATACTGAACTCTTCACCTGCAGTTGCCAGAGATTCCACCCGACCAACCTGGATTTTTTGGAAAGATTGATTGGGGAATGTGACCAAGTTCATGATATCATAGCCAGCTGCCAGGTCCCCATTTTCATCAAAAAAGATTTCATCCCCAGCAGAATTGTTAAAACGAACATTTCTCAAAAATGAACAAAGCTACATTGGAGGAGAAATAGTTTCCGTATGAAAAAAGTGTAGAGGGGAAATAAATGAATATATTTTTCTGGAATTTGTTCACATGGAACCACTTGTTCTGCAATATCGATTTGCTATTTTATTAATATTATCAGATATGAAAACTGTGAATGAGAAAAAATATATATACTAGTATACTTAAGGTTGTACTGAATTTCCAGAGGGAACCTCCTCAATAGATTTGTCATCCTAATAGAGACATATGCCCTCTATATAAAAGCAAATCTAAGATATCCAGGTATACATTTTTTCCCTTTCACAAACCATTGTGACCACCTTTGCACATGGAACAGCTTTTTTACACAGAGTTTGAATCTATAAAATAGCATTTGAGTTCTTGAGCATAAAACAGTTCATAATATGCAATATAGTAATGACTGTGGTTATATATTACTCTTCTAGACAGATTAGTGCCCCCCTCACAATGCTGAACAAAGTCAATATTATCATTATCCCTATAATACAGCTGGGGAGCTGGACATGAGAGGAGTGGGTTACCCAAGGCCTCCTGAAGAACTCATGGCAGTATCGGTATTTGAAACAGCAGAGTTCTTGCACAAAAAGCAGTTCATAATGGTTGGACTGTGACAAAAAGAACTGTGACTGACCTGCCATGGCTGAGCATTGAGAAGACCCCCTTTCCCCATCACTCTCTGCTGCGTTTTTGATGAATGCATGGCGTGGAGAGCATGTGCCACAGCATGGACAGCATTGTAGATGCCATAGCTCTGACCAGACATTCCCATTTCAAACACAGTTCCAGGAACGCTCTTGAGCTTCTCCTCTCCAGTACAGTTTTTGTTTGGGGGCCCATAAAGGTTATAATGTGGCAATGAACAGAGAAATACATGGATCCAGAACAGCTGAATCAAATAAATTTTAGATTGATACGGATTTAGGGTCTCAATGAAGTCCTGAAATCCTGGCACCTTGTTCGTGTGCAGTGCAAAGGACAAACTGCCATTGAGGGATTTTGGTGTGAATTTACTCTCTACGAAAATAGATGTGACATCCCATTGAGAAGTTATAATCCAAACTCGCTCTATTGGCAGCCGCAGACGAATTTCATAATCTTGTATAATTATTCGTAAACCTTCCATAGACTGATCATTCCCATAGACAAGAATGACGTTGAGTTTGTTAAACCAAATTTTTAGAGCTATCTTCCCCAAGATTTTACCAAGATAGAGGTTTTCTGTGTAACTTTTTGGAGTCAGAATAATTTCTTTCAAAGCAATGCAAATATTACTCCGGAACAACCTTGGTATCAGATTTTGAAGGAAGTTTTCTCCACTGTCGTCATCTGATGTGAGGAGGCCAATCCAATTCCATCCAAAATGCTTCAGGAGATGAACAATCCCAACACACTGAGGTGTTTCAGATGGAGTCATCCGGAATAAATAAGGGAACAGAGTTTTATCATTCATTGTAGTATGAAAGGAACCATAACTGACCTAAGATGAAATATCATGACTTTATGAGACATGACAAAAATCTTCATTTATTTTTGAAAATATGCTTCTTCATCCAAATATATACAAAATTTCATAAGTCTATTTGTTCCATTTGGTTAGCTAAGAAATGTTATACTTTTCTAAGATCTTTATTATCTAAAAGTTCTAATCATGCTTTCAAGGCAGGGCAATAGAGAGCCAAACTACAAGTGACGTCTTACACAGGTTGGACACTAGTCGGCTTCCCTCAAGTTTTGATGGGAAATGTAGGCGCCCTGGTTTTACAGCTTGGCTCTCCATTACAGCTGCAAGACCAGGATGCCTACATTCCCCATCAAAACTTGAGGGAAGCCAACTAGTGTCCAACCTGTGTAAGACGTCACTTGTAGTTTGGCTCAGAGAAGTCCAATAGTTTATGGCTCATTCAGGGCTGGGGCAAAGAATGGACGGGGATAATTTTATCATTTTACAATTCATGAGTTGACCGCAGGATCATGAACAGTGGACTGAACTTAACGATCTGAGACAGACAGATTACTTGAGTGGATTTCTGTTCTTATGTCAATATTTCTGCATGTCTACGAGCGCACATACCTGTGGAATCTTGTATGTAGTTAAAATGTTGGCCATCTGGATGGAGTTTTGGGACACGAAGCCCCCAATGATAGCCATTAGTTTATTCTTCCTCTCACAGTCATAATTGACATCGTTCTTTCGTCCTCTGAAGAGTAGATTCCTAATGCCCTGAGAGCTTCTCAGCGAGTTGAAAGCGTTGTCATAGATGTCTGATCCCAGAGTAGTGTTGGGTAAGAGTTTGGAATCCTTCTTGATTTCATTAAAGGCAAAATCAAAGGCTAGGATATGCTGATAATATTTTGTCATTATCCTGCAATGAGAGTTTTGTGTAGTTTCACACCCCTGTATTATAAGAAACATTTGTCTCTTTCCCCCTAAAATACTAGTCATGGCAACAGGATTGTTGAAATTCTGCTAGAGCGGTCATCTTTTCTTTCTCCCTCAAGAAGGAGAATGTGAACTGGCACTTCTCTCTCCAAGTGAGCAATTCATTTATTGATGGGACATCTCCAGAATATTTGCCTTTTAGCAGTTGAGATATTATTTTAATGTCAGTAAGATCTCTTTCTCAGTCTCAGTGCTCTGAATATGAGGGCTGATTAATGATTGGAATGTTAATGGAGCAATATAAATAAGAAATATATTGGTGGCCATTGCAGAAGAACAAAATGAGAGTCTTTTATGGTCACCTCAGGAGGAGAGGAATGGACCAGAGGATTGCTCATAGGTCAGGCATAGGAAGGACTCTGCTTGATATGAATTCCCTGGTCAAATCAAGGCATAAGTCTCAGAGTAGCAACTCTCCCAAATGGTGCTGTGCCAAACACAGAGGGAATCATAATATCATGGAGCAGAAATCCTCAACCCCTTCCCCCTGCATTTTCAATTGAAGCCACGGTTTACTCTGGCAGGTAAAACTCATTTGAAAATAAAGGGTAGAGTCTCAAAACTGTCCTCTAACTTTAGAACGATGGTGGTTGTTGCAGTGCCGAAACCACAAGGAATAGAAATGTTGCAGCCCATGGCCAGAAGCCCCACAAAGGTATATGCAATGGAAGTAGAAGTTTACTTTGGCTAGCATAACATCTGCAGCTATAGCCAAGAGCCTCAAAATTGGCCATTGGCATCCACATGGTCATGGGAATTCTAGTGCCAGATGAGGAGGGAATCGAAATATCATGTTGCATATAAACCACAGAATCTGCCCCCTGCCCCAGAATGGAAACAAAAGTTGTCTATGGCAGACATAACTTTCAGCCATCATGTCCAGTATGGTGATGGGAGTTGCAGTTCGAAAATAAGGGGAATCTCAGCATCTTGGCCCAGATTATCTCCAATACTCCCGAAGCTCTGTGCAACATTCTCTTTAGCATGCATAACTCAAATAAAGCCGGGGGTGATAAAATATGCCACCAGCTTCAGAGTGATGGTTGCATTGTCAAGACAGAAGAAAGCCATAACATGTCTGAGCAGGTTATTACAATAACATCCCTCCTTGCTATTTCCCATTGAAGCTAATATACTCCATTTGTGACAGACATAACACATCAAAATATAAAGACAGGGTGGACAAGATTGGCCACCATGTTTAGCATGATCAAGGGACTTGCAGAGATGAATGGAATTGCAGTAACACATCAGAGCACATCGGACTGTTTTATGTGTCTGGAATCTGGATTGTAACAGACTTTGGACACAGACAATAAACTCTACTTACTGACTGACCGACCGACCGACTAACCTACCTACCTACAGGTACTTTTGTGTCATTTGAATCCTGAACAAATGGGGCACAAACCTCAGGGTTTTAAATGAGGGAATTACATCGTTCTCGTGTCCTCCATTTTTCCTCATAACAACCTTGTGAAGTGGAACTGGCTGAGAGTGACTGGGCCTAAATCAGCCTGCCACCTTCTGTGACAGAAGGGAGATTCAAACCTGGATCTCCTTGATCCTACTCCTAGATTCTAACCACTATACAACACAGGTTTTGATATTTCATGGAGGATATTAAGGCACCCACCTCCCATTTTGAGATGTCAAGCTTTATTTACAGAAGAATTATGCCTGCCACAGATGAATGGATGGACATATGAAGGGACGGTCACACTGATTGACAGGTGGATGGTTCCTCATGTTATTATAGATTACTATCCATGTATTGTGTGAACAGACTCTACTGAAAATTATCTGAGACAATGTGGAAGTTCTAATTTTGGTGTTAGACATACGGCTTTCATTTTACACTTGGAAATCATCATTTGACGAAGGAATTAGCAAGGGCTGAACATGAAGTAGCTATTCACAACCAGTCTCTCCTCTCCTGTGCATTCTCATGTGTCAGTTACATGAGAATTGTTTTTTAAAATTCATTAAGATCCTTTAAACAAAAAAGATCTACTTACCACCCTACTAAGCCATACTTTGGTGGTTCTGTAAAGTTGAGTAAAAACATTCTAAGGAATGCAGTGGATACACTTCCTCCAATAATAATTTCCTCTCCAAAGCTCTCCAAAACCTGTGGAACTCCTGGCTGCCAACTGCTTGCGGATTCTGAATTCTTGCTGAAATTATATGGCAGCAATGGAAGGAGGAAGAACAGCAGCAACATACATCTGAATGCCAGCCAAATACTGATCCACTTCCAGCTGCGGATCTTCATTTTCTCACATGCATCTGCTAGCATGTCTGAGAAAAGGACCAGCCAATTGTCTGTCTTGTTACTCTTTGTTTCTATGTCAATTTTGCTTCTCCACTTTTGCCCTTGGATTTATAGATACTTTTGTATTGTAAAAACAGGACATACACTTTTGTATGCAACATCTGCTGTTGTTGTATATATGGTTTCTGCCTTAAAGATATAAAATATATGCATAATAGACAATGTTAATTACTGAGGTATACTCAAAATCCCCATTTGTATTTTTTATGGGCAGGAAAAAAAACCATATGAAATTAAGAATCAGAAATTTTATTCACACGAAGGAAAAGGAGATGCTGTAATTATTATTTAAAGGAGCAAAGACGAGAACATGAAAACGAAAATCCATGGGCAGCCAGTGGAATCCATCTGCCCAATACCAGCAGACAACCCTCAACTTTAAAAAGTTTTTGCCCCCATGTGGGCATAAAGGATAAAGTAGGAAACTAACCTATGAGAGATCCTGCCTAAATGGAATTGAATATCCCAGATCTCTGAGGTACAGCTTTCATAGGCTGAATGCAGACAGCACATATTCTTGAGCTGCTTCTGCCTCTTGATTTTCAAAGAAATCATTCACTAGATGTGAGGCTTTAAAAACGGATTTTAATGATAGTGTTTTTTATTCATTACAGGGCAAGTAACCTTCTTTCCCAAGGCCTCAAGGTTTCACCATTCCGCCATGTATCTTGTTTTTCTCAAAAGTTGTGAGACTGCAACATGGCCGATGCTTTCCTTCAGGCCTCTGATGTGGCTCAATTAGCTGTGTGGCTTTCAGAAGACATTCAATCCCATAAACTCAATTTTGGTGCCTAGGCCTGCATTTTATTCCCCTATCCTTTGATATCAAGGAAACCTGGTCAAAGTGATATCAAAATATTTGGACAACATGGAACAAGTTGCAGTGACTGAGGGAAACCCATATCAATTTGCATGTTTCCCCCCATAGAGCAAGCAACAGTTCCATGTGGTCGTTTTAGTTGGGGAAATGGTGAGAGGTTAGTCTTAATCTTCCCTCTGCTTCTGTCAGTGTCCTGAATTGGACTCCTGAGCCTATTCAGCACCTTCCTGAACCATTCTGGTATCGTATTGAACTCATTTATGGTAAAAGCTCTCAAAGAAAGAGATGCTCGACATTCTTCAGCGGGGTGTGAAATCAGGAGGCACAAGATGTATAAGACGGACATTCCAGCTTTCATGAACTCTAAGGTATAGCTCTCTCTCTTACCTCCTCAGTCCAACAACTGGTGGCAGGTTACAGAGCAGGTCACACAACTGCCCCAAAGATACCAGTTGCCAATGCCAACCCATTCCCCGGCCCTTTCTTCTGAATTCCTCTGACACAGTGGTAGACCACATTCTAGCTATCCAGAAAATTGGGTATTCCATTCCTGATACTTTGAAAGATCTCAGAAGAGATGTACATCTGCTACAGAATGAGATGGCAATGCCACATGTCAGTCACCCAATAAACTTCAGGTGGTAGAAGAACTTGATTTTACTTTTTAGGGAATTTGTTGGCCTGTATATTTTCTTTAATTAGTCATAGTTCAATTCTAAGCAGAGTTACACTGTTTGAAGAACTTTGAATTTGTCAGATCTCAGAAGCTAAGCAGGGTAAGTCCTTGGAAGGGGGACCACCCAGGAAGACTGCACAAGAAGGCACTGGCAGACCACCTCTGCTTCTCACTTGCCCTGACAGCCCCTTGTAGTGGCCATTATAAATTGATTGCGACTTGACAGCACGTACACACATATATTATTATAGTATATTATATTATTGACACCCAGGAAGAGTGGCAAATACCCTTGAAGATAGAGATAGTATTCAACAAGATCTGAACACAGTGAAAAAGTGGGCATACTTGAATAATGCAATTTAACATGGCCAGGTGCTAGGCTGAAAGGTAGGCTAGGCTGAGAGTGTATGACTGGCTGAAGGTCACATATTAAACTTCATGGCTAGGTGAGGATTTGAACTCTGTTCTCCCCAATCTTAGACCAACGCTCAAAGAATAACTTCACTCACACACTAGATGGGCTTAGACACTATTACTGAGGTTGAGCCAAAAGGTGATTTCTTGATTTCACAGATAAAGGGGGCACTGCTGACCATTATAAAGACTCTGGCTACTTCTGGAGAACTCATTCACACCCTTCTATGGGAATTCCATTTAGGAGCTTGAGGTTCATGGTTCTGCATATTCCTGCATTATTAAGCATGCCATTCTAAGCAGGGTTATGTTTGGGAAAGAGACTGTAAGACTTGCTCCCAAGGCTTCCCAGTTGCCTTTCCAAAATACCATCCTCACGCAACCAGGACCTTGTGGTTATTGAATGATACTTGAAGGCAATTGTGGAGTGACATGTCACCAGGCTTCCTAGTTGCCATTCCAAAATACCATCATCATGCAACCAGGACCTTGTGGTTATTGAATGATACTTGAAGGCAATTGTGGAGTGACATGTCACCAGGCTTCCTAGTTGCCATTCCAAAATACCATCATCACGCAACCAGGACCTTGTGGTTATTGAATGATACTTGAAGGCAATTGTGGAGTGACATGTCACCAGGCTTCCTAGTTGCCATTCCAAAATACCATCATCACGCAACCAGGACCTTGTGGTTATTGAATGATACTTGAAGGCAATTGTGGAGTGACATGTCACCAGGCTTCCCAGTTGCCTTTCCAAAATACCATCATCATGCAACCAGGACCTTGTGGTTATTGAATGATACTTGAAGGCAATTGTGGAGTGACATGTCACCAGGCTTCCTAGTTGCCATTCCAAAATACCATCATCATGCAACCAGGACCTTGTGGTTATTGAATGATACTTGAAGGCAATTGTGGAGTGACATGTCACCAGGCTTCCTAGTTGCCATTCCAAAATACCATCATCATGCAACCAGGACCTTGTGGTTATTGAATGATACTTGAAGGCAATTGTGGAGTGACATGTCACCAGGCTTCCTAGTTGCCATTCCAAAATACCATCATCATGCAACCAGGACCTTGTGGTTATTGAATGATACTTGAAGGCAATTGTGGAGTGACATGTCACCAGGCTTCCTAGTTGCCATTCCAAAATACCATCATCACGCAACCAGGACCTTGTGGTTATTGAATGATACTTGAAGGCAATTGTGGAGTGACATGTCACCAGGCTTCCTAGTTGCCATTCCAAAATACCATCATCATGCAACCAGGACCTTGTGGTTATTGAATGATACTTGAAGGCAATTGTGGAGTGACATGTCACCAGGCTTCCTAGTTGCCATTCCAAAATACCATCATCTTGCAACCAGGACCTTGTGGTTATTGAATGATACTTGAAGGCAATTGTGGAGTGACATGTCACCAGGCTTCCTAGTTGCCATTCCAAAATACCATCATCATGCAACCAGGACCTTGTGGTTATTGAATGATACTTGAAGGCAATTGTGGAGTGACATGTCACCAAATAGTCTACGGTAGAGGGCATCAGTACACTGAGTGGCAAATTAGGGTTGGCTAGTTCCCATCACCCAAAACCTGACACCAGAGATTCATTGTGTCACGTCTGATGATACTATGGATGGGCCCAGTGATGTCATAGGGTGGAACTTGGTGATGTCACACTGAATAGCAGTATTAATAAGTTTACCTCCACATATTCCTAGGTAGATATCTTCAAAAATATGGGCTATATAGCTAATAACTAAAGGCAGTATTTTTTTAAAAAAGCAAGAAAATAGCTTGCAAAATGTAACTTGTAGTTTAAGTGTTAATGTCACATTCTTATGGCCTCCCATCTTCAATGTACATGTTTAGTGGTTAGCATGCAATATATGTAGATTATGGCACATTGCCAGCTAACTAAGAAAATAAGGTTGGCTCATAATCACATTACGAATCTTTCGCTGATTTAGTTGGAGAGTGGAATTATCACAAAGATGTTGCCGTTCAGGGTTCCCAAAGTTGTTAAGCCTGAGACTGCTCCTAGATTACAGATGGGCACGATCGGAATCATGATGTGAACCCCCCCCCCCCCGATAATGGCGTTTGCGCCATCGTGACACAGCTAATCGGTTCCATCCACGGCAACCGATCCAGCAGTTGGAGGTTTGCTTGTTCGGGACTTGATCGGATGGATCGGTTTCTGTTTGGAATTGGAGACACTCTGGTGCTAGTAATTTATTTCCGGGGCAATGGAGCCAAGGGAATGTCTGAGCTGTGTTTGCCCTCCTTCTGTCGCCCTCGAAACACGAATGGAAGCCCAGCTTTCCTTGATTAGCAGGCTTCCTTCCAACCACAGAGCAGCAACCCAGGGGAGGGAGGGTGAAGGCGGTTTGCTGAAGCCATGGGCACAAAGGTTTTCACTTTTTTAAAAAATGGGGCTTTGTAGGAGGTGTTTATCTGTCTGTCACTCTGTTTTTAACCTGCTTTTAAAACACTGTATTTTGTGGGAAAACCTCATTCATGGTTCTGTGTGTGTGTTTAAAATATGCTTTTGGAAGACTGGCTGCTTGCTTTTAAAATTGGGTGGTGAGGAGTGGAAGATTCTGTCCCTGCTTTAAAAAAAAAAAAAGCCCATGTGCCCTTTGTCCTGGGGAAAGACGAATGGCGTGGGTGGCCTCCCAGCCACCCACACTGACTTTTGCCTTTCCCGCAGGACAAGGGGCAGCCGGCTTGTGGGAAAAGCAAAAGGCCGCACAGGAGGCTGGGAGGCCGCCCGCGCCGTTCGTCTTTGGCCTCCCTGATTCCCGATTCCAGATCAGAAATGGGACTTGATCAGTTAGAATTGGTGACCTGGGTTCGGCGGTGGCCTGGAGCCACGAACGGCTTGATTGGTATTTTGGGGGGGATCGTGCCCACCTCTATTCTAGATCACTTCCCCAGTAGAAGATGGCTGCTTTGTAAGGGTAGCCTGTATTTCATTATACCCCACTGAGACCTCATTTTCCTCCCCTACACTTGCCATCCTCAGACTCCACCCTCTGGAATTTCCCAAAACATTTGGCAGCCCACGAGATGTTCCTTAATGGCTCTTCTCACTCTGCCATGAAGCTCCCTTGGTGACTCGGGGCCAGTCAGTCTTAGCTTAGCCTGTCTCACATAATTGTTATAAGGATGTTTTCATCAGTATATATACAACAGTTGTCCATGATGTGCTAGTTATATACTTACTTTTGCCCTTTCATTCTCTTCTCCCCAAAGCCCTGGGAATAAACAGTTTCTGATATGTGTCCATTCTTAAATCTCTATCCTGCACATGTACTTCTGTATGTTTTACAATTCCAAACTTCGGGAAATGATGAGCTTAATGAGATTGTAAGATTGACTTCATTCTACTGTTTTCAAATATTTATCTCAGTGGGATCTGTTGAAGCAGAAGGCCTCTGCTTTTCTAGTACTTTCCCCCTGTGATGGCTATGTGACTGCTAGCAGAAAGATAGTCTCAAAATTGTTGCTGAAATGAATTAAACGGTTTATTAGAAGAGACGATGCATAAAATACAACAACAGCAAAAAGACTCAAATCAAGTGCATGATACAAGTATAAATTGCAAAAAAGGGGGGGGGATAAAATAGCAACAAGAAGATATACATAGTTACAGTAAATAATATGGACTACAAATACATTATGTATACACATAATGGAATACATATGCAGTAAATAAGCAAATGAGGTGGGAATTTACAGACTCTTTCTGAACCAGTCCTCAGTAGTGGACACACTGGGGAGTGGACAGGTT
The DNA here is from genome assembly GCF_028583425.1 of Eublepharis macularius. NCBI lineage: Eukaryota > Metazoa > Chordata > Lepidosauria > Squamata > Eublepharidae > Eublepharis > Eublepharis macularius. The sequence continues at coordinate 177,385,771 of NC_072793.1, forward strand.
AACCTCTGAGCGCCATGCTGTATGAAAATATCTGAAAAAGCTTACCAGAAGATGACAGCAAGTAGACTGCATGTTAGCCATTTTCAAAACTTTTAACTATGAACATTTTATTAGCCTCCCTACCACTCTCTTATACTCCTACGATAAAGTTAAGTTTGATAGTAAGCAGAAGCCACTTCATACCTATCTATTCAAGAATCCAGAAAGGTAGGGACGGCTTGTGGGACTCCTAGATTCCTCAGAATTAGGATGGAGGAAGGACAAGGCATAGGATACCCTTTGGAAGACTCAAAAGGCAGCAAGAAAGTATCTTGAAAGCAGGCAGACCCCAAAGAGAGGAGGCTGGATTCCCAGTCGTCCTTCCGCCTGATCATTCTTACATCAACCATCCTAAGGGCCAATATCATGGTGGCACCACAATCACTCCAAGTGATTTCCCATATATATTGTTTACAACATATATTGTTTACTTTCCCACCCAGGGGCAACAACTCCATACCCATAACTTCTTCCAGTATCCCCCCAAAATATGCCAGTCAAAATGCTTGAAGAAAGGTTGTGGAGGCAGAAGGTACGTTCATTAAGGAAGATAGGTGAAATTTCCCTTGTTCTTGGTGCATGGTCCACATTGTTAAGGATGAATGCCATCCCATGATTCTGCATCTGTATAGATTCTTCCCAAATCAGATAGAAGAAAGAGAAAAGAACTGACTAAAAAGATTTGAAGGGTAAAATGCTAGTTATTTTGTCCTTCCTATCTGCTCTCTGGTGTTCAGTTGAGATCTGAATATAATGATGTGGCATTTGGGGAAGAAGATACAAGCCAATAAGCCTCCACTAGAGGCCAAAATGGAGAAGATCTCCACGGCCACCATGTCTTTCCCCTTGGTGCTCAGATAGGTGGGGACAAAGGAGAGCCAAACACTGCAGAAGACCAGCATGCTGAAGGTGATCAGCTTGGCTTCATTGAAGGAATCGGGCAAGGTCCGTGCTAGGAAGGCCACCATGAAACTGATGCTGGCCAAAAGACCCATGTAGCCCAGAACAATGTAGAACATGATGTCTGAGCCTTCATTGCACTGTATGATGATATGACCCACTTGGGAGTGCATGTCAAACTCTGGGTAGGGGGGAGAAGTTGCCAGCCACAGCACACAAATGCCAGTTTGAATTAAAGAACAGGGAATAATGACTGACATGGCCAGTCTCTTTCCTACCCACTTCCTCATCCTATTCCCTGGCTTGGTGGCCATGAAGGCAACCACCACAGTGATGGTTTTGGCCAATATGCAAGACACAGCAATGGTGAAGATGATGCCAAACAGGGTTTGCCGGAGGAGGCAGGTCACTGTCGCAGGCTGGCCAATGAATAGGAAGGAGCACAGAAAGCCGAGCAGCAGAGAGGAGAGCAGGACACAAGTGATGGTTCGATTGTTGGCTTTGACAATTGGTGTGTTCCAGTGTGCGCAAAAGGTCCCCATCACTATCACTGTGACCACAAAAAATAAAACAGCGATAGAAGCCAAGCCTGCTCCCATGGGGTCCTCGTAGGATAGGTAGGTTATTAATTTGGGAATGCACATATCCCTTTTCTGGTTTGGATATTCCTCTTCTGGGCACTTCTCACATTGGTCTGCATCTGAAATTCATAATTGTTACCATCATTTCTAAATATACATCTGTTGTCCATTTCATGTAACTTGCACCATGAAACAGTTTAAAATCAAACAAACATCCTAACAGTGCACTATAAAAGTTAATATACAATACAGCAGCAATCAAGTCGCTAATTGGAGGCAATTAATCTGCCAGTTGGAAGCTTGATAGTGGATGACTCTGATAGGGAGGGTTCAGATCTTCATTTCTGCTCTGTCTGGGCTGGCGGAGGCCTAGCCTAAGATCAACCATATGCCTGGTGGAACATCACTGTCTTACAGGCCTGGCAGAAAGATAGTATATCCTGCTGGGCCCTGGTCTCACTAGACAGAGAGTTCCAGCAGGCTGGAGCCAAGACTGAAAAGGCCGTGGCTCTGGTCTAGATCAGGTGGGCCTCGCTGGGGCCAAGGACCACCAATAATTGTTAATTTCCTGATCAGAGCATCCTCTGGGGCACATACGGGGAAAGGCGGTCCCGCAGATACGCTGGTCCCAGTCCCCATAGGGCTTTATAGATTAATACCAAAATCTTGAATCTGATTCGGTACTCCACTGGCAGCCAACGCAGCTGGCAAGGTATAGGAGTTATATGTGTGCCACTCAACTCTCCCACAATGACACACACCACTGCATTTTGAACCAGCTGCAATCTCTGGGTCAGACTCAAGGGAAGCCCTGCATAGAGTGCATTACAGTAATCCAGCCTAGAGGTGACCGATGCCTGGATCACTGTAGTTAAATCGCGGATCGAGAGGTAAGGGACAAGGAGATCCAGACTGGAGTCCCACTCCCCATTCTGCCATGTTAAGTTGGTTCCCTACTTTGGGCCTGTGAGACCCTCACAGCCAGATCTACCTCACAGGATGGTTGTGAGAATAATATGGAGTTGAGGAGAACAATGTAAGGTATTCGTGCAGCACTTTTGGCGGGAGGAAGAACTGCTTCTTCAGTATTCAAACTATTGTTAAATATGGCAAGCAGGGGGAGCTTCCAGGTTGGTGTACGGAGGCCAGTATAACATAAAACAATTGGCAGGGCTGAAGTTACAATAGGGCACATGTATTTCTTTTCAAATGAGAATAATAGAGAAGAGCAATCTATATCTATATTTAAGGAACTTAATTTTGCCAAAGGAGAATCTCCTCCCCATAACAAGCCTACTACTGAGTTTATGAAAGAAAACCTGGTTCAATATCAGTGAAGAGTTAGTATAACAGCAAGCCGCCATTGGGAATTGCTATTGTGATTCCTTTTCGCATTCCCTTGGATTCCATTGCTTAGCTTGCAGCCGCTTTGGATGGAACTGGTATTCTTTCCAGTCCTTTTGTGCACATGTCACTCTTACTTGTCATCAAGTAATCCCATTACTTGGTATTAATTTTGTCCTGCATATGCATTCTGATTACAGAGATTCCCTTTTTTACATGTAGTTTGGCCTCTAGTCTATATAAACTGAGGATTCGACTTGATTACAAAAATGTAGTTCCTGTGAAAAAGGTAAGTGTGAGGGTATCGTGGTAGGGGCTTGCTTCCTTCTTCCTGAATGCATCTCCTTGCCAAAGGAAAGAGAGGTTCCTGGATTTCCTCCACCACAGTTGAGCAATCAGTGCTTCAGAAGAGCCCAGTTGACATCACCATTGGGCCTTCTGGAAGCAATTGGTCACAAACAGCCACCTTCATCACAAGAGGACATTTGGACTGAAAACTCCAAATGTTTTATGACTGGCAGCAGTTCCCTTGGCAGCCATGCTGGCCACGACAGTCATTTTATCATGGTACCCGCAGGCTGTCCTGAAAAGCCCAAGAGTTCCCATGGGCTGAACTACGTTAAAGAATGGTTGTTGTGGGTTTTCCGGGCTGTATTGCCGTGGTCTTGGCATTGTAGTTCCTGACGTTTCGCCAGCAGCTGCTGGCGAAACGTCAGGAACTACAATGCCAAGACCATGGCAATACAGCCCGGAAAACCCACAACAACCATCGTTCTCTGGCCGTGAAAGCTTTCGACAATACGTTAAAGAATGCTGTCCTAAGTGGACAAGTTAAGGCGGCTGCAAAAAATGCTTTCTCTAGCCTGGAAGATGGCTTCTGACCTTGACACGGCCGACCTGGCCACCTGGATCCATGCTATGGTAACATGAAGACTTGACTACTGTAATGCGCTATACGCAGATCTCCCATCTAAGTTAACTAGAAGACTCCAATTGGTGCAAAACGCTGCGATGTGACTGTCATCAGGAGCAAGCAGGAGCATGTACATCACCCCCATTCCACAGTCACTCCATTGGCTACCTATCAGTTACCATGCTCAGTTCAAGGAATTGGTTATCATATACAAAGCTCTTCAAGGCCTTGCTCCAGCATATCTATGGGACCGCCTCCCTCCCTATGTTCCTCCACAGCAACTTTGCTCATCTGAACAGGGTCTCCTGCAGGTTTCACCCTGCACATGGGCGAAATCAGCAGCAGCCCATGCATGGGCTTTCTCTGTGGTGGCCCCAACCTTGTGGAACAGCCTTCCTGGTGAGGTCAGGAGACCCCCCACTCTCCTAGCTTTCCACAAACGATGCAAATCTGAATCATTCAAAAAGGGTTTTATATTGTAGGGAGGGGTCTCAGATGCTCTGCTAATGAGTTAGGGACCATAGACTTCACCCACAGACTTCACCATGATGTTGCCTTACATATCTGTTGCTTTAAATATGTGTTCCTATGTCAGCCCTAGAATTGCTTACGTTCCCGGTCAGCCTTTCTTTAACTTCTGTATTGCTAGACTTGCTTATGTTCTGTTTCAAGATTTCTTCAGCTCTGTATTGGATTCTTGCTAATGTTATGTCTTTGTAAAGTTGTGTTTATTTACCCTACGACATCTTTTATGAAATTGTCCTTGATACTGACTGTACTACTCTCACACTGTGTAATCTGCCTTGAGTCTCAGTGAGAAAGGTGGACCATAAATGACATAAATAAAATGTTAAAAAATTGAAAAATGTGAAATGTCTAGAGCTTTTCTCTTGCAACATAATATCCTTTGACTTACCCATCTGGACTGCAACTTTCCCTTCCGGGCATCGAGCACAATCATAGCAACAAACTTGCTTCCCCTCTTGAACAATCCTGCTGTGTCCGGAGGGGCAACTCTCAACACATGTGCTGCGTGGGACGCTCTAAAAATTAGCACAAGGAAGGAGGTTGGTGATGGAAATGTGCTGCTTGCCCCTTACAGCTATGATTCTTGATTCCAACTCCTTTGCCCAAGAACACATCAGATATCTACGGGACCACCTCTCCCTGTATGTACCCCAGAGGACACTTTGTTCAACAAATAAGCAACTTTTGGTGGTTCCTGGCCCAAAGGAGGCCCGACTGGCTGTGACCAGAACTAGGGCATTTCGGTCCTGGCACCAACCTGGTGGAACTCTCTGTCTGATGACACTTGGGCCCGGCAGGATTTGTTATCATTCCGGCGGGCCTGTAAGACAGAGATGTTCTGCCAGGCATATAGTGGAGGTTAGGCTGGGCCTCGCAGCCACATAAAATATAAAACACCTCTCCACCACCCTGTCTGTGGACCTATGGGCCAGACTGAAATGCAGCACTTCATGGCTACTATTCTATCGTCGCCATCTGAGGAGGATGTTTTATTGTATGATATGTTTTAAGGAGGATGTTGTACTGTATGATATCTTTTAGTGCCTATTTATATAATGTTTAAATGTAATATTTTATTGTTTATGGAAAGGTTGTATTCCGCCCTGAGCCCGCCTAGCGGGGAGGGCGGACTAAAAATTGAATGAATGAAGGAAGGAAGGAAGGAATAAAGTTACATTCTCCCCAGTTGTATACATAGATACATGCATTCAAAGATCAAACAACTGATAAGAGAAAGAAAAGGAGCTGGTTAACCAAAGTTACACCCTTTATATGCATTCCTTCCCTCAATAAAAATCCCTCATTGCGCATTTTTCTCATCTTCTGAATTTCCATTCTCTGCCACTTCTATTTACCATGGCTGTATGTCTTCTGATTAATAAAATCTCCATTCTTCACATTCTGAATAGAAATATCTTTCCTCTTCTGAGAAAATACCGCTTTGGAATCTTTCCCAAATTTAGAGGCAAACACTGCTTGCAAGCAAGAGAACTAACACGTCTGCGAGAAAGTTGTTTCATCATGACTCGCTACTTATTGTACTGGTTTTTCATTTCTAGAGAATTTTCAAACAGAGGAACATTTGAAATTTTGAGTCTCCAACTGTAGTGGTACAGTGCAATCTCTCCCACCTCATTCATTTCTCCATTTGGAGGCTTGTAGAGCTCAGAACAAAAAAAAAGCAGAATTTTTGTACAGAATTTATACATTATGGACCTATTACGGAATTTTGCAAATGCAAATCTTCCAATAGAAGCACACATTCCTTGTTACTTTCTAATGTGTTATGGGAAGGGTGTATGAATTTGTGAGAAGAAAAATCCAAGATGTCATATCCAGCGCTTATGTGCCGTTTCTTGTAATTTTAGGGAGATAGTTGCTCTATATTCACTCTGTGTATTGTAGGGCGCAAGAAGGTGCTTTTTCCTCAAGGATATTCGAGATCTTTATGTGTTGGCTCCTTCCAAGCATTCCTGTTATCCCTGTGACCATGTAATGTTTGATAAACTTATAAAGTCAAAAATCCAATGAATGTAAACTCACAGCATATATGTACTTTTATAGGGGTGCATCTAGAAAATTTTGTTGTGGTTTTGAATATGGGGATCAGGAGTGAATTCCCCTACCTCCACTCTGGTGACTGCGAGTTATTTTGCTAGTTTTCAATTTCTAGAGAATTTTCAAACAGGGGAATATTTGAAATTATGAGCCTCCATCTGTAGTGGTAAATACCATCTCTCCCACCTCATTCCATTCTCGGTGGCTTGTGGAGTCCAGGACAAAAAAGAACAGCAAAATAATGTGGTCTCTGGATTCCTTTATACAACGGATACATTGTTGGTCTACTATGGAATTATTCAAATGCAAATCTTCCGATAGAAACAGAAACAGTCAGTACCCATTCCTTGTGACTTTTTTATGCATTATGGGAAAGGGTATATTGTTTGTGAGAAGTGAAATCGAGATGGCATATCCTGCTTTGAGGTGCCTTATTTCCTATAATCTTAGGCTGATATTTACTCTGCATTCACTCTGTGTATTGTCGGAGGCAAGATGGCACTTTTTCCTCTGGGATACTAGATATCACTACCTGATAGAGTCCTTCCAAGGGTTCCTATTATCCATGTGACCATGTAATACTTGATAAAGGTATAAAATAAGAAACCCAATTAATTTAAATTCACAACACATAGGATGTTATTAGAGGTGTACATCTAGAAAATTTCTGTTGCAGTTTTGGTCTGGGTTAAGGAATGTATCCCCTCCCACCCCTGTGATTGCTAGTTTGGGGCTAGGATGTAACCAGTTCATAATTCAATTCTTGGTGTTGTTTTTCAGGCTCCAGATTTTCAGGCCATTTTTTCCAGTGGGGAACCTATTATCACAGTTGGCGGAAGCGGTCTTTAAAGAACACTCCACTAAATTCTTGGAGAACGCAATCATCTCACTATTCCAACAACCCATGTAAGTTTCAATCACTTTCAATGAAGGGATTCAGTTTCCAAACCCCCAAAGTAACAGGGTTTCTGTACAAAACACTTCTCTCCATTGACTCTTATGGCTGGAAACTGGCAAGAAAAACTATGGCCAAGCAGCACTGTAGTGCCAGCTGGCTAGCAAGGTTTTTTTTTTTTAATCTGGTAATTATAATTTTATGAATCTCATTCAGTGATTAATTCAGTGCCAATTATACCCCAAAACATTTATTTTCATGTTTCTTCCAGCTTGTGATTTTCGAAATGCACACACCTAGTTAGTATGATTAAGAGAGATATTGGCCAGATCCACATTACCTCTGCACATCCCGGTGTTGCACTAAATGTCCGCGAAACACCCGGAAGTATAGCGTCTTTCTTTCTTTTTTTTTTTTATAAATTTTTTATTTTTCAGTATACTACACAACACTACAATAACACTACACAAGACTATCACAAGGAAAGGAAAAGGATGAAGAGAAAGGGAAGGGGTGGGGAAAAGGGGACATAAAGGGAAGGATAAACTACATTCAACACTACACTTCAATGTTTTCCCTTCATACTGCCATAATAGAAAAAAATAGCTCAATAAAATGATGATGGGGTGGTTAATCATACAGATTACACATTTCAAATTCTAATTAAACTTTCCTCCCCCTTCTGGGTCCCGGACGCAATTCTCTCTGTGCAACCGCAGCTGCGGTGCTCTCCTCCCCCCCCCACTCAGGCTTCTCCTTTTCTTCGTTCTTGGTACACTGGAATTCCGGGTTTTTATCCTCAAAATCCTTTAGTTGATCTTCTGATAGTATCTTATAGGCTTGATCTTTATGTCTAAACCATATTCCTTCCGGAAGTAACCATTTATACTTTATTCCATGGTCCCTCAGAAGAGCTGCGAACTTTTTGTACTTAAAACGTCTTTTCCGGACTAGAAATGGAACGTCCTTTAAAATCTTGACTTTAAGACCCATAAAGTCCAAATCCGCATTGTATGAGTTATATAGGATAGTGTCCCGAATCTTTTTAAATGAAAAGTCAATAATGATCTCGCGAGGCAACTGTCGCTTTGTTGCATATTTTGAAGAAGCCCGACGGACCTCCAAAATGGCGCTTTTAACCTCTTCTTTAGTTGTCCTCGCGGGTGTCGCCAGTAGTTCCGAGACCAAATCCCGCAGATCCTCATTTTCCTCCTCTTTCACATTTTGGAGACGCAAAGTTGTCTGCATTCGTTCCACCTGTAGCCCAATCAGCTGGTTCTCCACCAACTTCAGCTCTTTTTTCGTAGCCTTCACAAGTGACGCACTTTCCAGAGCAGACTTCTCTGCCCCCCCGCTACTTCCTTAATGGTTTTCACTTCGCTTTCAATTGAGCCCACCCTTTGATCAGTTTCGTTCAGCTTGTCAACAAAGGGTTTTATGGCTTCCACCACCGCCCTGCACACCAACTCTTCGAGCGACTCTCCCTTCTGTAAGGTAGCCGAGATTGACTTACCGAGAGCGGGACTTTGCTTCTTTGCTGCCATTTGGGGGGGGGCGCCAGCCAGATCCTGGAACTCACCGAAGGGGAAGAGCGAGTCTTCTTCAGATCAACCTCTCCTTCACAAACGCTTGTAGAACAGAAGGGATTCGCTTGTTTACAGGCTTCCGCCCGTTTCTTTTATTTGCCGTTTCTCGTTGCCCGGCGGCACTCAAGGCGCCGCGCACGTCTGCCGACCTCCATAGGGACAAATGGGCAATTCCCCCCCCCCGCATTGATTCCGGGAGGTTCTTCCCACAGCGTCCCGGACCCTGCCTCCCTAACGGGGAGTCCTGGGGGCTAATCCTTGCAGATCAGCCGCCCGGTCAGGGTGCCCGGTCGTTTCCTCCCGGACCTGCCGAGAGGAGCGTCCGGCATGGCTGAGAAAGCGAAACCAAATCCGGAAGTATAGCGTCTTTCAAGCGCGATTTCAGAAATCGCGCTTGAAAGACGCTATACTTCCAGGTGTTTCGCGGACATTTAGTGCAACACGGGGACGCGCGGAGGTAATGTGGATTCGGCCGTTGTCCATGCCACTTTGATAAACAAATAGGGAGTGTTAGATATTTACATTATACTGAAATATTATATCTTTATATAAGTATACAGAAATACAGGAGGGAATTCAGGCAATACCAACAAGTGACATAAGAAACTGCTCTTTCTCTGCCTTATTTTATGGTTTCAGAGGAGAAGAAGTGGTAGACCACTTTAGAAGACATATCTAAGGCTTGGATTTTCAAGGACCTAGGAGGTAACAAAAAGCTTCTCCGATTTTCTAAAAAAGTGTCATGTATTTAAAAAAATATTATTCATACCTGCTGAAATTTGTGATTCCATATCAGCGAACTTCTATTAATAGTAAATTCTTCACCTGTAGTTGCCTTGTATTCTATCTGACCAACTTGGATTTTTTGGAAAGATTGGTTTGGGAATGTAACCAAGTTCACAATATCATAGCCAGCGGCCAGGTCCCCATTTTCATCAAAAAAGATTTCATCTCCAGCAGAATTGTTAAAGTGAACATTTCTTAAAAATGAACAAAGCTAGGTTGGAGGAGAAACAGTTTATATATGTAAAAGATGTAGCAGGAAATAAGTGAATATAACTTTCTGGAGTTTATTGACATGGAATCCCTTGCGCTACAATATTGATTGTATTAATATTATCTAGTATGAATTATGTGTTTATAGAATTTCCAGAGGAAGCTACCTCATAGATCTGATATTCTAATCAAGAACTGGGATCTGTGATTTGATTCCCTGAATGTGAAATTTCACCAAAATAATAATGGAAGGAGTCACCTTTTGAAAAGGAGGATTCAGGTTTCTCTCTTATGCTGCTCATGCATTATTGGATCCATCCTGGATATATGCCCTTTATATAAATGCAAATTCAAGATGTCTTCCAAGTGCAAGCAACAGATATGGATTTCTTTCTCCCACACATCATTGTGGCCATCTTTCTTTTTGCATTGCACATGGTACCTTTATCTTATCGAGTTTAATCTATGAAATGGCATTTGAGTTCCTGCACACAAAGCAGTACATACTGGATGAACTGTGACTGACCTGCCATGGCTGAACATTGAGAAGACCTCCTTTTCCCATCACTCTTTGCTGGGTTCTCAATGAATGCATGGCATGGAGAGCCTGCGCAACAGCATGAACAGCATTGTAGATGCCATAGCTCTGACCAGACATTCCCATTTCAAACACAGTTCCAGGAACGCTCTCAAGCTTCTCTCCTCCAGTACAGTTTTTGTTTCGGGGCCCATAAAGTTGATACAGTGGTAGTGAACAGAGAAATACATGATACCAAAATTTCTGGATCAAAAAAATCATAGATTGATACGGATTTAGGGTCTCAAGGAAGTCCTGAAATCCTGGCACCTTGTTCGTGTGCAGTGCAAAGGACAAACTGCCATTGAGAGATTTTGGTGTGAATTTACTCCCAGATAAAATAGCTGTAACATCCCATTGAGCTGTTGTAATCCAAACTCTCTCTAATGGCAGCCCATTATAGATTTCATAGTTTTGTATAATTATTTTTAAACCTTCCATAGACTGATCATCCCCATAGACAAGAATGACATTGAGCTTGCTAAACCAGATGTTTAGAGCTATCCTCCCCAAGATTTTAGCAAGATTTATATTTTCCATGTAACTTCTCACTGTGGGAATAATTTCTTTCAAAGCAATGCAAATATTACTCCGGAACAACCTTGGTAGCAAGTTTTGAAGGAACGTCTCTCCACTGTCATCATCTGCTGTGAGGAGGCCAATCCAATTCCATCCAAAATGCTTGAGGAGATGAACAATCCCAACATGCTGAAGTGCTTCATTTGGAGCCATCCGGAAGAGAAAAGGGAACTGAGTTTTTTCATTCATTGCAGGGTCAAGGAAGCCATAAGTGACCTAAGAAGAAAGATCATGACATTATGAGATATGCCAAAAATCTTCATTTATTTTCGAAAATACGCTTCTTCCTCCAAAAGCATGCTAAGTCCATTTGATCATCTAAGAAATGTTGCACTTTGTAATGATCTTTATTATCTAAACGTTCTAATCATGTTATGAAGGCAAGGCAATGGAGAACCTCAATTGTAAATATCTCCTTCAGGCTTAGGACAAAGCATGGCCCTGAATAACAGTTAGGGGGTTTTGATGTTCCCTACTCTTTCTTAATATCACCCACCTTTGCTATGTCCTGGATTAACCAAAGTCTTTCTGGTTAACATACACTCTCACACATTGTGCATATCTCTGTTCTTCCTGTACTTCGTCAGAACAAGATGAAGGCCAAGTTAAACATGGCAACATAACAAGCCTTCAAGGCTCAGATGTTTTTCTTTCCTGCGCCTCTCTCTCAGCCTTGGGTATATCCTTTCCCAGACATGTCTATCACGGGAGCCTAAATAGTTAGTTTATGGTATTTGACCTAAAGCAGATATGAACTTAATCTGTCAATCCATCATGTTTGAACTTCATGTAACTTTCACTTGACTGTTTATATATTCCTGAAATAGTTTCTTGTTCTGTAAACAAAATGATTACTTCTGTCCCCTTCTTTTGAAAAGTATAAAATAGGATGTTACAAAACTCTGGTATGCACTTTGCTGTCTGCGACGTGCATCAGGTTTATTAGAAAATGAACTTTACTTCCGAGATCATCAGTTTTGAAGTTGTTAATTATTCAGATTAAGAAAGAAGGGAACCTCAAAACTGGTACACTGAAGAATTTAAGAATTTCCCCAAGAATAATATGGACCTAGGGAAAGATATTGGTGTATCATTCCAGCATTCAAGAGCTGACCGCAAGATCCTGAACATAGTGAGCTGAGAGAGACAGGTTACTGGAGAGGATTTCTGTAGCTATGCCTATATTCTTTCATCTCTATAAACTTGCATACCTGTGCAATCTTGTATGTAGTTAAAATGTTGGCCATCTGGATGGAGTTTTGGGAGGTGAAGCCACCAATGACGGCCATTACTTTCTTCTTCCTGTCACAGTGGTAATTGACATAAGTCGGCTTTTCTCTGAAGAGTAGATCCAGAAGGGCTTGAGAGCTTCTCAGTGAGCTGAAAGCATTGTCGTAGATGTCTGATCTCAGTGTGGTGTTGGGTAAGAGTTCGGAATCCTTCTTGATTTCATTAACGGCAAAAACAAAGGCTAGGATATGCTGATAGTATTTACTTATTATCCTGCAATGAGAATTTTGTGTAGTCACAAACAATTGTGGCTTTCCCTCTAAAATATTAGTTACGGCAACAGCACGCACAAGATATGGTTGAAATCCTGCTAGAGCACCCATGCTTTCCCCCTCCCTCAAGAAGGAGAATTTGAACTGGCACTACTCGCTCCAACTCAGGAGTTCAGTCATTGATGGAAAATTCCATCTCCAGAAAATTTTCCTTTTGTGAAAATATGTTCTTTACTTCCCCAAAATATTTTTTTCCTTTCTGAGTCTCAGTGCTCCAAATATCTGGACTGATTAATAATAGGAATGTGGATAGATCCATATAAATATGGCCATTATAGAAGAACAAAATGGGAGCCTTGTAAAGTGACCTCAGGAGGAGAGAAAAGAACCAGAGGATTGTTCAGAGGTCAGGCATATGAAGGACTCTGCTTAATATGGTGAGTTTAACAGACAAGGAGTGATTCCGCACATGTTGGATAATCCACTTCCAATTCTCTTTATAGATCATTTGGAATGGATTTTGTTGTGTGCAACATCATTCAACTGGCACAATAGAAAACAGTACATTTATAAATGATTGTAACAATTATGAATTTCAGATGCAGATCAATGTGAGAAATGCCCAGAAGACAAATATCCAAACAAGAAAAAGAATCAGTCTGTCCCAAAATCCATCCCCGACTCATCTTACGAGGACCCCATAGGAGCAGGCTTGGCTTCTATTGCTGTTTTATGTTTTGTGGTTACAGTTCTAGTGATGGGGATCTTTGGTGCACAGTGGAGCACACAAATCTACCTCAAACAATTGATAAAGTGCATTGAAAGTGCATTATCCAACGTGTACGGAATCAGCCATGCTGTCCTCCACACACTGACAAGTTTAGTACTGATCAAGATGGGTAGCCGTGTTTGTCTGTAGCAGTAGACCAGAGGAAGAGTCCAGCAGCACCAATAAGACTAACAAAATTTGTGGTAGGGTATGAGCTTTTGCTTCTTCAGATTCCTCAGATATCAAGAAAACTCATACCCAGTTCAATACAGGTATACTGAGAACATGTTACACTGAAAATAATTTCGAGTTCTACTGAATTTGTGTTGGTTCACATATAGAACTATTATCTATTATAATAATGAAATCTATCCATCTGTCAGCACATCCATTTTTCTGTGGTACACAAAAATAATCAAAAGCAAGTCAGCGGTTTTAAAATTGTCAGCTGGCTCCAGGATGACTGTGAGAGTTGCTATGACAAACACAAAGGGAATCACTCTATCATGAGCAGCAATCCCCAACCCCTTCCCCCTGCATTTTTAACTGAATCCCTGGTTTGCTCTGACAGGTAGATCACAACCAAAAATAAAAGGAAGAGCTCCAATTCTGGCCCCTTACTTCAGAGTGAGGATGGGAGTGGTAGTGTCCAAAAGAAGAAGGAATAGAAATGTTGCCGGCCAGTGCCAGAAGTCCCACAAAGGTATTTGAAATGGAAGGAGAAGTTGACTTTGGCAAGCATAACATCTGCAACTATAGCCAGGAATTTCTAAACTGACCACTGGCATCAAGATGGTCATGGGAATTGTAGTGCCAGATGAGAAGGGAGTCGAAATATCACAGCCCAAATGTTATCACCAGAACCTGACCTCCCCCAATGGAAGCAAAAGTTGTTCATGGCAGGCATAACTCTCAGCCATCATGTCACGAATGGCGATGGGAATTGGGGCATCCTAGCCCAGATTATCTCTAATACCCCCGATGCAATGTGCCATGCAAGTAAACATTGTCTTTAGCATACATGTGTCAAATAAAGCCAGGAGTTATAAAATATAATCCATAACATCTCCGCACAGGTTATTGCAATAATGCCTCTCCCTTGCTGTTTCCCATTGAAGCTAAACTGCTCCATTTGTGACAGGCATAACACCTCAGAACATAAAGTCAGGGCATTCGAGGTTGGCCACCATCTTTAGGATGATCAAATGTCTTGCAGAAATGAATGGATTTGCATTAACACATCAGACCACGAAGCTCAGGGTTTTAAATGAAGGAATTACACTGTTTTCGTGCACTCCATTTCTTCCTCATAATAACCCCCATGAAGTAGGACTGGCTGAGAGTAAATGGGCCAAACTCAGGCAGCAGTCTTCTGTGACAGAAGAAGGATTCAAAGCTGGATCTCCTTGATCCTAGTCCCAGATTCTAACCACTATACAACACAGGCTCTGAGAGTTAATAGAAGTTATTAAGACACTCCCCTTCTCCCATTTTGAGATGTCTAGATTTATTTTTGGAAGAATTATGCCTGCCACAGATGGAAGGATGGGCATGTAAACAGATGGCCATACGGATTGTCAGAGGGATCGTTCCTTATATTATTCGAGATTACTATCCATGGATTCTGTGAACAGACTGCACTGAAAATGAAGGGAAAAAATTCAGAGACAATACGGAAGTTCTAATTTTGGTGTTAGGCATATGATTTTTGTTTCATGCTTGGAAATCATTTGATGGCACAATTAGCAAGGACTGGACATGAAGGAGCCCTTGGCAATCAGAGTCTCCTCCTCTGTCAATTACATGAGAATGATTTTAAAACTTCATGCAGACCTTTTAAATAATAATACTTGCCATCCTCTTGGACCATACTGGGGTGGTTCTGTAAAGTTGAGTAAAAAAATTTGAAGGAGTATAGTGGATATACCTCCTCCAATGATAATCTCCTCTCCAAAACTCTGCAAATGCTGGGGAACTCCTGGCTGCCAACGGCTTACAGATTCTGAATTGTTGCTGGAAGTATAAGGCAGCAGTGGCAGGAGGAATAAGAGCAGCAACATATTTCTGAATGTCAGCCAAATATTGACCCACTTCCAGCTGCGGACGTACATTTTCTCGCGTACATCTGCTAGCATGTCTGAGAAAAGGACTAGGCAATTGACTGCCTTGTAATTTTTACTCTTTGTTCCTATACTGCTTTTGCCCTTGGCTATATAGATACTTTCGTATTGTTAAACACAAGCTATACACTTTGGTATGCAATGTGTGCCATTTTTATACATATGGTGTCTGCCGTAAATATATGTAGTAGATGCATCATATAGAATGTCATTTACTAATGTATGTACCAGCCCCCGCCTGTAATGTTTATGGGTAGGAAAAATTATATGAAATTAGAGAATCAAAAGTTTTATACACAAAGGAAAAGAAAAATTGTAATGATTATTTAAAGCCCAAAAATGAAAAAGAAAAGCCATAGACAGCCAATAGAACCCAACTGTCCAGTACCAGCAGACAACAATCAACTCAGAGTTTTTGCCCCCCTGTCTTCTCCAATTTAAACATAAAGGATGAAGTAGGTAAGATACATGTGACAGATCCTGCCTGATGCAATTCAGTCTCCCAGATCTCTGAGATAACAGGTTGGTTTTATAGACTGAACATTGTATAGCACAAGCTCTGGAGCTCATTTGCCTCTTGATTTTCAAAGTCATCACTCACTAGCTGCTGGTCCACAAAAAGGGAGTTTAATTATAGTGTTTTTAATAATTACAGGGCAAATCACCTTCTTGCCTAAGGCCTCATCACCCCATTGCGTACTTTGTTTTTCTCAAAATTTGCAAATGATGTTTGTGAGACTTCAATATGGCCACGGCTTTCTTTCAGGCCTCTGATGTGGCTCAATTGCTTTCAATTCCATAACTTCCATTTCCGTAACTAGACCTGCATTTTATTCCCCTGTTCTTTGATATTAATTAAGCCTGGTCAAGATATAAATTCCTCCCCCCCCCAAGTCCGAATGAATAGGCAGACACAATTGTTGCGAATTAAACTGCCTCTTTATTAAAATAGAACAACATACCTGTCAACATGGCAAGGGCCTAACTAGAGGTACAGATCAGGCCCTGGGCTCACTCCTGGACCTCTGCCCTGACCTGTTTGGACAATCCACCAGCTGCCCCAGGTGTGAGCCATCCATCGTATGGCTGGGACTCGGCCAGCTTGACAAAGATGTTCACCCCTTAAAGTTCCCTCACCCGGCCATGAAGCTGATGTGGGGGGGACTGGCTTGTCCAAGGGTTCCCTACCAGGGCACCTGTCCTCACAACTGGGCCTGACAGACCCCAATTCCCACCAATGGGGATATGCCAAGGGTGGTCACCGGCCCACTCATTTCCCCCAACTTCTAACCTGCAAAAGGGGAGTAAACTCAACCCACCAAAGCCAATTACCTCCCTCTCCTGACCGTGCAAGGTAGGCAAAAAATTCCTTCAACTTCAAGTCGGTCCTCACATGCAGGCCGAAGGGCATTTGTCTAAATTAGAAGAGCCCCTGTGGTGTAGCAAAAGTGGTCTTCTCTCTCTCTTCCAGTTGTACTGGCACCTGCCAGTATCCTTTTGTCAGATTGAGAGCCAAGAGGTTCCAGGCGGCACCCAGGTGATTGAGTAGGATTTCCGCCATTGGGAGGGGATACGTGTCAAAGCGTGCCACTTTGTTAAGTTCATGGTAATTGATGCAGAATTTGGGATCCTGTCAGGCTTTGGCACAAAGATGATGGGGCTCCTCTATGTGCTGCAGGACAGTTCGATCACCCCAATCATAATATTTCCTTGGTCTCACAAGCAACAACCTCCCACTGCTTTCAGGGGACAGGCTCCCATGTGGAACAAGCCACCTGGCCTGGTTCAGTGGGGATGGTGTGTTGAATCAGGGCCGTCTCTGCTGGCTGTCAGAAAAAAATGTTTGAGGTGTGGCACCAGAGACCCTCAAGCTTCATCTGTTGCTCATGGGTCAGGTGGGGGGTCCAGCTAGGGGGCTTCCACCTTGGGGGCTTCACTGGTCCAGGGAAGCTCCCCTCCTGGGAGTTCCAGCAAGACCTCTGCTAGCTGGCATTTCTCCAGGGGCCCTTAAGCAGCTTCAAGGGCTCTTAAGCAGCTTCATGTGTAGCGTCTTGCTGTTTCACTCTCGGGGTCCACACTTCATCTTGTAGTTGAGGGGCCTGAGAGCACACATCACCTCATGGGGCCCTGCTACACATCCTCTCTGGCTCCAGGACAGGCCAACCAATGGACTAGAAATTGGTCTCCCATTGCTAAGGTCCATACTGACTGCACGAGTTGTAAGCCACCTTCTGTTGCCCCTGGGCCTTGGCCAGTTGGCACATTGCCTCTCCCTGTGTCTATTTCAGGTGTTCTTTGCATGCTGCATGTATTCGCTGGCTGGTATGGTGGGGGCCTCCAAGCCAATCACTCATTGGTTTTCCAGCAGGTCCAGGTGTTCTAAGGGTCATTGTACACCAGCTCTGTTGATGCTTGCAGGATTTTCTGCAGGGCGAAGAGGAAGGGATTGAGGTAGAGGTCTCACATGTTTGGATGATCTCATCCCACCTTGTGGAGTGCCTCCTTCAGAGTCTGGTTGAAGCGCTCCACCAGGCTGTCTGTCTGCATTTGGCAGGCTGACATGAAGATCTGGCATATCTCCAGAGTCTGGCAGTGCTAGCACATTAATACTGCCCCAAAGAGGGTCCTTTGTTGGTGAGGCCTTCTGAGGGCAAACCCACCACAGAAAAGAAATGCAGGAGAGCCTTGCCTTGCCCACCCCTGCCATCTGCATGGTGTGGAGGGGTATTGCCTTGGGGATACAGGTGGCGTAGCCCACCACCACCAGGACAAATCAGAACCCCCTGGGGGTGCATGAGAGGCCTCTCTACCCCCCCCACCTGGTGGGCCCACAAGGTAGGGGATTCTTGGAGTAGCACCTACCCCTCCCTCAGGCTCTGGCCCATGCCTTCCTCCCAGCCTGAACTGAAGCAGCCTTGGTTCAACACAGGATTCTCAAGGGTGTTTGTTCCCACTTTTCTCCTGCCCTCGGCCCAATAGGGCCGACTCTGCAGGGTGGGGCTGGCTGGACCATGACAAATGCTGAGGTGGCTGGCTCTCCCCTCTGCAGTTTCTCCCAATGGCCACTTAGAAGCCATTAAGGGCAACAGCAGTGTTGCCATGGCCTCGCAGGGCTGCAGCGCTTGTGGCCCCTCCCTCTGCCATCCTTGCAGCTGTTCGGGCTCCTGGGCTTTCCCCCATTGTTGCCTCTGTTGGTGTCGCCTACTGCCTCCTCAGCTGCCAGGGGCTCTCTCCCATCACCTCCACTTTGGTTCTCTCCACTGGCACCTCTGGCTGCCTCATCAGATGCCAGGGGTGCTCCCCCATCACCTCTTCCACCTTCGTCTCCTGCTCCAGACAGTTGCCTCTACTTCTGTCATTGCCCTGATCTGAAATGGACCCCTGAGCCAATGCAGTACCTTCCTGAACCATTCTGGTATCTTATGGTACAGTATACTATTAATCTAATTCATCGGAAAAGACCTCCAAGAAAGGCGATGCTAGTAGTTCTTCAGTGCTATGTGAAATCAGGAGGCACAAGATGGATAAGATGGATATTCCAACTTTCATGAACTCTATGGTGTAACTATCTCTCTAACCCCCACAATCCAAAAACTGGGGGCAAGTTAAAGACCAGGTCATACACCTGCCCCAAAGATACCAGTTGCCAATGCCAACCCTTTCCCAGGTCCTTTCTTCTGAATTCCTCTGACTCAGGGATAGATCACATTCTTGAAGTTCTGTCACTGATATTTTGAAGCATCTCAGAAGAATTCAGTCTGCTACCGAATGAGGTGGTAATTTCACATGTAAGTCACCCAAGGAACCTCAGGAGGTAGAGGAGTCTGATTTTACTTTTAAAGGAATTTGTTGGCCTGTATGTTTTCTTTAATTAATCGTGGTTCAATGCTAAGCAGAGTTACATGCTTTGAAGACCACTGACTCTCCTTAGCCAGCAGTGCATATATGCCTCAATAGGTTATGTGTGTGTGTATGTGTACATGTGTTCTGTTTATGGACTTTTGTTCTGTTCCTGGTGTCTTTTTATCTTTTTCTTCTTTTGTTGCAATAATTTATGGTCCTGTTACATTACATTACATTATACTGCCTTGCCTTGCATCACATGTTATGTTACGTTACGTTACATTACATTATGTCATCAGATCTTGGAAGCTAAGCAGGGTCAGTACTTGAATGGGAGACAGAGGACTCAGACATGCAGTCTGAAGGTGCATGTGTACGAAGTTCCAGGACACATTGAGCACATGGCAGGACAGCCTAAATAAAGAGCAAAACGTATCTTGAGGCAAAACTGACATCTTGCTCCCAAAGACAGTTTGTTGGCTGTTTCCTGAGGTGGGACCAGGGCTAATTTTGAGGGGGAATGCACAGGAACACAGTTCTGGCAGTTCCCCCAAGAGGTCACATGTCAGGTGGCTCCGCCCCCTGACCCTCGACCATTTTGGGCCCGTTTCAGCCTGGATTGGGGCCGAAATGGACCAGATCAGGCCTCTGTCAGGTGGTGGATCACTCTCCCATTCAGCAGCGGCCCAATCCTGACCATTTTGGGCCCTTTTCAACCATTTTGGGCCCAATTTTGCCCCTGAATGGCCAGGATTGGGTCCAAAACAGCCAGGATAGATGATGTCAGGGGGTGTGGCATATGCAAATCAGTTAAGCCAATGATACATTTCCAGTGATGTCAAGGGGCATGGCATATGCTAATGAGTTATGCTAATGAGTTATGCTAATGAGTTCCTCCAGCTCTTTTTCCACAAAATGACCCCTGGGTGGGACAATAGGACTGGAAGGGCTTGATTGTGCCTTCCTGTGAGGCACTAAAGGTGTAAAAAGAGAATTAATGACTCATGATGGCTGGATGTGACTCAGGTGGGGAAATCAGATCAGGGAAGATTGGCAGGTTGGATGATGAGATTAACAGAAAAGCTTCTGTAATTCAGTTCTGCACAACTCTGAGATGGGGGCTGAAGCTAGTATGACCTCATGCTCACATTCTAGTAGTTTTCCATCTTAGTCAGTCAGCCTGCTTTGGCTTAAATCACATGAGAATAGGGACATGATATTCCATATTCATAAGCCTTCTTAATAACATGAGGGCAGGTCTGACCTCTAACACAGTGATGTCATAGGCTGGAACTTGGTGATGTCACACTGAATAGCAGTATTAATAGGTTTTCCTCAACATATTACTAGGTAGGTACTTCAAAGAGATGGGCTATTTGGCTAACAACTAATAACAATAATTTGCAAAATGTAACTAGTAGTTGAACTGTTAGTGTCAGATTATTACAGTCTCCCATCTCCAATGTACATATGCTGTGGTTAGCATGTGAATTACAGCACATCACCAGCTAACCAATTATCATAAGAGATGCTGGAGTCCAGGATTCCCAACCTTACTGAGCCTGTGAGCATTTCTAAATCACTTTGCCTATAGAAAATGGCTGCTTTGTAAGGGTAGCCTATATTTCATTATACCCCACTGAGATCCTTTTCCTCCCTAAAGGTCCCCCGCTCAAGCTCCATCCCCAACCCCCCAGGAATTTCCTGAGATGAAGTTGGCAACTCTAGGCCCACTGGATGCTCCTTAATGGCTCTTCTCACTGTGCTGTGAAACTCCATTTGTGATTGTGGGCCAGTCAGTCTTGGCCTAGCCCGTCTCACAGAATTGTATTGAGGATGTTTTCATTAGAATATTCACAACAATTATCTCGGTTGTGTTATCTATACCTCCTTCTCACCTTTCCCTTCTCCTTCTCCAAAAGCCTTGGCAATAAACAGTTTCTGACGTGTCTCCAGAAATCTCTATCCTCTGCAGATGTACTTCTATCAGGTTCTTTTTACTATAGTTTTTATAATTCTGAAATTTGAGCAACGGCAGATTAATGAGATTGTAAGGTTGATTTTATGCTACTGCTTTAAAACATTCGGGATGGCAATGGGGTCTCTTTAAGGAGGAGGTACCTTTGATTGGAGGACTTTGTCCCTGTGGTGGGTATGTAACTGCTAGCAGAAAGATAATCTTGAAACGATTGCTGATATGAATTAAATGGTTTATTGGAAGGCTCTGTTCAAATCAAATTCCAGACAGAAGAACTGGAGGAGTTAGCTGTGTTAGTCTGTAGGAGCAAGATCGAAAAGAGTCCAGTAGCACCTTTAAGACTAACCAACTTTACTGTAGCATAAGATTTTGAGAATCACAGTCCTCTTCGTCAGATGCAACAGAAGAATAAATGGCAAAAGTAGAGGATAAATTACCAGGAGGGTTTATATAGCTACAGCTAATAATATGGATTACATATACATTATGTATATAGTTAAAGCAGGTAACATGGAATACAGATGTGGAAAATAAATGTATCAGGTGGGAATTTGTAGAATTTTTCTCAACCAGCACTCAGTAGGAGGCACACTGGGTAGTGGAGAGATAAACCATCAAGCACTATGCAATATGAATATATCTGGAAAACCTTGCCAAAAGATTAGAACAAACGTAGTGCATGTTACCTGTTCTCAAAACTTCTAAATATGAAAAATTTATTAGCCTACCAACCTCTTACGTTGCTACTATAGAGGTAAATTCCATAGGGAGAAAAAGCCATTTCATAACTATTTAATCAAGAATCCAGAAAAATTGGAATGGTTTGTGGGATTCTCAGACTCCTGAGTTCTAGGAGACGGGAGGACAAGGAATAGGACAAGCCTTTGAAAGGCTCAAGAGACAGCAAGACAGCATCTCCATGGCAGGGAGACCCCAAAGAGAGGAGGCTGGTTTCCCAGTCATCCTTCCTCCTGGACTTTCCACCATTGACCATCCACAGTGACAATACAATGATGGCACTATGTAGTCATTACTTGCCCACCCAAGGGCAACATATATATACCCATAACATCTTCCCATATCCCTCCAAAATATGCCAGCCAAAACACTGGGGAAAGGAAGGTTATGATACTAGAAGGTACATTTGTTATTGAAGATGGATAAGGTTTCTCTTGCTGTTAGTGTTTGGTCTGCAGCGATAGGACTCCATAACAATCAATGATTCTGCATCTACATAGATTTTCCTTCATTGTTAATTAGGAGATAGAAGAAAGAGAAGGAATTGAATAAAGAAATCTGAAGAATTATATGCCAGTTCTTTTTTTCCTAACTAGCTGCTCTCTGGTGTTCAGGTGAGTTCTGAATATAATAATGTAGCATTTGGGGAAGAAGATACAAGCCAATAAGCCTCCACTAGAGGCCAAGATGGAGAAGATCTCCACAGCCACCATGTCTTTCCCTTTGGTGCTCAGATAGGTGGGGACAAAGGAGATCCAAACACTGCAGAAGACCAGCATGCTGAAGGTGATCAGCTTGGCTTCATTGAAAGAATCAGGCAACATCCGGGCTAGGAAAGCCACCATGAAACTAATGGTGGCCAGAAGACCCATGTAGCCCAGTACAATGTAGAACATGATGTCCGAACCTTCATTGCATTGTATGATGATGTGACTCGTTTGGGAGTGTGTGTCAAACTCTGGGAAGGGAGGCAAAGTTGCCAACCACAGCACACAAATGCCAGTTTGAATTAAAGAACAGGGAATGATGACTGACATGGCCAGTCTCTTCCCCACCCACTTCCTCATTCTGTTCCCTGGCTTGGTGGCCATAAAGGCAACCACCACAGTGACAGTTTTGGCCAATATGCAAGACACAGCAACGGAGAAGATGATGCCAAACAATGTTTGTCGGAGAAGGCAGGTCACTGGCCCCGGTTGGCCAACGAATAGGAAGGAGCATGGAAAGCCGAGCAGCAGAGAGGAGAGCAGGACACAGGTGATGCTTCGATTGTTGGCTTTGACGATGGGTGTATTCCAGTGTGTGGCAAAGATCCCCATCACTAGAACTGTGACCACAAAACATAAAACAGCAATTGAAGCCAAGCCTGCTCCCACGGGGTCCTCATAAGATAAGTAGGTGATGGATTTGGGAACACACTTATCTCTCTTCTGGTTTGGATATTCATCTTCTGGGCATTTCTCACATTGGTCTGCATCTGAAATTCATAATTGTTACAATCATTTATAATTGTACTGTTTTCTGTTGTGCCAGTTGAATGATGTTACTGAGAAGGGCTGTTAAGAAATTCTCTTAATTCCTCTTTGCTCAATCACTTCCTGGAAACAACCATTGCCACGACGGAAGGAAATGGAGAGATCCTCACCCATGTTACATGCCAATGATGCCCACTATTCTTGCAAGAAATGTTCAGATTGTCTGTAGCAGATAGCAGAACTCAAGAGAGGCTTCAAAGTTGGGCAAGTAGTTCAGGATGATCACGGGAATCACAGAGGCAGAAAAAAAGGGGCTTGGGAGCATCCTGTCCCACATGATCCACAGAAAACCCAGCCCCTTCTGTTTGCTTTGGAAGCTATAGTTTTCTACCACAGGCACTGCCATTTGTGAAACAAAACAGCAGGAAAGCTGCTGGGAGGGAACGAAGCAACAGCATTTTAACCCTTTCCTGGTATGGCATTTAAAAAAAATTAGAGTGAAACAAGTATGAAAACTACAAGTTTTTCACTGGAAATATGCCCCCCATTGCCTCTCTAGTGAGCACGGGACATCCCAATCAGCAAATACAGAGGGAGCGGGGAAGAGATGGGTTGCAACACTGCAATGTTACCATACATGTGAAATTTTTTTTAAAAAATGACATCAGTTCCAGCCCCCACAAAATGCAGCTCCAAACAGACACATTTCCACTTGTCAGCAGGTACCAAATCACCTCGAGGTCATGCAGTGCAGAATGATGGGACCCCAAGACATTTCAGCATAGATTGGCATGAATGCTCAGCATTGCTGACTTGCTATGCCGGATGGGCCAGAGTTAGGGATCCCCACACTGGGAATTGCTATTGCGATGCCTTTTCACATTCCATTGCAGCTTATTGATTCGATTCTTGCCACGATGGATGCAGATCATATGATTTCAGATCCCTTTGCGCACATGCCATTTTTCCTTGCCATCACTCTCTCTGTCGCATATATCTTAGTATTAATTTTGTCTTCCATCTGTATTCTAATTCGAGAGATTACCTTGTTCTGTATAGTTTGTCCTTTAGTGCACATAGACTCTCTGAGGATTTGGTTTGATTATAACAATGTGAGTCATGTGAAAAAGATAAGTGTGAGAATAACATGGTGGGTGCGCACTTCCTTCTTCCTCAATGCACCCCCCGCCAATGCAAAGAGCTTTTCTTACCTTTTGCCCTCCATAGTTGAACATCTTGTGCTTCAGAAGTACCCAGAAGATATCATCCTTGGGCCTCCTGGAAGCAATCATTCAGAAAGAGCTGCCTCCATCACAGGAGGACACTTGGTTTGAAAACTCTAAATGTTTTATGATTGACAGAGGTTCCGCTGGCACCCACGCTGGCCATGGAAGTCATTTTATCATGGTACCAACAACCTGTCTGCAAAAGCCGAAGAGATCCAATGGGAATATCTACATCAGGAGGCAGCAAGTCAGGAGTTTCTTTCTGACCATCCATTTCCCAGAAGGTGGAGGTTGGTAAATCCATTGGTAAATTCATTGACTAGGGAAGTTCTAGTAACTAGAGCAGCATTAAAGTGAAAATATCTGGAGCTTTTCTCTTGTCACTTAATATCCTTTTACTTACCCATCTCAACTGCAACTTTCCCTTCTGGGCACTGAGCACAAGCGTAGCAACAAACTTGCTTCCCCTCTTGAACAATCTTGCTGTATCCCGTGGGGCAGCTCTCAACACATGTGCTGCGTGGGACACTCTAAAGATAACCACAAGAAAAGAAATTGGTGATGTAAATGTGGTTTTGCCTTTTTTTCTCTCTCTTCAAGCCAGATAAAGAAAAGTTCATGGACCATATGGGCCAATGATCATGTCTGGAAACAGTGCTTGGTATTTCAAGGCTCGGTTGGTGAGGAATTGTCTACAATTTTGGAGGACACATCTATGGCTTGGATTGCCAGGGACCTAGGAGGTAACAAAAAGCTTCTTCTATTTTCTAAAATGTATCAGGAAGTTTAAAAAATATTCTCTCTACCTGCAGAAATTTGTGATTCCATGTCAGCAAACTTCTGTTAATATTAAACTCTTCACCTGCAGTTGCATTAGATATTACGCGACCAACTTGGATTTTTTGGAAAGTTTGATTTGGGAATGTGACCAAGTTCATGATATCGTAACCAGCTGCCAGCTCCCCATTTTCATCAAAAAAGATTTCATCTCCAGCACAGTTGTTAAAGCGAATATTTCTCAAAAAAGAAGAAAGCTAGGTTGGGGAAGAAGCAGTTTATATATTTAAAAATGTAGCAGGAGATAAATGAATACACCTTTCTGGATCCACTTGTTCTGCAACATAGATTTCCAATTTTTATTAATATAAAATATGAAGTAGCCTAATAGTTTTATTTGATCAAATACTAAACTTAAAAATGAAGCCTTTTTGGAGAAAAAAAATAAATATTATTACACGTAAGGGTTTACTGTATTTCCAGAGGGAGCCAATTTATCGATCTAACATCTTAATCAAGAATCAAGATCTCTGATTTAATCCCCTGTACATAATATTCCATCAGAATCATAATGCAGGAATTCATCTTTTGAAAAGGAGCATTCAGGTTGCTCTCTCAGGCTGCTCATGCATGACTGGAGTCATTTTGGCTATCTGTGCTGTATACAAATACAATTCCAAAATATCCCCCATGTGTGAGCTTCAGTCATTCATTTTGTTCTCTTGTACACCATTGAGTCCACCTTTGTTCCTGCATTTCACATGCACTAGCTTTCTCAGAGTCTGGATCTTGCAAAGTTCTTGCAAAGAAAGCAGTTCATAATGGATGAACTCTGACAAAAAGAATTGTGACTGACCTGCCAGGGCTGAGCATTGAGAAGTTCTCCTTCCCCCATCATTCTCTTCTGAGTTTTTGATGAATACATGGCTTGGAGTGCACGAGCCACAGCGTGGACAGCATTGTAGATGCCATAGCTGTGACCAGACATTCCCATTTCAAAAGCAGTGCCAGGGATGCTGTCAAGCTTCTCCTTGCCTGTGCAATTTTTGGTAGGGGTCCCATAAAGTATATAGATAGGTAGTGAACAGTGAAATACATAGAACCAGAATTTCTGGATTAAATGAATTTTAGACTGATATGGATTTAGAGTCTCAATGAAGTCCTGAAATCCTGGCACCTTATTCGTTCGCAGTGCAAAGGACAAACTGCCATTAAGTGATTTTGGTGTGAATTTACTCTCACCATAAATAGATGTGACATCCCATTGAGAAGTTGCAATCCAAACCTTCTCTATTGGCAATCTGTAATCAATTTCACAATATTTTAGAATTATTCGTAAACCTTTCATTGACTGATCATTCCCATAAACAAGAATGACTTTGACTGTGCTAGAATAGATATTTAGCGCTATCGTCCAGAGGATTTCTCCAAGATACCTATTTTCGGCATAGCTTCTTGCTGTCGGAATCAGTTCTTTCCAAGCAATGCAAATATTACTCTGTCTGAACCTGGGAATCAAGTTTTGAAGGAACTTTTCTCCACTGTCATCATCTGATATGATGAGGCCAATCCAATTCCATCCAAAATGCTTAAGGAGATGAACAAGCCCAACACACTGAAGTATTTCATTTGGAACCATCCGAAACAGAAAACGGAACTGAGTTTTTTCAGTCATTGTAGGGTCAAAGGAACCATAACTGACCTAAGAGGAAAGATCGTGACTTTATTAGACATTATAAAAATCTTCATTTATTTCTGAAAATATGCTTCTTCCTACAAATACATACAAATATAAATAAATCCATTTGTTCTGTTTGGTTATCTAAATCATGTTATACTTTGTAATGATCCTTATTATCTAAAAGTCTTAATGATATCAAGGCAGGTCAATGGAGGACTCTAATTATTCATGGCTTCTTCGGGGCTAGGGCAAAGAATGTCCATGGATAACATGGACCTAGAGAAAGATATTGGCCTATCATTCCAGCAGTCATGAGTTGACCACAGGATCCTGATGAGATCTGAGAGAGACAGGTTACTGGAGAGGATTTCTGTTTCTATATTCCTTCATGTCTGTAAACACACATACCTGTGGAATCTTGTATATAGTTAAAATGTTGGCCATCTGAATGGAGTTTGGGGAAGAGTATCCACCAATGATGGCCATTAATTTCTTCTTCCTGTCACAGTTGTAATTGACATGCCTGTTTTGTCCTCTGAAGAGTAGGTTCCTAATGCCTTGAGAGCTTCTCAGTGAGTTGAAAGCATTATCATAGATGTGTGATCCCAGTGTGGTGTTGGGTAAGAGTTTGGAATTCTTCTTGATTTCATTAAAGGCAAAAACAAAGGCTAGGAGATGCTGATATTGTTTAGTAATTAACCTGCAATGAGAATTTTGTGTAGTCACACACTCCTGTATCATAAGAAACAATTGTGGCTTTCCCCCTAAAATACATGTTTACTCCACACACAGGATATTGTTGAAATCCTCCCAGACCTGTCATGTTTTTTCCCCCCTAAAGAAGGAGAATTTGAACTGGTGCAACCCTCTCCAACTCAGGAATTCGTTTTTGATGGAAAACCTATCTACTGAATATTTGCCTTTTAGCAGTTGTGATACTACTTTAATCTCAGTAACATCTCTTTTTTGGTCTTAGCACTCCTCATATGAGGACTGATTGATAACTGGAATGTTGATGGATCAATATTAATAGGAAATATATTGATGACCATTGCAGAAGAACAAAATGGGCGCCTTGTACGGTGACCTCAGGAGCAGAGAAAAGGAGCAGAGGATGGCTCATAGGTGAGGCATACGACAGATGTTGCTTGATATGAATTCCCTGGCCAAATCGAGGCATGAGCCTTACAGCAGCTAAGGGGTTTAAATGAAAGGAATGCCAGTGTTCTTGTGCCCTCTATTTTTTCCTCATAACAACCCTGCAAATAGGACTTACTGAGAGGATGTGACTGGGCCCAAATCAAGCTGCAACCTTTGTGACAGAATGAGGATTCAAACCTGGACCTCCTCGAATCTAGCCCTACTTTCCAACCACTATACAACACAGTTCATGGAAGTTATTAAGGCTCTCCTCGTGTTTTTTATTTCTTTCACAAACTGGATATTTTTAACCATCCCTGTCTGTGCTGCTGACTCTTTCCTGGCTACCATTGCAAACAGCAGAGGGACACTGCAGAGCAAATCTATGCCAGAATGCTCCAATTACATTCCTTTTTGACACTGCAGTTCCTACCATCCTCCTGAAGAGGGTGGCCCATTTTGAGATTCTAACCATTATTTTCGGGTTTCTGCCTGCAAATGTTCATTGCAAAGCAAAAAGTTGTTGGTCATCTGGGGAATGTGAGTCCCAGGAAGTTTTAATTCCAATTGTTTGGCATTGCAACTCCCAGGACCACCCAGTTGATTTTGAGATGTCTAGCTTTACTTTTGGATGTTTATCTTTATTTTTGGAAGAATTATGGCCACCACAGATGGCTGGATGGACATATGAAAGGGAGGACATACGGGTGGATGGTTCCTTGTGTTACTCTCGGTTGCTGTTCAAGGAATCTGTGAACATGCTCCACTGAAAATAAAGGAAATTTGTCTGAGACGATATGGAAGTTCTAACTTTGGTGTTGGACATATGATTTTTCTTTCATACCTGGAACTTTTCATTGGATCATGCAGTTAATAAAAGCATCAGTAGTCAGACACCTCCCTTAACCTCATAGGCCATGAGCACATGGCACTGCGTAGCAAGGGAGAACGGATGCCAACAGGACAGGAGCTGGGAAATTACTAGAATGTGAGTCATAGGTGAACTGATTGATGCCATGGAGAAGCACTTAAGTTAGAAACAAGAGTTTTCCCTAGAAGTCCTAGCGAGACCCATTAACACCTGATTCTCTTCCTCTCCCTCCTATCTTAATCTGAGTTATTCAGGGAGCCCTGTGTGGCAATTGCTGGCTCTTCAAGCACCAATCACATCTCTGTCTCCAACAGGCAGAGCCGTTAAGTCTCTCTTAAAATTATTGTCCCAACCTCTGTTCAAGCCGGCTAGCCGTCGTTTCTGAGGTAGAGACATCAGTTTTGCCCCAGGAGATGTTTTGCCTTAGATTCCCCCAGCCATGTAATTCTGTGTGTGCATTCTGAAACCCATCCATGCACCTCAGATTATGTCTGAGCCCTTTCTCACCCACCACCCTGGTCATTTTCTCTACTGTTCACATGGACTTTCCCCCCTCTTCAGGCACCGGTAAATATCACTCAACATAGAATTGCTCTCCCTCTTTTCTTAGTTCTGTATGTGTGCTGTGTGAGTTTTATGCTTGCTAGATTGCCTTTTATTTCTCTTTAAATAAACTTTTCCAGTTGAACATCTGCCTGTTTATTTGAGAGTTCTGTAAGGAAATCATCCTGGTATGCACAGCTGGAGAATCCCAGTTACCCCTTCTCAGTGCCTCCTTAAAGCTAATTCCCCCCAGTTAATTAAGGAGACCTATTTGGGTAACAAATATTGAACATGAAATACCCCTTCACTGTCAGTCTTCTCCGCTGTGCATTCTCATGTGTCAATTACATGAGAATGGTTTTAAAACATCGTGCAGACCTTTGAAACTGTAAAGATCTACTTACCATCCAATTGAAGAAATCTTTGGATGGACTGTAAAGTTGAGTGAAGACCTTTGAAGGAGAAAAATGGATACACATCCTCCAATGATAATTTCCTCTCTAAAGCTCTCCAAATGCTGTGGAACTCCTGGCTGCACACTGCTTACAAATTCTGACCTGTTGTTGAAAGTATCAGGCAGCAATGGCAGGAGGAATAACAGCAGCAACATACTTCTGAATGCCAGCCAAATATTGATCCACTTCCAGCTGTGGACCTTCATTTTCTGACATACATCTACTAGCATGTCTAAGAAAAGGACCAGCCAATTGTCTGCCTTGTAACTTTGACTCTTTTTTCCTATGTCAGTTTGGCTTCTCCACTTTTGCCCTTAGATTTACACAAATTTTTGTATTGTAGACACGGGCCATACACTTTTGTATGTAATGTGTTTCTGTACATATAGTTTTTGCCTAAAGTTATCAAATTTATGCATAATAGAGAATGTTAATTACGGAGATTTATTCAAAATCCCATTTGCATTTTTTATGGATAAGAAAAAACAACATGAAATTAAGAATCAGAAGTTTTATTCTCTTTGCGTGAGAGCAATTGTAATTGTTTTCTAAAGCAGCAAAGCTGAGAAAATGAAAAAGAAAATCCATAGATGGCCAATGAAACTCATCCACCCAATATGAGCAGACAACCATCATCTCAGATATAAGAGGTTTTTGCCCCCATGTCTTTTCTGAGTGAGGCATTAAAGATGAAGTAGGAAAGCTTCATGTGACAAATCCTGGGTGATGCAATTCTGTCTCCCAGATCTCTGAGGTACAGGTGGCTTTTATAAACTGAATGCAGTATAGCATAAGCTATTTTTTACAGACCCACTAGCTGTGGGTCTTTTTAAAAAAGGATTTTAATTATAGTGTTTTATTAATTACAGGGCAACTAACCTTCTTTCCCAAGGCCTCAAGGTTTCACCATGACGTTGTGTACTTTTTTAAAAAAATCAAAAAATGTAATGATGTTTGTGAGACTGCAATATGCCCGTACTTTCTTTTGGACCTCTGATGTGGCTCAATTAGCTGTGTGGCTCTCCAAATATATTCTATCCTATAATCTCCCTTTGGATGACTAGTCCTACATTTTATTCTTCTGTCCTTTGATATCAAGGAAACCTGACCAAGATGACATAACAATCTTTGGACAGCATGGAATAAGTGGCAGTGATAGAAGGAGACCCATATCGATGTCTATATATCCCTCCATAGGGCAAGCAACATCTCCATATCATTGTTTTAGGTAGTGAAATGGTGTGAGGTTAGCTTTAAATCTTCCCTTGTCTTCTGTCAGTGCCCTGATCTGAATTGGACTCCTGAGCCAATTCAGTACCTTTCTGAACTGTTCTTTATCATATATTGTTATATATTATTGATCTATTTCATAGAAAAAGCCCCAAAGAAAGGAGGTGTTAGTAGTTCTTCAGAGCTGTGTGAAATTAGGAGGCACAAGAGGTGTAAGATGGATATTCCTGCTTTCATGAATTGCAAACATCTGGGACCCCTTTCCTACAATACCGCCTGATTAGCTGAGAACAAGGCCTTTTTGAATAATTCAGTTTTGTAGTGTTTATGGAAAGCCAGGAGGTTGGAGGCTCTCTTGACCCCCTCAGGCAGGCTGTTCCATTGGGTAGGAGCAACCACAGAGAAAGCCCATGTACGGGATGCCATTGATTTCACCATGTACAGGCTGGCTCCTGCAAGTGACCCTGTTCAGATGAGCAAATCTACCATGGAGGGACATAGCGAGGGAGGCAGTCCTGTAGGTATGCTGGACCAAGGCTGTGAAGAGCTTTGTATGTAATAACCAATACCTTGAACTGAGCATGGTAACTGATAGGTAGCTAACGGAGTGACTGTAGAATGGGAGTGATGTTCATGCTTCTGCTCGCTCCTGATAATAGTCGAGCCACAGCAGTTTGCACCAATTGGGGCCTCCTAATTAACGTAGATGGGAGACCAATTTATAGTGTATTATAATATTCAAGCTTTGAGGTTGCCATAGCATGGATCCAGGTGGCCAGGTTGGCCGTGTCGAGATAAGAAGCTAAAGTGAGATTGTAGTAAGCATTTTTTGCAGCTGCCTTAACTTGTTTTTCTAGCAGTAGCGCTGGATCCAGTATAACCCTAGGCTCTTAACTGAGTCTGCAAGGGTCAAACAAACTCCATCAAAATGGGGAGTATAATATTTTTCAAGATCTCTGACTTCCCAAAAAGCATCACTTCAATTTTGTCTGGATTAAATTTTAATTTGTTATTTTTCAGCCATTTCACTATGGCTGTAAGGCAGTGATTTAAGATTTCTACTGCATCCTGTGGGGATCTGGATAGCAAGACATAGAGCTGGGTGTCATCTGCATATTGATGACATTGAACTCCATAGCTGCGAATGAGTTCTCCTAAAGGTCTTACGTAGAGGTTGAATAATATGGGAGATAAGATTATGCCTTGCGGGACCCCACAAGATAATTCCCTTTCTGAAGATAGCTGAGCTCCAATGACAACCCTTTGGGTCAGTTCCATGAGAAATGATTTAAACTAGTCCAAGGTACATCCTTTGATGCCCACGTCTGTTTCTAAATGCCTCAACAGGGTGGCATGTGTCAAAGGCTGCATACAGATCCAGGAGAAGCAATAAGGAGGCATGGCCTTTGTCTATATTCAGATGGAGATCATCCATTAATGCTACTAGTATTTTTTCTGTCCCATGCCCTATTCTGAATGCATACTGGAAAGCACTAGAATGCTAGGTTTTTCCAAGAAGATCTGGAGTTGGTCAGCTACTGCTCTCTGTATCGCTTTGCCCAGGAAGGGCAGATTAGAGACTGGACGATAATTGGCATCATCAGTTTTGTCTCATGGTTTTGAATTAGCGGACGGATAACTGCCTGTTTGAGCAGCCGGGGAAGGTGCCCTAAGTTAGTAATTGATTTAAAATAGATCTCAGTGGTTCACTTATGTGATCTTTACTTGATTTTAACAGCCAAGATGGGCAAGGATCAAAGGCACAAATAGTGGCTGAAATCTCCCTGTGAGTTTGGCATCTCCAGGTATGAAGGGAGCTGTTGAAATGCCCCAAGTTCTGATGAATCACAAAACTAAAGAATCGTTTTGGCAAATGTGTCGATTTCATGAAATTTCATAATTCATAATTCATGGATCGTGACGAAACACGAAATTCTCATTTTTTTTCTGTTTCATGCCCACGTCTACCCCATACTGGATCCTTGCTAATACTACGTCTTTGCAAACTTATATTCATTTAGCCCATGATATTGTTTAAGGAAATGTTCTCGACACTGTATTCATTTACCTTATGTCATTGTTTATGGAAATATTCTTGACACTGTATGGAAATGCCTGCCCTTGTCCTTACCACTGATTTTACTAATCTCACACTATGTAATGCATCTTGACTCTCAGTGAGAAAGGGTTATAAATGACATAAATAAATAAAATAAATAAGTATAGTGTAGCTGTCTCACTCACCTCTGCTGTCCAAAACCTCACAAGGAGACCCTCTTTAGTGTTACACCTGGTGGCTTTTTATCTTTATCTTCTTTTGTTGCAATAAGTGTATGGTTAACTTAGATTACATTATATCCCATTGCATTATAGAAGGCAGTATGGGACAGCCCAATGTTCTTAGATCTCAGAAGCCACTTGTCTCATTCGCCTTGTTGCCATATTAACCTCACAATTACCCTATAAGATAGGTTAGGCTGAAAGTGTGTGACTGGCCCACTAATGAGTTAGGGACCACAGACTTCGCCCATAGACTTCACCACTATGTTGCCTTATGTACTATCTGTTGCTTTAAATATGTGCTCCTATGTCAGCTGTAGAATTGCTTACATTCTGTTTCAGCATTGGATTCCTGCTAAGGTTATGTCTTTGTAAACTTGTGTTTATTTACTCAAGGCATTGTTCATGAAATTGTCCTTGATACTGACTGTACCACTCTCACAAAGGCAGACCATAAATGGCATAAAGAAAAAAAAATGTACTTGTGACATTTTTTTACTGTACTTTTAAAATTCTGAAATTTGAGCAATGGCACTTAATGAGATTGGAACATTGATTTTATACTACTGTTTATAAAACTTGATCTCATTGGGTTGGTAATGGGGTCTCTTGAAGCAGGACGTCTCTTGGGATTGTATGACTTCATCCCAGGGTGGCTATGTGACTGCCAGCAGAACATTTCGAAACTGTTGCTGATATGAATTTAATGGTTTATTGGAAGGCACTGTTATGCATAAAACGGCCTAACAGCAAAAAAAATTATAGTCAAATGCCTGATAGAAGAATAAATAGCAAAAGTGATGGATTAAGTAGCAAGAAGATGTATATAGCTAATAATATGGATTACTTATACATTATGTACATATTTAAAGCAAGTAACATGGAATACATATGAATTAATTACTTATACATTATGTACATATTTAAAGCAAGTAACATGGAATACATATAAATTAATAAACAAATCTAGTGGGAATTTGTAGAATCTTTCTCAACCAGCTCTCAATAGGGGGCATGCTGGGTAGTGGAGAGATAAACCATTGAGAAATATGCAATATGAGTATATCGGGAAAAATTTGCCAGAAGATTAGAACAAGCATAATGTGTAAGCAGTCAGCCCGGCCTCTACCTTTTTAACAGCGGTTTTTATATGGCTGCTTGTGATACTAACAGTATACAGGCCTCTGGAGTTTAAAATGGCTACTGTATTGCCACCAGAGAGCCTCTAACCATTGCTACATCCTGCCCAGGAGAACCAGGCATGTAAGGAATGCCGCATTGGAATGCGGAGGGTTTGAGAAGCGATTGGCCTTACTGTCCATCCCAGCCCCCAAGGAGTACAGAGGAACAAAGGTCTCACAGAGTCATCCCCACTTAACACATTCCTTTCCCTTCTTCCATGATGAGATCTCCTGTCTGTGATTGAGGAGCTAATCAAATGACATTCATAAGTATATACAGTCGTTCCTGGAACAGTGCATTCCCCACATAAATTCATTAACTTAGCTCCGGTGGACTTCTTCAGCAAACTATCCTTTTTGTGCAGCGCTAGAACTAGTTTTGCATTTACATTCACATGTCCCATCCACCATTCAAAGCAATCAAGTCTTTTGTTTAACCCAGGAACTGATCATTGTAGTCTTTGTTCTAACTGCTAGGTGGGTTCTCCTCCACCTCAGGGCACATTTTACCTATAAAGGTAAGCCCTAGCCTCATTGAAACCGTGCAAGCTTCCAAGATGCTGCTCCCTTAGGGTCTCTTTCCTAAGCCTCTCTTCCTTCATTCATGCTTGCTCACGCTTCCTGGATCCACAAACGCTGTTCCCTTGAGGTTTGCTCTAAGCCTCTTGTTCTCTTGGCTGAGGATGCTGGACATTTGAAGCTACTTTCTCCTATGGACTGGACTACTCTTCAGGATAGGTAGATATAATTACTCCCTCTCACTCTATTCCCAATTTCTGGCTAAGTTTCCTAGGACTCTCTCTCTCTCTGTAATTATTTTCCTCAAGTAATTGGTGTGTATGTCCATGAACTTTTGTTCTTTAATAAAAGTTACTGTTTGATATTTAGCACCAGACTCAGTTTATTGGGGAGGGGAGTTCATTAAAATAGGTGATTGATCCCAGTTACTGGCCTCTTCGCATAGCCATCCTCCTTGCTTGCTAATTCCCCCACAAATAATATTTATGCAAGGAGACCACATCCAGTAACAAATGCATGCTAGCCATTCTTAAAACTTCTAAATATGAAAACAATGTTAGCCTCCCTACCACTCTCCTATGCTTCTAGTACACTGCTAAGTTCTGTCGCAAGCAGAATCTGTTTCATTCCTATCTTTTAAAGAACCCAGAAATTCTGGGATAGATGGATTAATTCTCAGATTCCTGAGGACATACAGGGGGGGAAGACAGGACATAGGATACCCTTTGGAAGCCTCAAGCAACAGAAAGAGAGCATCTTCAAGGTAAGCAGACCCCAAAGAGGAGGCTGATTTCCCAGTCCTCCTGTCTTCTGGTCTTTCCTTCCTTGAGAATCCGAAGGACAATACAAGGGTAGCACTGCACTCTTTAGAGGTGGGGGCAGAGATGTGGACTTAATTCTGCTCATATGTGGTTTAACTTCCCTCCCAGGGGCAACATCCCCATTCCCATTCTCAAAGTATGCCCTAAAATTAGGCAGCCAAAATGCTTGTGGAAGAGGGCATGACAGCCGAAGGTACGTCCATTATTGAAGATGGGTGAGATTTCTCTTTCTGTTAGTGTTTGATCTGCAGTGATTGGACTCCATGCCGTTAAAGGATCCTGCATCAATACAGCCTTCCCCTCATCATTAATATGGAGAGAGATGAAAGAGAAGAAACTGATTCAAAAATTGATTTTTTTTTTGAAGAATTATGTGCCAGTTATTTTTTCCATCCTAGATGCTCTCTGGTGTTCAGTTGAGATCGGAACATGATAATGTAGCATTTGGGGAAGAAGATACAAGCCAGTAAACCTCCACTAGAGGCCAAGATGGAGAAGATCTCCACGGCCACCATGTCTTTCCCCTTGGTGCTCAGATAGGTGGGGACAAAAGAGATCCAAACACTGCAGAAGACCAGCATGCTGAAGGTGATCAGCTTGGCTTCATTAAAAGAATCAGGCAATGTCCGGGCGAGGAAGGCCACCATGAAACTGATGATGGACAGAAGACCCATGTAGCCCAGTACAATGTAGAACATGATGTCTGAGCCTTCATTGCATTGAATGATGATATGACTCACTTGGGAATGCATGTCAAACTCTTGGAAAGGGGGTGACATTGTCAACCATAATGCACAGATGCCAGTTTGAATTAAACAACAGGGAATGACGAGTGACATGGCCAGTCTCTTCCCCACCCACTTCCTCATCCTGTTCCCTGGCTTGGTGGCCATGAAGGCAACCACCACAGTGACAGTTTTGGCCAATATGCAAGACACAGCAAGGGAGAAGATGATGCCAAACAGGGTTTGCCGTAGAAGGCAGTTCACTGTCCCAGGCTGGCTGATGAATAGGAAGGAGCATGGAAAGCTGATCAGCAGAGAGGAGAGCAGGACACAGGTGATGCTTCGATTGTTGGCTTTGACGATGGGTGTGTTCCAATGTGTGCCAAAGATCCCCATCACTATAATCGTGGCCAAAAATAGTAAAACAGCGATAGAAGCTAATCCTGCTCCCATGGGGTCCTCGTAGGATAAGTAGGTTATGGATTTCGCAATGCACTGGTCTCTTTTCTGGTTTGGATATTCATCTTCTGGGCATTTCTCACATTGGTCTGCATCTGAAATTCGTAATTGTTACAATCACTTATGAATGTACTATTTTCCGTTGCGCCAGTTGAATGATGTTTCTGAAAAGGGTTGTTAAGAGAAATCCTGGGACAGTGTTGGGAGCGTCCTGTCCCACACCATCCCTAGATAACCCATCCCTGCTGTTTGCTTTGGAAGCTATAGTTACCTTCCTCAGGCATAACTCACCCCAAACTAAGCTAGGAGCCTCAAAATTGGCCACTGTTGTCTCCATAGTGATGGGAATTGCAGTCTTAGATGGAATCAGAACATCCTGACTGGCCTCTTCCCCACAGACACTCCCACCCCCACCCCCACCCCCTGTGTTTTTTCTTTTGACGTGCTGGTTGTCTATGGCAGGCATAACTCACTGGAAAATAAAATGAGGCACTTAAAAATAGGGGAATGGCTTCAAGAGGATATTGGGACTTGCAGTGAGAAAAATGAAGGGCCTCTGAGAACATATTATCTCCAAAATAAAACTCAAGTAACTGCACTTCACGCAAAGGTTTACTTGCAAGAAGCCAGCACAAGCAGCCAGCAGAGACGGGGGGTTGGGGGTTGGAAAATATTCCCTCTGACCAAATTAAGGGGATATAATGGCTTCCTTGACCTATCAGATCCCGTCTGATGCAGTGGTTAGACTGTTGCAATAGGTTCAGGATGCCTACATTTCCCACCAAAACTTGAGGGAAGCTGACAAGTGTCCAACCTGTGTCAGGCGTCACTTGTAGCTTGGCTCTTCACTTGGCTTTCCGGGGCTTTCCAAATGTACACGTGTGTTACATACTTGTGTTTACTGATTGGTTCCTATCAAGTGTAAGGGACCTTATCCATTGATTTACAAAAAGTAATTGCACTGTAGTTTGCCAAGTGAAGGCATTTGTAACTTGGCTCTCAGTTTATAAGAAGAAACCTAGTTTAATATCAGTAAAGAATATTCTGCATAGTGACTTTACAGAGTTTTCAGAATCTATTCTCCTTCTTATGTTTTCCCAAGTTCTGCACCTGCAAGGGAAGAAAGGAAGCAAAAACATTTTTCCTCGTCTTTTCCATCCGCCCCCCCCCCCACGCACATTCTCTGTTTTTTAAAGCTGCAGTCACTACTGGGAGGTACTCTGTCTCTGAAGAATCAAAAATGCTCATTCTGCTTCTCTTCCCCCCTTCCTTCCAGTGGGAGCTGATTCGTCTGTCTGCTGGTAACCGCTCACACCCTCCTCAGCTCTCTGAACTCCTTTCCTACCATTTTTATCAGTAGCACAAGGTAAGGGTTATAAGGCTACTTCTCCATTTGCTTCCTCCCTCCCAGATATCCACATAGGCTCTTATTTTTTTTTCTCAAAGCCAGGAAGGAGTCCTAACATTGCTGCTCATTCTTCCTGGGTTTAAAAGCCAAGACGGGAATTTTTTTTTTGTTTGAATTTTCTTTATTTAAACTATAAACTATACACCATAACATAATAAACAATAAACATAGAGAATAAGAAAAAACACAATTCTAAACATGACACACTAACAATGCATATATCTACAAAATTAAGAGGAAAAGAAAAAAGAAAACAAAAAACCCCCCTAAATTACACTACAAGTTGAGTTCCGATTTTCTCCACAAGTATACATCGTTTCTAGAGTCCCACTTATTCTAAGTCACAAAACCCCTCTTTTTTTCTATTGTTCATGTTTCTTAATCCATAAATCCAGATGAAAAACCAAAGAGGATTAAGGCTGCTTTTCCCTCCCTCCTGGAACATTTCATGCTTCTGTTAATGTCAAAGAAGGGGAAAACCAAGAGTTTTGCATTGCCTTTTGTGAAACAAAATGGCAGGGAAGCTGGTGGGAAGGAATGAAGCAGCAGCATTTTAACCCTTTCCTGGCTTGGCTTTGAAAAAATCAAAGAGAGCGAAACAACCAAGAAAACTATGTGTTGTTCCCCAGAACTGCGTCATGAATTGCCTATCCAGTGGGCATGGAATAGCCCAAGCAGCAAATACAAGGGGACGGGATGGGTTCCACCACTTCAATGTTATCACACATGCAGGAAAAAAAATTAAAAAATGACGCCAACTCCAACCCAACACCAAATGCGGATCCAAACAGACACATCTACACTTGTCAGCAAACACCAAATTGCCTCGAGGTCATACAGTGCAGACATTTCAGCATAGAGCGACAAGAATGGTCAGCATTGCTGACTTACAGTGTCCCGTGCAGAATGGACCAGAGTTAGGGAACCCCACACTAGGAATTGCTATTGTGATTTTTTTTCACATTCCATTGGAGCTTATTGCTTAGATTGCCGCCACTTTGAATGCAAATCCTTTTGCGCATATGCCATTTTTTGCTTGCCATCATTCTAACACAAATATTTGAGTATTATTTATGTCTTCCATGTGCATTCTAATTAGAGAGATGCCCTTGTTATGTATAGTTTGTTCTCTAGTCTGCATAGACTCTCTAAGAGTTTGGTTCGATTAAAGCAACGTGAGTCATGTGAAAAAGATAAGTGTGAGAATAATGAGATGGATGCTCACTTCCTTCTTCCTCAATGCTCCTCCTCGCCAAAGCAAAGAGTTTTTCTTACCCTTTGCCCTCCATAGTTGAACATCTTGTGCTTCAGAAGTACCCAGGAGACATCATCCTTGGGCCTTCTGGAAGCAATCATTCAGAAAGAGCTGCCTCTATCACAGGAGGACAGTTGGTTTGAAAACTCTAAATGTTTTATGATGGGCAGAAGTACCCATGCTGGCCATGGAAGTCATTTTATCATGGTACCAACAACCTGTTTGCAAAAGCCTAAGAGATCCAATGGGAATATCTACATCGGGAGGCAGCAAGTCATGAGATTTTTCCTGACCATCCATTTTCCAGAAGGTGAAGGTTGGCAATTCCATTGGTAAATTCATTGCCCAGAGAAGTTCTAGTAAGTAGAGTAGCACTAAAGTGAAAACACCTGGAGTTTTTCTCTTGTCACTTAATATCCTTTTACTTACCCATCTCAACTGCAACTTTCCCATCCGGGCATTGAGCACAAGCATAGCAACAAACTTGCTTCCCCTCTTGAACAATCTTGCTGTATCCCGTGGGGCAGCTCTCAACACATGTACTGCTTGGGACAATCTAAAGATAACCACAAGAAAGGGGGTTGGTGATGGAAATGTGATTTTTGTCATTTTCTCTCTCTCCTTAAGCCACGTAAAGAAAAGTCCATGGACCATATGGGCCAATGATCATGTCTGAAAACAATGCGTGGTATTTTATGGCTTGGTTGGTGAGGAATTGTCTACAGTTTTGAGAGACATGTCTATAGCTTGGATTGCCAAGGACTTGGGAGGTAACAAAGGGCTTCTTCTTTTTTCTAAAATGTATCAGGAAGTTTTTTAAAAAATTATCCATACCTGCAGAAATTTGTGACTCCATATCACCAAACTTGTATTAATAGTAAACTCTTCACCTGCAGTTGCCTTAGAGTCTATCCGACCAACTTGGATTTTTTGTAAAGTTTGATTTGGGAATGTGACCAAGTTCACAATATCATAGCCAGCTGCCAGCTCTCCATTTTCATCAAAAAAGATTTCATCTCCAGCACAATTGTTAAAGCGAGTATTTCTCAAAAATGAAGAAAGCTAGGTTGGGGAAGAAACAGTTTATGTATTTAAAAATGTAGCAGGAGATAAATGAATTCACCTTTCTGAAATTGGTTGACATAGATCTACTTGTTCTGCAACATTTATATGCAATTTTATTAATATTTTGAAACATGAAGTAGCCTGATTGTTTTATTTGATCAAATAGCTAAACTTAAAAATGAAGCCTTTTTGGAGAAAAAAATTGAATATTATTTCACTTAAGGGTTTACTGTATTTCCAGAGGGAGCCAATTTATAAATCTGACATCTTAATCAAGAATCGAGATGCCTGATTTAATCCCCTAAACATGATATTCCATCAGAATCAGAATGCAGGGACTCATCTTTTGAAAAGGGGCCTTAGGGTTGGTCTCTCATGTTGCTCTTGCATGACTGGGGCCATTTTCGGATATATGTGCTGAATAT
This sequence comes from Eublepharis macularius, assembly GCF_028583425.1. Classification (NCBI taxonomy): domain Eukaryota; kingdom Metazoa; phylum Chordata; class Lepidosauria; order Squamata; family Eublepharidae; genus Eublepharis; species Eublepharis macularius. The sequence goes on from NC_072793.1 coordinate 177,427,253, forward strand.
AAATGCAATTCCAAGATATCCCCCATGTGTGAACATCAGTCGTGCATTTTGTTCTCCCATACACCATTGAGTCCACCTTTGTTTCTGCATTTCACATGGGGTAGCTTTCTCAGAATCTGGATCTATAAACTCTTGCAAAGAAAGCAGTTAATAATGGATGAACTCTGACAAAAAGAATTGTGACTGACCTGCCATGGCTGAGCATTGAGAAGTTCTCCTTCTCCCATCATTCTCTTCTGAGTTTTTGATGAATACATGGCTTGGAGTGCACGAGCCACAGCGTGGACAGCATTGTAGATGCCATAGCTGTGACCAGACATTCCCATTTCAAACACAGTGTCGGGGATGCTGTCAAGCTTCTCTTTGCCTGTGCAGTTTTTGGTATGGGTCCCATAAAGTATATAGATAGGCAGTGAACAGCGAAATACATAGAACCAGAAATTCTGGATTAAATGAATCTTAGACTGATATGGATTTAGAGTCTCAATGAAGTCCTGAAATCCTGGCACCTTATTTGTTTGCAGTGCAAAGGACAAACTGCCATTAAGTGATTTTGGTGTGAATTTACTCTCACCATAAATAGATGTGACATCCCATTGAGAAGTTGCAATCCAAACCTTTTCTATTGGCAATCTGTAATCAATTTCACAATATTTTAGAATTATTCGTAAACCTTGCATTGACTGATCATTCCCATAAACAAGAATGACTTTGACTGTGCTAGAATAGATATTTAGTGCTATCGCCCCTAGGATTTTTCCAAGATACCTATTTTCAGCATAGCTTCTTGCTGTTGGAATCAGTTCTTTCCAAGCAATGCAAATATTACTCTGAATGAACCTTGGAATCAAGTTTTGAAGGAATTTTTCTCCACTGTCATCATCTGATACGATGAGGCCAATCCAATTCCATCCAAAATGCTTAAGGAGATGAACAAGCCCAACACACTGAAGTATTTCATTTGGAACCATCCGGAACAGAAAACGGAACTGAGTTTTTTCAGTCATTGTAGGGTCAAAGGAACCATAACTGACCTAAAAGGAAAGATCATGACTTTATTAGACATTATAAAAATCTTCATTTATTTTTGAAAATACTCTTCTTCTTCCAAATGCATACAAATATAAATAAGTGCATTTGTTCTGTTTGATTATCTAAGACACACTATACTTTGTAATGGCAAACAGTTCTAATGATGGTTGTTGGGGGTTTTCCGGGCTGTATTGCCGTGGTCTTGGCATTGTAGTTCCTGACGTTTCGCCAGCAGCTGTGGCTGGCATCTTCAGAGGTGTAGCACCAAAAGACAGAGATCTCTCAGTGTCACAGTGTGGAAAAGATGTAGGTCATTTGTATCTACTCAGGAGGGGTGGGGTTGAGCTGAGTCATTCTGTAAGAGTTTCCCAGGGTGTGGAATGCTAATGGAGGGAGGCTTCACTGTAACCTGAGGAGGTTCTTTTGCATATGGATTGGTGCTTGATGTGCTAATCTTCTCTGCAGGGCTATTGTCGGGTGTGGAGTGTTTTGTTGGCCTGGTGTTTTTCAGAACTGGAGCCCATGCTCTGTTCATTCTTAAGGTTTCTTCTTTCCTGTTGAAGTTTTGCTTATGCTTGTGAATTTCAATGGCTTCCCTGTGCAGTCTGACAAAGTAGTTGGAAGTGTTGTCCAGTATTTTGGTGTCCTGGAATAAGATACTGTGCCCTGTTTGAGTTAGGCTATGTTCAGCCACTGCTGATTTTTCAGGCTGTCCAAGTCTGCAGTGTCTTTCATGTTCTTTTATTCTTGTCTGGATGCTACGCTTTGTGGTCCCGATGTAAACTTGTCCACAGCTGCAGGGTATACGGTATACTCCTGCAGAGGTGAGGGGGTCTCTGCTGTCTTTTGCTGATCGTAGCATCTGTTGTATTTTTCGGGTGGGTCTGAATACTGCTTGAAGGTTATGCTTTTCCATAAGCTTTCCCATCTGATCAGTAATTCCTTTGATATATGGCAAAAACACTTTTCCTGTAGGTGACTGTTTTTCCTTGGTTGTTTGATTCATCCTGGGTTTGATTGCTCTTCGGATTTCATTTCTGGAGTAGCCATTTGCCTGAAGTGCGTGGTTTAGATGATTAATTTCCTCATTGAGAAAGCGCGGCTCACATATCCGTCTTGCACGATCCACTAATGTTTTCATTATGCCTCTTTTCTGTCGGGGGTGGTGATTGGAGTTTTGTGAGTGCCATTGGTTCACCGACATATGAATTAGCTAGACATCTGGCAGATCTCCTACCGTATACCCTGTATACGTATATACCGTATACCCTGCAGCTGTGGACAAGTTTACATCGGGACCACAAAGCGTAGCATCCAGACAAGAATAAAAGAACATGAAAGACACTGCAGACTTGGACAGCCTGAAAAATCAGCAGTGGCTGAACATAGCCTAACTCAAACAGGGCACAGTATCTTATTCCAGGACACCAAAATACTGGACAACACTTCCAACTACTTTGTCAGACTGCACAGGGAAGCCATTGAAATTCACAAGCATAAGCAAAACTTCAACAGGAAAGAAGAAACCTTAAGAATGAACAGAGCATGGGCTCCAGTTCTGAAAAACACCAGGCCAACAAAACACTCCACACCCGACAATAGCCCTGCAGAGAAGATTAGCACATCAAGCACCAATCCATATGCAAAAGAACCTCCTCAGGTTACAGTGAAGCCTCCCGCCATTAGCATTCCACACCCTGGGAAACTCTTACAGAATGACTCAGCTCAACCCCACCCCTCCTGAGTAGATACAAATGACCTACATCTTTTCCACACTGTGACACTGAGAGATCTCTGTCTTTTGGTGCTACACCTCTGAAGATGCCAGCCACAGCTGCTGGCGAAACGTCAGGAACTACAATGCCAAGACCACGGCAATACAGCCCGGAAAACCCCCAACAACCATCGTTCTCCGGCCGTGAAAGCCTTCGACAATACATCAGTTCTAATGATGTTATCAAGGCAGGACAATGGAGAACTACAATTTTTCATGGCAAATAATGGCCATGGATAATATGGACCTAGGGAAAGATATTGGCCTATCATTCCAGCAGTCATGAGTTGACCACAGGATTCTGAACTGGGGACTAAATTTAGCAATCTGAGATAGACAGGATACTGGAGAGGATTTCTGTTATTATGTCTATATTTCTTTGTCGCTGTAAACATACATACCTGTGGAATCTTGTATGTAGTCAAAATGTTGGCCATCTGGATGGAGTTTCGGGAGGTGAAGCCACCAATAATGGCCATTAATTTCTTCTTCCTGTCACAGTTGTAATTGACATGTCTCTTTTGTCCTCTGAAGAGTAGATTCCTAATGCCTTGAGAGCTTCGCAGTGAGTTGAAAGCATTGTCATAGATGTCTGATCCCAGAGTGGTGTTGGGTAAGAGTTTGGAATCATTCTTGATTTCATTAAAGGCAAAAACAAAGGCTAGGATATGCTGATACTGTTTAGTAATTAACCTGTAATGAGAGTTTTGTGTAGTCTCACACCCCAGTATCATAAGAAACATTTGTGGCTTTTCCTTAAAAGACGAGTAAACAGCACACACAGGATATTGTTCAAACCCTGCTAGAGCACCCATGCTTCCCCCCCCCTCCGGAAGGAGAATTTGAACTGGCACTACTCGCTCCAACTCAGGAGTTCAGTCATTTATGGTAAACCCTATTTACTGAGTATTTGCCTTTTAGCAGTTACTACTTTAATCTCAGTAACATCTCCTTTTGAGTCTCAGTACTCTGAATATAAGGACTGATTAAATATAGGAATGTGTACTTTGTGTAAGCTCACACCCCTGTATCATTGTGCCTTTTCTGGCAACGGCACACACAGGATATTGTTCAAATCCTTCTCGCACTATCATCTCCCCCCTCCCCCCACCCCTCAAGAAGGGGAATTCAAACTGGTGCTACTCTCTCCAATTCAGAAATTCAGTCATTGATGGAAAACTCCACCTACAGAATATTTGCCTTTCAGCAGTTCAGATACTACTTCAATCTCAGTGACATCTCTTTCTCAGTCTCAGTACTCCGAATATGAGGACTGATTAATGACTGGAATGTTGAAGTACCAATATTAATAAGAAATATATTGATGGCCATTGTAGAAGAACATAAGGTGAGCCTTGTAAGGTGACCTCAGGAGATAAAAGGAGCAGAGGATGTCTCGTAGGTGAAGCATACCATGAATTCTGCTTGATATGAAATCCATGGCCAAATCGAGGCATAAGTCTCACAGCAGCAACTCTTCTGAAATGGTGGCTGATTGTCAGGTGATGGATTAGAAAGAACCTCTAAGGGATCTGCCACTTTCATTCCTCACCATGAGTTTTTGGCACCATGAGTTTAGCACAAGCACTTCCCTACAGACACTGACATGCACAAATATTGTTTCCCTGAAAATTGTGGAAAGTTGCATTTTCCTCTCTACTCATATTTGTGATGTGCTGAGAAGCTCTGCTATGTGGTCTTCTCCCAGACAAACGTACATTGCACAGCAAAAAGTGGGTGGTGGTCTGTGGAATGCATGTCTCAGGAAGTTCCTATTCTTTTTATGTACTTCACTGCCACTCCCTGGATCATCCAGCCAATTTTGAGATGTCTATCTTTATTTTTGAATGTCTATCTTTATTTTTGGAAGAATTATGGCCACCACAGATGGCTGGATGGACATATGAAAGGGAGGACATATGGATGGATGGTTCCTTGTGTTACTCTCGGTTGCTGTTCATGGAATCTGTGAACAGACTCCACTGAAAATAAAGGAAATTTGTCTGAGATAATATGGAAGTTCAAATTTAGGTGTTGGACATAGGATTTTCCTTTCACACCTGGAACTCATCATTGGATGATGCACTTAACAAAAGCATCAGTAGTCAGACCCCTCCCTCAGCCTCATATGCCATAAGCACATGGCACTGCCTCGCAAGCAAGAACGGATGCCAACAGGACAGGAGCTGGGAAATTAACTAGAATGTGAGTCATGGGTGAATTGATCGACACCCTGGTGAAGCACTTAAGTTAGAACAAAGAGTTTTCTCTAGAAGTCCTAGCTAGTCCCTTCAACACCTCTTCCACCTACCCTAATTTGAGATATTCAACCCTGTGCGGCAATTGCTGGTTGTTTAAGCACCATTCACATCTTTGTCTATCACAGGCAGAGCCATTAAGCCTCTTTTAAACATATTGTCCTAACCTCCATTCAAGCCGGCAAGCCATTCTCTCTGAGGCAGAGACATCAATTTTGCCCCAGGACATGTTTTGCCTTATAATTTGATTCCCCCAGCCATGTACTCTGTGTGTGCATTCTGGGACTCCTCCATGCACCCTCAGATTTTGTCTGAACCCTCTCCCACGCCCTACCCTGGTCATTTTCTCTGCTGTTCCCACAGATCGTCCCCCTCTTCAGGAACTGGTAAATATCACCCTACCTTGAATTGCTTTCCCATTTCCCCCCTTCTTTTCTTAGTTAGTTCTGTAGGTGTGCTGTGTGAGTTTTCTGCTTACTAGATTGCTTTTTATATCTCTTTAAATAAAGAAACTTTTCCTGTTGAACATCTGCCTGTTTATTTGAGAATTCTGTGAGGGAATCATCCTGGTATGCACAGATGGAGAATCCCAGTTACCCCCTTTCACTTCCTCCTTAAAGCTAATTCCCCCAGCTAATTAAGTAGACTTCCTGTTTGGGTAACAAGTATTGAACATGAAGTGGCCCTTCACAGTCAATCTCCCCCACTGGGCATTCTCATGTGTCAATTACATGAGAATGGTCTTAAAGCTTCCTGCAGACCTTTTAATCAGTAAAGAGCTACTTACCATCCATCTGAGGAAATCTTTGGACGTACCGTAAAGTTGAGTGAAAACCTTTGAAGGAGTACGGTGGATACAGATCCTCCAATGATAATCTCCTCCCCAAAGCTCTGCAAACGCTGTGGAACTCCTGGCTGCCAACTGCTTACAGATTCTGAGCTGTTGCTGAAAGTATCAGGCAGCAGTGGCAGGAGAAATAACAGCAGCAACATACTTCTGAATGCTAGACAAATATTGATCCACTTCCAGCTGAGGACCTTCATTTTCTCACATACATCTGTTAGCATGTCTGAGAAAAGGACCAGGAAATTGTCTGCCTTGTAACTTTGACTCTTTTTTCCTATGTTGATTTTGCTTCTCCACTTTTGTCCTTGGATTTACAGATCATTTGTATTGTAAACATGGGCTATTCATTTTTGTATGCAATGTCTGCTGTTTTTCTGCCCTAAAGTTTTAAAATGTATGCATAATAGAGAATGTTAATTATGGAGAATTTTTCAAAATCCCCATCTGTATTTTTATGGGTAGGAAAAAACAATATGAAATTAAGAATCAGAAGTTTTATTCACACAAAGTAAGAGGAAAATTGCAATTGTTATCTAAAACAGCAAACCTGAGAAAATGAAATAGAAAATCCATAGATGGCCAATGGAACCCATCTGACCAATACAAGCAGACAACCATCATCTCAGATAGAGGATTTTGCCCCCATGTCTTTTCTGAGCTAGGATGCGGTAGGAACGCTTCATATGACAGATCCTGCCTGATGCAATTCAGTCTCCCAGATCTCTGAGCTACAGGTTGCTTTTATAAACTGAATGCAGCATAGCATAAGCTCTTGAGCTGAATTTGCCAATTAATTTTCAAAGTAATGATTCACTAGCTGTGGGTCGGTAAAAAAGGGAATTTTAATTAAACTGTTTTATTAATTACAGGGCAAGTAACCTTCTTTCCCAAGGCATCAAGGTTTCACCATGCCATTGTGCACTTTTTAAAAAAATCAATAAATTCAATGATGTATGTGAGACTGAAACATGACCAGTGCTTTCTTTCAGGCCTCTGATGCGGCTCAATTAGCTGTGTGGCTCTCAGAATATATTCCATCCTATAACTACTCTTTTGATGACTAGGCCTGCATTTTATTCTTCTATCCTTTGATATCAAGGAAACCTGGTCAAGATGATATAAACATCTTTGGACAATATGGAACAAGTGGCAGTGATTGAAGGAGACCCATATCCATGTCCTTGTTTCCCCCCATAGGGCAAGCACCATCTCTATGTGGTTGCTTTGGGTAGTGAAGTGGTGTGAGGTTAGCTTTAAATCTTCCCTCTGCTTCGGTCAGTGCTCCGATCTGAACTGGACTCCTAAGCCAATTCAGTACCTTCTTGAACTGTTCAGTATCGTATCGTATCATATATTGTTGATCTAGTTCATAGAAAAACTCTCAAAGAAAGGAGGTGCTAGTAGTTCTTCAGAGCTATGTGAAATGAGGAGGCACAAGATGTATAGGATGGATATTCCAGCTTTCATGAACTGTATTGTGTAGCAGTCTCACTTATCTCCGCAGTCCAAAACCTCACAAGGGGACCCCCTTTAGTAGAACACCTGGTGACTTTTTATCTTTATCTTATTTTGTTGCAATAGATGTAAGGTTAACTTAGATTACATTATATCCCATTACATTATAGGAGGGAAGGCAGCATGGGATAGCCCAATGTTCTTAGATCTCAGAAGCCACTTGTCTCATTCGTCTTGTCGCCATATTAACCTCACAATTACCCTATAAAATAGGCTAGGATGAAAGTGTGTGACTGGCCCACTAATGAATTAGGGACCACAGACTTCACCCATAGACTTCACCACTCTGTTGCCTTACGTACTAGCTGTTGCTTTAAATATGTGTTCCTATGTCAGCCGTAGAATTGCTTATGTTGTTTCAGTATTTCTTAGTCTCTGTATTGGATTCTTGCTAAGGTTATGTCTTTGTAAACTTGTGTTTATTCACCCTACGACATTGTTTATGAAGTTGTCCTTGATACTGACTGTACAGCTCTCACACTGTATAATCCACCTCGAGTCTCAGTGAGAAAGGCGGACCATAAATGACATAAATAAAAGAAAAATCAAAAAATTGCTACCACAAACTAACACGGCTAACTCCTCTGCATCTATAAAGAAAAGAAAAGAAAGGAAAAGGAAAAAATAAAATGTTCTTGTGACATGTTCTTTTTACTGTACTTTTTATAATTCTGAAATTTGAGCAATGGCACTTTTTCAGATTGTAACATTGATTTCATGCTACTGTTTATAAATGTTTATCTCATTGGGTTGGCAATGGGGTCCCTTGAAGCAGGAGATCTTTGTGATTGCAGGACTTCATCCCCGTGGTTGCAGTCCTGATTGCTAGCAGAAAGACAGTCTCGGAACTTGCTGATATTATTTAATTGGTTTATTGGAAGGCACTATGCATGAAACAGCACAACAGCAAAAAGACTCAAATCAAATGCCTGATAGAAAAATAAATGGCAAACATGGCAAAAGTGGTGGATAAAGTACCAAGAAGGTGTATATAGCTGCAGCTAATAATATGGATTATATAGTGTATAGTTAAAGCAAGTCACTTGCTATACATATGCAGTAAGTAAACAAATCAGGAGGGAATTTGTAGAATCTTTCTCAACCAGCCCTCATTATTGGACACACTGGGTAGTGGAGAGATAAACCATCAAGCATGATGTAATATGACTATATCTGGAAAACCTTGCCAGAAGATTAGAATAAGCATAGTGCATGCTACCCATTCTCAAAACTTCTAAATATGAAAGTATTATTAGCTTTCCTCACACTCTCTTATGCTCCTAGTGTACTGCTAAGTTCCGTCACAAGCAGAATCTGTTTCATTCCTATCTATTCAAGAATCTAGAAATCTTGAGATAGATGGATAAATTCTCAGATTCCTGAGCACATGGAGGAGGGGAAGACAGGACGTAGGATGCCCTTTGGAAGCCTCAAGTGACAGAAAGAGAGCATATTCCAGGTAAGCAGACCCCAAAGAGAGGAGGTTGGTTTTGCAGTCCTCCTGCCTCTTCGTCGTTCCTTCCTTGACCATCCGCAGGGACAATACAATGGAGGCGCCACACTCATTAGAGGTGGGGGCAGAGATGTGGACTTAATTCACCTCATATGTAGTTTATTTTCCCTTCCTATAATTGTTTGGTCTGCAGTGAGAGGACTCCATGCTATTAAAGAATCCTAGATCAATATAGCCTTCCCCGCATCATTAATATGGAGAGAGATGAAAGAGAAGAAACTGATTCAAATTTTTTAAAAAAAAATTTTTTGAAGAATTATGTGCCAGTTATTTTTTTCCTTCCTAGCTGTTCTCTTGTGTTCAGTTGAGATCTGAATATAATAATGTAGCATTTGGGGAAGAAGATACAAGCCAATAAGCCTCCACTAGAGGCCAAGATGGAGAAGATCTCCACGGCCACCATGTCTTTCCCCTTGGTGCTCAGATAGGTGGGGACAAAGGAGATCCAAACACTGCAGAAGACCAGCATGCTGAAGGTGATCAGCTTGGCTTCATTAAAAGAATCAGGCAAGGTCCGGGCTAGGAAGGCCACCACAAAACTGATGGTGGCCATAAGACCCATGTAGCCCAGTACTATGTAGAACATGATGTCCGAGCCTTCATTGCATTGTATGATGATATGGCTGGTTTGGGAGTGCATATCAAACTCTGGGAAGGGGGGCGAAGTTGCCAGCCACAGCACACAGATACCAGTTTGAATTAAACAACAGGGAATGATGACTGACATGGCCAGTCTCTTTCCCACCCACTTCCTCATCCTGTTCCCTGGCTTGGTGGCCATGAAGGCAACCACCACAGTGACCGTTTTGGCCAATATGCAAGACACAGCAATGGAGAAGATGATGCCAAACAGGGTTTGCCGTAGAAGGCAGGTCACCATCCCAGGCTGGCCGATAAATAGGAAGGAGCACAGAAAGCCAAGCAGCAGAGAGGAGAGCAGGACACAGGTGATGCTTCGATTGTTGGCTTTGACAATGGGTGTGTTCCAGTGTGTGCCAAAGATCCCCATCACTGTTACTGCAGCCACAAAACATAAAGCAGCGATAGAAGCCAAGCCTGCTCCCATGGGGTCCTCATAGGATAAGTAGGTTATGGATTTTGGAATGCACTGATCTCTGTTCTGGTTTGGATATTCATCTTCTGGGCATTTCTCACATTGGTCTGCATCTGAAATTCATAATTCATAATTGTTACAATCATTTCCAAATATACACTTATCATTCTTAAGAATTCCTAATAATAGCAGTTTAGTGATGCTGCTGAGTAGGGTTTTTAAAAGAAATTCTCTTCATTCCTCTTACTTTCTCCCTGGAATCCCCCATTACCGTGAAGGAAAGGGGCGAGATTCTGTCCCAGGTTATGTGCAGAAGTCCCTTGCTACTCTATAAGAGACAGAACTGAACTGAAAATAAAGTTAGAAGCCTCTTTTATCAATGTAGTGAGTTGCAAGCAAATGACATTTAATAAAAGGAAAAGGGAAAATATCCTCAGATGCTATGTAGCCAGCCAATCTAAGGAGCAGGTTAACCAATTTAAATACCTGGGGATCCATTTTGAAGCATCCTTTGCATGGAAAACACATTTGGGTTTGGCGAGAGATACTGCCTTGATTTTTCCCGACGTTTATTGACCGCTCCCAGATGTGTTTTGGGAATAGCTCTGAGAGCTGAACTGGGTGACATTTCGATGGAAGCTAAGGCATGGATAAAAGCATTTCTTTTTAAAGTAAAGATTGTAAAATCCAAAGGAAGGCCCACGCTACGTGTAGTCTTCCAGACAGATAAATATAATAGTCAATCAGGTCAACTATTGGGAAGGAAAATGAAATACCTAGGGATAACAAACAATATGGTAATGGCTACAGAGACCAAATACATAATTTGGCAAATAAAAATGGGTACCAGGAAGTTGGACATTACTCGTATTTACATTAAGACACAGAGGATGTGTTGGACTCTTTACTTAGGTATTGCCCTCCCGATAGTCCTGCCCAAATATTTTTATCATTTGACACTACTAAAGTTCAAAAAAGCTTTTACTCTGGCAAGAATGAATTCTGTCTCCTCGCCAGTATTGGAGGGGAGATACAAGAAAGTACCATATGCTAACACAACATGCAGATGCCTATATGATAAAACTGAAACCAATGAACATATGTTTATAGATTGTCCCGTATTTAACGAGTTGAGGGCTAGCTTAATCATGCTTCTACTTAAAAATATGGAACTGAGGGCCAAGCTACACATGACGAATGACACTTGAACGGCAAGTGGATTGAGTGGAGGGCAAGTGAACAGGGAGAAATACACTTGCTGTTCAAGTGTCATTCATCATGTGTAGCTTGGGTGAACTTTAGCAAGAAAAGAGCCGTTGCCATAGATACAGAAGCCGTCTCTAGTATCCGAGAGGAATACTTTGTCAATCTATCACACAAAGTTGTTATAGTCTAACAGAAATAGTGATGGCCCCATTGGGAACTGCTATTGTGATTTGTCCTGTACTGGTTTAAATAGTTTTTCTTGGAGCTGACTCAGAGGGTGGCCATTGGAGATCAGCTATCTCTAGAATGAGAACTATCTTGCAGGGTTCCGCAGGGTTCAATCTTATCTCCCATGTTATTCAACCTCTACGTAAAACCTGTAGGCAAACTCATTCGCAGCTATGGAGTTGGATGTCTTCAATATGCAGATGACACCCGGCTCTATGTCTTGCTATCCAGATCCCCACAGGATGCAGTAGAAATCTTAGATCGCTGCCTGACAGCCATGGTGAAATGGCTGAAAAACAAATTGAAATTGAACCCAGACAAGACCAAACTGACGCTTGTTGAGAAAGCAGAGATCTTGAAAGACATTGTACTACTACTCCCCACTTTTGATGGAGTTCGTCTGACCCTTGCAGACTCAGTTAAGAGCTTTGGGGTTATGCTGGATCCAGCATTATTACCAGAAAAACAAGTTAAAAATACTTCCTACAACCTCACTCTAGCATGGAAGATGGCGTTTTATCTTGACACGGCTAACCTGGCCACTTGGATCTATGCCATGGTAACATCAAGGCTTGACTATTGTAATGCTCTAAGAGTGGAACTACAAGTGACAAAAGGCACAGGTTGGATACTTGTCAGCTTCCCTCAAGTTTCGATGGGAAATGTAGGCATCCTGGTCTTGCAGCTTGGCTCTCTGTCTGCTGTCCAATGGACTTTTCAACTGTCACTTGTCCAACATTTCACCAAGCTGCCTACATTTCCCATCAAAACTTGAGGGAAGCTGACAAGTGTCCAATCTGTGCCTTTTGTCACTTGTAGTTCCACTCTACGTTAACTAGGGGCCAAGCTGCACATGACGAAAGACACTTGTCTGGCAGGTGGATTGAGTGGAGGGCAAGTGAACAGGGAGAAATACACTTGCCATTCAAGTGTCATTTGTCACTTGTAGCTTGGCCCTCAGAGACTCTAATTAGTGCAAAATGCTGCAGCTCGACTGTTATCAGGAGCGAGCAGTGGCATGAACATCAGTTCCATCCTGCAGTCGTTCCATTGGCTACCCATCAGTTACCGTGCTCAGTTCAAGGTATTAGTTATTACATACCATGTTCTTCATGGCTTTGGTCTGGCATACCTACAGGACCGCCTCCCTTCCTATGTTCTTCCAGGGAAGCTTCGCTCATGTGAACTGGGTCTCCTGCAGGTGCCAGGCTGCACACAGGTGAAGTCAGCAGCAGCCCGTACACGGGCTCTCTCTGTGGTGGCCCCCATCCTGTGGAATGACCTGACTGAGGAACTCACTCTCCTGGCTTTTCATAAACATTGCAAAACCGAACTATTCAAAAAGGCTTTTTACTCAAATGAGAGGGCTGTATTGTAGACAAGATGCTTCACCAATGAGTTAGGGACCATAGACTTCATCACTATATTGCCTTACATATTATCTACTGCTTTAAATATGTATTCCTATATACCACCAGTGCTCCATGTTGCCTAATGTTAGTCCTAGAATTGATTATGTTCTGCTTCACTATTTTTTCTACTCTATTTTGGATTCTTGCTAATACTATGTCTTTTAAACTTGTATCTATTTACCCCACGGCATTGTTTATGAAATGTCCTTGATACTGATTGTACTAATCTCATACTGTGTAATCAGCCTTGAGTCTCAGTGAGAAAGGCGGACTATAGATGACATAAATAAATAAATACATAAATAAATAAATAAATTCCATTGCTTCGTATTAATTTTGTCTTACATATGCATTCTGATTACAGAGATTCCCTTGTTATTTGGTCTCTAGTCTGCATAGAGTCTCTGAGGATTTGTCTTGATTACAAAATTGTGATTCATGTGAGGAAGTTAAGTATGAGAATAATGTGGTGGAAGCACATTCCTTCTTCTTCAGTGTATCTCCTCACCAAAGCAACGATCTAGGCCTGGTTTTCCTGCACTAGAGTTGAGTAGTTGGTGCTTCAGAAGAGGCCAGCAGACATCACTCTTGGGCCTTCTGGAAGTGGTTAGTCAGAAACAGCCTCCTCTACCGCAGCAGGACATTTAGTTTGATATAACTCCAAATATTTTCTGATTGGCAGCAGTTCCCATGGCAGCCATGCTGGCCACAGCAGTCATTTTATCAATGTACCCACAAACTATGTTAAGGAACGCTGTCCTAAGGGGACATAAGATTTACACATTAGAACATGGGTGGGGGAAGATAAAAATTGACATCAGGTGGAAGCAGGCCAGGAGACTCTCACTGACTATCCATTTTCCAGATGGTGGAATCTGGCAAATTCATTGGTATATTCCTTGCCCAGGAAATTCCTTGTAAACAGAGTAGCAGCAAATATGAAACACCCGGAGCTTTTCTCTCATACCTTGATACCATTTGACTTACCCATCTGGATGGCAACTTTCCCTTCCGGGCACTGAGCACAATCGTAGCAACAAACTTGCTTCCCTTCTTGAACAATCCTGCTGTGTCCGGTGGGGCAGCTCTCGACACACGTGCTGCGTGGGACTCTCTAAAGAGAACCACAAGGAAGGGGCTGGTGATGGAAATGTACTGATTTTCCTTGCAGTTTTGATTCTTGATTTCAACCCCTTTGCTGAAGAACACCTGAGAAATCAAATTCTCCCCACTTCTATGTATTCATACAAAGATCAAACAATTCATGAGTAAGAAAAGGAGTTGAGTAAACAGAGGGACCGAGGTTACACCCTTCCTACGCATTCCTTCACCCCTCAACCAATATTTCTCACTCTGCATCTTTCTCATCCTCTGAATTTCTATTCTCTGCCACTTATACTTCTATATACCATGGAAGTATGTCTTCTGATTAATAAAATTTCCATTCTTCACAGCATGAGTGGAAATGTCTTCATTCCAGCAACAGAATTCCTGTTCTGAGCAAATACTAGTTACCCATAGTCAGAGAGAAACCCTGCCTAGAAGCAAGAAAACTAGTGCATCAGGGAGGAAGTTCTTGTGTAAACTCCTCCTTACTCTGCTAATTTTTCATTTCTAGAAAATTTTCAACAAAAGATTTGAAATTTTGAATCTCCATCTGTAGTGGTACACTGCAATCTCTCCCACCTCATTCCCATCACTTTTTGGGTGGCTTGTCAAGTCCAGGACAAAAACCAGCAGAAATCTTGTATGTAATGGATACGTTGAGGATGTACTACAGAATTTTGCAAACGCAAATCTTCCAATAAAAACAGGAACATTCATTTCCCATCCCACAATACTTTTTAATGGGTTATTGGATGCATTTGCGAGAACGGAAATCAAGTATGGTATATACATTTTTGACGTGCCTTATTTCCTGTAATCCTAGGGTGATACTTGCTCTACAATCACTGTCTGTGTTTTAGAGAGTACCCAGTTTCCTGGGGGTAAAGTGGAGATGACTAGAAAAGGCAATGGCAAACCACCCCATAACAAAAGTCTGCCAAGAAAGCGTTGTGATGCGATGTCCCCTCATGGGTCAGTAATGACTCGGTGTTTGCATAGGGGACTCCCTTTACCTTATTTTTGAGAGCAAGATGGTGCTTTTCCCTAAAGAACAGTAGACATCACTGTGTGTGTGCTCCTTCCAAAAGTTCCTGCTATCCCTGTGCAAATGTATTGCCTCCCTAGTTGGAATGAAGAGACAGGCACAGGTGTTGGATCTAAGGGCCACTTTATTAAATTAACCTCAACCTTAACATTAAACCATAACTGCGGCAAGGGAAAAGCGGTACAGGTCAAGCCACGGCGTCACCCCTAGACCTCCGCCTTGACCTGTCTGGGTGAGCCCTGAAGCCCCGGGTGCGAGCCATCCCTGGGGATAGCTAGGAAACCCAGCTGGCCAGGCAAATTGGTTCCCCCCTTTCAAGCTCCTAAGCCTCAGCCGTACAGCAGTGAGGGAAGGACTTGCATGTGGGGTTCCCCCAGGCAGTCTGCCCATGTGTGCTGGCAGCTGTCACAAGCAGTACCAGCCACTCCTAGCAGATCCCTCTTCCCCACCAATAGGGAAGTGCCAAGGGTGCTCACCTGTCCGCTGCCTGACACCAAACTCTATCCCGCCAGTGACACCACTATCAGGCACCACCCAAAGCCAATTTGCTCGCTCAAGTCTTGGTGCAAGGTAGGCAAAAAAACCCTTGACCTTTGGTCCAATCGGGTAAGGGGAAAAAATTCCTACCTGGCTCTGTAAACAGCAACCAGCTAATCCTGCACCAAAAACAGGGTGAGGAGGGTGGGCCGAGTGCTTGAAACTACTGGGGCTGAGCAGGCAGAGCCGCCTAAGGAGGCTGCTGGTTCCGCCCCCCAGCAGATACCCGGATGCCTGGGAACAGCTCTCTGCCCTTCCTCCTTCCAGGGCCCCCTGCTTGACAGCTAAGCTGCCTGCAGGTGTGGCCGCAAAGTTTCAAAAAGCTACAAAGTAAAAAAAAATCCAAAGGTAACTCCACCAAACTCACAGGGAACACAGTCATCTTGCTAATCCAACAACCACCTGTGTTTCAATCATTATTGATGTAGAAGTTCAATTTCAAACCCCCAAAGTAGAATCATAGACTCATAGAATCATAGGATTGAAAGAGATCTCTAGGGTCATCTAGTCCAACCCCTTCCATGATGCAAGAAATTCACAACTATGTCCCCTCCCCACACAGACACACTCAAGATGGCAAGTAGCCTGAACACCTCCTCCCTCCAGTGTTTGCTTGTTTGGGGGCAGGGTAGGATGTTACCTGTTCATGATCCAATTCTATGTATAATTCTTCAGACTCCAGATTTGAGGGGCTTTTTAAAAATGGAGAACCAATTATTCAGGGATCTGCCCCCTATGTAACCACTGCAACCAATAAAGTTGTGGCCTTTTCTGCTCCAGTTGCTGTCTCCTGTCTATTTTGTTGCCCTGCCCTTGCACCCCTAGCCCTTGAGCTGGCCACGCAAACAAGGTGCTTTCCGTGTTACCACCCTACGGCTATGGTGATTGGAAGGGACAGCTCCATGCTCAATGATCCAATCAGAAGGAGGGAATGCTGTCATACAGCCCAGGAAAAAAAGAAAAGGAAAAACAGGCATGATAATAGAGATGCATCTACAGGGCACCCAAAACCGAAAAACAACATGAAATTTTTAGGGAAAGATGTTCTGTGATTACCAAGCAGGCCAGATTAGATATACCATTCGAGAGGATCACACATCATACCCCCAAAGAGGTTTTTTTCCTGCTTCGTACTTTTGTAATGGTCCCCTGTATTTAATTATATTCAGTGGGACATTGTCCACACCATTTTGATTAACATATACTGACCTTTAGTCATTTACACTATACTCAACTATTATAACTTTACATGAGTATGCAAAAACGGAGAAAATTCAGGCATGGGCAGCAGGTGACTTAAAAAACACTCTCTCTCTCTTTCTCTCTGTCCCTAAGGTATGTAAAGAACATTATGGGTCTGTCAAAAGTGCTTGGTATTTTCTGGTTCCAGAAGAGAGGAATTGTCTGTAGTTTGGAGGTCATATCTATGGCTTGGATTTCCAAGGACAGAGGAGGTAAGAAAAAGATTATCTTATTTTCTAAGGAAGTGCCATGCCGTTTAAAAAATATTGTTTATACCTGCTGAAATTTGTGATTCCATATCAGCAAACTTCTGTTAATAGTGAACTCTTCTCCTTCAGTTGCCTTAGAGTTCATCCGACCCACTTGGAATTTTTGGAAAGATTGATTTGGGAACGTGATCAAGTTCACAATATCATAACCAGCTGCCAGGTCCCCATTTTCATCAAAAAAGATTTCATCTCCAGCAGAATTGTTAAAGCGAACATTTCTCAAAAACGAACAAAGCTAAGTTGGGAGAGATGTATATATGTATACATGTATATAAAAAATGTAGTGGGAAATAAATGAATATACCTTTCTGGAATTTATTGACATGGAACCATTTGTTCTGCAATATCGATTGTATTAATATTATCAAATATGAATTAGCCAGGTTTTTTGTCAATTTGGTCAGAATCCTAAATTTAAAAAATAAGGATTTCTTTTTTTGAGAATATAACTAATGCTTTTATAGTTAAGGGGGAGTAGAATTTCCAGAGGGAGCCACCTCATTGAGAATCAGGATCCACGATTTGACTCCCTGAAGCTGAAATGCCACCAGAATCATAATGCAAGGATTCATGTTTTGAAATGGAACATTTGGGTTGTTCTCTCATGCTTCTCATTCATGACTGGAGCCATCTTAGGTATATGCCCTCTACAGAAATGCAAATCTAAGATATCCCCCAAGTGGAAGGGATAGTTCTGGATTTTTTTCACCCACACATTATAGTCTTCATTTTTGTTTTTGCATTGCACATGGTACAGTTGTCTTATGGAGCCTGAATCTATGAAATGGCATTTAAGTTCTTGCACACAAAGCACTTGCAACTGGATGAACTACGACAAAAAGAACTGTGACTGACCTGCCATGGCCGAATATACTGAAGACCCCCTTTCCCCATCACTCTCTGCTGGGTTCTCGATGAATGCATGGCATGGAGAGCCTGCACAGTAGCGTAGACAGCGTTGTAGATGCCATAGCTCTGACCAGACATTTCCATTTCAAACACACTTCCAGGAAGGCTCTTGAGCTTCTCCCCTCCAGTACAGTTTTCGTTTTGGGGCCCATAAAGTTGATGAAGTGGTAGAGAACAGAGGAATACATGCAACCAAAACTGCTGGATGAAATAAATTTTAGACTGATATGGATTTAGGGTCTCAAGGAAGTCCTGAAATCCTGGCACCTTATTCGTGTGCACTGCAAAGGACAAGCTGCCATTGAGGGATTTTGGTGTGAATTTACTCCCTTGGAAAATAGCTGTGACATCCCATTGAGCGGTTGTAATCCAAACTCTCTCTAATGGCAACCCCAGACGAATTTCATAATTTTGTATAATTATTTTTAAACCTTCCATAGACTGATCATCTCCATAGACAAGAATGACATTGAGTTTGCTATACCAGATTTTTAGAGCTATCCTCGCCAAGATTTTACCAAGATAGATATCTTCCATGTAACTTCTTGCTCTCGGAATGATTTCTTTCAAAGCAATGCAAATATTACTCTGGAACAACCTTGGTATCAAGTTTTGAAGGAACGTCTCTCCACTGTCATTATTTGAAGTGAGGAGACCAATCCAATTCCATCCAAAATGCTTCAGGAGATGAACAATCCCAACACACTGAAGTGCTTCATTTGGAACCATCTGGAAGAGAAAACGGAACTGAGTTTTCTCACTCATTGCTGGGTCAAAGGAACCATAAGTGACCTAAGAAGAAATATCAAGACATTATGAGATATGCCAAAAATCTTTTTTATTTTTGAAAATATGCTTCCAAATACATACTAAGTCTATTTCCATTTGGTCATCTAAGAAACGATATACTTTGTCATGATCATTATTATCTAAAAGTTCTAATCATGCTATCAAGGAAGGGCAACGAATAATCCCAATTGTTCACGGTTCATTCAGTCTTAGGGGCAAAGCATGGCTGTGGATAACATGGACCTAGGGAAAGATATTGACCTATCATTCCAGCATTCATGAGGTGACCACAGGATCCTGAACAGTTGACTAAACTTAGAGATCTGAGAGTGATTGTTTATTGGAGAGGATTTCTATATTGCTGCATCTCTGTAAATATACATACCTGTGAAATCTTGTATGGAGTTAAAATGTTGGCCATCTGCATGGAGTTTGGGGAGGTGAAGCCACCAATGATGGCCATTACTTTCTTCTTCCTGTCACAGTTATAATTGACATGACTCTTTTGTCCTTTGAAAAGTAGATGCCTAATGTTTTCAGAGCTTCGCAGTGAGTTGAAAGCATTGTCATAGATGTCAGATCTCAGTGTCGTGTTGGGTAGGAGTTTGGAAACCTTCTTGATTTCATTGAAGGCAAAAACAAATGCTAGGATATGCTGATAGTATTTAGTTATTATCCTGCAATGAGAGTTTTGTGTAATCGTGAAAAGAGTCCAGTAGCACCTTTAATACTAACCAACTTTACTGTAGCATATGCTTTCGAGAATCACAGTTCTCTTCGTCAGATGCATGGAGGGTAAGAAGAAACTGGTCAGATCCATAGGTGGAGAGGGGAGGAGGGAGTAGATGCAAGTAGATGTAGATTGTGTAATCTTGCAATTCTGTATCATAAGAATCATTACTGGCTTTCTACCTAAAATACTAGTTATGGCAACAGCACACACAGGATACTGCTGAAATCCTCCTAGACCTGCCATGCTTTTTTTGCCCCTCAAGAAGGAGAATTTGAACTTGCACTACTCTTTCCAATTCTGGAATTCAATCATTGAAGGAAAACTCTGTCTAGAGAATATTTGTCTTTTAGGAATGTGGATGGATTAATATAAATAAGGAATAGCAATCTTATGATATTAGTAATGGAAGTAGAAGCTGACTATGGCAAGCATAACATCTGCAGCTATTGCTCCTGAAACGAAATCTCATCCTCAAGCAATAGTTAACTTATGGTGACCATTGGTAGAATTATCATGGCAGGAGACCAACAGAGGTGGTGTGCCTCTGCTTTCCTCTGCAACCCTGGTCTTTGTTGGAAGTCTCCCATCCAATTACTGATCTTGCTTACCTTCTGCAGTCTGACAAGATCAGGCTTTTCTAGGCTATCTAAACCAGGGTACAACTGTAGCCAGGAGCCTTAACATTGGCCACTGGCATCAGGATGATAATTGGGATTCTAAGGCCCGATGAGAAGGGAATCAAAATATCATGGCCCATGTTATCGCTACTGCCTCCCTCCTCCCATGGAAACAATAGTTGTCTATGGCACTCTCACTTCCAGGATGGTGACAGGTGTTACATTTCCAAAATTAAAGGGAATCAGGACATCTTGGTCCCAATTGTCTCCTATACACTTGATGCTCTTTACAATGGAAGTAACACTCTTCAGTGCACATATCTCAAATAAAGTCAGAGGTTACAAAATTTACCACCAACCTTGGAGTGATGGTTGCAGTGCCAAAAAGGAAGGGAACCTAACCATCTTTGCCCAGGTTATTACAATAGCACCCCTTCCTTACTGTTTCCAATTGAAGCTAAGCTACCCCATTTGTGGCAGGCATAACACATCAGAACAGAAAGATGAGATGTTCAAAACTGGCCACCAGCCTTAGGAAGATCAAGGGACTTGCAGTGCCAGAAATGAATGGAATTGCATAACACAGAGCATAAAACTCCAGGGTTTACATGGAAGTAATTGCAGCGTTCTTGCGCCCTCCATTTTTTGCTCACAGCAACCTTATGAAGTAGGACTGACTGAGAGTCTTTCACTGGGCCCAAATCGGGCAGCAACCTTCTGTTTCAGAATGGGGATTCAAACATGGATTTCCTTGATGCCAGTCCTAGATTCCAACCACTATACAACACAGTCTTTGATAGCTAGCAGAGGGTATTAAGGCATCCCTTCCTCCCATTTTGAGATGTGTAGATTTTTTTCCTCAAGAATTCTGCCTGCCACAGATGGATGGGTGGATATATGAAGGGACGGCTATAGCGACTGACAGGTGGATATTTCTTGATGTTATTATAGCTAACTGTTTATGGATTCTGTGAACAGACTTCACCAAAAAGAAAGGAAAATTGCCTGCGCCAATACGGAATTTTGAATTTCCATTTATGATTTTCATTTCACAGCTGGAATTCATCTTTTGATAATTCAGTTAGCAAGTGCTGAACATGGAGTAGCCATTCACAATCAGTATCTCCATTGTGCAGTCTCATGTGTCAATTACATGAGAATGGTTTTAAAACTTCATGCAGTCCTTTTAAACAGTAAAGAGCTACTTACCATCCACTTGAGAAAATCTTTGGGCGTACTGTGCAGTTGAGTAAAAATAGTTGAAGGAGTACAGTGGATACACATCCTCCAATGATAATTTCCTCCCCAAAGCTCTGCAAATGCTGTGGAACTCCCGGCTGCCAATATCTTACAGATTCTGAGATGTTGCTGAATGTATAGGGCAGCAATGGCAGGAGGAATAGCAGCAGCAACATACTTCTGAATGCCAGCCAAATGTCGGTCCACTTCCAGCTTTGGACCTTCATTTTCTGACATACATCAAATAGCATGTCTAAGAAAAGGACCCGGCAATTGTCTGCCTTGTAACTTTTATTCTTCATTCCTTCGTCAGTTTGGCTTCTCCACTTTTGCCCTTGGATGTATAGATGCATTGGAATTCATAAACACAGGCTATACATTTTTGTTTGCAATGTGTGCTGTTTTTACACTTATGGTTTCTACCATAAATATATATAATATATGCATGTTACACAGTGTCATTTACTGCTGTATACACCAAATCTCCACCTGCAATGTTTATGTGTAGGAAAAAATGATATGAAATTAGAGAACTAGAAGTTTTATACATACAAAGGAAGAGAAAAATTATTATTTCAAGCAGCAAAGATGAGAAATTGAAAAAGAAAATCCATAGACACCCAATGAACTCATCTGCCCAATACTAGCAGAAAACCATGAATTCAGAAATAAGAAGTTTTTGCCCCCATGTCTTTTCAGAGTCAGGCATTAAGGATGGAGTGGGAAAGCTTCATGTGACAGATCCTGCCTGATGCAATTCAGTCTCCCAGATCTCTGAGGCACTGGTTGCTTTTATAGACTGAATGCAGTAGAGCACAAGTTCTTGAGAGGAATTTGCCAATTGATTTTCAAAGTAATCATCATGCACTAGCTGTGGGTCTTTAAGAAAAGGATGTTAATTACAGTGTTTTTATTAATGACAGGGCAAGTAACCTTTCCCAAGACCTCCTGGGTGCCACTGTGTCACCATGCTTCCTTTTTTAAAAATCAAAAATTGTTAATGATGTTTGTGAAATTGCAACATGGTCAGAGCTTTCTTTCAGGCCTCTGAGGGCCAAGCTACACATGACGAATGACACTTGAACGGCAAGTGGATTGAGTGGAGGGCAAGTGAACAGGGAGAAATACACTTGCTGTTCAAGTGTCATTTGTCATGTGTAGCTTGGCCCTGAGGTGACTGAATTAGCAGTGTGGCTTTCAGAAGACATTCAATCCCATATACTCCATTTTGGTGATCAGGCCTACATTTTATTCCCCTATCCTTTGATATCAAGGCAACCTGGGTCAAAATTATATCAAAATCTTTGGACAGCATGGAACAAGTGGCAATGACTGAGGGAAACCCATATCGATCGGCATGTTTCCACCATAGGGCAAGCAACAGCACCATGTGGTTGTTTTATGTAGTGAAATGGTGTGAAGTTAGCTTTAAATCTTCCCTCTGCTTCTGTCAGTGCCCTGATCTGAATTGGATACCTGAGCCTATTCAGTAGACTCACTCCTGGTGTTATCTCATGCTCTGAGCACTGGTTTGACCTGGCTTTCACTCTTGGAACTCCCCTCAGACTCTGGCATTAAGGTTTGGACTTGAACCACCCTGCTTGGGCTGGCCCAGCCCATGACAAAGTCACTGGCAGATCACCTCCACGTCTCACCTGCCCTGACAGCCCCTTGCAGGAGTCGCCAAAATTTGATTGTGTCTTGATGACACATACAGACATATTTTATATTATTATAGTATATTATATTCTTGACACTCAACTCGGAAGAGTGGCAGACACCCTTGAAGATTGACACAGTATTCAACAAGATCTGAACACTCTGGGAAAGTGGGAGACTTGACTGATGCAGTTTAACATGGATGAGTTCCAGTTTCTGCACCTTGATAAAACAAAGCTCTGTGAACAAGATCTTGAGAAATGGGTGGATTGGAAAATAAATATGAGCAGTCAATGTAATGTAGCAGCAAAAAAGGCAAACACAGTCCTAGAGTATATCTACAAAGGCATTACATTCAAATCACAGGGTGTTGTTGTCCCACTGTAAGAGTTACCCTTCAATTGCCTTGTTCTGGCCCATATGCCAACCTGTGTCTGGCATGGTCAAAGTAGACACTTGGGTGTGCCTAGACTCCTTCAATCTTTGGCTAAAGTCAAATTTTAATCCTTTGATCCTTAAAGACAGCTATGAGTCTGTATGGCTAAAGGCAGTCAACAGTAAGTTACAGAATTTGGGTTTTTCTCATTCTTTGTTGGAGTTGGGAAACAAACGAACAAAACAAACCCTAAAACAAAGGGTATCGAGTGGCAGATGAACTTAGAAAAGTCACTGATCTTCTTATCAGTAGATAAATATGTACTTTCCCTGGCCACCTATTTGGCAAGACTTCATAACCTGACTCCATAACCTGACACCATAGATGTATCGTGTCAAGTTTGATGATATGATGGATGGGCCCAGTGATGTCATAGCGTAGAACTTGGTGATGTCAGACTGAATAGCTCAATGAGATTGAAAGGTTGATTTGATGCTACTGTTTTTAAACATTTGGGTTGGCAATGGGGTCTCTTTAAGAAGACGGTATATGTGATTGCAGGACTTTATCCCAGTGGTGAGTATATAACTGCTAGTAAAAAGACACTCTCAAAATGGTTGCTGAAATGAATTAAATGCTTTATTGGAAGGCAAAATGCATAAAAAGCACAATAGCCGAAGGACTCAAATGCATAATACATGAATAAATGGCAATAATGGTGGTTGTGGTTTTTCCGGGCTGTATTGTGGTGGTCTGGGCATTGTAGTTCCAGACGTTTTGCCAGCAGCTGTGGCTGGCATCTTCAGAGGTGTAGCACCAAAAGCTTCTTTTGGTGCTACACCTCCGAAGATGCCAGCCACAGATGCTGGTGAAATGTCAGGAACTACAATGCCAAGACCACGGCAATACAGCCCCGAAAAACCACAACAACCATCGTTCTCCAGCCGTGAATGTCTTGGACAATACAAATGGCAATAAATCATTATCTACAGCTAATAATATGGATTACATATATTTTATGTATATAGCAAGTAACATGGAATAGATATGCAGTAAAAAAGCAAATCAGGTGGGAATTTTCAGAATTCTTTCTCAAACAGCCCTCAGTAGGAGACGCACTGGGCAGTGGAGAGATAAACCATCGAGCACTATGAAATATGAATATATCTGGAAAACCTTGCCAGGAGATTAGAACCAGCATAGTGCTTGAGAATGCTAGTCATTCTCAAACCTTCTAAATATGAAAAGTTTATTAGCCTCCCTACCACCCTCTTATGCTCCTACTATACAGCTCAGGGCCAAGCTACACATGATGAATGACACTTGAACGGCAAGTGTATTTCTTCCTGTTCACTTGCCCTCCACTCAATCCACTTGCCGTTCAAGTGTCATTCGTCATGTGTAGCTTAGCCCTAAGTTCCATAAGGAGCAAAAGCTCTATTCAAGAATCCAGTCATCTTGGAAGGGCTTGTGGGACTCTCAGACTCCTGAGCTCTAGGAAGAGGTGGGGTCAAGACATAGCATAGCCCTTTGCAAGCCTTAAGAGACAGCAAGAACGTATCTCCAAGGAAGGCACCGAGAGGAGGCTGGTTTCCCAGTCATCCTTCTACTGTCTGCAGCGGCAATACAGCTTGTGAGGGCGAGGGGACAAGAAGTTGCAGCAGTGCTTGGTTCTCGTGTCATTCTTACATGCCCAGGGGAATGCCGACTGCCACCTTGGGGATAGGTAGCAATTTACCACAGGCCAGTTTGGTGAGAGATACTTTGCCATATTCTGAGCATGGAGCAAGGGTCACTGGGGCAGTCAGAGGGGGGGGGGGTAGTTGTGAATTTCCTGCATTGTGCAGAGGGTTGGACTAGATGACCCTAGAGATCCCTTCCAACACTATGATTCTAGGATTCTATGAATACAATGGTGGCACCACACTCATTACTTGCCCAACCAGGAGTAATATCCATATATCCATAACATCTTCCAGCCCCCCCCCCCCAATATGCCAGCCAAAATGCTGTGGGGAGGGAAGGGTATGATACTAGAAGGTATATTCATTATTGAAGATGGGTAAGATTTCTCTTGCTGTTAGTGTTCGGTCTGGAGTGAAAGGAATCCATGCCATCCAACGATCTGCATCTACGTAGATTTCCCCTCATTATTAATTAGGAGATAGAAGAATGAGAAGGAATTGACTATACAAATCTGAACAAATGTGCCAGTTATTTTTTTTCCTTCCTAGCTGCTCCCTGGTATTTAGTTGAGATCTGAATATAATAAAGTATCATTTGGGGAAGAAGATAGAAGCCAATAAGCCTCCACTAGAGGCCAAGATGGTAGCACTGCACTCATTAGAGGTGGGTGCAGAGATGTGGACTTAATTCCCCTCATATGTGGTTTCCTTTCCCTCCCAGGGGCAACAGCCTCATTCCCATAATATCTCCCAGTATGCCCTAAAAACAGGAGACCAAAAGGCTTGTGGAAGAGGGCATGACAGCTGAAGGTATGTCCATTATTGAAGACGGGTGAGATTTCTCTTCGTGTCATTATTTGGTCTGTAGTGATCGGACTCCATGCCATCCAAGGATCCTGGACCAATACAGCCTTCCCCTCATCATTAATATGGAGAGAGATAGAAGAGAAGAAATCAATTTGAATTTTTTAAAAAAAATTAAAGAATTATGTGCCAGTTATTTTTTCCTTCCTAGCTGCTCCCTGGTGTTCAGTTGAGATCTGAATAAAATAATGTAGCATTTGGGGAAGAAGATACAAGCCAATAAGCCTCCACTAGAGGCCAAGATGGAGAAGATCTCCACAGCCACCATGTCTTTCCCTTTGGTGCTCAGATAGGTGGGGACAAAGGAGATCCAAACACTGCAGAAGACCAGCATGCTGAAGGTGATCAGCTTGGCTTCATTGAAAGAATCAGGCAATGTCCTTGCTAGGAAGGCCACCATGAAACTGATGGTGGCCAGAAGACCCATGTAGCCCAGTACAAGGTAGAACATGATGTCTGAGCCTTCATTGCACTGTATGATGATGTGAGAGATTTGGGAATGCAAGTCAAACTCTGGGAAGGGTGGTGAAGTTGCCAACCACTGTGCACAGATGCCAGTTTGAATGAAACAACAAGGAATGATGACTGATATGGCCAGTCTCTTCCCCACCCATTTCCTCATCCTATTCCCTGGCTCGGTGGCCATGAAGGCAACCACCACAGTGACTGTTTTGGCCAAAACAGAAGACAGAGCTATGGTGAAGATGATGCCAAACAGTGGTTGCCGGAGAAGGCAGGTCACCGTCCCAGGCGGGCCAATGAATAGGAAGGAACACAGAAAGCCAAGCAGCAGAGAGGAGAGCAGGACACAAGTGATGCTTCGATTGTTGGCCTTGACAATGGGTGTGTTCCAGTGTGTACGAAAGATCCCCATCACTATAACTGTGGCCACAAAACATAAAGCAGCGATAGAAGCCAAGCCTACTCCCATGGAGTCCTCATAGGATAAGTAGGTTATGAATTTGGGAATGCACTGATCCCTCTTCTGGTTTGGATATTCATCTTCTGGGCATTTCTCACATTGGTCTGCATCTGAAATTCATAATTTTTCCTATCATTTATGAATGTACTGTTTTATATTGTGCCAGTCCAAAGATGCTGCTGAGAAGGGCTTTTAAGGGAAATTCTCTTAATTCCTCTTTGCTCAGTTCCTTCCGGGAATCCACAATTCCCATGAAGGAAGGAAATAGAGGGATCCTGACCAGGATTAGGCACAGATGTCACCTGCTGCTCTTGCAAGAGAAGTTCAGATTGGCTGTAGAAGTTAGCAGAACTCAGGAGAAACTTCAAAATTGGGCAAGTGCTTCAGGGTAATCACGGGAATCTCAGAGGAAGGAAAAAAGGGGGTTGGGAGCATCCTGTCCCACCTGATCCTTACAAACCCCAGCCCCTGCTGAGTATAATGATTCCTTGACTTATCAGATACTATTGGATGCAGTGGTTAAACTGTCAGAATAGGATCGAGGAGATCCGGGTTCTAAAACTACCAGGGAAGGTTGTTGACTGATTGTGGGTACGTCACACTCTCTTGGCCTGATCTGTTTCATAGGGCAGTTGTGCTGGTGAGATCATGGAGAACAATGTCAGTTATTTTGGGTCTCCAATGGGGAGGAATTCAGGTGATGATATTTGTTATCAATCTGTTCTGAATTACAGCTCACTAGCAAAAACAGATGGTTCTTGATGTTGCTCATTCTGCTATTGCTGTAGCTCTCTTGGCATGAGGAAGAAGTGCTTCTTCTCTATTCAAACTACTGTTAAATATGACAAACAGATAGAGCTTCCAGGTTGTTATACTGAGCCCCAGTAAAGTATAAAACAAATACCCGGGCTGATGTTGCAATAGGGCTCATTAACTTCTTTTTCAAATGGAAATAACAGAAAAAAATGGCTCTTTTAAGAGGCAATAAGAGGAACTGTAGTTAAGGAACTGAAGTTTGGAAAGGAAATTCCCCTCCCTGTACCAAGCCTGCTAATAGAGTTTATGCAAGGAAACCTTGTTTAATACCTGTTGAGAATACTTTGTCAATACTGCATGCATATGTGTTAAAGTGAGTTAGTATTAGAGGCAGGCACGATCCCTCCCAAAATACCGATCAAGACGATTGCCGATCGCCAAACCCAGGTCACCGATTTTCTCCAATCAAGTCCCGTTTCTGATCTGGAATCAGGAATCGGGAACTGGGGAGGCCAAAGCAGGAGGGTGTGCCACTATTTCCAGCGATATAGAAATGGTGGTTGGTGGCAACGACCGCCAGGCCTGGGGGTCACGGGGAGGTGGTGATGAGCTGCCTCCCCTCAGGGGCTGGTGGGTCTGGCTGCTCGCCGCCGACACTCTCCATGTGCCTGAGGTGCCCACTGAGCTTGGCCCCAGAGCTAGGCAGCAGCCCTGGAACCAGAGAGAGAGACTAGAGCCCTAGCCCACCACCACTCCCCCAAACCTGACCAGGCAATAACGTATGTAGCTGAGCCCTCAGCCGAGGTTGCCACTGAGCTTGGCCACAGAGCTAGGCAGCAGCCCAGGAACCAGAGGGAAGAGATCCCTAATTCCGTATCCGCTGAAGCCCAGCACAAAGCTAAAGCTCTCTCTCTTTCTCTCTCCAAAAGTGGCAAGCAAGAGCTCTGTGTCCCACTCCACCTCAAGCAGAAAGTGAAACTTAGCCATGGAGCACATGGCTATTTAGAAGCCTGGGTCCCTATCTGCAACGCAGCAGGGCTGTGTTTGGCCATCAGAGCTGCCTCTCAGGGTTTGCAGGGATGAGATTCGAGTGCCCATGGCTACAGAAGAACACCCCCTCCCCTCCCTCCCCTCTCTTCTCCCAAATGGTGATGTGTTGCTGGCCGCTCTGTGGCTGGAAGGAAGGCCTGCTGATCAAGGAAAGTTGGGCTTCCATTCGCATTTCCAGGGCAACAGAAGGAGGGTGAACATGGCTCAGGCATTCCCCGGGCTCCGTTTCCCCAGAATAGATTACTGATGCCAGACTGTGTGCAATCTCGAATAGAAACCACTTGATCCAATCAAGCCACGAATGAGCGCCCCCCCCTCCTGACCGCTGATCAGTTGCCATGGATGGAACCAATCAGCAGGGTCCCGATGGCGCAAACACCATTATTGGGGTTTTTTTTCAAATCGTGATTCCGATCGTGCCCATCTCTAGTTAGTATAACAGAATATGAAGCCCCTGTTGGGAATTGCTATTGTGATGCTGCTTCACATTCCCTTGGAGCTGATCTCTTAGGCTGCACCCACCTTGGATGGACCTGGGATGGTTTCCAATCCTTTTGTGCACATATCACTTTGTCTGGCCATCACTCTGACAGAACATATATTTTAGTACTAGCCCATTGTGGGGGGAAATACAATAGGTACTAGAAAGGGTGGGGCAGGCAGGGCAGGCATTGCTGCTTCCACCACGGTCTATCTATCCCAGGTCTATCTGTAGGGCGACCTGTCCTCAAAATCCCAAGAGTTGCCATGGACTCAACTATGTTAAGGAATGCTGTCCTTAGTGGACACATTGTTTAAACATTATAAAATTGGTGGGGAAAGGGGAAATTCTACATCAGGTGGAAGCAGGCCATGAGACTCACTGACTGTCCATTTTCCAGAAGGTAGAGATTGGCAAATCCATTGTATAGGAAAGCTCGAGTAACTGGAGTAGCAGCACATTTGAAACATTTGGAGCTTTTCTCTTGTAGCTTCATATCCTTTTACTTACCAATCTGGAGTGCAATTTTCCCTTCCGGGCAGTGAGCACAATCGTAGCAGCAAACTTGCTTCCCCTCTTGAACAATCCTGCTGTGCCCGGTGGGGCAGCTCTCGACACACGTACTGCGTGGGACACTCTGAGAGAAAAGCACCAGAAAGGGGTGGGAGATGGAAATGTGCTGCTTGTCCCTTCCAGCTATGATTCTTGATTCTAACCCCTTTGCCCAAGAACACACCAGAAATGACAAGCTCCCCACTTGTATACGTACATACGTAGCTACAAAGATCAAGCAAAGTGATAAGAGAAAGAAAAGGAGCTGTGTAAGCAGAGGGACAAGTGTTATGTCCTCCACATGCATTTCTACTTCCCTCAACAGATATCCCTCATTGTGCATCTTCATGAGCTAGAAATGTTGTTATTCTTGCATCAGAATTCCTGTTCTGAGGAAATACAGATTTGGGATCTTTTGAGACAAAAATTGCCTGCAAGCAAGAAAACTAGCACATCAGGGAAGAAGTTGTTGTGTAACTTGTTCTAGTTTTTCATTGCTAGAGAATTTTCACATTGAAACTGTGACTCTCCGTCTATATAAGTACAGTGTAATCTCTCTCAACTCATCCCCATCTCTTCTGGTTAGTTTGTAGAGTCCAGGGCAAAAACTAAGCAGAGTAATATTGTCTCTGGATTCTTGCATACATTGGATCCATTATGACTGCACTATGAAATTTGGCCAATGGAAATCTTCCAATAGATCCAGAACCATTCAGTGTCCATCCCATGTTACTTTTTTATACATTATGGGAAAGGGTGCCATTCTGAAAAGTCAAGTGACATAGCACAAATCTCGTGTGAGAAAACGGGATCTTCTGCGTTTCTTTCGTGACGTTCCGTGTTGTTACAAGCAGCGGGGGGGCCGTGTGGAAACAGCCCCAATCTGATAATGGTGGCTGCTGTTTGATGGCTGCAGTATAGAGGAATTGGCTGCAGCTTCGAAGGACATATCCATGGCTTTGATTTGCAAGGATATAGGAGGTAACTAAATGCTTCTCCTCTATTCCAAAGAAGTATCATAACGTTGAAAAAACATCATCCATACCTGCTGAAATTTGTGATTCCATATCAGCAAACTTTGATTAATAGTGAACTCTTCACCTGCAGTTGTCTTAGATTCCATCGAACCAACTTGGATTTTTTGAAAAGATTGATTCGAGAATGTGACCAAGTTCACAATATCATAGCCAGCCACCAGGTCCCCGTCTTCATCAAAAAAGATTTCATCTCCAGCAGAATTGTTAAAGCGAACTTTTCTCAAAAATGAACAAAGCTAGGTTGGTAAAGAAGCAGTTCACGTATTTAAAAAAGGTAGCGGTAAATAAATGAATATACCTTTCTGAAATTTGTTAACATGGAACTACTTGTTCTGCGATAATGATTTGCAATTTTATTAATATGACTAAATATGAATTAATCTGGTTTTTGAAATTTGATTGAAATGCTAAACTGAAAAATGAAGCATTTTTTGAGAAAAGAAATGATTACTATTATACTTAATACTGTATATAAATTCTGTTATACTTAAGGGTGCACTGAATTTTCAGATGGAGCCAACTCATAGATCTGACATCAGATTAGGAGCCAGATTGAAGATGGCAGCGCTGGTGGGAACATGGGTAGCTGCTCATGCCATTTGAGTTGTTTTAATTTGCTCTCTCTCCCTTTTATCACCTTACTGAGTGTTTGTCGCATAATAGAGGGAAGATTTTATTATTCTATTGCAATATACTTTACCAGCTGCTTTGCAGTCTACCAAACCTCAGATGCTGAGTGAATTATTCCAGCACTTACTATTGATACCTTGACGCCTCTGTGATGAATTTAGCATTCGGATTGCTCTCTCGTGTTCTCATGCATGATATGAGCCATCACAGATATATGCTATCTATGTAAGGGGAGGGGAAGAGAGGGAAAGGCTCTTTGCTACTGGGGGGAGATTCGTGACAAGGACAAAGGCTATGCGAGAGGGGTAACTCTGTGATGAATTCACCAATTTTTATGGGGTCCCTTCCCCAAGGTTGTAGACGAGGCTGGTGATCTTAAGCAAAAGGAATATTTTTTAATTAACTGATGAAAATACACACACACAAGAAGCAATGCACAAGCACTCAGGCTCCTAAGAAAAGCTGCGGTGGAAGTGGGATAGAGTTGATGGATTTCAGGGCAATGATTACGTATCCAAGGAGAGGGAATCCATGGAGGAAGAAAGTTCCATTCTTTCTCTCCTGTTGCCTCAAAAAGGGGCAGTTTGTTCATGGATCTTCCCAGAGCTGAGTTGATGAATTTAGATATGAAATGCATTTTCCCAGAGACAAATAAAACTTATTTGTGTTGATTGATTGCTCTTTGGTTGCAGGCTGGCGATCTAATCATAGAAGGAGGATATTGGAATGTGCTCAGGGGGAGACTTGGCAAGGCCCTCTATTCATTTATTTATTATTTATTTATTTTATTCAATTTATATCCCGCTGTCCCCACAGATGAGCTCAGGGTAGCTAACAACATTAAAAAGTACTTTAAAATTGGGACTTCTGGTTTGGGATTCATGAAGGTCTAATGCAGCTTGGGGAGCTGAGCTGTCCGTGTTGCTGTTTGTAAGGGCTGGAGGGGCGCAAATTGCCCGTAGCCCCCTGCTCTCAGGTGGAGAACAGACAAGTATGCTCAAGACATTGAGGGCACGTTGATCTCGGGTGTGAGGGGGGTTCTACGCAATGAGCCCCCACCCACCCTTGAGGTCCCACCTGAAGAAAGGTTGCCAAGATCTCTGCAGTGGCTCTGGAGTCAATTTTTTTTGGCATAAGACCTACATGCCCAAGCTTCAGGAAACTAAGAAGGGAACCTGAATCGATTGGATAATCGAAGCAGCTATTACAAACCAAGAGAAGCATCTAAGAAGGTAAACATTGCTATCTCTCAATATGGGACAGATTACAATAAGAAATAAAGTGACAAAGAGAATTAGAAAACTGCAAAAGACTCGATATATAATTGAGAAAATTCCGGCACATGAATTACTAAAAAGTGACATTGTAAAGAAAAGTTAGTACGGAAAAACGATCATTGTTTACATACCTGCGGCTAGGAAGAGATAGCGGACTGTGAGAAAGTTTTAACATCGCGAGAACTGCTGTGAAACAGAGAGAACAGGAAGTGCGTCAGAACTATAAAGAGTCTGGCGAGAAGTGGCTTGTAAACAACGGAAGTGGAATATCACCATTTTGAAGCAGGGCAAAGCTGCGGCTTCAAGGAAAACAGAAGTAGGCCATCTTTGATAAGGGTAAGGGCGGCTGCCTCAAACAAAAACCATAGAGAAAAGACGCTCGACATTTTGCATTTCGTAAATATTAGCTTTCAGAAAAACAACCTAAATTTTGACTTTTAAAAATAAAAGAAAATAATAATGTAGTGCCATGGAGTTAAGGAAAAGAGCAGACTCGTGGGAGCAAAGTAGAGCTAGCCCCACGATGTCAAAGAAGGAATGGCAAACGGCGCTGAAAAATTTAGACAAAAAAGTTTCGGAAGGAAACAAAGAGCTTAAAGATATGATGCAAGAGCTGGCAAAAAATTTGAAAGACTTTAAAGAGGCACTTAAATCAGAGATGGCAGAACTAGCTAAGAATATGGATCAAGTTCAAAAAGATATGCAAGTCACACAGCAGAGAGTTAACGCAATAGAAAATGCGGCTGACACCTTGGCAGATGTGCAGAGAATGGAGTTGAGAGGCGTGAACGGAAGAATGGCCGTAGCTGAATGTAAACAAATGGAAAGACAAGTTAGATTTCGTGAAATCCCGGAAGTTTTGGAAAAAACACCCCAAGAACAGATTACTGAAATTTTGGCGGGATACCTGGGAAAAGAAGAAGAGGAGATTGCAGCGCTTCTGGACGTGGCATACAGAATTAATTCAAAATTTGCAGCTCAAAAGAAGTTACCAAGAGATATGATTGTGCAATTTACAACTAGAAATACAAGAGAGCCAATTGTGAGTAAACAATTTCAGGATCCATTAGAAGTTGATGGGAAGGTGGTGAGAATCATGAAAGAACTGCCCAGATCGGTGTTGTTGGAGAGGAAAAAGTATAGAGAGTTGGTCCAGATGTTAAAAGATTTGAAAATTAGATACAGATGGGAAATACCTGAAGGACTGTCTTTCGAATTTGGTGGAGTAAGAAGAAGCATCTGATCTGGTCAGGAGGTGGAAAAGTTTATTAAGGACAATGAAAAAGACTTACCCGAAAGAGCTAAAATTTGATCATGGAGTGTAAAATTATATCTTGGAATGTAAATGGACTAAATTCACCTTTTAAATGTAAGACTATTTTCCACTGGCTTTTAAAACAAAAATGTAATATAGTGTGTTTGCAAGAGACACATATTAAAAAGCAGGATGTAAAATATTTGAAACTTGCAAAACTTGGAAATGAATTTGCAGCAGCTTCCAAAAAGAAAAAGAGAGGAGTTGTATTGTATATAAAGGAGGAGCTGCAGCCAAAATTAATTTTAAGCGATACAGAAGCCAGATATATAGCAGTGGAAATAATCTGGAATTCTAAGAAGATTTTGGTGATTGGAATTTATGCGCCTAATGGGGCAAAAGAAAACTTTTTCAAGGACTTACAGAAACAATTAGATGAACTGACCTATGATCAAATCATTTTGACAGGTGACTTCAATGGAGTTACAAACTTGGAAGAGGACAAGAAATCTAAAAGTGCACAGAAGAAGAGAGGACTTTTGCCAAAAATGTTTTTTGCGATTAAGGAACAAGAAAGTCTGGAAGATGTATGGAAGAGACAAAATCCTAAAAATAGACAATATACATTTTACTCTGCAAGACATTTTACACTATCAAGAACTGACATGATCTGGGCCTCCAAAGAATTTGTGGTATGGACTAGAGATGTGGAGATAATGCCGAAGGTAGGCTCAGACCCTAACCCAATTATGTGGAGATTTGGGGAAAATACTAAAAGAAGAGGATGGAGGATAAATGAAGACTTGCTGCAGACGGAAGAAAACATTGCGTTATTATGAAGAGAAACCAAATTCTTTATACAGTACAATTTGAACAAGGATGTACCAACTTATAAGGTATGGGATACATATAAAGCTGTGATTAGAGGAATACTAATGGATCTGAATGC
Source organism: Eublepharis macularius (assembly GCF_028583425.1). NCBI lineage: Eukaryota > Metazoa > Chordata > Lepidosauria > Squamata > Eublepharidae > Eublepharis > Eublepharis macularius. The sequence continues at coordinate 177,462,072 of NC_072793.1, forward strand.
AAGAGCTAGGAGGAGAAGGGAAGAAAAGAGACTTGAAATTATGGAAAAAATTAAGGCCAAAGAGATACAACTCAAAAAAAGACCAGGGAAAAGGAAAATATATCAGGACATGAAAATCCTGCAGGAACAATTGACGGCAATGGATAACAGAGAATTGGAGTGGAATTTAAAAAAATGAAACAGAAGTCGTTTGAAGGTGCAAATAAACCTGGGAAATATCTAGCGTGGCAATTAAAAAAAAGGGGGAGAAGAAAACCAAAACTAAGAAGAAGACAAAACATTGATGGATCAATCAGCCATTAGCAGAGCTTTTTTAAAATTTTATGCAAAACTGTATCAAAAAAAGGAGGTGAATAGAGATTCAATAGCGGAATATTTGGAGAAAGTGAAGCTTCCAGTAATTTCAGAGGAACGGAAAGAGAAGTTAAATAGGGAGGTGACAGAGGAAGAAATAAAAGAAGCTATACAATCAACAAAATTAGGGAAAGCGCCGGGACCGGATGGAATAACAGCAAAGTTTTATAGAATGATGGCCAATGATCTGACACCGTTTCTAAGGGAGGTAATTAATGGAATATTACAAGGCCAAAAGATTCCTGATTCATGGAACGAAGCTAATATATCATTGATCCCAAAAGATGGACAGGATTTGACTAACGTTAAGAACTATCGGCCAATTTCGTTGCTGAACAATGATTATAAAATATTTGCGAAAATTATGGCGGAAAGATTAAAGGGATGGATGTCGGAATTTATTGCAGAAGAACAAGCTGGATTCCTACCTAATAGACAAATTAAGGACAATTTAAGGACAGTAATAAACACTATTGAATACTACGACAAGCACTGTGATAGGGAAGTTGGTTTCTTTTTTGTGGATGCGGAAAAAGCTTTTGACAATTTGAACTGGGACTTTATGTTTGCCACTATGGAAAAGCTGCAAATGGGAGAAAAGTTCATACAAGCAGTTAAAGGAATTTATAGAGACCAGTGTGCAGCGATTGTAGTTAATGATGATTTGTCTAAAAAATTGAAAATAAGTAAAGGTACAAGACAAGGCTGCCCATTGTCTCCATTGTTGTTTATTTTGATTTTGGAAATTTTGCTGATTCAAATTCGAGAGGACGACATAATTCGTGGCATAAAAATAAAGGAATTTTCCTACAAAGTCAGGGCATTTGCGGATGATGTAATGTTGATAGTGGAAGATCCAATAGACAACATGCCAAAAATAATGGATAAAATAAAGGAATTTAGTGATTTGGCGGTATTTTATGTGAATAAAAAGAAGCCGAAGATACTGTGCAAGAATATGACGAAGCAAAAACAGCAAGAATTAATGGAGACAACAGACTGTGAGGTAACTAATAAAGTGAAATATTTAGGAATTGAGCTGACTGCGAAAAATATAGACTTATTTAAGAATAACTATGAGAAACTGTGGCAACAAATAGAAAGAGATTTGATAAAATGGAATAAATTAAATTTGTCATGGTTGGGAAGAATAGCAGCAGTGAAGATGAATGTGTTACCACGAGTGATGTTTTTTCTGCAAACAATTCCAATTATCCGAGACTTCAAACAATTTGACAAATGGCAAAGAAAAATTTCAGACTTCGTCTGGGCAGGCAGGAAACCCCGAGTGAAAATGAAAGTATTACAAGATTCGAAAGAAAGAGGGGGACTGCAACTGCCAAACATAAGATTATATTACGAAGCAATTTGTCTGGCCGGGTTAAAAGATTGGATAACATTAAAAGACCGTAAATTGCTGGCCTTGGAGAGACACAAAAAATTGTTTGGATGGCATGCCTACTTGTGGTACGATAAAGTTAAAGCGGACTCTATGTTTTTGCATCACTATATTAGAAGAAGCCTTTCACAATCTGGAAGAAATACAAGACTTACATGGAAAGTGGTATCCCGTTGTGGGTGGTACCATACGAAGTAATAGATCCAAGAGCTGTTTATATTTAAGTGGAGGAATAAGACTGAAAAACTCTGAGTTAGAAGAAGTGATTTTACAAGAAGGTAAAAAAGACATTTCGAAAATATATAAAATACTTTTAAAATGGTATACGGAAGACGAGACAGTTAAAGTCGAGATGGTGAAATGGGGAATAAATTTTCATAAAGAAATGAGATTCGGTTTCGTTTTCTCAGCCATGTCGGACGCTCCTCTTCGCGGGCTCGAGAGGAAGCGCCCGAGCACCCTGTCCGGGCGGCTGATCTGCGAAGATTAGCCCCCAAAACTCCCAGTGAGGGAGGCTGGGTCCGGGACGCTGCGGGAAGAGCCCCCCGGAATCAATGCAGGGGGTTAATTGCCCGTTTGTCTCTACGGAGGCCGGCGGACGTGCGCGGCACCTCGAGTGCTGCCGGGCCATGGAAAACAGCAAAGAGCAGAATTAGGCGAGAGCCTGCAAGTAAGCGAATCCCTTCTGTTACTACAAGCGTACGTGAAGGAGTGGTGGGATCTGAAGCTAAGAAGGTTCGTTCTTCCCCTTTGCTGAGTTTCAGAATCCGGCAGGCGGTTCCCCCCCCCCTAAAATGGCAACAAAAAAACAAAGTCCTGCCCTGGGCAAGTAAGTTTCGGCTGCCCTAAAGGGAGAGTCGTTGGAGGAGGTAGTGCGGAGGGCGGTTGGTGAAGCTATAAAACCCTTTGTTGACAAGCTGAATGAAATAGATCAAAGGGTGGGCTTAATTGAGAGCGAAGTGAAAACCATTAAGGAAGCAGCGGGGGGGGGCAGAGAAGTCTGCTCGGGAAAGTGCGTCACTCGTGAAGGCTACGAATAAAGAGCTTAAACTGGTGGAGAATCAGCTGATCAGGCTACAAGTAGAACGAACACAGACAATTTTGCGCCTCCAGAATGTGAAAGAGGAGGAAAATGAGGATTTACGGGGTCTGGTCTCGGAACTATTGGCGACACCCACGAGGGCAACTAAAGAAGAAGTAAAAAACGCCATTTTGGAAGTCCGTTGGGCTACTTCAAAATATGCAATGAAGCGTCAGTTGCCTCGTGAGATCATCATTGATTTTTCATCTAAGAGGATCCGGGACACTATCCTATATAATTCATACAATGCGGATTTGGACTTTTTGGGTAATAAAGTTAAGATGTTGAAAGACGTCCCATTTCTAGTTCGGAAAAGACGCTTTAAGTATAAAAAGTTCGCAGCTCTTCTGAGAGAACATGGAATAAAGTACAAATGGTTATTTCCAGAAGGAATCTGGTTCAGTCACAAAGATCAAGCTTTCAAGTTATTATCAGAAGATCAATTAAGGGATTTTGAGGATAAAAATCCGGAATTTCAGTGCACCAAGCAAGACGAAAAGGAGAAGTCTGAGGGGGGGGGAGGAAATGAGCACTGCGGCTGCAGCTGCTCAGAGAGAATTGCGTCCGGGACCCAGGAGGGGAAGAAAAATTTAATTTGAATTTAAATTGTAATTTGCATTTAGTAAGGTCAACCACTCCATCAATATAACATAAAGCTTTAACTTTTGAATAATGGCAGTATGAAGGGAAAACATTTTGTGTAGCATAGCTGTTGCATGTTGTAGTTGTTGTGGTTTTTTTCCTTCCTCCCCTTGTTCCCTTTCTTCCCTTTGTATTGTTAGTTAATGTAGTTAATAAAAAATAAAAAATATATATAAAAAAAAATTCATAAAGAAATAACAATGGAATCATGGGAATATCTGTGGAAAAATACTTTGAAGACTTCAACTTGTACCAATATTAAAGAGAATGTTTATAAAATGATGTATAGGTGGTATTTAACGCCTAAGAAGATTGCGCTTGGAAATGCAAATATGTCAGATAAATGCTGGAAATGTAAAAAACACGAAGGATCATTGTATCATATGTGGTGGACTTGTGAGGTAGCTAAGCAATACTGGGGAGATATAATTAAAATAATTAATGAGGTGTTGCAAACCCAAATAAATAAGAACCCAGAATTGCTGCTACTGAACTTGGGAATGGAAGATGTTCCAAAGCAGCATAGAACATTGCTATTTTACATGATTACAGCAGCAAGACTTTTGTTTGCGCAGAAATGGAAAGTGCAAGAAATACCAACTATAGAAGATTGGATTTACAAATTGTTGTACATGGCAGAAATGGACAAAATGACAAGAAAATTGAAAGATCTTGATCCAGGAGAATACATTGCAGACTGGGAGAAGTTGAAAAAATATCTAGAAAAAAAATGGGATGTGAAAGGAGAGCTGTGGCAGTTTGAGAATTATTAATATGTGACTTTATAAAGGGGAGAGAGAAGTAACTTTAACATTAATGGGGAAATTTAGTTATTAACTAATCTAAGCAAATATTTGTAATAAAAAATTGTATTAAAAATAGTTTAAACAGTGAAATGTAGATTGATATATTAGAAAATTGGATATATAGAAGAATCTGAATATGCTTAGAATAAGTGATACAATATATATAAGATTTAGAAAAATTATAGTTAAGAGTAATTTAAATAATAAGGGGCTAGGGGTTGGAAAGCTGTTGGAAGTCAATAAGGAGGGGGGAAAGGGTAGGGGCTGATAGATAAGACGGGAAATTTGTGTATTTAATAATACTTTATGTACTCACCAATAAAATTCTTTTTAAAAAAAAGTACATTAAAATCACAAAAACAGAAAACCAATAATAATTTTTAAAAAATCATTAAAATAGTCCAGGAGCAGGCTATTTAAACAAATATTGAGAGTCCGTATATGGGCATAGCGGATGGCCAAGGGCAGCCCCAGAAGAAGTGGTTGTCTTAGATGAAAGAAGGAGGATAACCGCTGGCACTCAGCCAAAGGCCCGCAGGAACATCTCCGTTTTACATGTCCCGTGAAATTGTAACAGGTCCCGCAGGGCCCCGGATCTCCAGCAGGAGAGCATTCCACCAGGTCTGGGCCAGGGCAGAAAAAGCCCTGGCCCTGGTTCAGGCCAGATGGATGTCCTTTGGGTCAGGAACCACCAGAAATTGCTTTTCTGAAGAGCACAACACTCTGCAGGGGACGTAGTGGAAGAGGCGGTCCCACAGGTATGCAGGTCCCAGTACATGAAGGACCATGAAGGGTTGATTTTAGTACTGTTGTTTCTTGTTTTTATCGATTTTAACTGTTCACCACCCAGAGCCCCTTGGGATGGGTGGTATATAAATTAAAATATAAATATAAATAAATAAATAAACACCAAAACCTTGAACCAGATCTGGAACTTCACTGGGAGCCAGTGCAGCTGGCACAGCACAGGATGAATGTGTGCTCGGATTGGCGTTCCAGTCAGGATGCTTGCCACTCATTCTGGACCAGCTGTAACTTCTGGGTGAGGCCCAAGAGCAGCCCAGCTTAGTCTAGCTTGGAGGTGACCGTTGCACGGATTACTGTGGCCAGGTCCCAGGGCGAAAGATAGGGCACCAGTTGCCTGGCCTGTCGAAGATGAAAAAAGGCAGACCTGGCAATGGTTGTGTGACCTGAGCCTCCAGTGCCCGTTGCTGGGAGGATAGTCAATCAATCACCACCACCCCCCAGCATTAACATGCGTCAGACTGTTCTTAACTCAATTTCTCGGGTGGGTTTCTGCATTGCTCTGCCCAGCCAGCTTGGAATTCCCTCTGATGCAGATCAACCTGCATTAATCCAGGGCCCTGTGATTTTGATAGCACAGGCTTCTATCAAATATGGTGGAGGCCTGGGCCAACTACTTACACCATGTGTGAGGAACAGTTAGTCAGCTCTTTTCTCTGACACATTATTGTGCCCACCTTTGCTTCTTCAATGCACATGGAACAGTTTTATTACGGAGTCTGAATCTATAAAATGAAGTTTGTGTTCTTGCAAACAAAGCAGTTCATAATATATAATATAACAACAACTGGGCTTATATAAAGCTTTTCCCGACAGATTAATATAATCTGGCATTGTTATTAGTATCCCCTCAATACAGCTAGGGAGTTGAGGCTCAGAGGAGTGGATTACCCAAGGCCCCCTGCACTGGGATTCAAAAAAGCAGAGCGCTGATTCACAGTACAACTACTTAACAAATTTGCTATAGCAACTCTCAAAATGGATGAAAACTGTGACTGACCTGCCATGGCTGAGCATAGAGAAGACCTCCTTTCCCCATCACTCTGTGCTCAGATCTTGGACTTCCGGTTTGGGATTTATGGAGGTCTGATGCAGCTCCACTTGCGGAGCTGACCGGACTGCCGTTTTAAGCGGCCGGCGGGGGCAATTTAGCCCGCGGCTGACTGCTCTCAGGCGGAGATCAGGCAAAGAACGCTCAAGACCTCAGGGCGCGTCGATCTTGGGCGAGGGGGGGTTCTGCGCAATGGACCCTCTCCCGACCCTTGAGGTCCCACCCTGTGACAGGTCGGCTACGATCTCTGCGGCAGTTTCGGGGCCAATGCGGTTGGCATAAGACCTACGTACCCAAGCTTCAATAGGGGAAAGAAGAGTAGAGGAGAAACTAAGATTGAAACAGTGATTACAACCCAAGGAAAGTGGATGAGAAGGTAAAGATCACTATCTTCTGATACGGGACAGATTGTTAAAAGTAAAGAAGAATAAAAGTAGAGTTTCAAACTGCAACAGGCTAATTACAAGGAGGGGAAGACTCGGCAAGAGTTGTATTAGAAAAAAGACTAAGTTTAAAGAAGTTATTAAAGAAATTGGACTATTGTTTTGAATACTTGCGGTTATGGAGCTGTGAGAAAATTTTACCATCGCGAGAGCTACTGTGGGAAGTCGGGAAACAGGAAGTACGTAACAACAATAGAGTTGCTGGAGAGAAGCGGCCCCTGCCGGAGGGCAGGAAGAAGGGAATCACCATCCTTGAAAGGGGAAGAGTCGCGGCTTCAGCGGAAGAGGAAGTAAGCCATTTTGGATTACAAAAATAATAGAAGAACCATAGAGAAAAGACGCCCGACATTTTGGATTTTCTAAAAGCTTTTTTGCGAGAAGACTGGGACATTTAAATTAAAAAGACATTAAATTTTACGCCACAGAGTTAAGGAAGAGAGCGGACTCGTGGGAGCGAGCTAAAGCAAGCCCCACGATGTCGAAAAAAGAGTGGCAATCGGCAATAGAAAATCTAGACAAAAAACTCTTAGAAGTGATTAAGGAACTTAAGGACATGAAACCGGAGCTGATCAAAGAGGTTAAACAGACAGTGAAAAGTGAGCTGTCAGAAGTGAAGAAAGGTATGGAAACAATGCAAAATGAATTGCAAGGAACACAGCAGAGAGTCAAAGTAGTGGAAGGCACGGTGGAGAATTTAGCTGATACGCAACAAACAGAGATGAGACTGATGAGGGGAAGAATGGCGGTTGCGGAAAGTAAACACATGGAGAAGCAGCTGAGATTTCGCGGCTTGCCGGAAGTGGAAGGAAAGACAGCGCAAGAACAGATTACTGAGGTGTTAGCTGAATACCTGGGAAAGGAGGAGGAGGAAGTTGTGGCTATCCTGGACGTGGTATATCGTGTAAATTCAAGAATTGTGACCCAGAGGAAATTACCAAGAGACATGATTGTGCAGTTCACGACTCGAAATATGAAAGAGAAGATTGTGACTAAACAGTTTCAAGATCCATTGGAGATTGATGGCAAGATGATTATCATTATGAAGGAACTACCCAGATCGGTGTTACTAGATCGGAAAAAATACAAAGCGCTAATTCAGATTCTGAAGGACATGAAAATCAGGTATAGATGGGAATTACCAGAAGGAGTGTCCTTTGAATTTGGAGGGACTAAAAAGCGTATCAGATCTGAACGAGAGATGGAGCGGTTTTTAAGGGACAATGAAAAGGACTTACCAGCAACAAGATTATGATTATGGAGTGTAAAGTTTTATCTTGGAATGTAAATGGACTTAATTCACCGAATAAGAGAAAAAGCATTTTCCACTGGCTATTAAAACAAAAATGTGATATTGTATGTTTGCAAGAGACCCATATTTGAAAACAGGACGTAAAATATCTAAAATCGAAAAAATTGGGTAATGATTTTGCAGCGGCCTCTAATAAGAAAAAAAGAGGAGTGGTGCTGTATATAAAAGAGGAGCTGCAGCCAAAGTTTGTAATGAAGGATGTGGAAGCCAGATTCATAGCAGTGGAATGTATATGGAATTTAAAGAGAGTGCTGGTAGTCGAAATTTATGCACCTAATGGAGCAAAAGAAAGCTTCTTTGAGGATTTGAGGAAGCAACTAGATGAACTTTCATATGACCAGATAATTCTTGCTGGAGATTTCAATGGAGTGACAAATTTGGAATTAGATAAAAAATCGCCAACTGCACAAAAGAAAAGAGGACTGCTACCAAAGCTGTTTTTTGAATTGACACAACAGGAAACCTTAGAAGATGTATGGAGAAGACAAAACCCTAAAAGTAGACAATTTACGTTTTTCTCCGCAAGACATTCTACACTATCGAGAATTGACATGATCTGGGCCTAAAAAGACTTAGCGTTATGGACTAAGGAGGTGGAAATAATGCCGATGGTAGGCTCGGATCACAATCCAATTATGTGGAAATTGGGGAGAAGGAGCAAAAGGAAAGGATGGAGAATAAATGAGGACTTGTTACAAGAGGGAGAGAACATGGAGATGCTGAGAAGAGAGACAAAGTTCTTCATACAATACAACATGAATAAACAAGTACCAACCAATAAGGTTTGGGACACCTACAAGGCGGTAATTAGGGGCATACTAATGGACTTAAATGGAAGAGCCAGAAAAAAGAAAGAGGAGAAGAGACAGGAGATTATGGAGAAAATAAAAGCCAAAGAAATACAGTTAAAGAAGAGATCAGGGAAAAAGAAAATTTATCAGGACATTAAAATACTTCAAGAACAGCTGACAGCAATGAATAATAAAGAATTGGAGTGGAATCTTAAAAGATTGAATCAAAAAGCGTTTGAAGGTGCAAACAAACCTGGGAAATATTTGGCATGGCAACTGAAAAAGAGAAAGGAAAAGAAAACAATAAATAAAATTTGTGAAGATAACAAAACGTATTTGGAACAGACAGCCATTAGTAGAGCCTTCTATAAATTTTATGCTAAATTGTATAATAAGAAAGAGGTGAACAAAGAATCAATAGCGACATATTTGGAGAAAATGAAGCTCCCAGTAATTTCGGAAGCTTGGAGAGATAGATTGAATAACGAAGTAATGGATGAGGAAATAAGAAAGGCAATACAGTCAACAAATCTGGGAAAGGCGCCAGGGCCAGATGGACTTACAGCTAAATTTTATAAGGTAATGGCCAACGAACTGGCACCATTCCTAAAAGAGGTGATCAATGGAGTCTTAAAGGATCAACCGATTCCAGATACCTGGAATGAAGCTTACATATCATTGATCCCCAAAGAGGGCCAAGATTTGACTAATGTGAAAAATTACAGACCTATATCGTTACTTAATAATGACTATAAAATCTTTGCGAAGATACTGGCGGAGAGAGTGAAGGGATGGCTTTCGGAAGTTATTGAGGAGGAACAAGCAGGCTTCTTGCCAGATAGACAAATCAGAGATAACCTAAGGACAGTGATTAATGCTATTGAATATTATGATAAGCGTTGTGATAAAGAGGTTGGTTTCTTCTTTGTTGATGCTGAAAAAGTGTTTGACAACTTGAACTGGGACTTTATGTTTGCCACTATGGAAAAAAGCTACAAATGGGAGAAAGATTCATAAGAGCAATTAAAGAAATCTATAGAGACCAGAATGCAGCAATTGTGGTGAATGACGAGGCTACTAAGAAACTGACTATAAGTAAAGGAACAAGACAAGGTTGCCCGTTGTCTCCGCTGTTATTTATTCTGGTATTGGAGATTCTGATGATACAAATACGACAAAATGAAGAAATTCGTGGAATAAAAATAAAGGATTTTTCTTATAAGGTCAGAGCATTTGTGGACGATATAATGTTAATTGTAGAAGATCCAACGGAGAACATGCCAAAAGTGATAGAGAAGATTAAGGAGTTTGGAGATTTGGCAGGGTTTTATATTAACAAAAAGAAGTCAAAGATATTATGTAAAAATATGACTAAGCAAAAACAACAATTGTTAATGGAAATAACAGACTGTGAAGTAACAAGCAAGGTGAAATATTTGGGAATTGAACTGACTGCAAAGAACATAGATCTATTCAAAATAATTATGAAAAATTATGGACTCAGATAGAGCAAGATCTGATTAAATGGAATAGACTGAATTTGTCATGGTTGGGAAGGATTGCAGCAGTTAAGATGAATGTGTTACCAAGAGTAATGTTTTTGCTACAGACAATACCAATTATCCGAGATTCTAAGCAGTTTGAAAAATGGCAGAGGAAAATATCAGATTTTGTTTGGGCAGGCAAGAAGCCTCGAGTGAAAATGAAAGTTTTACAAGATGCAAAAGAAAGAGGCGGAATGCAATTGCCCAATCTAAGACTTTACTACAATGCAATCTGCCTAGTGTGGTTGAAAGACTGGATGATGCTGAAAAATAAGAAATTATTGGCCCTAGAAGGATATAAAAAAATATTTGGATGGCATGCATACCTATGGTATGATAAAGTAAAAGCGAACTCTATGTTTTTACACCATTACATATGGAGAAGCCTATACGCAACTTGGAAGAAGTACAGAGACTATTTACAAGAAGAAACCCCCCTATGGGTAGTTCCATATGAGGTAATAGATCCGAGAGCTGTCGATACTGAGCAACAGTGTTTAACGTATAAGGAGATAACCCGAATAGAATCTTCTAAACTTAAAATAAAGACACAGGACGAGTTATCACCAAACTATGATTGGTTTCAGTATAGACAGATCAGAGATCTCTACAATTCGGACTGTGCAAAGGGAGGCATAAGAACAGAGAATTCGGAACTAGAGCAGACACTTTTAAAAGAGGATAAGAAGGAAATTTCCAAGGTATACCAAGTACTGCTGAAATGGTATACTGAAGATGAAATAGTTAAAGTACAAATGGTGAAGTGAACCATAAATTTCAACAAAGAAATAACAATGGAGGCATGGGAATACTTGTGGAAGAATACAATGAAGACTACGACGTGCACTAATATCAAAGAGAACATTTACAAAATGATTTATCGTTGGTACATGACACCAAAGAAGATTGCGCTAGGGAATTTGAACACTTCTAACAAATGCTGGAAATGTAAAAAGCATGAGGGTTCCCTGTATCATATGTGGTGGATGTGTGAGGTACCTAGGCAGTACTGGGGGGAAATAATAAGAGTAATAAGTGAGATTTTACAATTTCAAATTAATAAGAACCCAGAACTCCTGCTACTGAACTTGGGAATGGAGGACATTCCAGCTCAACACAGGACATTGTTATTTTACATGACAGCAGCGGCTAGACTTTTGTATGCGCAAAAATGGAAAGTACAAGAAGTGCCAACTATTAAGGATTGGATTTACAAATTGCTGTATATGGTGGAAATGGACAAAATGACAAGAAAATTGAGAAACCTTGATCCAGGACAGTTCAACACAGACTGGGAGAAGCTGAAACAATATTTAGTGAAGAAATGGGAGGTGGGAGGAGAACTGTGGCAGTTTGAGAACTATTGAAACATAATAAAATGCAGAGGGGGGTGACTTTACCGGGGGGTGGAGAGGTAAATGAGAATTTCTAAGCAGTTACTTTGTTAGATTATTATATATAGAATAATATATAGAATAATGATAGAAAATAACTAATTATAAGGACTGACTAATTAATACTACTTTTGGTAAAAATTGTATAATGTACTAAATTGAATAAGTCTGCCTGAAGATATATATGGGTCAAATTGATTGATAACTTTTGACGATAGTTATATAGATGTATAATCAAAGTAGAATAAAAATAATAATATAATTAAATATAACTAAAGCAGAATGAAGAAAAGATGTGCAGAAAAAGTAACATATAGAGTATAAGTTAAATTGGTTGACTTATATGAATGTATGGTTTATATGGTTTATGGTTTATAGAAATATTTGAAATTATGAAAAATGGGACAAATTGTTTGTCTAATATGGAAGAAGGGACTTAAAGATAGGGTACAGAGTATTAAAAATAGTTAAAGAATTATTGCTTAGAGTAAAGGGAAAGTATATGTTTGTTAGATAGATGAATTTAAAATGACTAAGGGAAAAGGGACAAAGGGTTGGAAAACTGTTGGAAGTCTACAAAAAGGGGGGGAAAGGGAGGGGGTTAGAAATTGGGAAATGAGGGAATTGATTGTAATGTGAAATTAAATGATTCTAATCCAATAAAAATTTTATTAAAAAAAAACTCTGTGCTCAGATCTTGATGAATGAACGGCATGGAGTGCATGTGCCACAGCATGGACAGCATTGTAGATGCCATAGCTGTGACCAGACATTCCCATTTCAAACATGGATGTTGTTAGGCCCCCCTCCCTCATTTTGAGAGGTGTGCATTTATATCTGGAAGAATTATGCCTGCCACAGATGGATTGATGAACATATGGACAGACGGCCATATAGACTGAGGGATGGTTCCTTACACTATGATAGATTCCTCTTCATGGCTTTTGTGAACAGACTCCACTGAAAATAAAGCAAAATTGGCTGAGACGATATGGAAGATCTAATTTTTGATGTTAGACTTATGACCTTTGTTTCACACTTGGAAATCATCGTTTGATGAGGCAGTTAGCAAGTACTGAACATGAAATAGCTCTTTGCACTCAGAGTCCCCTCTCCTGTGTATTCTCATTTCTCAGTTACACGAGAATGGTTTTAAAACTTTGTGCAGATCTTTTATACAATAACGAGTTACTTAACACCCTACTACGTCATACTTTGGTGGTGCTGTAAAGTTGAGTAAAAAATTTTTAGGGAATACAGTGGATACACATCCTCCAATGATAATTACTTAACCACAACTACTTAACCACTTTGCTACAGCAACTCTCATAGTGGATGAACTGTGACAAGAAGAACTGGGACTGACCTGCCATGGCTGAGCATGGAGAAGACCTCCTTCCCCCATCACTCTCTGCTGAGTTCTCGATGAATGCATGGCATGGAGTGCATGTGCCACAGCATGGACAGCATTGTAGATGCCATAGCTGTGACCAGACATTCCCATTTCAAACACAGTTCCAGGGACGCTGTCAAGCTTCTCCTCCCCTGTGCAGTTTTTGTTTCGGGAAGCATCAATGCTATACAGTGGTAGTGAACAGCGAAATACATACAACCAAAACTGCTGAATGAAATAAATCTCTGATTGGTATGGATTCAGGGTCTCAAGGAAATCCTGAAATCCTGGCACCTTATTAGTATGCAGTGTAAAGGACAAACTACCATTGAAGGATTTGGGTGTGAATTTACGGCCAAAGAAAATATATGTGACATCCCATTGAGCTGTTGCGATCCAAACTCGCTCTATTGGCAGCTGCTGAAGAATTTCATAATTTTCTAGAATTGTTCGTAAACCTTCCATAGACTGATCATTCCCATAGGCAATAATGACGTTGAGTTTGCTAAACCAGATTCTTTGAGCTATCCTGGCCAAGATGTTAGCACGATTTATAATTTCCATGTAAGTTATTGCTGGTGGAATCATTTCTTTCAAAGCAATGCAAATATTACTCCAGAACAACTTTGGCATCAAGTTTTGAAGGAATGTTTCTCCACTGTCGTCATCTGATGTGAGGAGGCCAATCCAGTTCCATCCAAAATGCTTCAGGAGATGAACAATCCCAACACATTGAGATGTTTCAGATGGAATCATCCGGAATAAATGAGGGAACTGAGTTTTATCATTCATTGTTGTATGAAAGGAACCATAAGTGACCTAAGATGGTAGACTTTATGAGACATGACGAAACTCTTCATTTATTTTTGAAAATATCATTCATCCAAATACAAACATAAATAAGTCATTTATTCTGTTTGGTTATCTAGGAAATATTATAGTTTGTAACAATCATAATCTGAAATTTCTAATCAGGCTATCAAGGGAGGGCCGTGGAGAACCCCACTTGTTTATGGCTCCTTCAGGGCTTGAGCAAAGAATGGCCGTGGATAACATGGACCTCGGGAAGGGCCGTATTATTCCAGCAGTCATGAGTTGACCTCAGGATCCTGAACAGTGGAGTAAACTTAGAGATCTGAGAAAGACAATTTCCTCTAGAGGATTTCTGTAGCTATGCCTACATTTCAACATCTCCAGGTCAGACCACACCTGGAGTACTGTGTGCAGTTCTGGAGGCCTCGCTTCAAAAAGGATGTGGACAAAATCGAGAGGGTGCAGAGGAGAGCGACAAGAATGATCAGGGGTCTGGAGATTGAGCCCTACGAGGAAAGGCTGAGGGCCTTGGGAATGCTTCGTTTGGAGAAGAGGAGGTTGAGGGGGGACATGATTGCTCTCTTTAAATATTTGAAAGGCTGTCATTTGGAGGAGGGCAAGGAGCTGTTCCAGTTGGCAGCAGAGGGCTTAAACTACACGCACAAAGGTACCGGCTGGATATTAGGAAAAACTTTTTCACAGTCAGAGTAGTTCAAAAATGGAATCAGCTGCCTAGGGAGGTGGTGAGCTCCCCCTCACTGGCTCCCCCTCACTGGCAGGCTGGATGAATACTTGTCAGAAATGCTTTAGGCTGATCCTGCACTGGGCAGGGGGTTGGACTAGATGGTCTGTATGGCCCCTTCCAGCTCTATGATTCTATGATTCTATGATCTCTGTAAACATTCATACCTGTGGAATCTTGTATGTATTTAAAATGTTGGCCATCTGGATGGAGTTTTGGGAGGTGAAGCCACCAATGAGAGCCATTACTTTCTTCTTCCTGTCACAGTCATAATTGACATGAGTTGGATTTTCTCTGAAGATTATATCCAGAATGCCTTGGAAGGTTCGCAGTGAGATGAAAGCATTTTCATATATCTTTGATCCCAGCGTGGTGTTGGGTAAGAGTTGGGAATCCTTGATTTCATTAAAGGCAAAAACAAAGGCTAGGATATGCTGATATTGTTTAGTTATTAACCTGTAATGAGAGTTTTGTGTAGTCTCTCAGGCCTGTATCATGATAAACATTTGTGGCTTTTCCACTAAAATACTTGTTATGGAAAGAGCACTCACAGGCAGTTGTTCCACTCCTGCTAGAGCTGCTGTGCCTTTTTCCCCTCAAGAAGGGGAACTTGAACTGGCTCTACTCTCTCCAAGTCAGGAATTCAGTCACTGATGGAAAACACTGTCTACAGAATATTTGCTTTTTATCAGTTCTCCTACGATTTTAATCTCAGTAAGATCTCTTTCTGAGTCCCAGTGCTCCAAATATGAGGACTGACTAATGATAGGAATGTGAACAGATAAATATAAATAAGAAATATCTTGATGGCCATTGCAGAAGATCAAACTGAGAGTCTTTTATGGTCACCTCAGGAGGAGAGGAAAGGCCCTGAGGATTGCTCATAGGTCAGGCCTCGGAAGGACTCTGCTTGATCTGAAGTCCCTGGCCAAATCTAGGCCCAAGCCTCAGAGCAGCCACTCTCCCAAATGGTGGCCCATTGTCAGGTGACGGGTTAGAAAGAACCTCTAAGGGGTTTTGGCACCATGAGTTTGGCAGAGACACTCTCCGCCAGGCACCGACAGGCATAATAAACGTGCCCAGGAAACTGGGGAGAGTCGCATTTTGTAGCTTTCAGGGACGAGCCTGAAAACGACCTTCTAACTTCAGAATGGTGACGGGAGCTGCATGGCTGAAAAGAGAAGGAATAGAAATGTTGCAGCGCACTGCCAGAAGCCCCACTATGATATCTGCAATGGAAGTAGAAGTTGACCTCGGCAAGCGTAACCCCTGCAACGATAGCCCCTTGAATGGAATCCTGCCCTCAAGTCGTAGTTGACTTATGGCGACCTCTGGTGCGGGTTTCATGGCAAGAGACCAACAGAGGTGGTTTGCCACTGCCTTCCTCTGCAACCCTGGTCTTTGTTGAAGGCCTCCCATCCAATTACTGACCGAGGCAAACCCTGCTTATCTTCTAAGGTCAGACAAGGTCAGACTTTCCTGGGCTATCCAGGCCAGGGTGCAACTGTAGCCAGGAGCCTAAAAACTGGCCACCGGCATCAGGAAGATAATTGGGATTGTAGTGCCGGAGGAGAAGGGAATAGAAATATCATGGCCCAAATGTTATCGCTACAACCTGCACCTCAATGGAAGCAAAAGTTGTCTAAGGTAGGCATAACTCTGAGCCATCATTTTCAAGATGGTGGCAGGAGATGCAGTTCCAAAATAAAGGGAATCGGGGCATCCTGGCTCAGATTATCTCAAATACCCATGATGTTCTGCAATGGAAGTAACATTGCACATATCTCAAAAAAAGCGAAGGGTCACATAATTTGTCACCAGCCTCGGAGTTATGGTTGCAGGGCCAAAAATGAAGGGAGCCAGAACATCTTTGCCCAGGTTACTGCAATAATGCCCCTTCCTTGCTGTTTCCCATTGAAATTAAGGTACTCCATTTGTGACAGGCCTAACACATCAGAGCACAAATACAGGGGGGTTCACGGCCAGCTGCCAGCTTGAGGATGATCCAGGGTTTTGCAGAAATGAATAGAACTGCATTAACACATCAGACCACTAAGCTTGGAGTTTTAAATGAGGGCACGGTTCTGAGTGTGAGTGGGTCAAAATCAGGCAGCAACCTTATGTGACATAAGGGGAATTCAACCCTGGATCTCCTTGATCCTAGTTCTAGATTCTAACCACTATACAACATGGGCTTTGATAGGTCATGGATGTTGTTAAGCCCCCCTTCCCCATTTTGAGAGGTGTGCATTTATATCTGGAAAAATTATGCCTGCCACAGATGGATGAACATATGGACAGATGGCCATATGGACTGAGGGATGGTTCCTTACACTATGATAGATTCCTCTTCCTGGCTTTTGTGAACAGACTCCACCGAAAATAAAGGAAAATTGTCTGAGACAACATGGAAGTTCTAATTTTTGATGTTAGACTTATGACCTTTGTTTCACACTAGGAAATCATCGTTTGATGAGGCAGTTAGCAAGTGCTGAACATGAAATAGCCCTTTGCAATCAGAGTCTTCTCTCCTGTGTATTCTCTTTTCTCAATTGCATGAGAATGGTTTTAAAACTTCGTGCAGATCTTTTATACAATAAAGAGTTACTTACCACCCTACTACGTCATACTTGGGTGTTGCTGTAAAGTTGAGTAAAAAATTTTTAGAGAATAAAGTGGATACACATCCTCCAATGATAATTTCCTCTCCAGAGTTCTCCGAACGCTGTGGATCTCCTGGCTGCCAACTGCTAACGGAATCTGACCTCTTGCCGAATGTATAAGGCAGCAATGGCAGGAGGAATGACAGCAGCAACATACTTCTGAATGCTAGACAAACACTGATCCACTTCCAGCTGTGGTCCTTCGTTTTCTCACATGCATCTGCTAGCATATTTGAGAAAAGGAGTAGCCAGTTGTCTGTTTTGTAACGCTGACTCTTCGGTTTTGCTATTTATATACTTATAGTTTCTGACATAAATATACAAAATATATGCATGACATACAATATCATTTACTAAGGTATACACAAAATAGCCACTTGAAATGTTTACGAATAGGAAAAATGATATGAAATTAGAGATTTTTTATGCACAGAAAGGAAGAGAAACATTGTAATTATTATTTAAAGCGGCAAAGATTAGACGTTGAAAAAGAAAATTCATAGATGGCCGATACAACTCATCTGCCCAATATTGGCAGAAAACCATCAACTCAGACATCAGATGTTTTTTCCCTCGTCTCTTTTCCAACATGGGCATAAAGTATAAAATCGGAGAGCTACGTATGACTGATCGAGCCTGATGCAATTGAATCTCTCAGATCTCTGAGCTACAGTTTGCTTTTATAGACTGAATGCAGTATAGCACAAGCTCTTGAGCTGCCTTTGCCTCTTGATTTTCAAAGTAATCATTATTCACTAGCTGTGCGCCTTTTTTAAAAGGAGTTTAATTATAATGTTTTTTTCTAATTACAGGGCAAATAATCTTCTTTCCCAAGGCCTCAAGTTTTCACCATGCCGCTGTATACCTTGTTTTTATCAAAAGTTGTTAATGATTTTTGTGAGGCTCCAGCATGGCCATTGCTTTTTTTCAGGCCTCTGATATGGCTCCGTTGCTTTCACAATACTTTCAATCTCCTACTCTCCATTTGGGTGACTAGGCCTTCATTTTATCCCTCTATCCTTTGATGTCAATTAAACCTGGTCAAGATGATATAAAATCTGTGGACATCATGGAACACGTGGTAGTGATTGAAGGAGACCCATATTGATATGCATATTTCCCCCCCATAGGGCAAGCAACAGCTTCATGCGTTTGTCTTAGGTAGGGATATGCTGTGAGGTTAGCTTTACATCTTCCCTCTGCTTCTGTCACTGCCCTGATCAGAATTGGACTCCGGAGCCCATTCAGTAACTTTCTGAACCATTTTGGTATCATATGGTATGAGATATTATTGATCTAATTCATAGGAAAAGCCCTCAAAGAAAGGAGGTGCTAGTAGTTATTCAGCGGTGTGAGAAATCAGGAGGCACGAAATGTATAAGAAGGATAGATATCTAGAAAAATGGGTGTTCCATTCCTGATACTTTGAAGAATCTCAGAAGAAATGTACATGTGCTACAGAATGGGGTGGTCATGTCACGTGTCAGTCACCTGATGGACTTCAGATGGTAGAGGATCCTGATTTTACTTTTTAAGGAATTTGTTGGCCTCTATGTTTTTTTTAAATGAATCATAGTTCAATGCTAAGCTCTTTGAAGAACATTGACTTTAATGAACCTATGAGGGTGTAAGTCTCCCTAACTAGCACTGCTTAACTTTATGGTGTGTATGTCTACATCTTTAGTGCCTGTTGACTTTGATTTGTCCCTGGTGACTTTTTATCTTTGTCTTTTATAACAACAACAACAACAACAATATTGATTTATATACTGCCCTTTAGGACATCAACTCCCACTCAGAGCAGTTTACAAAGTATGTTACTATTATCCCCACAACATTCACCCTATGAGGTGGGTGGGGCTGAGTGAGTTTCAAGAAAGTTTTGACTGACCCTGAGTGGCAAAATAGACTTGGCAGGACCCCATCACACTCCACAACCTGACACCAGAGATTTATTGAGTCAAGTCTGATGATATGACGGATGGGCCCAGTGATGTCATAGGCTAGAACATGGTGATGTCACACTGAGTAGCAGTATTAATAGGTTTACCCCCACATGGTACTAGGTTCATACTTCAGAGAGAGGGGGTAGTTAGTTAACAATTAAAAACAATATTTTTAAAAAAAGAAATAAAAATGTAATGAGTAGTTGAACTGTTTGTATGAGATTATTCTGGATTCCCATTTCTGATGTACATGTGCAGTGGTTGGTATGCAATACACATAGATTATAGCACAACAACAGCTTACTAAAGAAAGGGGATTGCCTCGTACCCATATTATGAGTCTTCTGCTGCTTTAGTTAGAGTTTTTAACACAAGAGAGGTTGTAGGCCAGGGCGTCCAACCTTGTTGAGCCTGCGAGCATTTCTAGATCACTTCCCCTAAAGAAATTGGCTGCTTTGTAACAAAAGCCTATATTTCATTATAAGCCACTGAGACCCCTTTCCTCCACAAACCTCCCCTTCTCAAGCTCCACCTCCAAATCTCCAGGAATTTCCTGAGATGAAATGGGCACCTCTGGATCCACTGGATGCCCCTTAATGGCTCTTCTCACTGTGCTGTAAAGCCCCATTTATGACTGTGGGCCTGCCAGTCTTGGCCTAGCCGGTCTCAGAGAATTGTTTTGAGGATCTTTTCATTAGAATATTCACAACAATTGTCTTGGTTGCATTATCTATTCCTCATTCTCCACTTTTCATTTTCCAAAAGCCTTGGCAATGAACGGTTTCTGATATATCTCCATTTAGAAATCTCCCTTCTCTGCAGATGGAGTTCTGTCAAGTTCTTTTTACTATACTTTTGATCATTCCGAAATCTGAGCAATGGTAGCTTAGTGAGATTGAAAGGTTGCTTTGATGCTACTGTTTTTAAACATTTGGGTCGGCAATGTGGTCTCTTTAAGAAGAAGGTATATGTGATTGCAGGATTTCATCCCAGTGGTAAGTGTGTGAATGCCAGTAAAAGGACACACTCTCAAAATGGTTGCTGAAATGAATTCAGTGCTTTATTGGAAGGCAAAATGCATAACAGCACAATAGCCAAAGGACTCAAGTGCATAATACATGAATATATGGCAATAAATCATTATCTACAGCTAATAATATGGATTACATATATTTTATGTATATAGCAAGTAACATGGAATAGATATACAGTAAAAAAGCACATTAGGTGAGAATTTTCAGAATTCTTTCTCAACCAGCCCTCAGTAGGAGAAACCCTGGGCAGTGGAGAGATAAACCATCAAACACTATGAAATATGAAGATATCTGGAAGACCTTGCCAGGAGATCAGAACCAGCGTAGTGCTTGAGAATGCCAGCCATTCTCAAACCTTCTAAATATGAAAATGTTATTCGCCTCCCTACCACCCTCTTAAGCTCCTACTATACAGCGAAGTTCCATAAGGAGCAAAAGCTCTATTCAAGAATCCAGTCATCTTGGAAGGGCTTGTGGGACTCTCAGACTCCTGAGCTCTAGGAAGAGGTGGGGTCAAGGCACAGGATAGCCCTTTGCAAGCCTTAAGAGACAGCAAGAACGTATCTCCAAGGAAGGCAGAGAGAGGAGGCTGGTTTCCCAGTCATCCTTCTACTGTCTGCAGCGGCAATACAGCTTGTGAGGGTGAGGGGAGAAGAAGTTGCAGCAGTGCTAGGTAGCAATTTACCACAGGCCAGTTTGGCGAGAGGTACTTTGCCATATTCTGAGCATGGAGTAAGGGTCGCTGGGTAGTCGGAGGAGGGGGGTAGTTGTGAATTTCCTGCATTATGCAGGGGGCTGGACTACAATGGTGGCACCACACTCCTTACTTGCCCACCCAGGGGTAACATCCCTAGACACATAACATCTTCCCGTCTCCCCTCCCCCCCCCCCCGCCCCAAAACATGCCAGCCAAAATGCTGGGGGAGGGAAGGGTATGATACTAGAATGTATATTTGTTATTGACGATGGGTAAGATTTCTCTTGCTGTTAGTGTGTTCTCTGCAGAGATAGGAATCCATGCCATCCAACGATCTGCATTTACATAGATTTTCCCTCATCATCAATTAGGAGATAGAAGAATGAGAAGGAATTGACTAAACCAATCTGAACAAATGAACCAGTTATTTTTTTTCCTTCCTAGCTGCTCTCTGGTATTCAGTTGAGATCTGAACATAATAATGTAGCATTTGGGGAAGAAGATACAAGCCAATAAGCCTCCACTAGAGGCCAAGATGGACTAGTTCTCCACGGCCACCATGTCTTTCCCTTTGGTGCTCAGATAGGTGGGGACAAAGGAGATCCAAACACTGTAGAAGACCAGCATGCTGAAGGTGATCAGCTTGATTTCATTGAAAGAATCTGGCAACGTCCGGGCTAGAAAGGCCACCATGAAACTGATGATGCCTAGAAGACCCATGTAGCCCAGTTCAATGTAGAACATTGTGTGTGGGACTGGCCCGCTAATGCGTTAGGTACCAGACTTCACCCATAGACTTCACCACTATGTTGCTTTGAATATATGCTCCTATGTCAATCGTAGAATTGCTTACATTCTGTTTCAGCATTTCTTCGACTCTGTATTGGATTCTTGCTAAGGTTATGTCTCTGTAAACTTGTGTTTATTTACCCTACCACTTTGTTTATGAAATTGTCCTTGATACTGACTATACCACTCTCACACTGTATAATCCACCTCGAGTCTCAGTGAGAAAGGCAGACCAAAAATGACATAAAGAAAAGAAGAGAAAAAAGAAAATGTAATCTTGTTATGTTCTTTTTACTGTACTTTTTATAATTCTGAAATTTGAGCAATGGCACTTAATGAGATTGTAAGATTGGTTTTATGCTACTGTTTATAAATGTTTATCTCATTGGGTTGGCAATGGGGTCCCTTGAAACAGGAGGTCGTTGTGATTGCAGGACTGCATCCCCGTGGTGGGTACGTGGTTGCGAGCAGAAAGCCAGTCTCGGAACTGTTGCGGATATGAATTAAATGGTTTATTGGAAGGCACTATGCATGAAACAGCACAACAGCAAAAAGGCTGAAATCAAATGCCTGATAGAAAAATCAATGGCGGAAATGGCAAAAGGGGTGGATAAAATACCAAGAAGGTGTATATAGCTGCAGCTAATAATATGGATTACATAGTGTAGAGTTAATGCAAGTAGCTTGCTATACATATGCAGTAAGTAAACAAATCTTTCTCAACCAGCCCTCATTATTGGACACACTGGGTAGTGGAGAGATAAACCATCAAGCACTATGCAACATGAATATATCTGGGAGACCTTGCCAGAAGATTAGAACCAGCATAGTGAATGCTAGCCATGCTCAAAGCTTCTAAATATTAAAGTATTATTAGCTTCCCCACCACCCTCTTAAGCTCCTCGGTTACTGCTAAGTTCCTTCACCAGCAGAATCTGTTTCATTCCTATCTATATGAGAAACTAGAAATCTTGGGAAGGATGGATGAATTCTCAGATTCCTGAGGACATGGAGAAAGGGATGAAAGGAAACAGGATGCCTTTTGGAAGCTCCAAGCAACAGAGAGACAGCATCTTCAAGGTAGGCAGAACCCAAAGAGAGGAGCCTGGTTTCGCAGTTGTCCTTCTTCCTCGTCTTTCCTTCCTTGACCATCCGCAGGGACAATACAATGGTGGCACTGCACTCATTAGAGGTGGGTGCAGAGATGTGGACTTAATTCCCCTCATATGTGGTTTCCTTTCCCTCCCAGGGACAACAGCCTCATTCCCATAACATCTCCCAGTATGCCCTAAAAACAGGAGACCAAAAGGCATGCGGAAGAGGGCATGACAGCCGAAGGTATGTTCATTATTCAAGACGGGTGAGATTTCTCTTCCTGTCATTATTTGGTCTGCAGTGATCGGACTCCATGTTGTTAAAGGATCCTGGATCAATACAGCCTTCCCCTCATTATTAATATGGAGAGAGATGGAAGAGAAGAAATCAATTCGAAATTTTTAAAAAAACATTTAAAGAATTATGTGCCAGTTATTTTTTCCTTCCTAGCTGCTCCCTGGCATTCAGTTGAGATCTGAAAATAATAATGTAGCATTTGGGGAAGAATATACAAGCTAATAAGCTTCCACTAGAGGTCAAGATGGAGAAGATCTCCACGGCCACCATGTCTTTCCCTTTGGTGCTCAGATAGGTGGGGACAAAGGAGATCCAAACACTGCAGAAGACCAGCATGCTGAAGGTGATCAGCTTGGCTTCATTGAAAGAATCAGGTAAAGTCCGTGCTAGGAAGGCCACCGTGAAACTGATGGTGGCCAGAAGACCCATGTAGCCCAGGACTATGTAGAACATGATGTCCGAACCTTCATTGCATTGAATGATAATATGACCCACTTGGGAGTGCATGTCAAACTCTGGGAAGGGGGGCGAAGATGCCAACCACAATGCACAGATGCCAGTTTGAATTAAACAACAGGGAATGATGACGGACATGGCCAGTCTCTTCCCCACCCACTTCCTCATCCTGTTCCCTGGCTTGGTGGCCACGAAGGCAACCACCACAGTGATGGTTTTGGCCAATATGCAAGACACGGCAATGGAGAAGATGATGCCAAACAGGGTTTGCCGGAGAAGGCAGTTCACTGTCCCAGGATGGCCGATGAATAGGAAGGAACACAGAAAGCCGAGCAGCAGAGAGGAGAGTAGGACACAAGTGATGCTTTGATTGTTGGCTTTGACGATCGGTGTATTCCAGTGTGTGGCAAAGATCCCCATCACTATAACTGTGGCCACAAAACATGAAGCAGCGACAGAAGCCAAGCCTGCTCCCATGGGGTCCTCGTAGGATAAGTAGGTTGTGAGTTTGGGAATGCACTGATCCCTCTCCTGGTTTGGATATTCGTCTTCTGGGCATTTCTCACATTGGTCTGCATCTGAAATTCATAATTGTTACTATCATTTATGAGTGTACTGTTTTATATTGTGCCAGTCAAAAGACGCTGCTAAGAACGGCTGTTAAGAGAAATTCTCTTAATTCCTCTATGCTCAGTTATTTCCTGGAATCCACAATTGCCATGAAGGAGGGAAATGGAGGGATCCTGAACAGGGTTAGGCCTAGATGTCACCCGTTACTCTTGCAACAGAAGTTCAGATTGGCTGTAGCAGTTCCCTCAAGAGAAACTTCAAAACTGGCCAAGGGCTTCAGGATGCTCACAGGAATTGCAGAGGCGGGGGAAAAGGGGGTTGGGAGCATCCTGTCCCTCCCGATCCTTAGAAACCCCAGCCCCTGCTGGTTATGATGGTTTCCTTGATCTATCAGATACTGTCTGATGCAGTGGTTAGACTGTCAGAACAGGATCAAGGAGATCCGGGTTCTTATATTGCCAAGGAAGGTTGTTGACTGACTGTGGGTAAGTCACACTCTCTCGGCCTGATCTACCTCATAGGGCTGTTGTGCTGGTGAGAATGTGGAGAATAATGTTATTTAGGTCTCCAATGGGGAGAAATTCAGGAGATGACATTTGTTATGAATCTGTCCTGAATTACAACTCACTAGCAAAAAAAGATGGTTCTTGATGTTGCTTATTCTGCTATTGCTGCAGCTCTCTTGGCACGAGGAAGAAGCGCTTCTCCTCTACTCAAACTACTGTTAAATATGGCAAGCAGATGGAGCTTCCACATCGGCATGCTGAGCCCCCAGTAAAACATAAAACCACTACCTGGGTTGAAGATGTATTAGGGTGCATTAATTTCTTTTTCCGATAGAAACAACAGGAAAAAATGGCTCTTGTAAGAGAGAATACTTTGTCAATACTGCATGCATATTTGTTAATGTGAGTTAGTATAACAGAAGTATGAAGCCCCCATTGGGAATTGCTATTGCGATGCTGCTTCACATTCCCTTGGAGCTGATCTCTTAGGCTGCATCCACCTTGGATGGACCTGGGATGGTTTCCAATCCTTTTGTGCACATATCACTTTTTCTTGCCATCACTCTGAGAGAACATATACTTAAGTACTAGCAACAAAGCCCATTGTGGGAGGGAAATACAATAGGTTCTAGAAAGGGTGGGGCAGGCGGGGCAGGCATTGCTGCTTCCACCACACTCCAATCTGGTCAAATGGAAGGGTAGGGCAGCCGGGCCTGGCATTGCCACCCTCTGCAATGTCCCGATCTGGGTAAGGGCAGGGCAGGGTGGCTGGGCCTGGCATTGCCTACTCCATAGGGCCAGCCGATCATGGCAGGAAAGGGCTGGGAGGTCGGCCGATCCGTCCTATCACCTCCTCACCCCAATCGAGCTATAGAGGCTTGGCAGGTGAGCAGGCCCTTCTCTCTGCTGGCCAATTTCAGACCTGATTTAGGCCGCTGCAGAGCCCAGGAGTGATGCTGGAGAGGAAAGGGCCCTGGAGTGCTACTGCACCCCACTGCCACCCAATTCACCCCTGATTTGGGCTTCTGCTAAGAGTGCTGCCAGGGTAGGCAGAAAGGGCTCTGGAGTGCTCCTGTGCTCCAGAGCAGGTCTAATTGGGCTGCTTTGGGCTGAAATCACTGGACTAGGCTGTGCAGGAGCATGCTGCACCATCAGGGAGCGTGCCTGGGGAGCTGTGTTCCCCCCGCCTCCCTCCCATTGGCCTGGCCTCTGAGAAGACAGAGACCAGGTCTCTTTGCCCTGCAAGTCTATGGCAGATCGACCTGGGCTCTGGGGTCCAGAGGTCCGGTTAACTCATCTCGCAAAGCCATGATAAGTAGACTTGGGCTCTTCCGGTCCAGCAGGCAAGCCACAGTACCCCCCTCATGCCCCCTCCCTCTTGCGGCAGATCGAAGCTTGGGGAGAAAGACTTGGGAGGTGAAGCGCAGGCAAGTCAGGCATGCCCCATGCGGTCCTGGCCCAGTCGGGGCTGGGGAGGGAGGGGCTGGCCTGCAGGCCCTTCTGAGGCCCAGTGGCTTTCCAGGACTGCGCCTGCAGTGGTGAGTCATCTCGAACATGCTTGCTGAATTATATAGTAAGCCTCATTGTGTCTTACATGTGAATTCTGACTAGAGAGATTCCCTCGTTATGTGTATTTTGGTCTCTAGTCTGCATAGAGTCTCTGAGGATTTGGTTTGATTACAACAATGTGACTCATGTGAAAAAGGGAAGTGTGAGAATAACATGGTGGGTGCTTACTTTCTTCTTCCTCAATGTATCTCTTCACCGAAGCAAAGAGGTCTTCTTAGCTTGCCTCTACCACAGTTAAGTAACACCTAGTGCTTCAGAAGAGCCCAGGAGACATCACCCGTGGGTCTGGAGGAAGCAATAGTTCTGAAATGGCT
This sequence comes from Eublepharis macularius, assembly GCF_028583425.1. NCBI lineage: Eukaryota > Metazoa > Chordata > Lepidosauria > Squamata > Eublepharidae > Eublepharis > Eublepharis macularius. The sequence continues at coordinate 177,488,574 of NC_072793.1, forward strand.
GCCTCCATCGCAGGAGGACACTCCAAACATTTTATAATTGGCAGGAGTCCCCATGGAAGCCATGCTGGCCACAGCAGTCATTTTATCACAGTACCCACAACCTGTCCTCAAATTCCCAAGAGTTCCCATGGGCTCAACTATGTTAAGGAATGCTGTCCTTAGTGGATATCATGTTTACGCATTATAAAATCGGTAGAGAAAGGGGAAATTCTACATCAGGTCGAAGCAGGCCATAAGACTCTCACTGACTGTCCATTTTCCAGAAGGTAGAGATTGGCAAATCCATTGTACAGGAAAGCTCGAGTAACTGGAGTAGCAGCACATCTGAAACATTTGGAGCCTTTCTCTTGTAACTTGATATCCTTTTACTTACCAATCTGGAGTGCAATTTTCCCTTCTGGGCAGTGAGCACAATCGTAGCAGCACACTTGCTTCCCCTCTTGAACAATCCTGCTGTGCCCAGTGGGGCAGCTCTCGACACACGTACTGCGTGGGACACTCTGAGAGAAAAGCAAAAGGAAGGGGTGGGAGATGGAAATGTGCTGCTTCTCCCTTCCAGCTATGATTCTTGATTCTAACCCCTTTGCCCAAGAACACACCAGAAATGACATGCTCCCCACTTGTATATGTACATACGTAGATACAAAGATCAAGCAAAGTGATAAGAGAAAGAAAAGGAGCTGTGTAAGCAGAGGGACAAGTGTTATGTACTCCACATGCACGGCTTCGTGGTTCGCGGGCATCAGAACAGCCCCCGTTGCACTTAGAGAACCCATATTCACAGGGAGTGTTTAGCAGGCTCTTCTCGAGCCAGCACCCAAGTTTGGTCAATATTGCAAAAGGGATCTTGGAGTTATACCCTCTCCAATCCAAGGCCCCCAGGAAACTCCCATTTGATACAATTAGAGCCACCAGTTGATGCTGGCCCAGTGTACAAGGGGTTGGCCATCAGAACTGCCTATCAGGGTTTGTAGGGATGAGATTGGAGAGCCGGTGGCTACAGAATACCCCCCTTCCTCCTCGCTCCTCCGGGTGTCTTCTCCCATGTAACCAATTGTAACCAATTTGCAGCTCCATGGTTGGAAGGAAGACCTGCCAATCAAGGTAACCTGGGCTTTGATTTGGGTTTCCAGGGTGACAGAAGGAGTAGAGACAGAGTTCAGGCATTCCCCCAACTCCATTTCCAAGGGAAGTGATTGATGATGCCTGACTGTCTGGCTTTACAAACCATAGGCGAACGCAATGAAACGGGCTTCCATTGCACCATGGACCCTCATGAACCGCTGTATTGCAAATAGATGATCAGGCGGTTCGTGGGTTTTTTTTGGTTCGTAATGTGGTTTGTGCCCGTGTCTAGTGCCAACTGACCAAGATTTTTTTTTAAAAAAAGTGCAGTGCTATTGCTATTGTCCCTGCGAAATTGGAAAAAAACATCATCCATACCTGCTGAAATTTGTGATTCCATCTCAGCAAACTTCTATCAATAAAGAACTCTTCACCTGCAGTTGTTTTAGATTCCATCGAACCAACTTGGATTTTTTGGAAAGATTGATTTGAAAATGTGACCAAGTTCACAATATCATAGCCAGCTGCCAGGTCCCCATCTTCATCAAAAAAGATTTCATCTCCAGCAGAATTGTTAAAGCGAACATTTCTCAAAAATGAAAAAAGCTAGGTTGGAGGAGAAAGAGTTTCCGTATTTTAAAAATGTAGTGGGAAATAAATGACTATACCTTTCTGAAATTTGTTAACATGGAACTACTTGTTCTGCAATATTGACTTGCAATTGTATTAATATGACTAAATATGAATTAGCCTGATTTTTCAAATTTGAACAAAATGCTAAACTTAAAAATGAAGTGTTTTTTGAGAAAAGAAATGAACACTATTATACTTAATACTGTATATAAATTCTATTATAGTTAAGGGTGCACTGAATTTTCAGAGGGAGCCAATTCATATATCTGACATCAGATCAGGAGCCAGATTTAAGATGGCAGTGCTGGTGGGAACATTGGTAGCTGCTCATGCCATTTGAGTTGTTGTTTTAATTTGCTCTCTCTCCTTTTTATCACCTTACTGTTTGCCACTTAATAGAGGGAAGATTTTATTATTCTATTGCGGTATACTTTACCAGCTGATTTGCTGTCTACCAAACCTCAGATGTGGAGAGAATTATTCCAGCACTTACTACTGATACCTTTACACCTCTGTGATGAATTTAGCATTCGGGTTGCTCGCTTATGTTCTCACACATGATTTAAGTCATCTTGGTTATATGCTATCTATGTAAATGCAATTCAAGATACCTACCATTGTTACCTGGAGGGCTCTTTGCTAGTGAGGGGGGATTAATGGCAAGGAAGAAGGCTAAACAAGAGGGATAAGTGTGGGATAAATCCACCAATTTTTATGGGGTCCCTTCCCCAAGGTAGCAGATGAGGCTGGTGATCTTAAGCAAAAGGAGTATTTTTTATTAACAGATGAAAATATACACTCATAAGAAGCAATGCACAAGCACACAGTCTCCTAAGAAAAGCAGTGGTGAAAGTGAGATGGAGTTGAGGGATTTCAGGGCAATAAGTACCTATCCAAGGTGAGGGAATGAGGCAGTCCATGGAGGAAGAAGGCTCCAAACATCCAACATTATTGACCGGGAGAGACAGAGGAAGTCTTAGGGAAGTAACCCTAAGGGAGCAGTTCTTGAATCAAGGAAGTGTGCACAGTTTGAAAGGGACCAGAGCCTTAGTTTTCATTCATTCATTCATTCATTCATTCATTCATTCATTCATTCATTCATTCATTCATTCATTTTTATTCATGTGTTTATGTCATTTATATTCTGCCTTTCTCACTGAGATTCAAGGTGGATTACATAGTGTGAGATTCGTAAAATCAGTGGCAAGGACAAGGACATTTCCATACAGTGTCAAGAACATTTCCATAAATAATGTCAAAGGGTAAATGACTACAGTGTCAAGAACATTTTCATAAACAATGTCATGGGGTAAATTAATATAAATTTACAAAGACATAGCATTAGCAAGGATCCAGTATGAGGATGAGGAATTGCTGAAACAGAACATAATCTATTCCAGGACTTACATTAAACAACAGAAAGCACAGGTAGTATATAAAGCAACAGAAAATATGTAAGCAACATAATGGTGAAATCTATGGTTTCTAACTCATTAGCAAAACTTCTGGGCCCCCTTTCCTACTATACCAAGCTCCTTTAGCCGTTCGAACAAAGACCATGAAGGCCATCTCTAGGCAATAACTAAGTTTGATTACTTTGATTACTTGCTGCTGGGGTGTGTGAAAGGAAATGCAGAATCTCTCCTGCTGCCTCAAAAAGGGGCAGTTTGCTAATGGATCTTCCCAGAGTTAAGTTGATGAATTTAGATATGAAATGCATTTTCCCAGAGACAAATAAAACTTATTAGTGCTGATTGACTGCTCCTCAATTGCAGGGTGGGGCTCTAATCACAAAGGAGGATATCAGAATGTGCCCAGGGGGAGACTTAGCGAGGCCCTCTACTGTTACGATCTCACGCCTGTTGCTGGGAGGATAGTAAATCAATCAATACCATCCCCCTGCATTAACATGAGTCAATCTAGTGGACATTGCCACATGCTCTGCTCCTGGTCCCAGATGGCTGAAGGGGAGTGTGCCGTGCCACCTGCCATGCTCCTAATACCATCTGGGTAACGCAGGGGGTGCACATTGCCCCATTATTTACAGCTGAAAAACTCCAAGATTGAGCTACAAAAACCTGTATGATCTTGTTCTTTGTTCTGTTTAAAAGCTGTTGATATTTGTTTGAAGTTTCAGAACTGTTGATATCCGTATGGAATATCTTTACACAATAACATGGCCCAGTGGTTAAAGCTGAGACCATCCAAAAATGGGCTGTAAGAGCCTGACGGCTATCGCCAACCTGCTTTCCCATTTCAACAATGCCTTTTTCAAACAAAGAACAAGATCATACAATTTTTCATAGCCCAATCTTGGAGATTTTCAGCCGTAACCACTAGGCGATGATGTCATCTGAGGATATTCCACACTGATATTTATAGTTTTCAAGCTCCACACAGATATTAACAGGTTTGAAATAGAACAAGAACTAAGAATATATAGTTTACAACTCTGGCATTTGGAATCCAAAGTAGACTGGAAGGATTGGATGCTTGATGAATATTTATGATTATTTATGAAGGTTTATTAGCTGTACATTTATTGTAGTATATTTATTGTCGAATATTTATCACATTTGAGAACTTGCACTTTTGTAAAAATCATAAATATTAAAATTTACAAAATATATTTCATATATAACCTTCGAGGTTTGTAATTTGTTTTGGAGTGTTCTACAATCAGAGGACCCCTCTTATCTGGCTATTGTCGATACGTTGGTATTTGGGGATATGGCTACTTACAATAGTTGTTTTGCATATTCTACAGAAGAAAGAGAACAAATATTAGCAAAATATCCATCTGTTTCTACAGGGAGTCAACCTAAATTGGATGATTGGGCATATATTCAACCATTACTTATTAAGCGTTCCAAAATGAACATTCATTCAGCCTATTTAACAGAATATTCGAGACTTAATATTAGACCTAGAGGGTTAAGAATGTATAAACCTCCAGGTTTATTTAAGGAGAATGAAACATTTAAATCAAAATGGTCTTCTATTTTGAACAAATGTGCTTTGGACTTGATGTTGTTATTAATAGATATGTATAGTGATGAGACTGAAAAATTAACAACAGAAATTTCTAAAGTGTAAGATAGAGTTAAACCCCTAGTTACCTCAGGAGGGTATGAAGCTAGAACCAAAGAAGTTGACCGGTTAATCAAGGAAGGAGAGGCTACACTTAAGGAATACTTAAGTACACTTAAGTTAAAAAGCTGACTAGAGACAAGAAAGATTACAACACAGGCAATGTATATACATGGTGCAATGAAAATAGGTCCAATATGCATAGAAAAAATGCTCAGGAGAGTGCTTCTGAATAGGAACCTACAGAATTATCAGAGACAGATACATCAGGTGACGAGTATGGATAGACTAGGACTTTAAGAAATAGAACTATACCTTATTATAATAGGGGATGTTTTTTAGGAAAACGTCAGGATCGCCCACCTTGAAGGGGCAGACACAGGACTTAATTTTCAACCTCTCTAAGAGACCTTTAAGTGAAGCTGAAAGATCAGTCCTAAATAAGGGTTTAGGATTCGTACCTACACCACCATACAATGCTTTTAGAACTAGAGTAGATGACTTTAAATTAATCAGATTAATTAAATTAAGAAAATGCTTTGGAATTCAACAGACTCCACATGAAATAACATCACTCCAGGTCAAGTAATCTTTTATGCCATCAGTTACTGACCTGGCAACAGAAGTTTTTGAGAAATTAGTTGCCAAGGATCTAGACCACATTGAGAAAATGCCTAGAAAACATTGTCAGAATTTAACAAGAGCAGAATCTGAAGTAAAAAATTGAACAGTGACAAAACAATCATAATTAAACCAGCTGACAAGGGGCGGGATAGTTGTTTTGAATATTAAGGATTACATCCAGGAAGTGGACAGACAATTGAGTGATTAATCCAATTATCAACCTATCAACTATGTCCCCCTAAGACACATTCAGAAAATTATCAAGGTGGTACTCAATGAAGGTCTAGCTAACAATTATATAAATTACCAAACATATGGAGCTTTACAAAACAGGTACCCCCGCACACCAGAGTTTTACATTCTTCCAAAGGTTCACAAAGGGGGTAACTCACCACCGGGACGTCCAATAGTATCAGGTTCCAATTCTGTATTGGAACCTCTTTCTTGTTATCTAGACAGTTTCTTGCAACCATTGGTTAAAACTAAACCAGTTTACATAAAGAACACAACTTCCTTTATAGAAAGGTTAGAAGATGTGACAGCTCCTGAGACGGCCTATTTATTAACATGTGATGTTAAGTCACCTTATACAGTTATACCACACGAAGGAGCTAGAGAAGTTGTGAAAACAGCATTACAAGGCAGAGATAATTCATTACTTCCCACTCACTTTCTTTTGGATCTATTAGATATTATTCTAGAAAAAAACTACGTTAAATTTGGTGATCTGTTTTATTTCCAAATGAAAGGGATTGCAATGTGGTGCTCAGCTGCTCCATCAATTGCTAACTTATACATGTCTGACATTGAAGCACATTGTATTTTGAATGAAGAAATGAACCCATTTTACCATGATGTGTGTTTTTATGTTAGATTTATTGATGACATTTTTTCTGTATTAAGGACACCTTTATATGCAAGGGAGTTTGTGAATTGGCTTAATAGTTTGGATGATAACATCAAGTTCAACTGGGAAGGAGATCTTAATTGCATAAACTTTTTGGACATTACCGTATTCAAGGAAAAGAATGGGAAATTGGATGTTTGTCCCTTTAAGAAATGCACAGATAAATACTCCTATTTACATTATACATCATTTCACCCACTACAATTAAGGACAATATTCCAAAGGGTCAGTTTTTGAGAATGAAGAGAAATTCCAGCAAGTAGAATGACTATAAGAGGGAAAGTCACATTAGTTATAAATCTTTTCAAAACGGGTTATCCAGAAAGGGTAATAGTGAGAGCTCAAAGAAAAGCAGATCAGACAGCTAGAGACAGCATGTTTATCCCCAGAAACCAAGCAATGAAGAACCAAATAAAATGGGCATTGGATTAGACACCCTTTTCTATGAGAATAGCAAAAGTCATACAGAAACACTGGTAGATTTTAAAAGATATAGAGGGGTGCAAGGAGAAACCATTAATTGGTTATCGAAAAACCAGGAGCCTGAAGGATATTCTCATACACTCTGCCTTTGATAATCGCCAATCACCATGCATACACCCAGGGGGACATTTCCCTTGTGGCAACTGTACGATTTGTGACATGGCAGTTAATTTGAAGGAGATAGAGAATCCTGTAGGTATGAAACAGCTCAGTAATAGAGACTTTTCTAACTGTAAAACACCTTATGTTATTTATGTGTTACAATGTGTCTGTAAAAAATTATACATTGGGGGTACCACTCGACCTTTGAGAGTGGGGATTCAAGAACACACAACTAGAATAAAGAATAAAATTACAGATGCCCCTTTAGTGTCCCATTTCATTGAAAACAACCATGGGGAGAAAGACCTTAAAGTTTCAGTTTTAATAGTAATGAAGCCCTCCTTGAACTATGACGTCCAACAAAAGTTATTGCAAAGGGAGTCAGAATGGATATTCAAATTAAAATCATTGTTTCCATATGGATTAAACAATGAGATGGAACTCTCTTGTTATTTGTGATATAATTATGCATCTGTGTAATACAACACTGGACCTTTAAATCTGTAATTTATGGCTGCAGAAGTGTATTTGTATGACATCATGAGCATTAGAACCCTATGGCAATGGTCCGTCGGCTCTTTCATCTTTCAGGAAGTGAGTGCGGTGGTGTTGGAGTGATTGTAAGTAACAGGCATACATATGGTTTGATTAAGGGAGGTTATAATAGTGTCATATTTAATGCAACACCATATGGTTTGATTACAGTGTATGTTGATTTGAGCCTTTGAAAAAGACATTGTCGAATTGGGAAAGGAGGTTGGCGACAGCCGTCAGGCTCTTACAGACCATTTTTGGTTGGTCTCAGCTTTAACCACTGGGAAATGTTGTTGTGTGAAGATATTCCATACGGATATCAACAGTTCTGAAACTTCAAACAAAGATCGACAGCTTTGAAACAGAACAAAGAACAAGATCATACAATTTTCATAGCCCAATCTTGGAGATGTTCCACTGTAACTACTAGGCAATGCTGTCATCTGAGGATACTCCACACAGATATTTATAGTTTTCAAGCTCCACACAGATATTAACAGCTTTGAAATAGAACAAGAATATATAGTTTACAACTCTGGCATTTGGAATTCAAAATGGACTGGAAGGATTGGATGCTTGATGAATATTTATGATTATTTATTAGCTGTATATTTATTGTAGTATATTTATTGTCGAATATTTATCACATTTGAGTACTTGCACTTTTGTAAGAAACAAAAATATAAAAATTTACAAAGTATATTTAATCTATAACCTTTGAGGTTTGTAATTTGTTTTGGAGTGTTCTACACTCGGAGGACCCCTCTTGGTCATTGGCATTAGAATCAGAGCAGGTGGCAACGCACACCCCCAGCACTTCACACCCCATGCCTTAACCCAGCCAATATTAGAAGCAGAGCACAACGCAATGCCCACCCCCACCTAAACCCAGCTGGTATTAGGAGTAGTGCAGGTGGCAATGCCTGTCTCTGCCTTAACCCAGCTGGTATTAGAAGCAGGGCAGATGGCAATACCCACCACCTCCTTAACACAGTGGGAATTAGGAGCGGAGCAAATGGAAATGCCCACCCCCACCTTAATTCAGCTGGTACTAAGAGTGGAGCAGGAGGCAGTGCCCGTATAATGCCTTAACCCTGCTGGTATTAGAAGCGGAGTAGGTGGCAATGCCCACCCCCTGTTTTCACCCAGCTAGTATTAGGAGCAGAGCAGGTGCCAATACCAACCCCTGGTAATTTTAACCCCTGCTTTAACCCAGCGGGTATTAGGGGTGGAGCAGGTGGCAATGCCCGGCCCCCATCTTCACCCAGCTGGTATTAGGAGCTGAATGGGTGGCAGTACCCACCTCCACCTTAACCCAGCTAATATTAGGAGTAGAGAAGGTGGCAATGACCATCCAATGCCTTAACCCAACTGATATTAGGAACAGGGCAGATGGCAATGCACCCCCCCCCCGGCTTCACTCAGCTGGTATTAGGAGCAGAACAGGTGGCAATACACCCCCGCCCCACCTTAACCCAGCTAATATTTGGAGCACAGTAGGTGGCAATGCCCATCCATTGCCTTAACCCAGCTGATATTAGGAGCAGAGCAGGTAGTAATGCCCACCCCACCTTAACCCAGCTGGTATTAGGAGCAGGGCAGGTAGCAATACCCACCCCCATTCAGCCATCTGGGGTCAGGAGTGGAGCAGGTGGCAATGCCCACCCCCTTCAGCCAGTTTTGATCAGGAGCAGAGCAGGTGGCAGTGCCCACCCCTGCCTTACCCAGCTGGTATTAGGAGCGGGGCAGGTGGCTATGCCTGCCCCCAATATAACCCAGTTAGGATTAGGAGTGAAGCAGGTAGCTTGGATCAGGTGCAGACCAAGAGGTAATGCTCTTCTTCCCTTCACCGCAGCCAGGAAAAGGAGTGGAGCAGGTGGCAATACTCACTCCCTTCAACCTACCGTAATAAGGCACTGAGCAAGTGGCCATACCCACCCTCCTTCACCCATCTGTAATCAGCCATGGAGCAGGAGGCAATTTCCATTTCCCCTTCACCTGTCTGCAATCAGGAGTGGAGCAGATGACAATGCCATCCCTCTTTACCCAGCCTGTATCAGGTGTGGAGTAGGTATCAAAGCTGCCCACCCATTCACGTGACCGAGATGAGGCATGGAGCAGGAAGCAATGCCCATTTCCCCTTCACCCAGCTGGAATCAGGAACAGAGCAGGTTGCAACACCTGTCTCCCTTTACCTAACCTGTATCAGGCATGGAGAAGGTAGCAAAGCCTACCCCCCTTCACGTGGCCAAAATCATGCGTGGAGAAGGGGCCCACCCCCCTCTGTTACTGGCCAGGATCAGTGACAGAGGAGAAGGGAATACCTTCCTATCTGCCCTCCACTTTCTACAGCCTGTTGTATTTTTTCCCTACAACAGGCTTTGTTGCTAGTAATCCTACTATATAATTGAGTAAGTGTGTTTCAGACAACTCACTTTATACCCTGGTGCACCACCAGAGGTTGCTGCTGCAGAGGGAAGCCCAGGCAAGCCACCATGTCTCTCCAGAAAACATGTTGTGGCAGGAAGTCAAGGCTGGGATCAGGATGGGAACAGGTGACAATGCCAGCCCCCCACTTTCACTCAGCTGGTATTAGGAGCGGAACAGGCGGCAATACTCACCGCCCATCTTAAGCCAGCTAATATTAGGATTGGAGCAGATGGCAATGCCCACCCTTCCCTCAACCCAGCTGGTATTAGGAGTGGGGCATGTTGAAATGCCCATCCAGTGCCTTAACCCAGCTGGTATTAGGAGAGGGGCAGGTGGCAATGTCCATCCCATCTTTACCCAGCTGTTATTAGGAGCAGAACAAGTGGCAGTACCCACCCCCACCTTAACCCAGCTAATATTAGGAGCGGGGCTGTGGCAGTGCCCACCCCCCATCTTCACCCAGCTGGTATTAGGAGCAGAACAGGAGGCAATGCCCACCCCCACAATAACTGAGCTGGTATTAGGAGCGGATCATGTGGCAATGCCCATCCAATGCCTTAACCTAGCTGATGTTAGGAGTGGAGCAGGTGGTGATGCCCACCCCACCTTAATCCAGCTGGTATTAGGAGCAGAACATTTGGCAATGCTCAGCCCCCTTCAGCCTTCTGGGATAAGGAGCAGAGCAGGTGGCAATGCACACCCAGCTGGTATTAGGAGCAGAGTAGGTGGCAATGCCCATCCAATGCCTTAACCCAGCTGTCATTAGGAGCAGACCAGATCATAATGCCACCCCACCCCTCACACACACACACCTTAACCCAGCTGGCATACCTTAACCACACTTGAATGCCACACCATAATTCCAACCCCCCCACACACCTTAACTACACCTGTTGGATTTATAAGACTTTAAGGAGCGATTTGCCTGCTATTGATTTATGTATATTACTGTTTCTTTACTTGTAGTGATATGTTCATATGAAGTGATGTTCATTATATAACATCAAAGCCTTGAAATTAGTACTTTGGGTGCCATGATTTTCTTATTGTCCACTTGCGGTTAGTCTGCTTTTTGATTTACTAGTTTACATGGAGATACCTGTTAGTTTTGAGAATCGGTATTAGGAGCAGGGTGGGAAGTAATGCCCACTCCCCTTCAGCCATCTGGGAACAGGAGCAGAGCAGGCAGCAATTCCCACCCCCAGCCTTACCAAGCTGGTATTAGAATCAGAGCAGGTGGCAATGCCCACCCTGGCAATTCCCACCCCCTGCCTTAAACCAGCTAACATTAGAATCAGGGGAGGTGGCAATGCCCACTCCCACCTTAACCCAGCTGGTATTAAGAGCAGAATAGGTGGCAATGCCCATCTAATGCCTTAATCCAGCTGGTATTAGGAGCAGACCAGATCATAATGCCAACCCCCCATATCTTAACTCTGCTGGTATTAGGAATGGGATAGGGAGTTGCTGCCCTCCCCCAGCAATTCCCAACCCCACATTAACCCAGCTAATATTAGAAGCCAGAGCATGTGACAATGCCCACCCCTGGTAATTCCCACCCTCCGCCTTATCCCACTTGATATTAGAAGAGGACCAGATGGGAATGCCTGCCCACTGCCTTAACCCAGCTGTTATTAGGAGTGGTGCATATGGCAATGCCCTCCCCCGCCATAATGCAGCAAGTATTAGGAATGGAGCAGGTAGCAATGCCCACTCCCCTCCACCCAGGTGAGATCAGATCAGAAATATCAGAGGGTAATGCCTGCCCCACTTCACCCGGCTGGCATCAGGAGGAGAGCAAGTTGGAATAACCACCCCCACCAACACCCAGTTAAGATCAATAGTGGAGCAGGTGACAATGCCCACCCCGTGTCTTCACTTGGCTAGCATCAGGTGCAGAGCAGGAGGCAATGCCCTTCTTCCCTTCATCCAGCCAGGATAAGGAGCGAGGCAGGTGGAAATGCCCGCCTCCTTCAATCTATGGGAAGAAGGCACTGAGCAGACTTCAATGCTCGCCCCATCTTCACCCTGCCGGAATCAGGTGCCAAGCAGGCAGCAATGCCCATCCCCCTTCAACCTGACACAATCAGGAGCAGAGCAAGTGGCAATACCCACACCTACTTCACCTATCTGGTATTAGGAGTGGAGTAGATGGGAATGCCCACCCCTTGCCAGGATAAGAAGCAGAGCAGGTGTCAATACTTACTCCCTTCAACCAACTGGAATAAGGCACTGAGCAAGCGGTGCCTTCACCCCTTCACCCATCTGTAATCAAGCGTGAAGCAGGATGCAATGCCCATTTCTGCTTCACCCATCTGCGATCAGGAGCTGAGCAGGTGGCCATGCCCTCCTCTTTACCCATATCCAAAAGAGAGGCAATCCCAGGAATATCATCCAGAATATCACAACAACAATCCCCAGGAAAAAAACCCGCTGAGCTCCTAACCTGTATCCAAAAACCATTAATAAGATACTCACAATGCTAATGTCAATCCAATGATATTAATCCAATATACGTAAAGTACAACTAGTTACATTCCCATCATAGATTCTAAACACAGCTACTATATACATATATACAGAACATAGACTGTGTGTTATCTTTCTTGACAAACAGTACAACACACTTATAAGACAGTGTACCCACACAAAGTCCATTAAACATGAATTCGTAAGTCTTCCTTTCAAATTGTTTCGTGGGACAATATAATTGACGTAGTTGAAGATCTGCCAAAATGAGAGGGCTCTGTCATGAGCCGTTCCGAAGATGACTCAATGTCATTTTCATAAATGCTTGTATCCTTCCGGTGGAGAGAAACAAACAAAGTAGGACCCCAAAGAGCCCCTTGCTGTCTGCCCTGCAAGCGGCCGGCAATAATTAATCGGCTTGTTTCACAGATGTCCACTTTTTCAGGGGCAACTATGTAATCCTCCGATTGAGACTCTCTGATTTGATATATGGAAATTGAAGGTTTATTATAGTGGAGGGTTACATAGTTGCCCGTTTCCCCTTCACTCAGCTGGAATCAGGAGCGGAGCAGATCGCAATGCCCGCCCCCCCTTTACCTGACCCATATCAGGAATGGAGCAGGAAGCAAAGCCCACCCCCCTTCATGTGGCCAAGATCACGTGTAGAGCAGGTGCCCAACCCCCTCTGTCACTGGCCAGGATCAGAGAGGGAGGAGGAGGGGATGCCTTCCTAGCCCCCCTCCCCTTTCTAGAGCCCGTTGTATTTTTTTCCCTCAACGGACTTTGTTGCTAGTATATAATAAAATAACAACTGCGCTTATATAATGCTTTTCCCGACAGATTAGTGCCCCACTTAGAATGGTGAACAAAGTCAGTGGTATTAGTATCCCCCTCAATACATCTGGGGAGTTGGGGCTCAGAGGAGTGGGTTACCCGAGGCCCCCTGCACTGGGATTCAAAACAGCAGAGCGTTGATTCACAGCACAACTACTTAACCACTTTGCTACACCAACTCTAATGATAGACAAACTGTGACAAGAAGAACTGGGACTGACCTGCCATGGCTGAGCATAGAGAAGACCTTCTTCCCCCATCACTCTCTGCTGAGTTCTTGATGAATACATGGCATGGAGTGCATGTGCTACAGCATAGACAGCATTGTAGATGCCATAGCTGTGACCAGACATTCCCATTTCAAACACAGTTCCAGGGACGCTGTCAAGCTTCTCCTCCCCTGTGCAGTTTTTGTTTCGGGAAGCATCAATGCTATACAGTGGTAGTGAACAGTGAAATACGTACATCCAAAACTGCTGAATGAAATAAATCTCTGATTGGTATGGATTCAGGGTCTCAAGGAAATCCTGAAATCCTGGCACCTTATTAGTGTGCAGTGTAAAGGACAAACTACCATTGAGGGATTTGGGTGTGAATTTACGGCCAAAGAAAATATATGTGACATCCCATTGAGCTGTTGCGATCCAAACTCGCTCTATTGGCAGCTGCAGAAGAATTTCACAATTTTCTAGAATGATTCGTAAACCTTGCATAGACTGGTCATTCCCATAGGCAATAATGACGTTGAGTTTGCTAAACCAGATTTTTTGAGCTATCCTTGCCAAGATGTTAGCATGATTTATAATTTCCATGTAAGTTATTGCTGGTGGAATCATTTCTTTCAAAGCAATGCAAATATTACTCCAGAACAACTTTGGCATCAAGTTTTGAAGGAACGTTTCTCCACTGTCGTCATCTGGTGTGAGGAGGCCAATCCAGTTCCATCCAAAATGCTTCAGGAGATGAACAATCCCAACCCATTGAGGAGTTTCAGATGGAATCATCCGGAATAAATAAGGGAACTGAGTTTTAGCATTCATTGTAGTATGAAAGGAACCATAAGTGACCTAAGATGGTAGATCATGACTTTATGAGACATGACAAAACTCTTCATTTATTTTTGAAAATATCATTCTTCATCCAAATACATGTAAACATATATAAGTCATTTATTCTGTTTGGTTATCTAAGAAACATTATAGTTTGTAACAATCATAATCTGAAATTTCTAATCACGCTATCAAGGGAGGGACGTGGAGAGCCCCACTTGTCCATGGCTCCTTCAGGGCTTGAGCAAAGAACGGCCGTGGATAACATGGACCTCGGGAAGGGCCGTATTATCCCAACAGTCATGAGTTGACCTCAGGATGCTGAACAGTGGACTAAACTTAGAGATCTGAGAAAGACAATTTCCTCTAGAGGATTTCTGTAGCTATGCCTATATTTCAACATCTCCAGGTCAGGCCACACCTGGAGTATTGTGTGCAGTTCTGGAGGCCTCACTTCAAAAAGGATGTGGACAAAATCGAGAGGGTGCAGAGGAGAGCGACAAGAATGATCAGGGGTCTGGAGACTGAGCCTTACGAGGAAAGGCTGAGGGCCTTGGGAATGTTTAGTTTGGAGAAGAGGAGGTTGAGGGGGGACATGATTGCTCTCTTTAAATATTTGAAAGGCTGTCATTTGGAGGAGAGCAAGGAGCTTTTCCAGTTGGCAGCAGAGGGTAGGACACGAAGCAATGTGCTAAAACTACATGCACAAAGGTACCGGCTGGATATTAGGAAAAACTTTTTCACGGTCAGAGTAGTTCAAAAGTGGAATCAGCTGCCTAGGGAGGTGGTGAGCTCCCCCTCACTGGCAGTTTTCAAGAAGAGGCTGGATGAATACTTGTCGGAGATGCTTTAGGCTGATCCTGCACTGGGCAGGGGGTTGGACTAGATGGTCTGTATGGCCCCTTCCAACTCTATGATTCTATGATCTCTGTAAACATTCATACCTGTGGAATCTTGTATGTATTTAAAATGTTGGCCATCTGGATGGAGTTTTGGGAGGTGAAGCCACCAATGAGAGCCATTACTTTCTTCTTCCTGTCACAGTCGTAATTGACATGAGTTGGATTTTCTCTGAAGATTATATCCAGAATGCCTTGGAAGGTTCGCAGTGAGATGAAAGCATTTTCATATATCTTTGATCTCAGCGTGGTGTTGGATAAGAGTTGGGAATCTTTGATTTCATTAAAGGCAAAAACAAAGGCTAGGATATGCTGATATTGTTTAGTTATTAACCTGCAATGAGAGTTTTGTGTAGTCTTTCAGGCCTGTATCATGATAAACATTTGTGGCTTTTCCACTAAAATACTTGTTATGGAAAGAGCACTCACAGGCAGTTGTTCCACTCCTGCTAGAGCTGCTGTGCTTTTTTCCCCTCAAGAAGGGGAATTTGAACTGGCTCTACTCTCTCCAAGTCAGGAATTCAGTCACTGATGGAAAACTCTGTCTACAGAATATTTGCTTTTTATCAGTTCTCCTACGATTTTAATCTCAGTAAGATCTCTTTCTGAGTCCCAGTGTTCCAAATATGAGGACTGACTAATGATAGGAATGTGAATAGATAAATATAAATAAGAAATATATTGTTGGCCATTTCAGAAGAACAAAATGAGAGCCTTTTATGGTCACCTCAGGAGGAGAGAAAAGGCCCAGAGGATTGCTCATAGGTCAGGCCTAGGAAGGACTCTGCTTGATCTGAAGTCCCTGGCCAAATCTAGGCCCAAGCCTCAGAGCAGCCACTCTCCCAAATGGTGGCCCATTGTCAGGTGACGGGTTAGAAAGAACCTCTAAGGGGTTTTGGCACCATGAGTTTGGCAGAGACACTCTCCTCCAGGCACCGACAGGCATAACAAACGTGCCCAGGAAACTGGGGAGAGTCGCATTTTGTAGCTTTCAGGGACGAGCCTGAAAACGACCTTCTAACTTCAGAATGGTGACGGGAGTTGCAGGGCTGAAAAGAGAAGGAATAGAAATGTTGCAGCGCACTGCCAGAAGCCCCACTATGATATCTGCAATGGAAGTAGAAGCTGACCTCGGCAAGCGTAACCCCTGCAACGATAGCCCCTTGAATGGAATCCTGCCCTCAAGTCGTAGTTGACTTATGGCGACCTCTGGTGCGGGTTTCATGGCAAGAGACCAACAGAGGTGGTTTGCCACTGCCTTCCTCTGCAACCCTGGTCTTTGTTGAAGGCCTCCCATCCAATTACTGACCGAGGCAAACCCTGCTTATCTTCTGAGGTCAGACAAGGTCAGACTTTCCTGGGCTATCCAGGCCGGGGCGCAACTCTAGCCAGGAGCCTGAAAATTGGCCACCGGCACCAGGATGATAATTGGGATTCTAGTGCCGGAGGAGAAGATAATAGAAACATCATGGTCCAAAAGTTATCGCCCCAACCTGCACCTCAATGGAAGCAAAAGTTGTCTAAGGTAGGCATAACTCTCAGCCATCATTTTCAAGATGGTGGCAGGAGATGCAGTTCCAAAATAAAGGGAATTGGGGCATCCTGGCTCAGATTATCTCAAATACCCATGATGCTCTGCAATGGAAGTAACATTGCACATATCTCAAAAAAAGCAAAGGGTTACAGAATTTGTCACCAGCCTCGGAGTTATGGTTGCAGGGCCAAAAATGAAGGGAGCCAGAACATCTTTGCTCAGGTTACTGCAATAATGCCCCTTCCTTGCTGTTTCCCATTGAAATTAAGGTACTCCGTTTGTGACAGGCCTAACACATCAGAGCACAAATACAGGGGGGTTCACGGCCAGCTGCCAGCTTGAGATTGATCAAGGGTTTTGCAGAAATGAATAGAACTGCATTAACACATCAGACCACCAAGCTTGGAGTTTTAAATGAGGGCACGGTTCTGAGTGTGAGTGGGTCAAAATCAGGCAGCAACCCTATGTGACATAAGGGGAATTCAACCCTGGGTCTCCTTGATCCTAGTTCTAGATTCTAACCACTATACGACCCAGGCTTTGATAGGTCATGGATGTTGTTAAGCCCCCCTCCCCCATTTTGAGAGGTGTGCATTTATATCTGGAAGAATTATGCCTGCCACAGATGGATTGATGAACATATGGAGAGACGGCCATATGGACTGAGGGATGGTTCCTTACACTATGATAGATTCCTCTTCATGGCTTTTGTGAACAGACTCCACTGAAAATAAAGGAAAATTGTCTGAGACAATATGGAAGTTCTAATTTTTGATGTTAGATTTATGACCTTTGTTTCACACTTGGAAATCATCGTTTGATGAGGCAGTTAGCAAGTGCTGAACTTAAAATAGCCCTTTGCACTCAGAGTCTTCTCTCCTGTGTATTCTCATTTCTCAGTTACATGAGAATGGTTTTTAAACTTCGTGCAGATCTTTTATACAATAAAGAGTTACTTACCACCCTACTACGTCATACTTGGGTGGTGCTGTAAAGTTGAGTAAAAAATTTTTAGAGAATAAAGTGGATACACATCCTCCAATGATAATTTCCTCTCCAGAGTTCTCCGAACGCTGTGGATCTCCTGGCTGCCAACTGCTAATGGAATCTGACCTGTTGCCGAATGTATAAGGCAGCAATGGCAGGAGGAATGACAGCAGCAACATGCTTCTGAATGCTAGACAAACACTGATCCACTTCCAGCTGTGGTCCTTCGTTTTCTCACATACATCTGCTAGCATATTTGAGAAAAGGAGTAGCCAGTTGTCTGTCTTGTAACGTTGACTCTTCGGTTTTGCTATTTATATACTTATAGTTTCTGACATAAATATACAAAATATATGCATGACATACAATATCATTTACTAAGGTATACACAAAATAGCCACTTGTAATGTTTACGAATAGGAAAAATGATATGAAATTAGATATTTTTTATACACAGAAAGGAAGAGAAACATTCTAATTATTATTTAAAGCAGCAAAGATTAGACATTGAAAAAGAAAATTCATAGATGGCCGATTCAACTCAGCTGCCCAATATTGGCAGAAAACCATCAACTCAGAAATCAGAAGTTTTTTCCCTCGTCTCTTTTCCAACATGGGCATAAAGTATAAAATCGGAAAGCTACATACGACTGATCGAGCCTGATGCAATTGAATCTCTCAGATCTCTGAGCTACAGTTTGCTTTTATAGACTGAATGCAGTATAGCACAAGCTCTTGAGCTGCCTTTGCCTCTTGATTTTCAAAGTAATCATTATTCACTAGCTGTGCACCTTTTTTAAAAGGAGTTTAATTATAATGTTTTTCTAATTACAGGGCAAATAATTTTCTTTCCCAAGGCCTCAAGGTTTCACCATGCCGCTGTATACCTTGTTTTTATCAAAAGTTGTTAATGATTTTTGTGAGGCTCCAGCATGGCCAGTGCTTTCTTTCAGGCCTCTGATATGGCTCCGTTGCTTTCACAATACCTTCAA
Organism: Eublepharis macularius; assembly: GCF_028583425.1. Classification (NCBI taxonomy): domain Eukaryota; kingdom Metazoa; phylum Chordata; class Lepidosauria; order Squamata; family Eublepharidae; genus Eublepharis; species Eublepharis macularius. The sequence goes on from NC_072793.1 coordinate 177,507,206, forward strand.
TCTCCTACTCTCCATTTGGGTGACTAGGCCTTCATTTTATCCCTCTAACCTTTGATGTCAATTAAACCTGGTCAAGATGATATAAAATCTGTGGACATCATGGAACACGTGGTAGCGATTGAAGGAGACCCATATTGTGGTTGTTGTGGGTTTTCCGGGCTGTATTGCCGTGGTCTTGGCATTGTAGTTCCTGACGTTTCGCCAGCAGCTGTGGCTGGCATCTTCAGAGGTGTAGCACCAAAAGACAGAGATCTCTCAGTGTCACAGTGTGGAAAAGATGTAGGTCATTTGTATCTACTCAGGAGGGGTGGGGTTGAGCTGAGTCATCCTGTAAGAGTTTCCCAGGGTGTGGAATGCTAATGGCGGGAGGTTTCACTGTATCCTGAGGAGGTTCTTTTGCATATGGATTGGTGCTTGATGTGCTAATCTTCTCTGCAGGGCTATTGTCGAGTATAGAGTGTTTTGTTAGCCTGGTGTTTTTCAGAACTGGAAACCATGCTCTGTTCATTCTTAAGGTTTCTTCTTTCCTGTTGAAGTTTTGCTTATGCTTGTGAATTTCAATGGCTTCCCTGTGCAGTCTGACAAAGTAGTTGGAAGTGTTGTCCAGTATTTTGGTGTCCTGGAATAAGATACTGTGCCCTGTTTGCGTTAGGCTATGTTCAGCCACTGCTGATTTTTCAGGTTGTCCAAGTCTGCAGTGTCTTTCATGTTCTTTTATTCTTGTCTGGATGCTACGCTTTGTGGTCCCGATGTAAACTTGTCCACAGCTGCAGGGTATACGGTATACTCCTGCAGAGGTGAGGGGGTCTCTACTGTCTTTTGCTGATCGTAGCATCTGTTGTATTTTTCGGGTGGGTCTGAATACTGCTTGAAGGTTATGCTTTTTCATAAGCTTTCCCATCTGATCAGTAATTCCTTTGATATATGGCAAAAACACTTTACCTGTAGGAGACTGTTTTTCCTTGGATGTTTGATTCATCCTGGGTTTGATTGCTCTTCGGATTTCCAGTACCAAGGTTCCAGTAAAAGACACTATTGCACTTATTAATCAGATTTTCCCAGAGGATGTAACAGCCTTATTCCACCATTGTCTGACAACCAGTTACTTCCAATGGGACAACGAATTCTATGAACAGATGGATGGGGTGGCCATGGGGAGCCCACTCAGCCCAGTTATAGCAAACTTCTACATGGAACATTTTGAAAAAACAGCTCTAGAATCAGCACCCCACAAACCTAGTGTATGGTTCCAGTTTGTGGATGATACATTTATCATTTGGAGCCATGGGGAGGAGGAATTGATTGGGTTTTTAAATCATCTCAACAACATCCACCTGAACATACAATTCACAATGGAGAAAGAAATCGAGGGAAAACTCCCATTCCTGGATACCTTGGTCATCCGCAAAGCAAACTTTCAGTCAGGTCACAAGGTCTACAGGAAACCAACTCACACTGATCGGTACTTACACAAAAACTCCAATCACCACCCCCGACAGAAAAGAGGCATAATGAAAACCTTAGTGGATCGTGCAAGACGGATATGTGAGCCGCACTTTCTCAATGAGGAAATTAATCATCTAAACCACGCACTTCAGGCAAATGGCTACTCCAGAAATGAAATCCGAAGAGCAATCAAACCCAGGATGAATCAAACAACCAAGGAAAAACAGTCTCCTACAGGAAAAGTGTTTTTGCCATATATCAAAGGAATTGCTGATCAGATGGGAAAGCTTATGAAAAAGCATAACCTTCAAGCAGTATTCAGACCCACCCGAAAAATACAACAGATGCTACGATCAGCAAAAGACAGTAGAGACCCCCTCACCTCTGCAGGAGTATACCGTATACCCTGCAGCTGTGGACAAGTTTACATCGGTACCACAAAGCGTAGCATCCAGACAAGAATAAAAGAACATGAAAGACACTGCAGACTTGGACAACCTGAAAAATCAGCAGTGGCTGAACATAGCCTAACGCAAACAGGGCACAGTATCTTATTCCAGGACACCAAAATACTGGACAACACTTCCAACTACTTTGTCAGACTGCACAGGGAAGCCATTGAAATTCACAAGCATAAGCAAAACTTCAACAGGAAAGAAGAAACCTTAAGAATGAACAGAGCATGGTTTCCAGTTCTGAAAAACACCAGGCTAACAAAACACTCTATACTCGACAATAGCCCTGCAGAGAAGATTAGCACATCAAGCACCAATCCATATGCAAAAGAACCTCCTCAGGATACAGTGAAACCTCCCGCCATTAGCATTCCACACCCTGGGAAACTCTTACAGGATGACTCAGCTCAACCCCACCCCTCCTGAGTAGATACAAATGACCTACATCTTTTCCACACTGTGACACTGAGAGATCTCTGTCTTTTGGTGCTACACCTCTGAAGATGCCAGCCACAGCTGCTGGCGAAACGTCAGGAACTACAATGCCAAGACCACGGCAATACAGCCCGGAAAACCCACAACAACCATCGTTCTCCGGCCGTGAAAGCCTTCGACAATACATCGAGACCCATATTGATATGTATATTTCCCCCCCCCCATAGGGCAAGCAACAGCTTTATGCGTTTGTCTTAGGTAGGGATATGCTGTGAGGTTAGCTTTACATCTTCCCTCTGCTTCTGTCACTGCCCTGATCAGAATTGGACTCCGGAGCCCATTCAGTACCTTCCTGAACCATTTTGGTATCATATGGTATGAGTTATCATTGATCTAATTCATAGGAAAAGCCCTCAAAGAAAGGAGGTGCAAGTAGTTCTTCAGCGGTGTGAGAAATCAGGAGGCACGAAATGTATAAGAAGGATAGATATCCAGAAAAATGGATGTTCCATTCCTGATACTTTGAAGAATCTCAGAAGAAATGTACATGTGCTACAGAATGAGGTGGTCATGTCACGTGTCAGTCACCTGATGGACTTCAGGTGGTAGAGGATCCTGATTTTACTTTTTAAGGAATTCGTTGGCCTCTATGTTTTTTTTTAAATGAATCATAGTTCAATGCTAAGCTCTTTGAAGACCATTGACTTTAATGAACCTATGAGGGTGTAAGTCTCCTTAACTAGCACTGCTTAAATTTATGGTGTATATGTCTACATCTTTAGTGCCTGTTGACTTTGATTTGTCCCTGGTGACTTTTTATCTTTGTCTTTTATAACAACAACAACAACAATATTGATTTATATACTGCCCTTTAGGACATCAACTCCCACTCAGAGCAGTTTACAAAGTATGTTATTATTATCCCCACAACATTCACCGTATGAGGTGGGTGGTGCTGAGTGAGTTTCGAGAAAGCTTTGACTGACCCTGAGTGGCAAAATAGATTTGGCAAGACTCCATCACTCCACAACCTGACACCAGAGATTTATTGAGTCAAGTCTGATGATATGATGGATGGGCCCAGTGATGTCATAGGCTAGAACATGGTGATGTCACACTGAATAGCAGTATTAATAGGTTTACCCCCACATGGTACTAGGTTCATACTTCAAAAAAGGGGGTAGTTAGTTAACAATTAAAAACAATATTTTAAAAAAACAAATAAAAATGTAATGAGTAGAGATGGGCACGGACCGGCATTTCCCTACGGACCGCCGGTTCGGGGTTTGTGGGCTTCCACGGACCACAGTCCACAAACTTTTAACGGACCAGGCCCGGTTCGCGAACCGGTTCGCGAACCGGTTCGGGTCAGAAAAGGCCTTGTTTTCCCCACACATTTTCACTTCAGTCGACTTTCCCCACCAAACGTTCTCATGTAAGGCTCCTCGATTATCACTTTTCCAAAGAGACAAACAACAACTTCCCCTCCCCTATTCTCACTGACCCTTACCTGCCCTTGGGGGAAGGAGAAAGACTTGTGCTCCTGTCCAGCAGAGGTGGCTGCCCACAAAACCCACCTACACACAAAACCCACCTGTTGATAGGGCTGCATCAACAAAAGACACCCTCCCCAGGGGCGGGCAGACCAACTCTCCATGATGGGCAATGAATGGATGGACTTGAGTGAAAGCCAACTCCGCAACAGGAGATCATGCAGCAATTCAAAGGCCGCTTGCTGGAATGGAAGGCATGGGAGGGAGGGAAAAGATGTCTCCCACACCTTGAGGGAAGGAAGCTCATGCTACCCTGTTCAGAGGGAGCCTTTTTGGGCAGGGGACGAGTCCCACCTCAGTGATGTGGTATGTCAGCTTGCTTGCTATCAAGCAAGCTGACCTGGGCCACTGTCCTCCTTGTCACCGGACTTTTGGGGATTGACCCTCAGAGGGGCCCTTGCGCTCGCAGGAGCAGGACGGTCGGTTGCCGATGAAACCCACTTCACCAATCATGATGCAGTCAATCAAGGAAGCTCACCACGTGCCTTAGACTGTTTTGTAAGTATACAAATTCTAATGGAAGTAGTAGAGTTTATAAAGAATAAGAGGAGGTACTTAGAAGGTGCCAGGGACAGGGCTTGTCATCACGAGGAGGATAACAGGGACAGGGCGTGTCGTCAGGAGGAGGAAACCAGGGACAGGGCTTGTCGTCAGGAGGAGGATATCAGGGACAGGGCTTGTCGTTAGGAGGAGGATACCAGGGATAGAACTTGTCATCAGGAGGAGGATGCCAGGGACAGGGCTTGTCATCAGGAGGATACCTGGGACAGGATGTGTCATCAGAAGGATACCAAGGACAGGACGTGTCATCAGGAGGAGGACGCCAGGGACAGGACGTGTCGTCAGGAGGAGGATAACAGGGACAGGACGTGGCTGGAAATGCCCCCCCCCCAAGTCACCCACTATTTAGGGTGTAAAAACAGCTTTGAAAGAAGTGAAGCAGACAGAGAGCCCCCCAAAATGTGCTGCCAGTGGTCCTAGGGTGGATGTTTCACAGAGGCAAACAGCAATCTTCCCCCTGCACCTCATAAGCCAAGCTGGAATTGCCCCCCCCCCAAGTCACCCACTATTTAGGGAGTGTGAAAGGCTTTGAAAGGAGTGAGACGGAGAGAGCCCCCCCAAATGTGCTTCTAGTGGTCCTAGGGTGGGTGTTTCACAGAGGCCAGTAGCAGTCCTCCCCCTGCACCTCAAAAGCCGGGCTGGAAATATCCCCCCAAGTCACCCACTATTTAGGGAGTGAAAGGCTTTGAAAGGAGTGAAGCAGAGAGCCCCCCCAAAGCGAGCTGCCATTCACCAGAGAGTAGGTGTTTCACAGAGGCCAGTAGCAGTCTCCCCCTGCACCTCAAAAGCCGGGCTGGAAATATCCCCCCAAGTCACCCACTATTTAGGGAGTGAAAGGCTTTGAATGAAGCAGAGAGCCCCCCCAAAGCGAGCTGCCGTTCACCAGAGAGTAGGTGTTTCACAGAGGCCAGTAGCAGTCCTCCCCCTGCACCTCAAAGGCCAGGCTGGAAATATCCCCCCAAGTCACCCACTATTTAGGGAGTGAAAAGGCTTTTAAAGGAGTGAAGCAGAGAGCCCCCCCAAAGTGAGCTGGAAATATCCCCCCAAGTCACCCACTATTTAGGGAGTGAAAGGCTTTGAAAGGAGTGAAGCAGAGAGCCCCCCCAAAGTGAGCTGGAAATATCCCCCCAAGTCATCCACTATTTAGGGAGTGAAAGGCTTTGAAAGGAGTGAAGCAGAGAGCCCCCCAAAGTGAGCTGGAAATATCCCCCCAAGTCACCCACTATTTAGGGAGTGAAAGGCTTTGAAAGGAGTGAAGCAGAGAGCCCCCCCAAAGCGAGCTGGAAATATCCCCCCAAGTCATCCACTATTTAGGGAGTGAAAGGCTTTGAAAGGAGTGAAGCAGAGAGCCCCCCCAAAGCGAGCTGGAAATATCCCCCCAAGTCATCCACTATTTAGGGAGAGAAAGGCTTTGAAAGGAGTGAAGCAGAGAGCCCCCCCAAATCGAGCTGCCGGTCACCAGAGAGTAGGTGTTTCACAGAGGCCAGTAGCAGTCTCCCCCTGCACCTCAAAAGCCAGGCTGGAAATGTCCCCCCAAGTCACCCACTAAAAAGGCTTTGAAAGAAGTGAAGCAGAGAGAGCCACCCCAAACCTGCTGCCAGTGGTCCTAGGGTGGGTGTTTCACAGAGGCCAGTAGCAGTCCTCCCCCTGCACCTCAAAAGCCGGGCTGGAAATATCCCCCCAAATCACCCACTATTTAGGGAGTGAAAGGCTTTGAAAGGAGTGGAGCAGAGAGCCCCGCCAAAGTGAGCTGGAAATATCCCCCCAAGTCACCCACTATTTAGGGAGTGAAAGGCTTTGAAAGGAGTGAAGCAGCGAGCCCCCCCAAAGTGAGCTGGAAATATCCCCCCAAGTCACCCACTATTTAGGGAGTGAAAGGCTTTGAAAGGAGTGAAGCAGAGAGCCCCCCCAAAGCGAGCTGCCGTTCACCAGAGAGTAGGTGTTTCACAGAGGCCAGTAGCAGTCTCCCCCTGCACCTCAAAAGCCAGGCTGGAAATATCCCCCCAAGTCATCCACTATTTAGGGAGTGAAAGGCTTTGAATGGGGCCCTGCTGGGCTAGGCAGGAAAGCACCTTTTGAAACAAAAGGCTCCTCCTCTCCAGAGGCAGAGCAGAAGCACCTGAGCTGAGGCAAGAGCACATGGTGGAGAGCTGAAGCTAGAAGGTAAGGGTTTCTTGTCTTTCTGCCTTTTGTCTTTCCTAGCTACTGTGTGAGAAGCTGAGGGTGAGTGGTTCTGGGTAGCTTGCTAGAGAGTGGTTCTGGTTAAGTTCTGTTTGAGGCTGTTGGGGGATGAGTGAATTGCTGTTGTGAGGCTGTTGGGGGCTGAGTGAAGTGCTGTTGTTTGCAGCTGGTTGCTGTTGCTCGTGGTTACAAGCCCCGCCCCCTAGTGTCCTGGGGCCCTGCTGGGCTAGGCAGGAAGGCACCTTTTGAAACAAAAGGCTCCTCCTCGCCAGAGGGCGAGAGCTAAAGGGCTCTTGCCTTGGGGCTCTTAGCCTGGGGATCTGCCTGGGGGACCTGAAACTCTGCTTGTATACTGGTTCTGCTAGTACTCTAGGTACATTTGGAAGGCAATCATGTGTACTGACGCCCCCTTCGCAGTCACCTGCATGGAGTGTGCCATGTTTGTTTTCCTCCCAGAGGAGAAGACAGAGTTCACTTGCCAGAAGTGTAAGCTGGTCAGAGTTTTGGAAGAAAAGGTTCAGAGCCTGGAGGAAAGGATCACCACCCTTCAGGAGATCAAGGAGGGAGACAATTTTATCGACGACAGCCTGGGGGCTCCGCACAGCCAAGAAGAGGAAAGTCAAGGAGGAGGGGAAAGAGCCGATCTCCCTTCTGAGCCTCCTCTCAAATCTACAGTACAAACCCGAAGGCGTCAACGAAGAAGATGCTCTGGTCCACTTGAGCTCAAGAATCGCTTTGAAGTGCTAGGGATGGTGACAGAGGTGACAGTGGAAGGAGAACCGCAAAGATCTGGAAGAGGGAGTGCAGAAGACATGGGGCCTCATGGAAGTGGAAAAAAACGGAAGGTGGTAGTCGTCGGGGACTCCTTGCTCAGGGGTATGGAACGCCGTGTCTCTGGGCTGGATCCCCTATTCCAAGAGATGTGTTGCTTGCCAGGAGCCAGAATTCAGGATATTACCGACCGGCTGCCAAAACTCATCAAGCCTGCTGATAAGTACCCGTTTGTGCTGATTCATGTGGGAACGAACGACACGGCTTCGAATACTGTTGCAAGAATTAAAGAGGATTACGAAGCCCTTGGAAGGCAGTTGAAGACATTGGGGGCTCAGGTGGTATTCTCTTCTATCCTTCCAGTCACAGGAAGATGAGCACGCCGGAAGCGGACCATACTTGAGGTGAATCGCTGGCTGAGATGGTGGTGCCGGCAGGAGCGCTTTGGGTTCTGGGACCATGGGATAGGTTTTCTTAGAGAAGGCCTTCTAGCACATGATGGGCTTCACCTCTCAAGGGCAGGGAAGAAAACGTTTGGAACGAACCTGGAGAACTTCATCAGGAGAGCTTTAAACTGATGCCGCAAGGGGCAGGGGACGATCGACATGGCGACTTCAATGATGAAGTGGACACAGTGGGGACCCACCTGGATAGGAAAGGTCAAACAAAGGTACAAGGCTACAAGTGTTTATATACCAATGCCCAAAGTATGGGCAATAAGAAAGAAGAGCTTGAGCTTCTATTGCAAACAGAGGGCTATGACATAGTAGGAATTACTGAGACTTGGTGGGATGATTCCCATGACTGGAATGTGCTAGTGGATGGGTACGAGTTGTTCAAGAAAAAACGGAAGAGTAGAAGAGGAGGTGGAGTGGCGTTGTATGTGAGGAGAGGGCTTGATTGTCAAGAAGTTATGGAGAATGGGGTGGACAGCCCGGTGGAAAGTATATGGGTAGAAATAAGGGGAGGAAGGACAAAGGGTATTATTGTTGGAGTCTGCTACAGACCACCTGACCAGCGAGAAGAAACGGATGCTGCCCTCTTTGAACAGATTGGCAGAGTATCCAGACATCAGAACCTTGTAATTATGGGTGACTTCAACTTCCCCGATGTGTGCTGGGAGACAGGCTCAGCAAAGCGTCATGAATCACGCAATTTCCTGACCTGCCTGGCTGATAACTTCCTTTTTCAAAAGGTGGAGGAAGCTACAAGGGGTTCGGCCATACTAGACTTGATATTAACCAACAGGGAAGAATTGGTAGATGAGATGAAGGTGATGGGGACCTTAGGGGGAAGTGACCATGTCCTTCTTGAATTCCAGTTGCTGTGGGGAGCCAAGGAAGTTCGTAGCCAGACTCGTAGGTTAGATTTTCGTAGGGCCAACTTCGATGAACTCAGAGGCTTGATGAGAGTCATTCCGTGGGGGAGTGTGCTGGAAGGAAAAGGAGCGAGTGAAGGGTGGGCATTCTCAAACACGAGCTTTTGCAAGCTCAAGCCTTCACTATCCCAGCAAGACGGAAACATGGTAAGGGCTCCAAGAAACCGATGTGGATGCACAGAGAGCTCCAGAATAAGCTAAGGGAGAAAAAGGAAATGTTCAGGAAATGGAGAGAAGGACAGACCTCTAAAGAGGAGTATATGAGGGTTACTATGTACTGCAGATCAGCCATCAGAGAGGCCAAAGCTCAGTACGAGCTGGGTCTGGCCAGGAGGGCTCGCTACAACAAGAAAAACTTCTACAGATATGTGAGAAGCAAACACAAGGTAAAAGAGGCAATTGGACCACTGTTGGGAGTAGATGGAGAAACTCTGATGCAGGACAGAGAAAAAGCAGACAGGCTTAATGACTTTTTTGCCTCTGTTTTCTCCCTGAAGAACTCAGGCACATCTAGAGATAGTAGAAAATGTGGCAGGACACCTGAGTGGCTAATTGACATTGACAGAGAGGTAGTGGAGAGGCATCTGGCTGCACTGGATGAATACAAATCCCCTGGGCTGGATGGGGTGCACCCAAGAGTGCTGAAAGAACTTTCCAGAGAACTTGCAGAACCCCTGTCCATCATCTTCAAGGCCTCCTGGAGGACTGGGGATGTGCCACAAGATTGGAGAAGAGCTAATGTTATCCCAATCTTTAAGAAAGGGAGGAAGGATGACCCGGGAAACTACAGGCTGGTCAGTCTGACTTCTGTTGCTGGGAAGATATTAGAACAGATTTTAAAGGGATCAATCTGTAAGCATCTGAAGGACCGCTCAGTGATCCGGGGAAGTCAGCATGGTTTTGTTCCTAACAGATCCTGCCAGACCAACCTGGTTTCCTTCTTTGATCGAGTGACCAGCTTACTGGATCGGGGGAACTCTGTTGACGTGATTTATCTGGATTTCAGTAAAGCTTTTGATAAGGTCCGCCCTTGACATTCTGATGGGCAAACTGGAAGACTGTGGAGTAGACTATAGGACAGTTCGGTGGATAGGGAACTGGTTGGAGGACCACACTCAAAGAGTGGTGGTCAACGGCGTTTCATCAGATTGGAGGGAGGTGTCCAGTGGGGTGCCGCAGGGCTCGGTTTTGGGCCCAGTACTTTTCAATATTTTTATCAATGATCTGGATGAAGGAGTAGAAGGGCTGCTCATTAAATTTGCTGCTGACACCAAATTGGGAGGGGTAGCAAAACCCCAAGAAGATAGAATTAAAATTCAACAAGACCTGAATACTCTGGAGAAGTGGGCAGCTGTGAATAGGATGCAATTCAACAAAGACAAGTGCACAGTATTACATCTGGGCCACAAAAATGAGAAGCACAAATACTGGATGGGGGATACACTTCTGGGCAGTAGTATATGTGAAAGGGATCTTGGGGTAAGAGTGGACTGTAAACTGAATATGAGCAGTCAGTGTGATGCGGTGGCAAAAAAGGCTAATTCAATCCTGGGTTGCATGAAAGGGGCCATAGCATCGAAATCGCAGGAGGTCATAGCCCCTCTCTACACTGCCTTGGTCAGGCCACACCTGGAGTACTGTGTGCAGTTCTGGAGGCCTCACTTCAAAAAGGATGTGGACAAAATCGAGAGGGTGCAGAGGAGAGCGATGAGGATGATCAGGGGTCTGGAGACTGAGCCCTACGAGGAAAGGCTGAGGGCCTTGGGAATGTTTAGTTTGGAGAAGAGGAGGTTGAGGAGGGACATGATTGCTCTCTTTAAATATTTGAAAGGCTGTCATTTGGAGAAGGGCAGGGAGCTGTTCCAGTTGGCAGCAGAGGGTAGGACGCGAAGCAATGGGCTAAAACTACATGCACAAAGGTACCGACTGGATATTAGGAAAACCTTTTTCACCGTCAGAGTAGTTCAAAAGTGGAATCAGCTGCCTAGGGAGGTGGTGAGCTCCCCCTCACTGGCAGTTTTCAAGAAGAGGCTGGATGAATACTTGTCAGAGATGCTTTAGGCTGATCCTGCACTGGGCAGGGGGTTGGACTAGATGGTCTGTATGGCCCCTTCCAACTCTATGATTCTATGATTCTATGAATGGAGTGAAGCAGAGAGTCCCCCCAAAGCGAGCTGCCATTCACCAGAGAGTAGGTGTTTCACAGAGGCCAGTAGCAGTCTCCCTCTGCACCTCAAAAGCCAGGCTGGAAATATCCCCCCAAGTCACCCACTATTTAGGGAGTGAAAGGCTTTGAAAGGAGTGAAGCAGAGAGCCCCCCCCCCAAGCGAGCTGGAAATATCCCCCCAAGTCATCCACTATTTAGGGAGTGAAAGGCTTTGAAAGGAGTGAAGCAGAGAGCCCCCCCCCAAAGCGAGCTGGAAATATCCCCCCAAGTCACCCACTATTTAGGGAGTGAAAGGCTTTGAAAGGAGTGAAGCAGAGAGCCCCCCCCAAAGTGAGCTGGAAATATCCCCCCAAGTCACCCACTATTTAGGGAGTGAGAGGCTTTGAAAGGAGTGAAGCAGAGAGCCCCCCCAAAGCGAGCTGCCGGTCACCAGAGAGTAGGTGTTTCACAGAGGCCAGTAGCAGTCTCCCTCTGCACCTCAAAAGCCAGGCTGGAAATATCCCCCCAAGTCACCCACTATTTAGGGAGTAAAAGGCTTTGAAAAGAGTGAAGCAGAGAGCCCCCCAAAAGCGAGCTGGAAATATCCCCCCAAGTCATCCACTATTTAGGGAGTGAAAGGCTTTGAAAGGAGTGAAGCAGAGAGCCCCCCCCCCCAAAGCGAGCTGGAAATATCCCCCAAGTCACCCACTATTTAGGGAGTGAAAGGCTTTGAAAGGAGTGAAGCAGAGAGCCCCCCCAAAGCGAGCTGGAAATATCCCCCCAAGTCACCCACTATTTAGGGAGTGAAAGGCTTTGAAAGGAGTGAAGCAGAGAGCCCCCCCAAAGCGAGCTGGAAATATCCCCCCAAGTCACCCACTATTTAGGGAGTGAAAGGCTTTGAAAGGAGTGAAGCAGAGAGCCCCCCCCAAAGTGAGCTGGAAATATCCCCCCAAGTCACCCACTATTTAGGGAGTGAAAGGCTTTGAAAGGAGTGAAGCAGAGAGCCCCCCAAAGCGAGCTGGAAATATCCCCCCAAGTCACCCACTATTTAGGGAGTGAAAGGCTTTGAAAGGAGTGAAGCAGAGAGCCCCCCCAAAGCGAGCTGGAAATATCCCCCCAAGTCACCCACTATTTAGGGAGTGAAAGGCTTTGAAAGGAGTGAAGCAGAGAGCCCCCCCCAAAGTGAGCTGGAAATATCCCCCCAAGTCACCCACTATTTAGGGAGTGAGAGGCTTTGAAAGGAGTGAAGCAGAGAGCCCCCCCAAAGCGAGCTGGAAATATCCCCCCAAGTCACCCACTATTTAGGGAGTGAGAGGCTTTGAAAGGAGTGAAGCAGAGAGCCCCCCCAAAGCGAGCTGCCGGTCACCAGAGAGTAGGTGTTTCACAGAGGCCAGTAGCAGTCTCCCCCTGCACCTCAAAAGCCAGGCTGGAAATGTCCCCCCAAGTCACCCACTAAAAAGGCTTTGAAAGAAGTGAAGCAGAGAGAGCCCTCCAAAACGTGCTGCCTGTCATCAGAGAGTACGTGTTTCACAGAGCCTAATAGCAGTCTTCCTCCCCTTGCATCTCATCAGCAGCCAAAAAAAAAGTGGGGGAATGAAGGCAAGAACTCAAGCAGACAACACCCAAAGCTGCCTTGCACCCACTGTGGGTCTGTGAGTGGGGTGGCGTCACAGCACAATAGAACCCACCGGCAACCCTGAAAAAAGGAAGAGATTTGGGGGGGAGGGGGGATTAAGTCCGAGAAGAACCCAAGGACTCAAAACGCAGAAAGAAATCAGAGTAACCCAATTGTGCAGTAAAAGGATTTTTTAAAAAGTGCTCTAGAATAGAAACGAGGAGAAAAAAATTAGACAGGAATGGGGAAAAGAAAAAGCTCTCTTGCAGCAGAAACCCCAAGCCCCAAGACACACGCCACACTCTCACAAAAAAACAAAACCCTTCCCCACAGCAAGCAGTTGCTAAGCTAACTCGCGTCCCCGCACCAGCAAAATGGAGCGGCTCTTCGCGCGCTTTGTCTTTTATGCAGAAAGGCTGTGATCTCTGACAATCTCTTGATTGGCTGACAGAGCTGCCAATCAAGGTTTCCTGGGCTAAGATTGGTGTGTTCCAAACGGGGAAGGTGGCTCCACACCGCTGCCGAGGAAATTGTTTGAGCGGGAATCCTGGCATGACGGGCCAACGGACACACGGACAGAAAGCCCCAATGTTCGGCGCTTTCGTGAGAAAAACACAAGCCTACAGCCCGCGTGTTCGCGAAGCATGAACTGGGTAAGTTTGTGACGAAATTAGGTCCGTTATGCGGTCCGTGCCCATCTCTAGTAATGAGTAGTTGAACTGTTTGTATTAGATTATTTTGGATTCCCATTTCCGATGTACATGTGCAGTGGTTAGTATGCAATAACATAGATTATAGCACAACAATAGCTTACTAAAGAAAGGGGATTGCCTCATACCCATATTATGAGTCTTCTGCTGCTTTAGTTAGAGTTTTTAACACAAGAGAGGTTGTAGGCCAGGGCTTCCAACCTTGTTGAGCCTGCGAGCATTTCTAGATCACTTCCCCTAAAGAAAATGGCTGCTTTGTAACAATAGCCTATATTTCATTATAACCCACTGAGACCCCTTTCCTCCACGAACCTCCCCTTCTCAAGCTCCACCTCCAAATCCCCAGGAATTTCGAGAGACGAAATGGGCACCTCTGGGTCCACTGGATGCCCCTTAATGGCTCTTCTCACTGTGCTGTAAAGCCCCATTCATGACTGTGGGCCTGCCAGTCTTGGCCTAGCCGGTCTCAGAGAATTGTTTTGAGGATGTTTTCATTAGAATATTCACAACAATTGTCTTGGTTGCATTATCTATTCCTCATTCTCCACTTTTCATTTTCCAAAAGCCTTGGCAATAAATGGTTTCTGATATATCTCCATTTAGAAATCTCCCTTCTCTGCAGATGGAGTTCTGTCAAATTCTTTTCACTATACTTTTGATCATTCCGAAATCTGAGCAATGGTAGCTTAATGAGATTGAAAGGTTGCTTTGATGCTACTGTTTTTAAACATTTGGGTCGGCAATGGGGTCTCTTTAAGAAGAAAGAAGGTATATGTGATTGCAGGATTTCATCCCAGTGGTAAGTGTGTGACTGCCAGTAAAAAGACACACTCTCAAAATGGTTGCTGAAATGAATTCAATGCTTTATTGGAAGGCAAAATGCATAAAAAGCACAATAGCCAAAGGACTCAAGTGCATAATACATAAATATATGGCAATAAATCATTATCTACAGCTAATAATATGGATAACATATATTTTATGTATATAGCAAGTAACATGGAATAGATATACAGTAAAAAAGTAAATTATGTGGGAATTTTCAGAATTCTTTCTCAACCAGCCCTCAGTAGGAGAAACACTGGGCAGTGGAGAGATAAACCATCAAACACTATGAAATATGAAGATATCTGGAAAACCTTGCCAGGAGATCAGAACCAGCGTAGTGCTTGAGAATGCCAGCCATTCTTAAACCTTCTAAATATGAAAATGTTATTCACCTCCCTACCACCCTCTTAAGCTCCTACTATACAGCTAAGTTCCATAAGGAGCAAAAGCTCTATTCAAGAATCCAGTCATCTTGGAAGGGCTTGTGGGACTCTCAGACTCCTGAGCTCTAGGAAGAGGTGGGGTCAAGGCATAGGATAGCCCTTTGCAAGCCTCAAGAGACAGCAAGAACGAATCTCCAAGGAAGGCAGAGAGAGGAGGCTGGTTTCCCAGTCATCCTTCTACTGTCTGCAGCGGCAATACAGCTTGTGAGGGCGAGGGGAGAAGAAGTTGCAGCAGTGCTTGGTTCTCGTGTCATTCTTACATGCCCAGGGTAATGCCGATTGCCACCTTGGGGATAGGTAGCAATTTACCACAGGCCAGTTTGGTGAGAGGTACTTTGCCATATTCTGAGCATGGAGGAAGGGTTGCTGGGTAGTCGGAGGAGGGGGGTAGTTGTGAATTTCCTGCATTATGCAGGGGGCTGGACTACAATGGTGGCACCACACTCATTACTTGCCCACCCAGGGGTAACATCCCTAGACACATAACATCTTCCCGTCTCCCCTCCCCCCCGCCCCAAAACATGCCAGCCAAAATGCTGGGGGAGGGAAGGGTATGATACTAGAATGTATATTTGTTATTGAAGATTGGTAAGATTTCTCTTGCTGTTAGTGTTTGCTCTGCAGTGATAGGAATCCATTCCAGAATGTGAAGGAATTGACTAAACCAATCTGAACAAATGAACCAGTTATTTTTTTCCCTTCCTAGCTGCTCTCTGGTATTCAGTTGAGATCTGAACATAATAATGTAGCATTTGGGGAAGAAGATACAAGCCAATAAGCCTCCACTAGAGGCCAAGATGGAGAAGTTCTCCATGGCCACCATGTCTTTCCCTTTGGTGCTCAGATAGGTGGGGACAAAGGAGATCCAAACACTGCAGAAGACCAGCATGCTGAAGGTGATCAGCTTGATTTCATTGAAAGAATCTGGCAACGTCCGGGCTAGAAAGGCCACCATGAAACTGATGATGCCTAGAAGACCCATGTAGCCCAGTGCAATGTAGAACATTGTGTGTGGGACTGGCCGGCTAATGCGTTAGGTACCAGATTTCACCCATAGACTTCACCACTATGTTGCTTTGAATATATGCCCGTATGTCAATCGTAGAATTGCTTACATTCTGTTTCAGCATTTCTTCGACTCTGTATTGGATTCTTGCTAAGGTTATGTCTCTGTAAACTTGTGATTATTTACCCTACAGCTTTGTTTAAGTAATTGTCCTTGATACTGACTATACCACGCTCACACTGTATAATCCACCTCGAGTCTCAGTGAGAAAGGCAGACCAAAAATGACATAAGGAAAAGAAGAGAAAAAAGAAAATGTAATCTTGTTATGTTCTTTTTACTGTACTTTTCATAATTCTGAAATTTGAGCAAAGGCACTTAATGAGATTGTAAGATTGGTTTTATGCTACTGTTTATAAATGTTTATCTCATTGGGTTGGCAATGGGGTCTCTTGAAGCAGGAGGTCTTTGTGATTGCAGGACTGCATCCCCGTGGTGGGTACGTGGTTGCGAGCAGAAAGACGGTCTCGGAACTGTTGCGGATATGAATTAAATGGTTTATTGGAAGGCACTATGCATGAAACAGCACAACAGCAAAAAGGCTGAAATCAAATGCCTGATAGAAAAATCAATGGCGGAAATGGCCAACCACAATGGGGTGGATAAAATACCAAGAAGGTGTATATAGCTGCAGCTAATAATATGGATTATATAGTGTGTAGTTAAAGCAAGCCACTTGCTATACATATGCAGTAAGTAAACAAATCAGGAGGGAATTTGTAGAATCTTTCTCAACCAGCCCGCATTATCGGACACACTGGGTAGTGGAGAGATAAACCATCAAGCACTATGCAACATGAATATATCTGGGAGACCTTGCCAGAAGATTAGAACCAGCATAGTGCATGCTAGCCATTCTCAAAGCTTCTAAATATGAAAGTATTATTAGCTTCCACACCACCCTCTTAAGCTCCTATGTTACTGCTAAGTTCCTTCACCAGCAGAATCTGTTTCATTCCTATCTATATGAGAATCTGGAAATCTTGGGAAGGATGGATGAATTCTCAGATTCCTGAGGACATGGAGAAGGGGAAGAAAGGAAACAGGATGCCCTTTGGAAGCTCCAAGCAACAGACATTCAGCATCTTCAAGGTAGGCAGAACCCAAAGAGAGGAGCCTGGTTTCTCAGTTGTCCTTCTTCCTCGTCTTTCCTTCCTTGACCATCCGCAGGGACAATTCAATGGTGGCGCTGCACTCATTAGAGGTGGGTGCAGAGATGTGGACTTAATTCCCCTCATATGTGGTTTACCTTCCCTCCCAGGGACAACAGCCTCATTCCCATAACATCTCCCAGTATGCCCAAAGAATAGGCAGCCAAAAGGCTTGCGGAAGAGGGCATGACAGCTGAAGGTATGTTCATTATTCAAGACGGGTGAGATTTCTCTTCCTGTCAATGTTTGGTCTGCAGTGATCAGACTCCATGTTGTTAAAGGATCCTAGATCAATACAGCCTTCCCCTCATTATTAATATGGAGAGAGATGAAAGAGAAGAAATCAATTCGATATTTTAAAAAAACATTTAAAGAATTATGTGCTAGTTATTTTTTCCTTCCTAGCTGCTCTCTGGTGTTCAGTTGACATCGGAATATAATAATGTAGCATTTGGGGAAGAAGATACAAGCTAATAAGCCTCCACTAGAGGCCAAGATGGAGAAGATCTCCACGGCCACCATGTCTTTCCCTTTGGTGCTCAGATAGGTGGGGACAAAGGAGATCCAAACACTGCAGAAGACCAGCATGCTGAAGGTGATCAGCTTGGCTTCATTGAAAGAATCAGGCAATGTCCGTGCTAGGAAGGCCACCGTGAAACTGATGGTGGCCAGAAGACCCATGTAGCCCAGCACTATGTAGAACATGATGTCCGAGCCTTCATTGCATTGAATGATAATATGACCCACTTGGGAGTGTGTGTCAAACTCTGGGAAGGGGGGTGAAGATGCCAACCACAATGCACAGATGCCAGTTTGAATGAAACAACAAGGAATTATGACGGACATGGCCAGTCTCTTCCCCACCCACTTCCTCATCCTGTTCCCTGGCTTGGTGGCCATGAAGGCAACCACCACAGTGATGGTTTTGGCCAATATACAAGACACGGCAATGGAGAAGATGATGCCAAACAGGGTTTGCCGGAGAAGGCAGGTCACCGTCCCAGGATGGCCGATGAATAGGAAGGAACACAGAAAGCCGAGCAGCAGAGAGGAGAGCAGGACACAAGTGATGCTTTGATTGTTGGCTTTGACGATCGGTGTATTCCAGTGTGTGGCAAAGATCCCCATCACTATAACTGTGGCCACAAAACATAAAACAGCAACAGAAGCCAAGCCTGCTCCCATGGGGTCCTCGTAGGATAAGTAGGTTGTGAGTTTGGGAATGCACTGATCCCTCTTCTGGTTTGGATATTCATCTTCTGGGCATTTCTCACATTGGTCTGCATCTGAAATTCGTAATTGTTACTATCATTTATGAATGTACTGTTTTATATTGTGCCAGTCAAAAGACGCTGCTGAGAACGGCTGTTAAGAGAAATTCTCTTAATTCCTTTTTGCTCAGTTACTTCCTGGAATCCACAATTGCCATGAAGGAAGGAAATGGAGGGATCCTGAACAGGGTTAGGCCTAGATGTCACCCATTACTCTTGCAAGAGAAGTTCAGATTGGCTGTAGCAGTTCCCTCAAGAGAAACTTCAAAAATGGCCAAGGGCTTCAGGATGCTCACAGGAATTGCAGAGGCAGGAAAAAATGGGGTTGGGAGCATCCTGTCCCTCCCGATCCTTAGAAACCCCAGCCCCTGCTGGTTATGATGGTTTCCTTGATCTATCAGATACTGTCTGATGCAGTGGTTAGACTGTCAGAACAGGATCAATGAGATCTGGGTTCTTATATTGCCAAGGAAGGTTGTTGACTGACTGTGGGTAAGTCACACTCTCTCGGCCTGATCTACCTCATAGGGCTGTTGTGCTGGTGAGAACGTGGAGAATAATGTTATTTAGGTCTCCAATGGGGAGAAATTCAGGAGATGACATTTGTTATGAATCTGTCCTGAATTACAACTCACTAGCAAAAAAAGATGGTTCTTGATGTTGCTTATTCTGCTATTGCTGCAGCTCTCTTGGCACGAGGAAGAAGCGCTTCTCCTCTACTCAAACTACTGTTAAATATGGCAAGCAGATGGAGCTTCCACATCGGCATGCTGAGCCCCCAGTAAAACATAAAACCACTACCCGGGCTAAAGATGTATTAGGGTGCATTAATTTCTTTTTCCGATAGAAACAACAGGAAAAAATGGCTCTTGTAAGAGAGAATAAGAGGAATCTATAACTGTAGTTAAGGGAGTGAAGTCTGGAAAGGAAATTCCCCTCCCTGTACCAAGCCTGCTAAGTGAGTTTATGCAAGGAAACCTTGTTTCATATCTGTTGAGAATACTTTGTCAATACTGCATGCATATTTGTTAATGTGAGTTAGTATAACAGAAGTATGAAACCCCCATTGGGAATTGCTATTGCGATGCTGCTTCACATTCCCTTGGAGCTGATCTCTTAGGCTGCATCCACCTTGGATGGACCTGGGATGGTTTCCAATCCTTTTGTGCACATATCACTTTTTCTTGCCATCACTCTGACAGAACATATACTCAAGTACTAGCAACAAAGCCCATTGTGGGAGGGAAATACAATAGGTTCTAGAAAGGGTGTGGCAGGCGGGGCAGGCATTGCTGCTTCCACCACACTCCAATCTGGTCAAATGGAAGGGTAGGGCAGCCGGGCCTGGCATTGCCCCCCTCTGCAATGTCCCGATCTGGGTAAGGGCAGGGCAGGGTGGCTGGGCCTGGCATTGCCTACTCCATAGGGCCAGCCAATCATGGCAGGAAAGGGCTGGGAGGTCGGCCGATCCGTCCTATCACCTCCTCACCCCAGTCGGGCTACAGAGGCTTGGCAGGTGAGCAGGCCCTTCCCTCTGCTGGCCAATTTCAGACCTGATTTAGGCCGCTGCAGAGCCCAGGAGTGATGCTGGAGAGGAAAGGGCCCTGGAGTGCTACTGCACCCCACTGCCACCCAATTCAGCCCTGATTTGGGCTTCTACTAAGAGTGCTGCCAGGGTAGGCAGAAAGGGCTCTGGAGTGCTCCTGTGCTCCAGAGCAGGTCGAATTGGGCTGCTTTGGCCTGAAATCACTGGACTAGGGTGCGCAGGAGCATGCTGCACCATCAGGGAGCATGCCTGGGGAGCTGTGTTCCCCCTGCCTCCCTCCCATTGGCCTGGCCTCTGAGAAGACAGAGACCAGGTCTCTTTGCCCTGCAAGTCTATGGCAGATCGACCTGGGCTCTGGGGTCCAGAGGTCCGGTTAACTCATCTCGCAAAGCCATGATAAGTAGACTTGGGCTCTTCTGGTCCAGCAGGCAAGCCACAGTACCCCCCTCATGCCCCCTCCCTCCTGCGGCAGATCGAAGCTTGGGGAGAAAGACTTGGGAGGTGAAGCGCAGGCAAGTCAGGCATGCCCCATGTGGTCCTGGCCCAGTCGGGGCTGGGGAGGGAGGGGCTGGCCTGCAGGCCCTTCTGAGGCCCAGTGGCTTTCCAGGACTGCGCCTGCAGTGGTGAGTCATCTCGAACATGCTTGCTGAATTATATAGTAAGAGACATTGTGTCTTACATGTGAATTCTGACTGGAGAGATTCCCTCGTTATGTGTATTTTGGTCTCTAGTCTGCATAGAGTCTCTGAGGATTTGGTTTGATTACAACAATGTGACTCATGTGAAAAAGGTAAGTGTGAGAATAACATGGTGGGTGCTTACTTTCTTCTTCCTCAATGTATCTCTTCACCGAAGCAAAGAGGTCTTCTTAGCTTTCCTCTACCACAGTTAAGCAATACCTAGTGCTTCAGAAGAGCCCAGGAGGCATCACCCGTGAGCCTGGAGGAAGCAATAGATCTGAAATGGCTGCCTCCATCGCAGGAGGACACTCCAAACATTTTATAATTGGCAGGAGTCCCCATGGAAGCCATGCTGGCCACAGCAGTCATTTTATCACAGTACCCACAACCTGTCCTCAAAATGCCAAGAGTTCTCATGGGCTCAACGATGTTAAGGAATGCTGTCCTTATTGGTCACATCGTTGATACATTATACAATCGGTGGGGAAAGGGGAAATTCTACATCAGGTGGAAGAGACTCACTGACTGTCCATTTTCCAGAAGGTAGAGACTGGCAAATCCATTGTACAAGAAAGCTTGAGTAACTGGAGTAGCAGCACATTTGAAACATTTGGAGCTTTTCTCTTGTAGCTTCATATCCTTTTACTTACCAATCTGGAGTGCAATTTTCCCTTCCGGGCAGTGAGCACAATCGTAGCAGCAAAATTGCTTCCCCTCTTGAACAATCCTGCTGTGCCCGGTGGGGCAGCTCTCGACACACGTACTGCGTGGGACACTCTGAGAGAAAAGCAAAAGGAAGGGGTGGGAGATGGAAATGTGCTGCTTCTCCCTTCCAGCTATGATTCTTGATTCTAACCCCTTTGCCTAAGAACACACCAGAAATGACATGCTCCCCACTTGTATAGGTACATACGTAGATACAAAGATCTAGCAAAGTGATAAGAGAAAGAAAAGGAGCTGTGTAAGCAGAGGGACAAGTGTTATGTCCTCCACATACATTTCTACTTCCCTCAACAGATATCCCTCATTGTGCGTCTTCATGAGCTAGAAATGTTGTTATTCTTGCATCAGAATTCCTGTTCTGAGGAAATGCCGGTTTGGAATCTTTTGAGACAAAAATTGCCTGCAAGCAAGAAAACTAGCACAACAGGGAAGAAGTTGTTGTGCAACTTGTTCTAGTTTTTCATTGCTAGAAAATTTTCACATTGAAACTGTGACTCTCCGTCTGTATAAGTACAGTGAAATCTCTCTCAACTCATCCCCATCTCTTCTGGTTAGTTTGTAGAGTCCAGGGCAAAAACTAAGCAGAATAATATTGTCTCTGGATTCTTGCATACATTGGATCCATTATGGCTGCACTATGAAATTTGGCAAATGGAAATCTTCCAATAGATCCAGAACCATTCAGTGTCCATCCCATGTTACTTTTTTATACATTATGGGAAAGGGTGCCATTCTGAAAAGTCAAGTGCCAATCTCGTGCGAGAAAACGGGATCTTCTGCATTTCTTTCGTGACATTCCGGGTTGTTACGAGCAGTGGGGGGCCATGTGGAAACAGCCCCAGTCTGACAATGGTGGCTGCTGTTTGATGGCTGCAGAGCAGAGGAATTGGCTGCAGCTTCGAAGGACATATCCATGGCTTTGATTTGCAAGGATATAGGAGGTAACTAAATGCTTCTCCTCTATCCTAAAGAAGTATCATAACGTTGAAAAAACATCATCCATACCTGCTGAAATTTGTGATTCCATATCAGCAAACTTCGATTAATAGTGAACTCTTCACCTGCAGTTGTCTTAGATTCCATCGAACCAACTTGGATTTTTTGAAAAGATTGATTCGAGAATGTGACCAAGTTCACAATATCATAGCCAGCAGCCAGGTCCCCATCTTCATCAAAAAAGATTTCATCTCCAGCAGAATTGTTAAAGCGAACTTTTCTCAAAAATGAACAAAGCTAGGTTGGTAAAGAAGGAGTTCACGTATTTAAAAAAGGTAGCGGTAAATAAATGAATATACCTTTCTGAAATTTGTTAACATGGAACTACTTGTTCTGCGATATTGATTTACAATTGTATTAATATGACTAAATATGAATTAACCTGGTTTTTGAAATTTGATCGAAGTGCTAAACTTAAAAATGAAGCATTTTTTGAGAAAAGAAATGAATACTATTATACTTAATACTGTATATAAATTCTATTATACTTAAGGGTGCACTGAATTTTCAGAGGGAGCCAACTCATAGATCTGACATGAGATTAGGAGCCAGATTTAAGATGGCAGCGCTGGTGGGAACATGGGTAGCTGCTCATGCCATTTGAGTTGTTTTAATTTGCTCTCTCTCCCTTTTATCACCTTACTGAGTGTTTGCCGCATAATAGAGGGAAGATTTTATTATTCTATTGTGGCATACTTTACCAGCTGCTTTGCAGTCTACCAAACCTCAGATGCTGAGTGAATTATTCCAGCACTTACTATTGATAGCTTGACGCCTCTGTGATGAATTTAGCATTCGGATTGCACTCTCGTGTTCTCATGCATGATATGAGCCATCACAGATATATGCTATCTATGTAAATGCAAATTCAAGATACCTCCCGCCAAATACTTCACCCACTTAACTACTGCTCTGAGTCCCTGCAGATGCCTCCATTGTGACCAAGAGAGGGAAAGGCTCTTTGCTACTGGGGGGAGATTAGCGGCAAGGACAAAGGCTATATGAGAGGGGGAACTCTCGTATAACTCTCATAATTTTTATGGGGTCCCTTCCCCAAGGTTGTAGACGAGGCTGGTGATCTTAAGCAAAAGGAGTATTTTTTTAATTAACAGATGAAAATACACACACACAAGAAGCAATGCACAAGCACACAGGCTCCTAAGAAAAGCTGCGGTGGAAGTGGGATAGAGTTGAGGGATTTCAGGGTAATAATTATGTATCCAAGGAGAGGGAGTCCATGGAGGAAGAAAGTTCCATTCTTTCTCTCCTGCTGCCTCAAAAAGGGGCAGTTTGTTAATGGATATTCCCAGGGCTGAGTTGATGAATTTAGATGTGAAATGCATTTTCCCAGAGTCAAATAAAACTTATTAGTGTTGATTAATTGGTCCTCGATTGCAGGGTGGGTATCTAATCACAGAAGGCGGCTATCGGAATGTGCTCAGGGGGAGACTTGGCGAGGCCCTCTATTCATTAATTTATTATTTATTTATTTTATTCGATTTATACCCCACCATCCCCAAAGATGGGCTCAGGGCGGCTAACAATATTAAAAAGTACATTAAAGTCACAAAAACAGAAAACCAATAATAATTTTTTAAAAATCATTAAAATAGTCCAGGAGCAGGCTATTTAAACAAATATTGGGAGTCCATATATGGGCATAGCAGATGGCCGAGGGCAGCCCCAGAAGAAGTGGTGGTCTTAGATGAAAGAAGGAGGATACCCGCTGGCACTCAGCCAAAGGCCCACAGGAACATCTCCGTTTTACATGTCCCGTGAAACTGTAACAGGTCCCACAGGGCCCGGTTCTCCAGCGGGAGAGCATTCCACCAGGTCTGGGCCAGGGCAGAAAAAGCCCTGGCCCTGGTTGAGGCCAGATGGATGTCCTTTGGGCCAGGAACCACCAGAAATTGCTTGTCTGCAGAGCGCAACACCCTGCAAGGTATGTCTTGGAAGAGGCGGTCCCTCAAGTGTGCAGTTCCCTGTCCGTGAAGGGCTTTAAACACCAAGGTTAACAACTTGAACCAGATCTGGGAGCCAGTGCAGCTGGCACAGCACAGGATGAATGTGTGCTTGGATTGGCATTCCAGTCAGGATGCATGCCACTCATTCTGGACGAGCTGTAACTTCTGGGTCAGGCCCAAGAGCAGCCCTGCGTAGTCTAGTCTGGAGGTGACCGTTGCACGGATTACTGTGGCCAGGTCCCAGGGCGAAAGATAGGGCGCCAGTTGCCTGGCCTGTCAAAGATTTAAAAAGGCAGACCTGGCAATGGTCATGACCTGAGCCTCCAGTGCTCGTTGCTGGGAGGAAAGTCAATCAATCACCACCACCCCCTGCATTAACATGCACCAGATTATTCTTAACTCAATTTCATGGGTGGGTTTCCGCATTGCTCTGCCCAGCCAGCTTGGAATTCCCTCTGATGCAGATCAACCTGCATTAATCCAGGGCCCTGTGATTTTGATAACACAGGCTTATATCAAATATGGTGGAGGCCTGGGCTGACTACTTACACCATGTGTGAGGAACAGTTAGTCAGTTCTTTTCTCTGACACATTATTGTGCCCACCTTTGCTTCTTCAATGCACACGGAACAGTTTTATTACAGATTCTTAGATCCAGAGGAGTTAGCCGTGTTAGTCTGTAGTACCAAAATCAAAAAGAGTCCAGTAGCACCTTTAAGACTAACCAATTTTATTGTAGCATAAGCTTTCAAGAATCACAGTTCTCTTCGTCAGCAATGCCCATCCCCCTTCAACCTGACTGAATCAGGAGCCGAGCAAGTGGCAATATCTACACCCCCCTCACCCGTCTGGTATTAGGAGTGGAGTAGGTGGCGATGCCCACCCCTTGCCGGGATAAGAAGCAGAGCAGGTGTCAATACTTACTCTCTTCAACCTACTGGAATAAGGCACTGAGCAGGCAGCTATACCCACCCCCCTTCACCCATCTGTAAAAAGGTGTGAAGCACAATGCAATGCCCATTTCTGCTTCACCCATCTGCGATCAAGAGCTGAGCAGGTGGCCATGCCACTCCGCTTTACCCAACCTGTATCAGGTGTGGAGCAGGTAGCAAAGCCTCTCACCCATTCGTGTGACCAAGATCGGGTGTGGAGCAGGAGGCAATGCCCGTTTCCCCTTCACCCAGCTGGAATCAGGAACAGAGCAGGTCGCAATGCCTGTCTCCCTTTACCTAACTCGTATCAGGCATGGAGCAGGAAGCAAAGCCCACCTCCCTTCACGTGGCCGAGATCACTCATGAAGCAGGTGCGCACCCCCCTCTGTCACTGGCCAGGATCAGTGAGGGAGGAGGAGGGGATGCCTTCCTAGCCACCCTCCCCTTTCTAGAGCTTGTTGTATTTTTTCCCCACAACGGACTTTGTTGCTAATATATAATATAATAACAACTGGGCTTATATAATGCTTTTCCTGACAGATTAGCCCCACTTAGAATGGTGAACAAAGTCAGTATTATTACTATCCCCCTCAATACAGCTGGGGATTGGGGCTCAGAGGAGTGGGTTACCCAAGGCCCCCTGCACTGGGATTCAAAACAGCAGAGGGCTGATTCACAGTACAACTTCTTAACCACTTCGCTACAGCAACTCTCATAATGGATGAACTGTGACAAGAAGAACTGTGACTGACCTGCCATGGCTGAGCATAGAGAAGATCTCCTTTCCCCATCACTCTCTGCTGAGTTCTTGATGAATAAATGGCATGGAGTGCATGTACCACAGCATGGACAGCATTGTAGATGCCATAGCTGTGACCAGACATTCCCATTTCAAACACAGTGCCAGGGACGCTGTCAAGCTTCTCCTCCCCTGTGCAGTTTTTGTTTCGGGATGCATCAATGTTATACAGTGGTAGCGAACAGTGAAATACGTACAACCAAAACGGCTGAATGAAATAAATCTCTGATTGGTATGGATTCAGCGTCTCAAGGAAGTTCTGAAATCCTGGCACCTTATTCGTGTGCAGTGCAAAGGACAAACTGCCATTGAGGGATTTGGGTGTGAATTTACGCCCAAGTAAAATATATGTGACATCCCATTCAGCTGTTGCGATCCAAACTCGCTCTATTGGCAGCTGCTGAAGAATTTCATAATTTTCTAGAATTATTCGTAAACCTTGCATAGACTCATCATTCCCATAGACAAGAATGACGTTGAGTTTGCTAAACCAGATATTTCGAGCTATCCTCTCCAAGATTTCAGCAAAATTTGCATTTTCTATGTAACTTCTTCTCATTGTTGGAATCATTTCTTTCAAAGCAATGCAAATATTAGCCTGGAACAACCTTGGTACCACGTTCTGAAGGAACATTTCTCCACTGTCGTCATCTGATGTGAGGAGGCCAATCCAGTTCCATCCAAAATGCTTCAGGAGATGAACAATCCCAACCCATTGAGGAGTTTCAGATGGAATCATCCGGAATAAATAAGG
This sequence comes from Eublepharis macularius, assembly GCF_028583425.1. Taxonomy (NCBI): domain Eukaryota; kingdom Metazoa; phylum Chordata; class Lepidosauria; order Squamata; family Eublepharidae; genus Eublepharis; species Eublepharis macularius. The sequence continues at coordinate 177,533,609 of NC_072793.1, forward strand.
GAACTGAGTTTTAGCATTCATTGTAGTATGAAAGGAACCATAAGTGACCTAAGATGGTAGATCATGACTTTATGAGACATGACAAAACTCTTCATTTATTTTTTGAAAATATCATTCACCCAAAAACAAACATAAATAAGTCATTTATTCTGTTTGGTTATCTAAGAAACATTATAGTTTGTAACAATCATAATCTAAAATTTCTATTCACGCTATCAAGGGAGGGCAGTGGAGAACCCCACTTGTTTATGGCTCCTTCAGGGCTTGAGCAAAGAATGGCCGTGGATAACACAGTGGACTAAACGTAGAGATCTGAGAAAGACAATTAACTCTAGAGGATTTCTTTAGCTATGTCTACATTTCAACATCCCTGTAAGCATACATACCTGTGGAATCTTGTATGTAGTTAAAATGTTAGCCATCTGGATCGAGTTTTGGGAGGTGAAGCCACCAATGACGGCCATTACTTTCTTCTTCCTGTCACAGTCGTAATTGACATGAGTTGGATTTTCTCTGAAGATTATATCCAGAATGCCTTTGGAGCTTCGCAGTGACTTGAAAGCATTTTCATATATCTCTGATCCCAGTGTGGTGTTGGGTAAGAGTTTGGAATCCTTGATTTCATTAAAGGCAAAAACAAAGGCTAGGATATGCTGATATTGTTTAATTATTAACCTGCAATGAGAGTTTTGTGTAGTCTCTCAGGCCTGTATCATAGGAAACGTTTGTGGCTTTTCTACTAAAATACTTGTTATGGAAAGAGCACTCACAGGCTATTGTTCTGCTCCTGCTACAGAGACCAACAGAGGTGGTTTGCCACTACCTTCCTCTGCAACCCTGGTCTTAGTTGAAGGCCTCCCATCCAATTACTAACCGAGGGAAACCCTACTTATCTTCTGAGGTCTGACAAAGTCAGGCTTTCCTGGGCTATCCAGGCCTGGGTGCAACTCTAGCCAGGAGCCTGAAAATTGGCCACCGGCATCAGGAAGATAATTGGGATTCTAGTGCCGGAGGAGAAGGGAATAGAAATATCATGGCCCAGATGTTATCGCCACAACCTGCACCTCAATGGAAGCAAAAGTTGTCTAAGGTAGGCATAACTCTGAGCCATCATTTCCAAGATGATGGCAGGAGTTGCAGTTCCAAAATAAAGGGAATCGGAGCATCCTGTCTCAGATTATCTCAAATACCCATGATGTTCTGCAATGGAAGTAACATTGCACATATCTCAAAAAAAGCGAAGGGTCACAAAATTTGTCACCAGCCTCGGAGTTATGGTTGCAGTGCCAAAAATGAAGGGAGCCAGAACATCTTTGCCCAGATCATTGCAAGAATACCCCTTCCTTGCTGTTTCCCATTGAAATTAAGGTACTCCATTTGTGACAGGCCTGAAACATCAGAGCACAAATACAGAGGGGTTCACGGCCAGCTGCCAGCTTAAGGATGATCAAGGGTTTTGCAGAAATGAATAGAATTGCATTAACACATCAGACCACCAAGCTTGGAGTTTTAAATGAGGGCACGGTTCTGAGTGTGAGTGGGTCAAAATCAGGCAGTAACCCTATGTGACATAAGGGGAATTCAACCCTGGGTCTCCTTGATCCCAGTTCTAGATTCTAACCACTATACAACACGGGCTTTGATAGGTCATGGATGTTGTTAAGCCCCCCTCCCCCATTTTGAGATGTGTGCATTTATATTTATATCCATCACCCCTATGCGAACACAGAGTCAAGTATGAACCACTATGCAGTATGAACCGTAATATTTAATGCTTTTAAATGTTTTTAAATGTATTATTTAATGTTTTTAAATGTTTTTAATGGTGGGTGTTGTTTGTATTTGTTATCCGCCCTGAACCTGCGAAAGTGGGGAGGGCAGAATATAAATATAATAAATTAAATTAAATTAAATTAAATTATCTGGAAGAATTATGCCTGCCACAGATGGATTGATGAACATATGGACAGACGGCCATGTGGACTGAGGGATGGTTCCTTACACTATGATAGATTCCTCTTCATGGCTTTTGTGAACAGACTCGACTGAAAATAAAGGAAAATTGTCTGAGATGATATGGAAGTTCTAATTTTTGATGTTAGACTTATGACCTTTGTTTCACACTTGGAAATCATCGTTTGATGACACAGTTAGCAAGTACTGAACATGAAATAGCCCTTTGCAATCAGAGTCTTCTCTCCTGTGTATTCTCATTTCTCAATTGCATGAGAATGGTTTTAAAACTTCGTGCAGATCTTTTATACAATAAAGAGTTACTTACCTCCCTACTAAGTCATACCTTGGTGGTGCTGTAAAGTTGAGTAAAAGATTTTTAGGGTATACAGTGGATACAGATCCTCCAATGATCATTTCCTCTCCAGAGTTCTCCAAATGCTGTGGATCTCCTGGCTGCCAACTGCTGACGGAATCTGACCTGTTGCCGAATGTATAAGGCAGCAATGGCAGGAGGAATGACAGCAGTAACATACTTGTGAATGCTAGACAAATACTGATCCACTTCCAGCTGTGGTCCTTCGTTTTCTCACATACATCTGCTAGCATATTTGAGAAAAGGAGTAGCCAGTTGTCTGTCTTGTAACGTTGACTCTTCGGTTTTGCTTCTCTACTTTTGCCCTTGGATTTATAATTTTCTTTTGTAAACACAGGATATACACTTTTGTATGGAATGGGAGCTATTTATATACATGGTTTCTGCTATATATATATATATATATATATATATATATATATATATATATATAATATATGCATAACATACAATATCATTTACAAATGTATACACAAAATAGCCACTTGTAATGTTTATGGGTAGGAAAAATGATATGAAATTAGAGATTTTTTATATACACAAAGGAAGAGAAACATTGTAATTGTTATTTAAAGCAGCAAAGATTAGACACTGCAAAAGAAAATTCATAGATGGCCGATTCAACTCATCTGCCCAATATTGGCAGAAAGCCATCAACTCAGAAATCAGAAGTTTTTTCCCTCGTCTCTTTTCCAACATGGGCATAAAGGATAAAATCAGAAAGCTACATATGACTAATCGAGCCTGATGCAATTGAATCTCCCAGATCTCTGAGCTACAGCTTGCTTTTATAGACTGAATGTGGTATAGCACAAGTTCTTGAGCTGCATTTGCCTCTTGATTTTCAAAGTAATCATTATTCATTAGCTGCGCACCTTTTTAAAAAGGAGTTTAATTATACTGTTTTTCTAATTACAGGGCAAATAATCTTCTTTCCCAAGGCCTCAAGGTTTCACCATGCCGCTGTATACCTTGTTTTTATCAAAAGTTGTTAATGATTTTTGTGAGGCTCCAACATGGCCAGTGCTTTGCCCCCTCAGTTGGAAGAATGAGACAGACACAATTTCTTGGAATAAATGGCCACTTTATTAAACATAACATCAAAACTAAACTGCGGCAAGGGCAAACTATGCGGTACAGGTCAAGCCACGGGGTCCCTCAGACCACCGCCCTGACCTGTCTGGGCGAGCCCCGCTGCCCCGGGCGTAATCCATTCATGGAATGGCCTCAGCCCGGCCGGCCAGGCAAAGGGTTCCCCCCTCAAGCTCCAAAAGCCTCAGCCATACAGCATGAGGGAAGGACTTGCACCTGGGGTTCCCTGGTGGCAGTCTGCACAGGTGGTGGTAGCCATGAAGCATTACCCTCCGTCCTGAGAGACCCCATTTCCCCACCACTGGGGAATTGCCAAAGGGGTGCTCACCAGCCCGCTCCCTATTTCCCCACTTTCTCCTGCCAACGCGATAGGCCAAGCCTCAGCTTAGGCCCTCGTGCCCCACAGGTGGCCTAGTGACTACCTGAGCCCGAGCCGCAGGTCGTCTAAGAAGATGTCATTGCCGGATGGGGACAAATGGACCTCATCTGCCCTGTAAAGGGTGGCATTTGCGGCCTTAATGCGAGGGTGAGGGAGGTAGATGCCGAGAGCCGTAGCTAGGGCTTTCTGAATTGCCCTATTGGCCCTGCGCCTAGCACGAGCCATACCCCTGGGGTCTAACAACTCCCGCCATCTGCGGCGGGGGAGCATCTCTGACCAGAATATATATACACCGGGCCAGCGGTTCTTAATTATCCGAAGGTCAGCAATCACCTGCAAGGACAAGGCTCTGCCTTTCAATAAACCAAGGTCATTACCACCCATGTGTAAGACCAAAATATGAGGAGGAGGACCGTTCCTTCCCCCAAACAAGAGAGGCAGCAACCCAGACCACCGAAGGCCTCGCCTGCCCAGCCATTCAACTGAGGCCTCTTCGCTCAACCCCAGCTGAGCTCCAATCAGCGTCTGTCTGGCTTGCACCGCAGCCCAGAACACCATACTGTGGCCAGCTATAAGAATCCGCTTCCTCTCAAAGATGCTCCCTGCACCTGGAACGAAAATCAAACTGCGTGAGACGAGAACAACGGGAGGGGGTGAATGTACGACCGAAAGGCAGCCGACTTCCATCTGCCCACCTTCTGAATGGTCTTGTCAGCGTAGCCCATGGCCGCTGCAGTAGATGCAGCTCCAATCCGGAAAGAATGAGTGCCAAATTTGACACCCACCAAACCCAGCCGCCGCAGCGCTCTATCCGTCACTGCCCAAAATTGATAGCGGGTTAAGGGAGAGCGATCCTCGTGCCTAAACAACACTCCCTCATCCTCGCCCCGAACTGCCAGGTAAGAATGAAGAGCCCTTACTGGGCACAAAGTCTCATCGTCACAGGGTCCTAAGGTCAACACGGACCCCACCCTCTTCTGATCGGTCTTAGACCGCTTAATACAGATCAAAACTTTATCGCCCTTAAACTGGATATCACGGGATGATAAAGCCCGCCCAGAGGCATCCCTTTGCGACTGAGCCACCAACTCGTTCACCCTTAACGCGCCAAAGAACGCAGTGAGGGAGGCGGCATGAAACAACTGGCATTCAAAACCAGACTTGCAAATCTCCCCCCATAGAGCCCCAAGACCTCTAAGGATCGCAGGGGAAATCGGCTGCCTTAAATCCTTAACGCCCCTGGCCTCTCTGGACCAACCCTCGAACATCTTTCGGAGTCTAAAATCTCCCATATGCTCCAGCAAGCCACGTGCCTTGCTAGCAAATGCCAACGCAGCCATCTGGCCCCGAATAGTCTTAACTGCAAGACCACGAGCCCGCTGGGCCACACAGAATTGCAGCAGGTGCTCCACAGGAATGGGCCACGCCTGACTCAGCCCAACCCCTTTTCTAAAGTCCTGAAGCAGTCCTACCACCCTTTCATGCCACCGATGAGTGCTGGGAGCAATGGCCATCTGAATAGCTCTGTTCACTTCGACCTGCCAAGCCACCACAGCTCCGGTGGCATCCTGGAGGGAAGGCTGTCGGCACCGGGAGTAAGACCCCAGAAATGATCCATCTGTTGGCGAGACAAAGCGTCTGCCACACCATTGTCGACTCCCGGCACGTGCCTAGCCCTAAACAGTATGTTAAGCTTGAAGGCACTTCAAGGTGAATGCCTGCACCAAAGACATCACCCTGGCCGACTTAGATGTCAGGGAATTAACCACTTGCACAACTGCCATGTTGTCGCACCAAAAGTGCACAACATGGTTAGCCAACTCATGGCCCCAAAGGAAAACTGCCACCAGAATGGGGAACAGCTCTAAGAAGGTCAAGTCCTTAACCAACTCACCCGCCGACCACTCAGCAGGCCATTGCTCGGCACACCAATGCCCACGGAAGAATACCCCAAAACCTATGGAACCAGACGCATCCGAGGCAACCTGAAACTGTGCACCAACTAGTAACTCCTCACGCCAAAAAGTAACCCCATTGAAGGAACCCAAAAATTCCTCCCAAACCTCAATGTCAGCACGCATCCCCTTATCAATACGAACTTTATGGTGTGGGGCGCGAAGAGCTGACATAGCATCGCACAGCCTACGCAAGAACGGCCTGCCGGGGGCGACCGCCTTGCACGCAAAATTCAAAGAGCCTACCAGCTGCTGCAATTCAAGAAGGGATACCTTCTGCTTGCCTCGAAACACGGCCAACAGCTCCCTAAGCTTACTAATTTTATCAGCTGGAAGTCGCAAGGACTGGCGCACCGAGTCAAGCTCGATGCCCAAAAATGTCATTACCTGGGATGGGCCCTCTGTCTTCTCATGAGCCAGGGGAACGCCCAGCTCCCCCGACAGGGACACAAAGCCGGCCAATAGGTTGGCACACTGCCCCGAGCCAACAGGCCCAACAAACATAAAGTCATCGAGGTAATGACAGGTGTCTCAACATTTAAACCGCCGCCTCAGTTCCCACTCTAAAAAAGAGCTGAAACGTTCGAAGGCGGCACATGATATCGAACACCCCATTGGGAGGGCCCTATCCACATAATACTGACCCTCAAAAAAGAAGCCTAGGAGATCTATGTCGTCGGGGTGTACCGGGAGCAGGCGAAAGGCTGACTTAATGGCGCACTTAGCCATCCAAGCCCCGATTCCACATCTGCGTACCACTTTGACCGCCTGGTCAAATGAAGTATAACGCACAGAACAGAGTTCATCCGGGATGGCATCGTTAACCGACGCCCCCTTCAGAAAAGAAAGGTGGTGAATCAACCGATATTCACCTGGGGCCTTCTTAGGGACCACCCCTAAGGGAGAAACACGGAGATACGGCACCGGAGGCGTAGGAAAGGGACCTAAGACCCTACCCTCTACACATTCCTTCGAAACCTTGGACTGAACAACAGCTTCCATGCCAATAACAGAACGTAAATTTTTGGACATGAAAGAAACCCGCGGGCCCTGAAACGGTATCCTAAAACCATATTTAAAACCATTAAACAGGAACTCAGCATCACCCCTCTTAGGATAACGAGACAGCAAGCGCTCAAGCGCTCTCAGATTTACTGGGCTGGGACACTTTTCCAGTCGAATGCTGGCCCCCGCCCCCACCCGAACGCCTACCCCCCCTCCAGACTTGGCTCTGGGGCAGGAGGAATAAGCATGCTGTCCGGAACATGCCGGACATTCGTGTCTATATTTACAGGCCCTCCTGTTGCAGATACCCTTTGAGGTGAAGTCCCAACAGAGCAGCTGGGGTTGAACCTGCTGCCCCGCCTGGGAGAGGGTAGAAATAGCTGACTGCGGATGGTGGATCAAGTGACCACTATCAGCCCTATCACCAGAGTTAGGTTTTGAGGGGGACATCACCTGCAGCCACAGCTGCTGGTGAATCTGGTCCCAGGGAAGCTGAGGGTTCAAAGCCGCCCTCATCCTGAACTCTTCGTCATACTGCAACCATGCAGCCCCAACGAAGTCAGTATACCCTCTATAAATAATATTGAGATATTGAAATAGGGAAACAGCACGAAGAGGCTGAGCCCTCCCCACAACGCCTGCATATATCAAAAACCCAGGAAGCCAGTTGTGCCACGTGCAATCCACCTTGCGGCGTTTAATTTTTTCTTTATCACGTTCATCCAGATCCTCCTTGTCCTTCTTTTCCAATTCACGGAAAAGAAGGGTAAATACGTCTACATACTCCCCTTTTACTATCTTATCCCTGGTTGCCTGGGTAAGATGATCCCCCAGGGGGAGAGCTGTATCCCCAAAAGGGAGTGCCCTATATGGGACCTGGCCATAAACACCATAAGGCGATAGGCACCAAGGCAGATAACCTCCGTATTGCCAGCCACTAAAGGGAACAGCCGAAGCCTGGCTCTCAGGAGCCGCACCAGGATATGGAGGGGGCCCAGTGGCAAGAGGCATGCTAGCTACCCCGGAAGCCGAGCCAGGCAATGAGAACTGCCCGGGCAATTGCCATGCAGAGTTGAATGAAGTAGATGGCGTGGTGGAGCCTGGAGACCCGGAGGCAGCGGCCTGACCCCAGGGTCCCCATGGCCAGGTGCATGCCTGTTGTGGCAAGGCAGACTTACCATCAGAACCACTAGGCTCCACAGCCACCGCCACTTGGCCAGCTTCAGCTTGTTCCTCTGGTTCAGCATCACCAGCCAGAGCTTCTTCCACCACGGGAGCCTCAGTGCTAGAAGACGGTCCAGCTTCAGACGAACCTGTGGCAGACTCCAGAGCAGACAAGCGGGTTAAAATAGCCCACCGAAATGCAACTTTTGATGAGGCCCTAACAGGTCTAGAACTCTCATTAGCATCAACTGCCGGGGTAGACAACCCTTTACCCTTTTCAAGAGCATCCAAACGTCTCAAGATTTCCAAATTGAAACTGCTCTCACCCTCATCATTGGAGGAAGAAATAGCCGGAAGAGGCCTTTTGGCAGGTTGTCTTTTAGCAGGTTGTTTACCTTTGGCCTGCCCCTTGCCTTTCCTTGAAGCCATCCTACCAAATCGAAAGACCAACCTGAGCAAAAAGGCCCAACAGTGTGGCTCTCAAAATGGTGGCCGAATATAGGGCTCCTAAAATGGCGTCCACTGAGTGGCGCAGAAGCCTGGGCACCCTTGGGCAGGGGATTTTAAGTCCAACTGGCCCCCACCCAACCCCTTCTCTATGGGAAGAGGAACAAAAAAGGGGGGGGCGTTCTGCCCGGTAATAACCCCAGGGCAGGGCAAACAAACCTCCCCCTCCAACACACACCCGCTAATTAATAACTAAGTCGGCGCAAGCCCCCAAACCGTTCCGGCGGCTCCTGCCACGCCACGTGCCCACAAGTCGCAAGGCTGCCCACCGCCTCTCGTTCCCGCCGACTCTCGACCTGGCTGAAGCGGCGGCCAGAGCACGCTCAGCCGTGCTGCCCAGCTGCTCTTCTCGGCCCACCGCCTCTCGGCCCGGCTTAAGCGGCGGCACGAGCACGCTCCGCCGCGCTGCGCAGCCGCTCTTCTCAGCCCCGCCGCCTCTCGGCCTGGCTGAAGCGGCAGCGCGAGCACGCTCCGCTGCGCTGCCCACTGGACTCACTGCAGGGAGGGAGCACTAGCCGCCGTGTGTGCTTCTCTCCTTACAGCTGCGTTCCTCCAAGCGTCGGCAGAGCAGGAACAAAACACGTCCTGCTACGACTGATCGCTTGGAGCAACTGCGAGGAAGGGAGGGCGGAAATACCAACGGCTCTATCTCCGCCCACCCCACAGGACGACCCGGATGGGCGGGAACAAGTCCCATCCTCCATCCGAGGTTGCAAACCCGGCCCCCCGGCCATAGCCACATTGTGACTGCCGGGAGTGGCCGAATTCTTTCAGGCCTCTGATATGGCTCCATTGCTTTCACAATTCCTTCAATCTCCTACCCTCCGTTTGGGTGACTAGGCCTTCATTTTATCCCTCTATCCTTTGATACCAATTAAACCTGGTCAAGATGATATAAAATCTATGGACAGCATGGAACACGGGGTAGTGATTGAAGGAGACCCATACTGATATGCATGTTTCCCCCCATAGGGCAAGCAACAGCTTCATGTGTTTGTCTTAGGTAGGGGTATGCTGTGAGGTGAGCTTTACATCTTCCCTCTGCTTCTGTCACTGCCCTGATCAGAATTGGACTCCGGAGCCAATTCAGTACCTTCCTGAACAATTTTGGTATCATATGGTATGAGATATTATTCATCCAATTCATAGAAAAAGCCCTCAAAGAAAGGAGGTGCTAGTAGTTCTTCAGTGGTGTGTGAAATCAGGTGGCACGAAATGTATAAGAAGGATATTCCAAATTCTAGATATCCCCAAAAATGGGTGTTCCATTCCTGATACTTTGACGAATCTCAGAAGAAATGTACATGTGCTACAGAATGAGGTGGTCATGCCACATATCAATCACCTAATGAACTTCAGGTGGTAGAGGATCCTGATTTTACTTTTTAAGGAATTTGTTGGCCTCTATGTTTTTTTAAATGAATCATACTTCAGTCCTAAGTAGAGTTACGCTCTTTGAAGGCCATTGACTTTAATGAACCTATGAGGGTGTGAGGGTGTAAGTCTCCTTAACTAGCACTGCTTAAATGTACGGTGTATATGTCTACATCTTTAGTGCCTGTTGACTTTGATTTGTCCCTGGTGACTTTTTATCTTTATCTTACAACAACCACCACCACCACAACAACAATATTGATTTATATACTGCCCATTAGGACATCAACTCCCACTCAGAGTGGTTTACAAAGTATGTTATTATCCCCACAACAATCACTCTATGAGGTGGGTGGGGCTGAGAGAGTTCTGAGAGAGCTGTGACTGACCCACGGTCACCCAACTGGCTGTCAGTCCTAGGGTGGCAGTCCCAGTCAGTGAGATCCCCAAGCCCCAAGCAGGGTTATGTTTGGGAAGGAGACTGTAAGACTTGCTCCCAAGGCAGTTGCCATTTCAAAGTACCATCCTCACGCAACCAGGACCTTGTGGTTATTAAATGATGCTTCACGGCAATTGTGGAGTGACAGCTCACCAGATAGTCGACAGAGGGGAAGGGCCATCAGGATCCTGAGCGGCAAAATAGACTTGGCAGGACCCCATCGCTCCACAACCTGACACCAGAGATTTATTGAGTCAAGTCTGATGATATGACGGATGGGCCCAGTGATGTCATAGGCTAGAACATGGTGATGTCACACTGAGTAGCAGTATTAATAGGTTTACCCCCACATGATACTAGGTTCATACTTCAAAGAGAGGGGGTAGTTAGTTAACAATTAAAAACAATATTTTTAAAAAAGAAATAAAAATATAACGAGTAGTTGAACTGTTCGTATTAGATTATTCTGGTTTCCCCTTTCCGATGTACATGTGCAGTGGTTAGTATGCAACACACATAGATTATAGCACAACAACAGCTTACTAAAGAAAGGGGATTGCCTCATAACCATATTATGAGTCTTCTGCTGATTTAGTTAGAGTTTTTAACACAAGAGTGGTTGTAGGCCAGGGCTTCCAACCTTGTTGAGCCTGTGAGCATTTCTAGATCACTTCCCCTAAAGAAAATGGCTGCTTTGTAAAAACAGCCTACATTTCATTATAACCCACTGAGACCCCTTTCCTCCACAAACCTCCCCTTCTCAAGCTCCACCTCCAAATCCCCAGGAATTTCCTGAGACGAAATTGGCAACTCTGGGTCCACTGGATGCCCCTTAATGGCTCTTCTCAGTGTGCTGTAAAGCCCCATTTATGACTGTGGGCCTGCCAGTCTTGGCCTAGCCGGTCTCAGAGAATTGTTTTGAGGATGTTTTCATTAGAATATTCACAACAATTGTCTTGGTTGCGTTATCTATTCCTCATTCTCAACTTTTCATTTTCCGGTTTCTGATATATCTCCATTTAGAAATCTCCGTTCTCTGCAGAAGGAGTTCTGTCAGGTTCTTTTTACTATACTTTTGATAATTCCGAAATCTGAGCAATGGTAGCTTAATGAGATTGAAAGTTTGCTTTGATGCTACTGTTTTTAAACATTTGGGTCGGCAGTGGGGTCTCTTTAAGAAGAAAGAAGGTATATGTGATTGCAGGATTTCATCCCAGTGGTGAGTGTGTGACTGCCAGTAAAAAGACACACTCTCAAAATGGTTGCTGAAATGAATTCAATGCTTTATTGGAAGGCAAAATTCATAGAAAAGCACAACAGCAAAAAGACTCAAGTTTGTAATACATGAATAAATGGCAATAAATCATTATCTACAGCTAATAATATGGATTACATATATTTTATGTATATAGCAAGTAACATGGAATAGATATACAGTAAAAAAGCAAATTAGGTGGGAATTTTCAGAATTCTTTCTCAACCAGTCCTTAGTAGGAGACACACTGGGCAGTGGAGAGATAAATCATCAAACACTAAGAAATATGAATATATCTGGAAAACCTTATCAGAAGATTAGAACCAGCATAGTGCATGCTAGTCAGTCTCAAAGCTTCTAAATATGAAAGTATTATTAGCTTCCCCGCTAAAATGGGCACAATCCAAAAATAAATCCGGATTAAGCCGATCGTGGATCTGGGCTGCCGCTGAACGCAGGTTCCCGATTCTAACCGATCAAGTGTCATTTCCGGTCCGAAATTGGGAATTGGGGAGGCCAGCACCCAGAGCAACTGTAGTCAGGCTGTTGCGCATGCACGCGCTCTTGAGTCACCCCTGCCCACACAGCAAGCCGGTTGTTCTGGTGCGCTGCAGAGCTGGCAGCAGCGCGAATGGCTCGGAGGCTGCCTGCACCATTCACCTGCCCCGCAAGGCAAGGGGCGGCCGGCTTGTCTGTGCGCCCCTTGTCCTGGGGAAAGGTGAACGGCGCAGGTGGCCTCCCAGCCTCCCGCACTGCCTTTTGCTTTTCCCCAGGACAAGGGGAGGCTGGCCTGCACACACGCCCCTTGTCCTGGGGAAAGGCGAACGGCGCAGGTGGCCTCCCAGCCTCCTGCACTGCCTTTTGCCTTTCCCCAGGACAAGGGGAGGCTGACCTGCACACACACCCCTTGGCCTGGTGAAAGGCGGCCGGTGCAGGCGGCCTCCCAGCCTCCTGCACTGCCTTTTGCCTTTCCTTTGTGCCCACCCCCTTCCCCCTCCCTCCCTTGGATTGCTGCTCCATGGTTGGAAGGAAGCCTGCTAATCAAAGAAAGCTGGGCTTCCATTTGTGTTTTGAGGGTGACAGAAGGAGGGCAAACACAGCTCATTTCCCTGACTCCGTTGCCCCGGGAATTAATTACTAGTGCCAGAGTTTCTGCAATTCCGAACAGAAACTAACCCATCCGATCAAGTCCCGCACTAGCAAACTTCTGACGGCTGGATCGGTTGCCATGGACAGAACCGATTAGCTGAGTCACGATGGCGAAAATGCCAAAATTGGGGGGGTTTGAAATTGTAATTCAAATCGTGCCCATCTCTATTCTCCACCACCTTCTTAAGCTCCTAGGTTACTGCTAAGTTCCTTTGCAAGCAGAATCTGTTTCATTCCTATCTATATGAGAATCTAGAAATCTTGGGATGGATGGATGAATTCTCAGATTCCTGAGGACATGGAGAAGGGGAAGAAAGGAAACAGGATGCCCTTTGGAAGCTCCAAGCAACAGAGAGACAGCATCTTCAAGGTAGGCAGAACCCAAAGAGAGGAGCCTGGTTTCGCAGTTGTCCTTCTTCCTCATCTTTCCTTCCTTGACCATCCGCAGCGACAATACAATGGTGGCACTGCACTCATTAGAGGTGGGTGCAGAGATGTGGATTTAATTCCCCTCATATGTGGTTTACCTTCCCTCCCAGGGACAACAGCCTCATTCCCATAACATCTCCCAGTATGCCCAAAGAATAGGCAGCCAAAAGGCTTGCGGAAGAGGGCATGACAGCCGAACGTATGTTCATTATTCAAGACGGGTGAGATTTCTCTTCCTGTCATTATTTGGTCTGCAGTGATCGGACTCCATGTTGTTAAAGGATCCTGGACCAATACAGCCTTCCCCTCATTATTAATATGGAGAGAGATGAAAGAGAAGAAATCAATTCGAAATTTTAAAAAAACATTTAAAGAATTATGTGCCAGTTATTTTTTCCTTCCTATCTGCTCTCTGGTGTTCAGTTGAGATCTGAATATAATAATGTAGCATTTGGGGAAGAAGATACAAGCCACTAAGCCTCCACTAGAGGCCAAGATGGAAACGATCTCCACGGCCACCATGTCTTTCCCTTTGGTGCTCAGATAGGTGGGGACAAAGGAGATCCAAACACTGCAGAAGACCAGCATGCTGAAGGTGATCAGCTTGGCTTCATTGAAAGAATCAGGTAAAGTCCGTGCTAGGAAGGCCACCATGAAACTGATGGTGGCCAGAAGTCCCATGTAGCCCAGTACAATATAGAACATGATTTCTGAGCCGTCATTGCACTGAATGATGATATAACTGATTTGGGAGTGTGTGTCAAACTCTAGGAAAGGGGGCGAAGTTGCCAACCACAGTGCACAGATGCCAGTTTGAATGAAACAACAGGGAATGATGACTGACATGGCCAGTCTCTTCCCCACCCATTTCCTCATCCTATTCCCTGGCTTGGTGGCCATGAAGGCAACCACTACAGTGACTGTTTTGGCCAAAATACAAGACACAGCTATGGTGAAGATGATGCCAAACAATGTTTGCTGTAGAAGACAGGTCACTGTCCCAGGCGGGCCGATGAATAGGAAGGAACACAGAAAGCTGAGCAGCAGAGAGGTGAGCAGGACACAGGTGATGCTTCGATTGTTGGCTTTGACAATGGGTGTGTTCCAGTGTGTGCTAAAAATCCCCGCCACTATAGCTGTGGCCACAAAACATAAAACAGCGAGAGAAGCCAAGCCTGCTCCCAAGAGGTCCCGGTAGGACAAGTAGGTTCTGGATTTTGGAATGCATTGATCTCTTTTCTGGTTGGGATATTCGTCTTCTGGGCATTTCTCACATTGGTCTGCATCTGAAATTCATAATTGTTACTATCATTTATGAATGTACTGTTTTATATTGTGCCAGTCCAAAGATGCTGCTGAGAAGGGCTTTTCAGGGAAAGTCTCTTAATTCCTCTTTGCTCAGTTCCTTCCGGGAATCCACAATTGCCATGAAGGAAGGAAATGGAGGGATCCTGACCGGGGATAGGCACAGATGTCCCCTGCTACTCTTGCAAGAGATGTTCAGATTGGCTGTAGCAGCTAGCAGAACTCAGGAGAAACTTCAAAATTGGGCAAGTGCTTCAGGATAATCACGGGAATTGCAGAGGAAGGAAAAAATGGGGTTGGGAGCATCCTGTCCCACCCGATCCTTACAAACCCCAGCCCCTGCTGGGTATAATGATTCCTTGACCAATCAGATACTATTGGATGCAGTGGTTAAACTGTCAGAATAGGATCAAGGAGATCCGGGTTCTAAAACTGCCAGGGAAGGTTGTTGACTGACTGTGGGTAAGTCACACTCTATTGGCCTGATCTGTCTCATAGGGCAGTTGTGCTGGTGAGATCATGGAGAACAATGTCAGTTATTTTGGGTCTCCAATGGAGAGGAGTTCAGGTGATGATATTTGTTATCAATCTGTTCTGAATTACAGATCACTAGCAAAAAAAGATGGTTCTTGATGTTGCTCATTCTGCTATTGCTGCAGCTCTCTTGGCATGAGGAAGAAGTGCTTCTTCTCTATTCAAACTACTGTTAAATATGACAAACAGATAGAGCTTCCAGGTTGTTATACTGAGCCCCAGTAAAGTATAAAACAAATACCCGGGCTGATGTTGCAATTGGGCTCATTAACTTCTTTTTCAAATAGAAATAACAGAAAAAATGGCTCTTTTAAGAGGCAATAAGAGGAACTGTAGTTAAGGAACTGAAGTTTGGGAAGGAAATTCCCCTCCCCTCCCAAGCCTGCTAATTGAGTTTATGCAAGGAAACCTTGTTTAATACCTGTTGAGAATACTTTGTCAATACTGCATGCATATTTGTTAAAGTGAGTTAGTATTAGAGGTGGGCACGATCCCCCCCAAAATACCGATCAAGCCGATCGTGGATCCGGGCCTTCGCCGAACCCAGATCACCGATTTTCTCCGATCAAGTCCCGTTTCCGATCCGGAATCAGGAGTTGGGAACTGGGGAGGCCAAAGCAGGAGGGTGTGCCACTATTTTCAGCGATATAGGAATGGTAGTTGGTGGCAACGACCGCCAGGCCTGGGGGTCACGGGGAGGTGGTGATGAGCCGCCTCCCCTCAGGGGCTGGTGGGTCTGGCTGCTCACCGCCGACACTCACCATGTGCCCGAGGTGCCCACTGAGCTTGGCCCCAGAGCTAGGCAGCAGCCCTGGAACCAGAGAGAGAGACTAGAGCCGTAGCCCACCACCACTGCCCCAGACCTGACCAGGCAATAATGTATGTAGCTGAGCCCTCAGCCGAGGTGCCCACTGAGCTTGGCCCCAGAGCTAGGCAGCAGCCCTGGAACCAGAGAGAGAGACTAGAGCCCTAGCCCACCACCACTGCCCCAGACCTGACCAGGCAATAATGTATGTAGCTGAGCCCTCAGCCGAGGTGCCCACTGAGCTTGGCCACAGAGCTAGGCAGCAGCCCAGGAACCAGAGGGAAGAGATCCCTAATTCCGTATCCGCTGAAGCCCAGCACAAAGCTAAAGCTCTCTCTCTTTCTCTCTCCAAAAGCGGCAAGCAAGAGCTCTGTGTCCCACTCCACCTCAAACAGAAAGTGAAACTTAGCCACGGAGCACATGGCTATTTAGAAGCCTGGGTCCCTATCTGCAACGCAGCAGGGCTATGTTTGGCCATCAGAGCTGCCTCTCAGGGTTTACAGGGATGAGATTCGAGTGCCCATGGCTACAGAAGAACACCCCCTCCCCTCTCTTCTCCCAAATGGTGATGTGTTGCTGGCTGCTCTGTGGCTGGAAGGAAGCCTTGCTGATCAAGGAAAGTTGGGCTTCCATTCGCGTTTCCAGGGCAACAGAAGGAGGGCGAACACGGCTCAGGCATTCCCCGGGCTCCGTTTCCCCGGAATAGATTACTGGCGCCAGACTGTGTGCAATCTCGAATAGAAACCACTTGTTCCAATCAAGCCACGAATGAGCGCCCCCCCCCCCCCGACCGCTGGATCAGTTGCCATGGATGGAACCGATCAGCAGGGTCCCGATGGTGCAAACACCATTATTGGGTTTTTTTTTCAAATCGTGATTCCGATCGTGCCCATCTCTAGTTAGTATAACAGAAGTATGAAGCCCCCGTTGGGAATTGCTATTGCAATGCTGCTTCACATTCCCTTGGAGCTGATCTCTTAGGCTGCACCCACCTTGGATGGACCTGGGATGGTTTCCAATACTTTTGTGCACATATCACTTTGTCTGGCCATCACTCTGACAGAAAATATATTTTAGTACGAGTAACAAAGCCCATTGTGGGGGGGGGAAATACAATAGGTTCTAGAAAGGGTGGGGCAAGTGAGGCAGGCATTGCTGCTTCCACCACGGTCTATCTAGCCCAGGTCTATCTGCAGGGCGACCTGTCCTCAAAATCCCAAGAGTAGCCATGGGCTCAACTATGTCAAGGAATGCTGTCATTAGTGGACACATTGTTTAAACATTATAAAATTGGTGGGGAAAGGGGAAATTCTACATCATGTGGAAGCTGGCCATGAGATTCTCACTGACTGTCCATTTTCCAGAAGGTAGAGACTGGCAAATCCATTGTACAAGAAAGCTTGAGTAACTGGAGTAGCAGCACATCTGAAACATTTGGAGCTTTTCTCTTGTAGCTTCATATCCTTTTACTTACCAATCTGGAGTGCAATTTTCCCTTCCGGGCAGTGAGCACAATCGTAGCAGCAAACTTGCTTCCCCTCTTGAACAATCCTGCTGTGCCCAGTGGGGCAGCTCTCGACACACGTACTGCGTGGGACACTCTGAGAGAAAAGCACCAGAAAGGGGTGGGAGATGGAAATGTGCTGCTTCTCCCTTCCAGCTATGATTCTTGATTCTAACCCCTTTGCCCAAGAACACACCAGAAATGACATGCTCCCCACTTGTATACATACATACGTAGATACAAAGATCTAGCAAAGTGATAAGAGAAACAAAAGGAGCTGTGTAAGCAGAGGGACAAGTGTTATGTCCTCCACATGCATTTCTACTTCCCTCAACAGATATCCCTCATTGTGCATCTTCATGAGCTAGAAATGTTGTTATTCTTGCATCAGAATTCCTGTTCTGAGGAAATACCGGTTTGGAATCTTTTGAGACAAAAATTGCCTGCAAGCAAGGAAACTAGCACATCAGGGAAGAAGTTGTTGTGTAACTTGTTCTAGTTTTTCATTGCTAGAGAATTTTCACATTGAAACTGTGACTCTCCGTCTGTATAAGTACAGTGAAATCTCTCTCAACTCATCCCCATCTCTTCTTGTTAGTTTGTAGAGTCCAGGGCAAAAACTAAACAGAATAATATTGTCTCTGGATTCTTGCATACATTGGATCCATTATGGCTGCACTATGAAATTTGGCAAATGGAAATCTTCCAATAGATCCAGAAGCATTCAGTGTCCATCCCATGTTACTTTTTTATACATTATGGGAAAGGGTGCCATTCTGAAAAGTCAAGTGACATCGCGCAAATCTCGTGCGAGAAAACGGGATCTTCTGCATTTCTTTCGTGACATTCCGGGTTGTTACGAGCAGCGGGGGGCCGTGTGGAAACAGCCCCAGTCTGACAATGGTGGCTGCTGTTTGATGGCTGCAGAATAGAGGAATTGGCTGCAGCTTCGAAGGACATATCCATGGCTTTGATTTGCAAGGATATAGGAGGTAACTAAATGCTTCTCCTCTATTCTAAACAAGTATCATAACATTGAAAAAACATCATCCATACCTGCTGAAATTTGTGATTCCATATCAGCAAACTTCGATTAATAGTGAACTCTTCACCTGCAGTTGTCTTAGATTCCATCGAACCAACTTGGATTTTTTGAAAAGATTGATTTGAGAATGTGACCAAGTTCACAATATCATAGCCAGCAGCCAGGTCCCCATCTTCATCAAAAAAGATTTCATCTCCAGCAGAATTGTTAAAGCGAACTTTTCTCAAAAATGAACAAAGCTAGGTTGGTAAAGAAGCAGTTCACGTATGTAAAAAAGGTAGCGGTAAATAAATGAATATACCTTTCTGAAATTTGTTAACATGGAACTACTTGTTCTGCGATATTGATTTGCAATTGTATTAATATGACTAAATATGAATTAACCTGGTTTTTGAAATTTGATCGAAATGCTAAACTGAAAAATGAAGCATTTTTTGAGAAAAGAAATGATTACTATTATACTTAATACTGTATATAAATTCTATTATACTTAAGGGTGCACTGAATTTTCAGAGGGAGCCAACTCATAGATCTGACATCAGATTAGGAGCCAGATTTAAGATGGCAGCGCTGGTGGGAACATGGGTAGCTGCTCGTGCCATTTGAGTTGTTTTAATTTGCTCTCTCTCCCTTTTATCACCTTACTGAGTGTTTGCCACATAATACAGGGAAGATTTTATTATTCTATTGCGGTATACTTTACCAGCTGCTTTGCAGTCTACCAAACCTCAGATGCTGAGTGAATTATTCCAGCACTTACTATTGATACCTTGACGCCGCTGTGACGAATTTAGCATTCGGATTGCTCTCTCGTGTTCTTATGCATGATATGAGCCATCACAGATATATGCTATCTATGTAAGGGGAGGGAAATAGAGGGAAAGGCTCTTTGCTACTGGGGGGAGATTAATGACAAGGACAAAGGCTATGCAAGACGGGTAACTCTGGGATAAATTCACCCATTTTTATGGGGTCCCTTCCCCAAGGTTGTAGACAAGACTGGTGATCTTAAGCAAAAGGAATATTTTTTTTAATTAACTGATGAAAATACACACACACAAGAAGCAATGCACAAGCACACAGGCTCCTAAGAAAAGCTGCGGTGGAAGTGGGATAGAGTTGATGGATTTCAGGGCAATGATTACGTATCCAAGGAGAGGGAGTCCATGGAGGAAGAAAGTTCCATTCTTTCTCTCCTGCTGCCTCAAAAAGGGGCAGTTTGTTAATGGATCTTCCCAGAGCTGAGTTGATGAATTTAGATATGAAATGCATTTTCCCAGATACAAATAAAAACTTATTAGT